>NC_048603.1:2008744-2669855 GCF_003668045.3 Cricetulus griseus | reverse complement strand
GAATCACACATACACAATCACAAACACTCACATACACAGTCACACATATACACACACAGTCACACACAATCATACACATTCACACACATTCACACTCACACATTCACACATACACACACAGTCACACACATTCACACACACATACACATTCATGCACACATTCACACAGTCACACACATTCACACATACATACATAGTCACACACACTGACAGACACATACACTCTCACACACAGTCACATACACTCATACACAGTCACACTCACACACACTCACACATTCACACATACACACACAGTCACACACATTCACACACATACACATTCATGCACACATTCACACAGTCACACACATTCACACATACATACACAGTCTCACACACTCACACACACATGCACACACACATACACAATCACACACAATCACACATACTCACACATTCACACATACTCACACAGTCACACACACATACACATACATATTCACACACACACAGAATCACACACTCACACACACATACACAATCACACATACACAATCACAAACACTCACATACACATTCACACATATACACACACAGTCACACACAATCATACACATTCACACACATTCACACTCACACATTCACACAGTCACACACAGTCACACACATTCACACACACATACACATTCATGCACACATTCACACAGTCACACACACAATCACACTCACATACACATTTACACAAACACTCACATACACATTCACACACATACACACACACACTCACACACACAGCCATACACATTCACACACACACTCACACACAGTCTCACACACTCATACACAGTCACACTCACACGCAATCACACACACACACACACACACACACACACACACACACACACACACGCACACACACACACACACAGTCCGTATTGTGTAGGTCAACTATCCCTGAGCATGTGCTGTTGATGTTACTACAGAGACAGCTGCTCATTCATATTCATTGCTGTTCTGTTCACAATAGCCAGGAATTGGAAACATCCTGGATGTCCATCAGCTGATGAACAGATAATGAAAACGTGGTGCATTTGCACAACAAAATATCCGCCCGTCCAGAAAAGCAAAGTTATGAAACCTGTAGGTAAATGGATGAAATTAGACATGATCATCTTGGGTCAGGTAGTCAAGACCCAGAAGGATAAACACAGCGGGTTTGTTTTTCTGACTATGTGGATGTTAGCTTTGAAGCTTTAAATGGCTATGGTTTATTTAGAATATTCACAGAGGCTTAGGTAGTTAGTAAGGGCCCCTGGGAGAGAAGAAGAGTCTTCAAGAAGGAGAAATAGATTATAGTGTTATTAAGGGATAAATGAAAAATTAGAAATGGGACAGAATGGAGAGCGAGAATATTCTTAGCCACCAGGGAAAAATAATTTAAAAAAGAGGTTTCATCTTACTTCAACCAGGATGGCTAAGAGAGAAATAAAAGACACAAATCAAAACAGCAACAGCAAAACAATAACTAAATATGTATACGTACATAAGTGAAGTCTACATGCAGCTAACCAATAGTGGGTATCAAGTTCAGTAAGGCTAGACACAGCCCCACATGTTAAGTCAGGACAGGGCAACACAGTAGGAGAAAAAGGCTTCAAATGAAGGCAAAAAGTTGGAGATAGTCTCTGCTCCCATGGTTAGGGGTCCCACAAGAACTCCAAGCTACACAACCGTAACATACATGCAGAGGACATGGTCCAGTCCCAAGCAAGATCCCTAATTGTCAGTTCAGGCTCTGTGAGGCCCGATGAGGCCTGCTTGGTTGATCCTATGGGTTTTCTTGTGGTGTTCTTGATTCCTCTGGCTCCTATAATCCTTCCTCTTCCTCTTCCACCAGGTTCCCCCAGCTCTGCCTAATGTTTCGCTGTGGGGCTCTGCATCTGCTCCCATCAGTTGCTGGATGAAGTTTCTCTGATGAGGCTTATAGGCTCCAGTCTATGAGTAGACTATAGCAGAGTTATCATTAGGAATCATTTCATTGACAGTTTTAAAAAATGTATTTTGCTGGCCGTGTTTGGTTTTATCCTAGGTCTCTGGGCTATCCAGGCTATCCCTGGGAGGCTTGCCCTTTTCTGGAGGGAGACAGAGGAGGATCTGGGGGTGGTGGGGAAGGAAGTGAGAAGGAGGGAGGGAAAACTTCAGTCAGGATGTAAGATGTAAGAGAAGAGATGACAGACAGACAGACAGACAGACAGACTGACAGACTGACAGACTGACAGATGGATAAAAATTGGAACCTGCTTGAGTCATACACAAGCACTAGGGCACAGCACATAGGACTAGTAGGTGAAAAGCAAATAAAACCCCACACCATTACCACCTCCGAGCTCAAATTCAAAACCAAAAGGAAGGAATGTTGTATTAGTTCAGCTGTGAAAAGTTACACGATCAATACAATTGGCTGTTGACCTAAGTGTCATGATGGTATGATTTTGTTGGTAGGGTAGCATAGCAGGGAAGGTGTATACCCATGATAGAAGCAGATTAAAAGGCAAATTCCTTTTCCTCATCGATGGTAAGTTCAAGAGCTGAGAAACTAAGCAGAACCAGATACCAAAAGTAACAGGAGCCAAATATTCAAGCAAGCTATATCAAATTCACAGTTTCTACACAACCAAGACACAAGGAACAAGGTGACAAGGAAACTTAGAGAGTAGGAAAACATAAGTTCAAAGCTTCCCTCATAAGGAGTTAGTGTTCAAAATATATAGGAAGTCATGTAACCCAACAGCAAAAACAAGCAGACAACTTAATTTAAAAGATTAAAGGACCAGAACAGACGTACAAATGGCCATAAAGTATATGAAAAGGACCTCTAACATCCATAACAAACACAGGTCAGTTTGTCAGAAATACCCTTGAAAATGGTGTTCTTTTAAAATCAGTCCAAGTCTAAAATAAGTCTAATAATGTCTGAGAACCAATGTTTTGATTAAAGAAATTAGTAAAATATATTATTACTGATTGGAACCTTAGAATTTAATATAAATGCAAATAAAATTCAAACTCCTGTACTAAATATAAAAACAGAATATAACATTATTTATTGGAACTTCTTGAATGAATGTAGTTTGAAAAGAAATATAAACATATTTATATATGGAAATATGAAAAATTATGTAAATAAGCCATGAAAACAATTTTAACATTATTTGAAAAAAATCTTAGAGGAAGTATATTAAAGTGATTACTCTCATAATGAACAATATGTCAAAGAATTTTAAGAATCAGAATACATTTGTGCCTAAAAGTAGATTCACAAAATTAAAAAAAAAAAATCTAATCGAGTCAAATAAGCACTAGATTGCTTAGTAACTCTGGTGCATAAATATCCCAGAAATTAAAATATCCCAGAATTAAAGATTTTCAAATGATTGAAAGGGGCCAGAATCTAGAGGTGAAAAATGATCAGGATATGAGTGAAATATGAAATAATTTAGTTAGCTGTCTCTGTTTCAGGATGTAGGAGAGAGTGGGGGCTGGAGGCTAGCGCCATTTAACAGATACAGATAAATTTAGGGAAGACTAGAGTTACAGGAAATAAGACACACATGTTTTGGGTATGCCAATCACACCTTCCTATAGGGGTTTCAAATTGCCACTAGGTTTGTCAGGTGTTGCTGTATGCAGGGGAGAGAAAGATAGAATCCGTAACCTTCATTTCCCCCTCTTCTTCAGGGAAAACATTGAGGATTGTCAAATGTATGTGTTGGAAAGAGTTGTTGGCCTCTAGCTATCACAGGCTATTAAATTCTTAGCAGAAGTAGCCTCATTGTCAACAGAAAGCAGAACACTTATGTGGCACAGCCCAGGATACCTGACCTTTGACAGGGAATGGGAAGAGACGTGTTGGCTCATCACAAGGTTTCTACGCAGCATTTTCTTGGTTGATATGTATCGTTCTTCTGTAGTCACCCTTGCCCCCATGTCCTTGTTTAACCTCTGTCCCTACAGCTTCTTTCTTAACAATTACTTATTATTGGAAATTTCACTCATAAGACAAAATTGACAGTTTTCAGTCATATTTATAAAATACTATATATTCATTTATACATACGCAGCTATCTACCACCTAAATTCACCTTTAGCTTTTGACTCTACTTGCTAAATCATGCTATCCATCCCTCTAGACGTGTATGTCTTCCTCATTATTTATGCATTTTAAGCTAAATGGAATACAGCAATACAGCGTCTCCTAAGTAGATCGACATATATACTCATTTAGAGTTTAGTATATTTACTACAGAATGCATGAATAGAATGATGAAATGCACCAATCTTATGGGTATTTTTCAAGTCAATGCACACCTGTCTGTAACCCAGACCTGTGCAACCATTTGGAATATTATCACTCTCCCCTGACAGCATCCTCTCATGTTCTTTCCCATTTAATCCAAAACCTTGCTTCCTAGAGCTGACTTCTCCTAGAACAATGGTTCTGAACCTTCCGAATGCCACAACCCTTTAATACAGATCCTCATGTTGTGGTGACCCCAGCCATAAATTGTTTTTGTCGCTGCTTCATAACTATAATTTCGCCACTGTTCTGAACTGTAATGTGAATATCTGATATGCATACCCTGTGAAAGGGTCCTTTGAACCCTGAAGGGTTGAGAACCTCTGTCCTTGACTATCTTATATATAAAAATATGAATGTGCTGAGTGTTCTGGATTTCACTCAGCCTCATTTTTTAAACTTATCCATATGATTGTATGGAACCATAGATGCTTCCTTTTAATAGAAGAGCATTAACCCATGATATGGACATACTTACTACCTGTCTCTCCATCTTTCCAAGCATTATTCTATTGGTGTGATGGATAATTTAGTTTAGAATGGACCATTCAACTCTTTGATAATATCTTGAAAAGAACGGTATATTTTTTTGCTTTTGTCACTTGTAATTATATTAGCTGAAGTCAATCAGACATATAAAGACAAATGCTACACTTTCTATCTCCTGTGTGAATGCTAAAAATACGTCAATATGGATGCAGAGAAGAGAACATTGGAGACTGGGAACGGTGGAGACGTAGATGAAGCTTGGTGATGGGACCTGGACAGTTAGGTAGAATTTATTCAGTACTATTAGGGTTCCCACAGTTCACAAGAGCCATTATCTGCATTTCTAAATTCTAGGCAGACTTTTTTTTGGCGGGGGGGAGAGGATTTTTAAATTTTTTTCTTTATTTAAATTTTTTCATTTGGCATGCCAACCTCTCTTCCTGCTCCCTTTCCACCACTCCTGTCCCCCCCTCGCCCAAGCCACTCCTCAGTAAGGAGTCAAGGAAGTCTGGCATATCAAGTTGAGACGGTCCAAGCCCCTCCTCCCTGCATTGAGGTCGAGCACGGCATCCTACCACAGGGAATGGGCTCCAAAACAGCCAGTTCATGCACTAGGGATAAATCCTGGTCCCACTGTCTAGGCAGTCATTTTGTCCTATGCTACAGATTACATTTTGACTTCCTTTAAAATATCCTTCGGTGCACAAAGTTTAAATTATGAGGAAGCCCTTTTATTTTTGTGTTTCTTCCTTTGACTTTTGTGTCTTTGTGTTCTCTTTGGCTGTATTTATCATATCCGCTGGAAGCCCAACTGCGTAGATACCAAACTTCTGAAGCTGTCTGGGGGTTCTGAGGCTTTCCTCTCTGTCTTTCCTCTGCTGTCCCTAGTAGTCCTCTCCTTGGTGGCATTCCTTCTTTGCTTTACATTATTGCAGATGATACTCTGAAATCCATGTGTTCTAGGTTGTCTAGTTGAAGGGCCCTGCAGTTGCAGTTGACCAATCAACACAGGGCATGTTTCCCAAACCTAGAGGTGCACCAATACTGAGACTGTTGCTATGCAACCAGCAGATACCCCCTTGCTCTAGCCCAATATATTCCCTGCTCTATTTCTCAAGGTCCGCCTGCTTCACCCACTGTGCTGGATGGACTGGGGGACCCGAGTTAACTTGTAAAAATAAAGACTCTTTGCTTTTGCATTGGATCAGGTCTCTTGGTGATTTGGGGGTTCAGAGTTTGGGCACAACATAGTCTGTTCAGGGTGGGCCACACCCAGTTCTTCAAATATCAAGAAACTCTCAATTATAGTTTAGGGGGCAATGTTAGCGACCAATATAGTCCTCAGAGCAGTGGGTATGTTGTTTTGGTTGTCATATAAGCTGGTTGGGTTCATTCAAGTCACAAATTCTCTTTTCCAAAGCAGCTTCAGTTTCAACTTGAATTCTTTATCTTTAGTTAAATCGTGTTTTAATTCTACCCCTCTTATGTACATATTTCAGAGTAAGCCAGAACATTGGGTAGGATTTATCTATAGAATTTAGGAGTTGCTCTTTCCTGTAATTTCTTTTCCTGCACTTCCTATTTTCCAACAGGTATGATTTCATTGAACTCTGTTCTGGTCTTTTATTATTATTATTATTATTATTATTATTATTATTATTATTATTATTATTATTAAATTGGTGCTTTAGGTTTTAGCTACTTACATGTTAACAGCTGTAACAATGGACTATTCATCTGGTTCCATTTCTTACATATTTTGATACTTCCCCAGAGTCTGCCTCCTTTTGCTCACGCTCTATCTAATTTTTGTGTTTTGTGGAGAATTGAAAGATGCTATGCAGAGGAAAACAAACCCTCTTGGGTTCACCACCATCTACCATCCTAGGGGCAGGATTGACTCACACCTTCTTCCAGATACTACTGTCACAACTTCTAGCATGTTCAATTACAGGCACTGCTTGGTCTTTTGGAGATGCAATCATTGTTTCTTTCTTTTTGTCATTGAGTGAGTTCTTTTTGTAAGCTCATACATCTTCTGAGATACTTCATCTGTTCCACAGACCTAGCATTTCCTATTTAGAGGATTTGGTCTCTTGCAGTCAGCTTATCTCCTTTTGCTATTAAAATCTGAATGACTCCTGTAAGCCAGAGCCTGGCAAGAATTCCCTTTATTGACATGCAGAAGGAGACTTTTTAACTCTGGAATTGCCTCCTCCTTAAAGCCAGCTTCATCCATTTGGCTTCCAAGTTATGAGAGTCACAAATATTTATGAGAAAATAACTTGCATTTCTTTTCTGCCATTGTAATATCTATAACAGTAGCCCCCATCTCTGCTATAGGAAGCTAGATGATGAACGTTCACTGCCGGAAATGAATCCATTGTGGCCATCCAAGCTTTCCAAGTGGGTTGCTGATGGGGAGGTGAAATCACCCCAGATCACCTGTCCATGTGGTGGAATCTGGAGCAGCATCCTTTTCTCACCCCTGCCAACACCTAGGCATGAAGGGAAAATAGTAGTTTTTGGATGACTTTGTGGTAATTCCCCTCATCCTCAATAACAACATACCTATTATGTTTATGTTTATGTTTATTAGTCCTTTGAGAATTTCTTATGGATTTTAACCATATTCACCTCCTCCTCCAAATCCTCTCAGATCCGTCTGCCTTCCTCAACCTGCCCAATTTTCTATTTACATGGTTTTTTTCCCACTTCTAAGTTTTCCATTTGAATGAATAGTTATTAAGCTCTGTCTAATGGCCCTCTTTTCTACTTTCGTCATCTTGCCATGGGAAGTTTGTGAAAAGAAGGTTCTTGCTCGGTGGTGTGTTGCTCACAGTGTGGACAGTCTAGCTCACAGGGTCTCCCTCCAGTCACATTCACGACACGGTGCACCACAACAAGCCGAGCCTGTGAAAGTGCTTTCTTCATATCTTGCCAAGATTTCAATCTGTTCCTGGATTTTGCAAACTAACAAAAGCTGTTGCTATGTTATCACTCCTAAAAGATAAAGCGACATCATCATACACAGGCTTCCCCTGAATGGTAAAATGCCACCCACTGACAGACACGGCGTTTAGGCAACAGCATCTGAATAGTGAGCGTGTCTGTCAGCCACATGTTGACAATTTTCAGTGCAAACTGAATACCTGACTGGTGATGGCAAACCTAGTCTACACCCTCCTACTGACATTGGCAATAGCCTTTTGAGAAATTTCAACTGATTTGATAAAGTGCAAGATTCAGATCTAGGAGTAGAAGCAGAGGGAAAAATATTACAAGACCAAATTTAGAGGGAAATTTTCAGGGGTTATATGATGATATACTTTTCTAATACATGAAAAACTAATAAAATTGTTGAAAAAATGTTTTGGGTATTACGAAATAGGAATAGGTAAAATATAAGATGAGACGTCTAGAAAGAAAATAAGTAAGTGGAATACATACATACATACATACATACATACATACATACATACATTCACACACATGCACACACACACACACACACACACACACACACACACACACACACACACACACACACATTCAACTTGAGATGACTCCAGCTAGGGAAGCAGGTAGACTAACTGCAGATCCTGTGGTTTGTGTCACTACCTTCTAAAGCCTCCCTTCCCTGTCTGCCACCATCTCCAGTGGACAACACAGATAATCCCCTCCAAACTCCTTTCCCCACAATTCATTGCATTATTCCAGCCCCCAACTCCAACAGTCATTCCCAGAGTGTAGGACACTCTGACCACAGAAGCAAGTATACTAATGGCAGATTCTCACTCCTCCCTCCCTTCTTCCAATTCCAGTCTTACAATCTGTAGCAGACCGTCTGCTATGCCCTCCCTTTACTCTCAGGAGACTAAGCAGACTAGGTAGAATATCCTGCTTTCCTCTCTCATGTGGACCCCCTCAGCACCTCCCTTAGCCCATCTCTCAAAACCTAGAAACATTTTACCTCAACCCCCCAGAGGCCATGCTTTTTCCTGATCCAAGAAAAAATTCCTACTAGGTAACATCCAGCCACCACAACTTCCTAAGAACCAAGAGGGCCACAGAAACCAAGGAACAAAATATTCACCCAACAAAGACAAGATCAGATATCAGCAACTAGAGTTCCTGTCTTTCCAAACACAGACACACTGGTGTAAAGACACAATCAATCGCAGTCAGGACAATGTGTCTTCACTAGAGCCCAGCAACCTACCACAGAAGGTCCTGAGTATGGTAACATAGCTAAACCACAAGAAAAAGACCTTAAAATGACCTTTATGGATATGTTAGAGGTCCTTAAAGGGGAAATGAATAAGTCCCTTAAAAATCTATAAAAAAAAAACCAAACAGTGGAAAAAAATGAGTATAATCATTTAAGACTGGAAAGCAGAAATAAAACCAATAAAGAAAACCTTAATGGAAGGAAATTTAGAAATGAAAAACCTGAAAGCTTGAACCAGAACTTCAGAAGCAAGCCTCACCAACAGAATAGAAGGGATGGAAGAGACAGTCTCAGGTCCTGAAGACACAATAGAAGAAATAGGTTCCTTGGAGAAAGGAAATGTTAAATCAAAACAATTCCCAGCACAAAACAACCAGGAAATCTGGGACACTACAAAAAGACCAAACCTAAGAATAATAGGAATAGAGGAAAGAGAAGAAACCCAGGTGAAAGGCCCAGAATACATTTCCAACAAAATCATAGAAGAAAGCTTTCCTAAGATAAAGAAAGATGTGCCCATAAAGGTACAAGAAGCATACGGACCACCAAATAGACCACACTGAAAAAGAAAGTCCCTGAGGCACATAATAATCAAAACATTAAATGTGTAGAACAGTGAAAGAATATTAAAGCTGCAAGGGAAAAAGACCAAATAACATAAAAGGCAGACCTATTAGAACTATACCTCACTTCTCAATGGACTCTCTGCAAGCCAGAAGGTGCTGGACAGACATGGCTCTAAGAGACCATTGATACCAGCCAAGACTACTGTTTGCAGCGAACATTTTTACCATCATAGAGAAAATAAGGCACTTATAATAGCCAAAGCTTATAGCTATGGTAGTTTCCTAGATATACAGAGATATATTTCAAATGAATTGGTGTAGGCAGGATCTTTCAAACAAAACTGGAATAGCATAGGAAGTAGCCACTGGTGGTGTTTGTTCAGGTCTTGTCTAGCAGCCATGTGGATGAAACTTTATAGGAGTGGTCCCTCCCAGAGTCCTAAAAGACATAATCTCACAGACAACTTCCTTTCTCTGGGGCTTTCACAATCTCCACACCCACTCTTTTGCAAAGATTCCTCAGCCTTAGATGCAGGAATTATGTTGTAGGTCAATCAGTTGACACCCAGCTCCATCTATCAGTTGTGGTTTGCTCTGATGGTTTCTACCTGTTACAAACGGAAGTGCCTTTCACTGGAGGTGTGAACTACAGTTGTGTCTGTGTGTAATGGTGACTTAGTAAAGAGACAGTTGTAGGTTTTCTGCTGTCAAGATCCATGACTTCACTTGTTCTGGGTAGTTGACTAGGTTTCTAGTACCAGGAATGATTTCCCTCGTGTTGACAAGGTCCAAATCAATGGGCTGTTGGTTACTGCCAAGGAATGCATGCCACTTTTGCACCCTTGGAGTTATTGTGCCAGGCTGGTCATTGTTGTGGTTCTTAGGCATCATAGATATGTAGGAATACTGTTTATTTCCTTGCCCTGGAAACCTGCATGGCACCTTGTGATGCCATGAAAGTGAGTTCTGAGGAAGGAGGCATTCAGGTCAGATCCAGCTTATGTGTGCAAGGTCCTGTGTCTAGAGTGTTTTCAGCAATAGAGACCTACCTTCCACCTCTAGGAGCAGCTAAGGGCAAAGGTAATAGCCTGTAATATCTGGGGAGTCTTTGGGGCAACTCAACAACTCAAAAGTGGGCTTCTCATGCTTGGTGTTGGGATTTTTGCTAGTTTATGGCTCTTAGGAGAACTTTGTTTTTTTTTAAGCAATGGATCAGGACATGGTGACATGTCCTATGATAGTAACACTTGGGCAACTAAGGTAGGACAGAGTTTCATGCCATTCTGGAATATATAATGAGATCCTGGTTGTTTGTTTTCAAACAGATGTAATAAAGACATTTAGATCTTGTTACTCCAGAGACAATGTCAAGTAAAAAGAAATTCCTGAGTATTGGCTTCTGCTGTGTGTCAGCTAACTTCAATGCTATTCCAGGAAACTTTACTATTAATTTAAACAATTAGGTATGCCTTTATTCTAATTTGATATCTGCAGCAGCAACAGTTAAGAGACATTAAATTACTTCAATAATGTGTGTATACTAGTAATTATATATATATATATATATATATATATATATATATATATACATATATATATGTATATGTAGAGATATTAGTAGAAGCTGGGTATATATATTAGTAGAGGCAGAGCTGAGGTGTGAAATTAGATTTGTATCTGAAAAGACTCAAGCACCATTAGAAAGAAAACTGCAAGGCATGCACACCCATGTGAAAGATGGCAACAAATGCAAAGGACAAAGAGTTCCAGTTCCCATGATGGGAATGAGCTCACAATCCAACAAGAAAGCGAACCCAGGCAGCCCTCCGCAGTTGAGCAGAGTCCCACAAAGTTCTGCTAAGATTAGACTTGTATTTTTGTGCTGTGGGTTGGACCATGTTTCTGCCTCAAAGTGCAGTTAGTTCAGAGTAACACTGCTCACTTGAGAGATGGACTGGATGTCAGCGTGAAATACAATGTGTTTTAAAGGGTGAGCTCTGTGAGATTTTACATCATCTTCCTCCCCTAGAAGACGAAACTCATTATTTATTGGGAACACTGAACTGTGTCAAGCAGAAATATAGTGTCTGCTTCATAAAGAAAGAAGGAAGGAAAGAGTAAGTCCTACTTAGAATGTTGTTGATGGAAGAGAAGCGGTAAGAAGGCTTGTTAGTACAGGAGGACTCATTAAACTCATTGTCTGCCAGGACGTGTAAAAGAAACGGGCTCTGCAACATGGATTGGCTACTGTAGCAAGGATTTTCATGGAAGCATGCCTATAGCAAATATGAGGAATTATTCTGAGTGGATGCTTTGGAGACCAGTAGTATGAACATTGACTATTTCCAGATAATTCAAGTTATCCTTTTTAAAAAATGTTAACATCTTATATTAATCTCCATTAGGCTCATAATAGACTAAGCCATGCTATGACAAGAATTAAACCAACAATTACAGAAGCTAAAACAACTGAGGTAATATTTTCTGCTCAGAATCTTAGAAGGGCTAGAAGGTTCCCTAATGTTGACCTCAAATGATGACTTGGTTTTCCAGGCTTCTTTAGTATTACGGTCCCATCATGCCTTGCATGGTCCCCTAATCACCATGCAGGAAAAGGAAGACTGAAAGAGTGGCCAGCAACAACCCTCTTCGTCCCGAGTGACACAAATTAATTAAAGATTATATTCTATTTTTCTGCTTTGAAAGAACAGATAAACTCCCCTTTGCCTAAACATGGAAAATTACATTATTGTGAGTCATGTTTATGTGTATGTACCCACAGCACACCTCACATCCATCTCACCTCAACTTCCCACAACTCTGGGGAAAGAAATTGTGGTGATATATTATTTAATAAAGCTTGCCTGGGCATCAGAATGCAAAGCAAGCTACACTAGTTAGCTATAGACACCAGGCAGTGGTGGTACACAACTTTGATTCCCAGGACTCAGGAGACAGAGTCCAGTGGATCTCTGTGAATTCAAGGCCACTCTGAGCTACATGAGAGTGAATCAGTCAAAAAGAGCAACAGAGCTCAAGCCTTTAATCTCAGCATTAGAGAGGTATTTAAGAAGAAGCAATGGGTCTCCTGTGAGATTTAGTCTCGAGTCACAGAATTCCTGGAAAGTTTTTTTTTCCTGTGAGAATTTAAATGACCTTCTGAGTTAGAACATTAAGACCTAAATCCAGGCAGTGAAAACCACACAGAATATTTGATGATGCTCAGGAAAAAGCAGAAGTCTGGCTGGGCTATCCCACTACTTTACTAACTCTATGACTCAATCCCATGTGATTTTGAGAAAACAACCTAAATTTTCTGTTCTTCGTTTTCTCATCTTACAACAGAGATAATATCAGATAGCTATTTTTGAGATTCAGTTACATGTGATCCACAATGGGTCTCACAATTCTTCCTGGTACACAGTAAGAAATAATTCAGTTTATGCTGCTGTATTCTTTAATAGCATACTTTGTCTCCATTTAGGATATGCTGAAAACTATGTCTCCATTTAGGATATTAATTTCCTATAGAAGCACTGGTATTTAGCACAAAAGAATGTTAAATTCATCAACAACATCTTGAAATCATCTTCAATTTGTCAAAGACACAGACATTATCTTAAAGTTAGAAGTGGCCGGAGATAGCCTATAGCAAGAATTAATTAATCTAAGGACAACAGAATATCAATATTTACCAAAATGTTGGTCTCCAAGTATTCTCTGTCTTGTAATCCTACACACTAACAAACATAGTGTTATGGAATGCAACTGGTCAAGGCTTCAACAGGGCAGTCCTGTTGAAGCCTTGCAACAGGACTGGGTGGGCATTTGAAATCTAGTACAGCTACTACAGAATGCCGTTATCACTGGTGTTGTGATTGGATAAAAGAACCGGGTGGCGATTTGGTCAAGAATACATCTTTACCTATGCTATAGGCAAGTACACACTCTTTCCTCTCTTCTCATCTTTCTCTCTCTTCCCACACTCGTCTCTTCCCCTTCCAGTTCCCAGCCTCAGCTAGAAACAGGAAGACTACCTTACCAAAAGATTGTCTCAGTGCTTTTCTAGACCTTTTATGACCTCAACTGAGAGGAAGTGAAAAGTTACATAAAGTCTTAAATGTAGAACTAGATGATACATTTCCCTTCTTTGTTGATGTTGTTTTGGAAAAAGACGGTTTACTCTGTTCTCCCAAATGCTGAACCTCGAGCCAACACTAATTAGCTACTGGAAATGAGGCCACCTGTGAAATTTACCTTACTTCAATTTTGAATACAAAGAGCTGAGTCATCACAACTGCTCAACACCGCCTTAATTTCTGATTATGTAATTTCACATTCACTTAAAAAAAAAAAGAGCAATGGTTCCAAATGTAAATAGGATAATAAGGATGAGAGTTGTGGTGATTTAAAGAAATATTTAAAAGAAATTCTTTAGCTTAAAGAGCAAAGGTTACTAGTTTACACGGGACTTATTTTAAGTATGCTTTCTCCTTCTCTGAGAGAAAAAGTACCATCAGTTGAATACCTAATACATTTCAGGGCTTTACATATATTTGTTCATATTATTGCATCAAAATCTCATCTAACAAATGAGGTAATGGAGGTTTTGAGGGGTTTAATTACTTACCTGAGATGAATCACAGAGACACAACCTAGTTGATTGAACACGTTATTAATCCAGAGGAAATGTATTTGATCACAAAGCCACATTATTCCAGAAGAATTAGTTGCCTCTTGCTATATATTGTAATAGCATTTGACATTTAGAAAACAATGCAGAACAGAAAAGTTGTTTTATATTGACATTTAAATTAGCAAGAAATATATGGCTCGGTAATATGAAGTCTGGAAAATGTTTCTTAAATGCCAACCCATGATTGGAAGCTGCTTATGTGGTGTCCATGGTGGGGTGGGAGGGTCGTTCTGGACCCTGTACCCAATAAGATGCTTTCGAGAAATGCTTTGAACTGAAAATTCCAAAATTACTGGGGTTTGGCTTACTCGTTTTTTGTGAATCTTTTCAGTTATGTACTCATTAGCTAAACACACGACTTTAGACAAAAATAACTAAAACCAGTTCTTCCCGTGCTCCCTCCAGATTTGGCTCCCCCCCCCCACCAACCACTGCATTCCCACGAGCATGAGCTATAATGAATTATACCAGTGGTTTGAGTGCTGGCTTCCTGAGGTTTCCCAAGTGCTGTATACGTGAATTCAGCTAAACTAAGCTGGTTATTCATTGACTTCAATGTTCTTCTTCTTGGATTCAATTTTAAAGCCCGGTTGTGACTTCTGAGCCAGGGCCATGCCTTTGCTTTAGAGCCCTGTGAGTATTCTGATCTTGGAGACAAGCTTTGTCCCACAACCATTTCAATACGCCATCAAGTCTGGTGCGTCATCTGCATTCCAGACACCTACACACGCATCATGGAAAGACAGACAACAGGAGACTTTCTGAAGAAGTTCTCAGGCCCCACGTAGAAAAATTATTATGAAGTTCTACTACAATGGAACAGCGTAGCTTACAAAAATGGAGAAATGCTGTGTCCTGGGAGATGCTCTCAAGACTATGGAATCTTGGAAGAGGAAAAACAGATTAAGGGATTAGCAGTAGAGAAAGATTTGCTAATCTGCAGGAGGAAAAGTCTTAAATGACCTTCCCTACAGAGGACTGAGTTCTTATTGTTGCTAAATCACAACTGGGGGAAATATTAAACTTCCAAATGCAAGCTAGACTAATTTAATCCTAACTTACTTGAGGCAGTAGCAACAGAGAACATATTTTTATTTATAAAATCTTCCCCTAGACATTGATTTGGTAAGAGTGTGAAAAATCAGACAGATTTTTCAACTTATAAAAGGAACAGCCCTTTGTAAGTGTTATTTTAATCGTATAATTTGGCATGTATACCTGTGAAATACCAGATGGACTTTACAGGAGAGCATAAGCCTTGTGGATACATTCTTTCCTTCTTTTAAAATAGTTTCCAAGGAAATATTAATAAATTCTAAAGAGACCATTTAGTTATCAACAAGGCTCCCTTTCTCCTTCCCTTGGTGTAGGGCCTGAAAGCAAACTCATTAATTTCCTTTAAATCTCATGAAGTAGCCACTTTTTGTGGGAATTTCACATTCTCATTCTAAAGAGTCTCTCTCTCTCTCTCTCTCTCTCTCTCTCTCTCTCTCTCTCTCTCTCTGTGTGTGTGTGTGTGTGTGTGTGTGTGTGTGTGTGTGTGTGTGTGTGTGTGTGAAGAGCTTCCCTTCAGTGGTTTAGAAAAGGAAACCTGAAGGCAGAGAGGAGACAGTGAAGAAATAGAGTAGAAAGGATTCTTAACCAGGAAGTGAGATCTATAAGGTCAGCCTCTGGTATAAGGGAGAGGGAGCCTATGTTTGAACCCCATCATTAATTACCATTAGTTGCTAATTTACCTGGAATATCTATCTACAAAGGCATCCTTTTCTCGTCTATGTAGTTGAATAATGAAGGCTGCCTTGGTAAAGCGGTCGTTAAAAGTAACTGATAAAAGCTAAGAGTAGAACTTAGTGCAACACCTAGCATGAAGAGTGATCAATCTCTTTTCTTTAGTTATTTCAAAACATTCTGGTATTCATCTAAAGTGTTTCTGGACAAACACATGTCCCTTCCAAGTAGAAGGTGTGATTATTCTTCCACATTTCCTTAGGTTCCTTCCCTCTGTCTATCACCATTTTTGATACAGATTTCCTGTAACCATTCCTTCTTCAATATTTATTTTCTGTTGAATTTGAAGGTAGTTAGGCAGCATAAGTGTTTCTTTAAATGGGTGCTCTGTTTTTCTTGAGTAAACGTACTCAAAATGGGCCAAAACGAAACCAAGTTTCTATTTGTCCTCGAATCTTCTGATGGATGCAGCTCACCAGGCTGTTTGTCAAAGGGATCGCTTGTGTATGTAAATTTTTCACTGGTAAAAATATTCATGGAGCATGGAAATATGGCATAAGCAGAGTGTAGATTCATAGCTGTAGGACTTAGGATTCAAGCCTACCAAAAACGTCTATCAAATTCAACATCCCAAAAGCTAAATCTGCAAGTAGTGAGTAATTGCTTAAGATTGTAATAAGCTACAAGAGTATCTCAGTTTCACTGCTATGCAATTCAAAGGCTCCCTATAGACAAAGGAGCTGAAACTCTATATTCAGGAGGGCAAAAGAGGCTTAAAAAGGCACAGGCTGGGCTGTATTTCCAAGTTAAGAGTAGATTTCTGAAAAGTGGGGAGATTGAAGGCAATTTACCTTTCCGTTACCCCAAATGGTTCTGGTAGGTCTATAAATCAGAACTGACAAGCATGATAATCCAAATATGTACTTACTAACTAGTTGTGTGAAGAGGTGCTCCCAATATACAAGTTATGTGAAGCTCATTTCTTACAGCTAGATGACCAGCTTGGAGCAACAGAAACATGTGATCATTATTGGCTAAAGCACTGAAGGTCATTCCATTTGGGGAAGTGTGTGTGGTGTGTGTGTGTGTGTGTGTGTGTGTGTGTGTGTGTGTGTGTGTGCACACGTGCCCATGTGTGAACCAAAGCGAGAAAACCAGAGGCAAGGAAATAACCCATGGTCTAGACACACAGGTTAGCATGGTTGTGCTTAAGCACCCAGTTTGACTTTGGGCTTCCTGGTGGCCAAGGCGAACGGGAGATGTGATCTGGGAGAGCACGTATGTGTTTCAATAGAGCCTTACTGTTCCACCCAGCTCCTTCTTAAGTCAGGGTGTTGCATTTCTAGTATACTCTACAGTTGTTCTTAAGAACTTTAGAGAGGGAGAACAGGTTTTGACAAAGGACAGGCACAGACTTGTCCTGCAGTTAGCCTAAGAGCACAGGCCTAATCAGGACCCTTAAATATGGAAAGGGGATCCTCTATCCTTGATCACAGTGGCCACTTGGGATGTTGATATTCAGCTTTTATTCAGCTTTTCAAACACAGAGAGAATAATGCCAAAGGCTTTAGGAAAATCAAAAGTGAATGGGGAATGATTGGTTCAGATCCTTGGAGTGGAGCACTAATGACTGACTCCTAGAAGGTGGGGGTAAACAAACAAGGAGAGGAGACCATATACACAAAGAAACGTGCAAAGTCTCCCACCACTATGTGATACAGCCAGAACCAGCATCATGCTGTTTGAATTCACAGCTTCTGAAACCGAGCTAAATAAAATTTCTCTTTATGGACTAATGAAGACCAAATATACTCAATAGTATGCACAGCCAGGACATGATAATTAATGTATCTGACAGAATAGGAAGACTGGCATCCTTCACTGTTGGTCTTCACACAACGAGTCAATAAACTATCTTTTTAGTTTAAATGATTCAGATTGCTTCTTTAGATTTGTAGATGGCTGTGTCACTTGTGCCTCTGGTTTTGTTAGTCTGTTCTTGGGCCAGCACAAAGTCCTGGAAGTATATATCTGGAGACTGCAGAGAATTCTGTAGCCCGTTCACTGCTTTCATGTTCTTGAAATAATCATCTGCTGTTTCTGGGTTTTGGTTTTGGGGACATGTGACTTAATATTCTCCTAGGTCCCTCAAATGGTATTTTAAAAGTTGAGTCATCGCGACACTATATATGTAAATATTTGAATCTGACACTAACCTAAAAATGTCTTAGCATCAGAACCATGATTTTTTTAAACAGGGAAAAGGCTCATCATCAGAGGTAGCAGAATGTGATAGTCTGAATTTAAAACTTTGCTTAGAATGAGACACTACAAAATGGTACACAAAGTATTTATTAGGGAAGCACTTACACAAATAATAGTCAATAACTCCAGTGGTCTTCCTGCTGCAGAAGATGTTGTCTCTGCCCTTCCAATGCTCTTACCACAACCTAAAAGAGTGAGCCTGCCCCTCCTCTTCCTTATGAGTGGGTCACATCTGCACCTGAACCCACGCCCCTAGGATATGGCCACTGCAGCAAGTTCATTGACAAAGCAAGATGCTGTTACACAGTTTCTCTGTGCTTAGGCCTCTGCTTCCTGTCTGATATGATGTGAACAGCTTTCTATGTGTTTCTGCCAACATCATGCGCTGTGCAAAGAGATGAGACCAAGTAACTATATGTTGCACCCTCAGAAACCATGATTCCAAAAAAGTGTGTATCCTTTGTTCTGCAAGTTTTCTGTGTCAGGTATTTGGTCACAGTGACGATTCTTTCTTGAAGAAATCAGCCTAATTTTTATACAGAGAAACTCCCTTCCTTTGCATGCTCACACTGTGTAATGATTGCCTAGTTACAGTAATGCATTCGGGTGGCATAACCAACCCTGTGCATAAACAGACCTCACTGAAACCCAACATATGAGATCTGAAGAACAGAGGCAAATAAGGTACCATCTATTCAGCAAAATACAAGTACCAATGCCATTAAAGTTTAGGGGTTGGGGAGCATAAGTTTATCCATCCATATGGTTAAGTCAAGGTTAGTTAGGAGGACTCTTGTTATAATATTCACAATTCCACTCTTAGGCATATACCCTAAAGATGCAATTCATACAACAAGGACATCTGTTCAACCATGTTCATAGCAGCATTATTTGTAATAGCCAGTACCTGGAAGCAACCTAGATGCCCCTCAACTGAAGAATGGATAGAGAAAATGTGGTACATTTACCAATGGAGTACTACTCAGCAGAAAAAAAAAAAAAACAAAAACAAAAGCAATGGAATCTTGAAATTCACAGGCAAATGGATGGAACTAGAAGAAATCATCCTGAATGAGGTAATCCAGTCACAAAAAGACAAACATGGTATGTACTCACTCATATATGGATTTTAGACGTAGAGCACAGGATTACCAGCCTAGAATCCACACTGCCAGAGAAGCTAGGAAACGAGAACCCTAAGAGAGACATGCATGGTCCCCTGGAGAAGGGGAAAGGGTCAAGATCTCCTGAGTGAATTGGGAACATGGGGACAGGGGGAGAGGATGACATGAGAGAGCAGGAAGATCTAGTCAGGGGAAGAATAGAGGAGAACAGGAAAAGAAATGCCATAATAGAGGGAGCTATTATAGATTTAAAGAGAAATCTGGCACTAGGCACATGATCAGAGAGCTACAAGGTTGGCCCAACTAACAATCTAAGCAATAGTGGAGAGTCTACCTTAAATGCCCTTATCCATTAATGAGATTGATGACTACCTTATATGCCATCCTAGAGCCTTCATCCAGTAGCTGATGGAAGCAGAAGCAGACACCCACAATGAAACACTGAGCTGAATTCTGGAATCCAGTTACAGAGAGGGATGAGTGATGAGCAAAGGGGTCAAGACCAGGTTGGTGAAACCCACAGAAACAGCTGACCTAAACAAGGTCAGCTCATGGACCCTAGACTTATGCTGGGAAACCAGCATAAGAGTGTTCCTGAATGAGGATGTCAGTTTGGAGGTCTGGTTAATCTATGGGGCCTCTGGTAGTGGATCAGTATTTATCCCTAGTATACAAATGGACTTTGGGAGCCCACTCCACATAAACGGATGCTGTCTCAGCCTAGACACACAGGGGAGGGTCTAGGCCCTGCTCCAAATGATATGACAGACTTTGAAGATTCACCCGTGGAAGGCTTCACCTTCCCTGGGGAGCAGAAAGGGGATGGGATAGGGTGTTAGTGGGGGGCACAGGAGGAGGGGAGAGGGAACTGGGATTGACATGTGAAACAAGCTTGTTTCTAATTTAAATTTAAAAAGGAAATAAATAAATAAATAAATAAATAAATAGTTTCTGCTCTGAGCCAAGCTTTAATCATTGAGGGTAAATTAATCATTGAGGGTAAAACAAAGAAGCATAAATTTTCTTTCTGACTTTTGCTGAGCTCATGTATAGCGTAGGGGGATATTAACTAAGAACTGCTTTAGGATGGCAGTAACAGAAAGCAGAAGTAACAACAGTTAAGCAAGGTATTTATTTCCTTCTGTAATTGGGAAACACAGTGTTTATCAGTCTAGGAATACATTAAACATTCTATGAAATGGTCCAAAGCCAGCATCTTGCTGTTTCCACATGATTGTACTTGAATGTTTTTTCTACCTTTAAAGTTACTTATATGGTTCTATTAATCAGATTTCCCCCCAGAAAGAGAAAGAGGGGCAGGGGAGGAAGAATTGGCTCACAGATTTATAGAGGTCAAGACATCCCAGATTCTGTGCTTAGCAAGCCAAGAACAGACAACAGTAAACTATGAGTCTAAAACTCACTAAATTTCAGACACAAAAAGAGCTGATGTTTTGGTTTGAGTTCAGAGGAAGTCCAGATAATCATACTTCAGCTAAGAGAGGAAGAAGTAATTAATTTTCTTTCACTCTAAGAACATCATTCCCCATGTTCTGTTCCCTTTTCTTCTGTGATTATTTGAGCTTCACCTGCACTGGGAAAAGGACTCTACTCAGTTTACCAATATAAGCTTTCATCTCATCCAGGAACACCTTTCCAGATAGACCGAGAATAACATCTGGTCAATATCTGGATACTCCAGGCAAGTTTTGGCACATTAAGTCAATCATGACATCAATCAAGTCAGCTGTTGCAGCAAAAACGATCAGAAGCAAATGCCAGATTGCAGGGAGAGGAAGGCTACATTAAAGGGTCAGACTTGTCTGTGATTTCATGCCATTTTGAGTCTTATTCTACCTTTCATGTAACTTTCTTTTTAGCCCATCAAGATAAAGACCCAATTTCATGGTTATATGGCCCTGAAAGACCTCAGAAGAGATACTTTCGTAGAAGAAGAAGACCCACACCCAGGAATCATCGAAACCACGAACTCTGGATGCAAGAACAAGAGGATTTATTGATGGCGCCGGGCACCCGGGGACTTAGCTTTTTGTTAGGCTAAGCCCCGAGCCCCCGGAAGGGGAGTCCTTTTATAGGGGAAAAAGGCACCGTAATAGTCAGGCGAAATGGCCTTTATCTTTTGCCGGTCCAGATGGCTGACCTTGGGACGGAGCGGTCCGGCGGGGGCCGGGGCCGGCCTTGCGCGGCGGCGGGGAAGTGCCGGCAGCTGTGGGGATCAAGGGTCAGGGGGTGCAGGGGAGGATGTATTCGCCAGCTGCATGCAGGAAAACTTAAAAGAGAAAGCTAAGGGCGGGGGTCTTTCATTCCCCCATTTCTCTTGTAACTGAATGGAATCTTTCATTCAGAGGTCTCTGGATACTCTGGATCTATTTGCTTTAGCTGATGATATTGTTGAGTTAAGACTAAGGCCTGTACAACAGATAGTCGTTCTCTGATGAATTGAGTCAGTTTGTTCAGAATGCAGGGACCAAATATGAGGATCAAAAATAGAATAACCAGAGGTCCCATGAGCGTGGATATAAGGGTAGTCAACCAGGGGGACTTAGCGAACCATCCTTGTTGAGACTCAAATAGCTGTTGCCTCTGTTTTAGCCTCTCCCTAAGTTTGGCCATGCTGTCCCTAACTATTCCTGTATGATCCGCATAAAAGCAGCATTCTTCCTTGAGGGCAGCACATAGCCCCCCTTCCTGTAAAAATAATAAATCTAATCCTCGTCTGTTCTGCAGGACCATCTCAGAGAGTGATGTTAAGGATTTCTCGAGTGCACTGACTGACTCTTCTAGGACCTGGATATCCGTGTGCATGGCTTGTTGTAGAAGCTTAAAATGATTAATTCCCTGTAGGGCAACGGTTCCGGTCCCTATGCCGGCTGCTATGCCCCCCACTGTTATTCCTCCTAATAATAGGGCCACGGTAAAGGATATTGGCTCCCTCTTATATCGGGTTGATTTCTCTAGTACCCTATAAATATATTCAGGTTGGTGATATGTGACCCTGGGCCAAAGTTCTGTCAATATACAAAAGTCAATAGTGGCATTGAGAACGGTAGTAGAGACGCAGGGGGTCAAACCAGTACTGCCTATGCATAGCCCCTTTCCTGAGACCTCAGACAATGTGAGCTTGTGCTGCATGGCAGTTTTACAACTGGTAGGCGCTGAGGTCTGGTGACGCCGGACCCAGACAGTGTCCCCGATCTGGTAGGAATGGGGAATGGTAGGATGGTCCCTCTGGTCTTTATAAGTTTTTTTTTTTTTTTAAAAAAAGATGTGAGCCCATATGGCCTAGGGGTATGCTAGGGGGAGTAGGAGGACCCAGTCTCTAGTGTCCCCATCAGGGAGTGATAGGTACTGGCATCCCCTCGCAAGGAAGTTCCCTTTGACTTAGCACTTCAACCAGGGAGAATGGACGGCGAAATTCTTTTCCAAACTGCTTCCTGCTGACTTTGGGACGAAGTTAGGGACCCCAGAAGGTTGAAATGCTAGTCAAAAACAAAAAGGAATTTAGGCAATGGGGAATCCATCAGGGGCTTCTGGTTAGCTGACATTGTTGCAGAGATAGGGGGTGTCCATATCAGCAGACTGGTTCACATCCATAGCAAGTCTAGGGTTCGCAGTCTACTTAGAACAGTCTGAAGTCAGCAACTGGTACTCAGATGTCTGTCAGAAGCAGAAACCTGTTTAAGACATATTTAAACTAGGAACAGAGGTTAAAACTTATTTATAGAAGCCCACGGTGCAGAAAAAGCAGATATCTGGATATCTGTTCAAACAGCAAGAACATATTTATAACTTTGAGTCCTAGCAAAAACTACAGATTTGGGCTATAAGCATGTACATTTTTCTTCTGTCCAGAGAGCTAGGTATGGATTGGACAGAGGTGCCTTTGGCCTGATGAAAAGCCCTTTAAGTTTGTACTTAGATGACAACCAAAATAAACTTAAAAACCTTGAGCTTGTGCCTGAACAGTAGATAGTCATTATTTTATCAGCTAACATACTGACTAGTCTATAGTGGATCTGACTGTCTGATGCTGTCAAGCTGACAACCAGTAATATTTCAGAGATCTGAGAAGGGTATATTTTATCCGAATCTACTAAAAATTGACAGAAGCCAGTTAGAAGCAAGTCCATATACAGTTAGCCAAATCCAAGTTTCTCCATTATCGTTGGAGGCAGCTGTCTCAAAGAACAACAATCTTCGCCAGGCCTATATTGTGAGAGGTTTTATTTTCTCTCTGTGGAAGAGGGACATGGAAAAGACTGACCTTGTTTTGTCTAGGCAAAGGGGTACAATCAATTTTCCAGTGCCCAGCAGCTTTGTCCACAGTCTCGGCCAGGTTCTGGCAGGCGGCAGGTTTCATATCTGAGCATCTGCTCATTGGTCCAGGTGCAGGAACTGAGGTGCCTGTAATCTTCGAGTCATTGTCAGGATCTGGCAGTCTGTCTGACATTATAAACTTTAAAGATAACAATTTAAATGCCATATTCTGAAGATCTCTGAAGCATTAGAGGTCTGTTTGTCTGTTTTAATTACTTGCCTTAAGCACACATTAAGTATACAGGTGGCTAGGTAAGGTCTTATTTCTGTAAATAATTTTTAGTCTGACTGTAACTGGTTTTAACTTAGTAAGATGTTTGAAACAGCACAGCTGAACTTAAAACTGCATAGAGCTACCTTATATTCCTTAAACAGTAGCTTAACTTCTTTCTTAGGCAGGGTTTTTCTGTGACTTTGGAGCCTGTCCTGGAATTCGATCTGCCGGACCAGACAGGCCTTGAACTCATAAAGATCCATCTGCCTCTTACTCCCGAGTGGTGGGATTAAAGGCGTGTATCCCCAATGTTCTAAACTTAAGGCGTGTGCTACCAACATCCTGAGCTTAAAGGTGTGTGTTATCAACATCCTAAATTTATTTCTAAAATATAAATTGTAATACCTTATAATAGATCAGCATCTTTCATAAAACAAAAACTTTACATTGTCAGGCTTTGCTCAAAAATAATTTTAAATTGAAGCTCTTTAAGTACAAACATTAATAAAAACAAACATAAAAAAAAACTGGTTTTAAAAAGAAATTTAAATTCCCTTAAGGTCTTTCTGTAATATATAGAAGCATTAACATTGTAAATCTCAATTGAAAAACTTGTTTCTAAGATGGTACCTCTAATTTCCATGCGGTCATCTTTAGTCAAGATGGCGGTTTAAGTATTCTTTTTTTAATTTTAGCAAAATGGCGACCAGTCAAGTCATATGAACATTTTAAAACAAGTATATATAAAACAGAATTAGCTTAATATGGTTAAAATTTTAGACATGAGAAACCATAGCACAGTTTACATTTTTCTCTGACTTATAATAACCTTTTTTCTGACTTTTAACAACTTTCCTCTGACCTTTTACAACTTGCTTTGACCCTCCATAACTTTCTGTAACAATCTTCTCTGCTATGACTTGCTTGCTTTAATTTTCTATAACCTTTTAGTTCATTTCTCTGACTCTCTTAGACATTTCTAGACAAATTTTTTTATTATTTAAGTTTTTTTATATTTTTTTCTCATTTTTTTAGTCAATATAAAAATTTTGTCAAAGTCCCCTTTTCATGAAGTATAGCAAAAAGCACATTGATCCCTGTCCAGGTCGCTGGTGGCCTGCCCTGGATCTTCCGGATCATAGGGAGTATGCATCCTATATATTTCTTTTAGTCTCTCTAGAAAAGCGGCAGGTGATTCCTCCGCCCTCTGCATCATCTGCTTCACCTGGGCCAAATTGGTGGGTCCGTGTCCTGCCCCCCCCCCCAGACCCGCTGCGAACACCCGGTGATAGAGACGTCCTACCTGCTTCAGTGGTAAAATCCCATTCAGGTCTTTTAAGAGGGCAAGCTGCATCAATTTCATTGGGCAGCTGTTTCTCCTCCGAGGTTAAGGGAACCTAGGCGGCGGCGGCCGCTTCTGCCTCTGGCGGGGGCGGCGGCGGGCGGTTAGAGGGGGAAAGGAAGGGGGGGCCCTTGGGGTGTCTTTTACCTGAAATATAGTTTGGGGGTTAAAGGTATCATCCCGCGGCCAGCCCACGTCAAAGGCTGGCCATTCTGAGGAACAAAGAGTAATCCATTTGCGTTTATGCACATCAACTACAAAACAAAGACCGAACAACACAGAACAGGCTTTCGCAGCGCAGTTTCGACAGAGTCGAAAGTAAAACTCCAGAAAACAAATGAGCCCACTGGGGCTCCAAGCGCTAAGGCATCTACCCTAGCCAGAAAACAAATGAGCTCACTAATGCTCCAAACGCTGCCAGGACGTCTCCTGGAGCCGCGGCTCCCCTCCGAGCCGCCAAATACGAAATGTACTCAGCTGGGTACTGCAAACGCAGGCGCAGTTCATAAGACGGATTCAGACAGACAAGACACAAGACGACACAAGACAGCGGATCCGCACAACGCTTACCTCCCAGACGTGGGTCGGTGGTCCCTGGGCGGGTCTCAATCCCGGACCGAGCCCCCAAATGAAAGACCTCAGAAGAGATACTTTCGTAGAAGAAGAAGACCCACACCCAGGAATCATCGAAACCACGAACTCTGGATGCAAGAACAAGAGGATTTATTGATGGCGCCGGGCACCCGGGGACTTAGCTTTTTGTTAGGCTAAGCCCCGAGCCCCCGGAAGGGGAGTCCTTTTATAGGGGAAAAAGGCACCGTAATAGTCAGGCGAAATGGCCTTTATCTTTTGCCGGTCCAGATGGCTGACCTTGGGACGGAGCGGTCCGGCGGGGGCCGGGGCCGGCCTTGCGCGGCGGCGGGGAAGTGCCGGCAGCTGTGGGGGATCAAGGGTCAGGGGGTGCAGGGGAGGATGTATTCGCCAGCTGCATGCAGGAAAACTTAAAAGAGAAAGCTAAGGGCGGGGGTCTTTCAGCCCCAAATGAAAGGCAAGAGAAATTTGTATTTCCATCCGTGAATCATTGTCATCCAAATAAAACTAGTATCCCGTTACTAATGAAAAGGAGCAACTTGATTTCAAAGCGATTTCTTCTTCAGGGGAACTATAGCTACAGTATGTACTCAGAGTTCTTCAATCCCAAATTTTCCAAACTAAACAGACATGTAGCCATTCTAAGATAATTTAAAAAGTTGAAACAAAAGATATTTAATAGAGCATGGGGCAGAGACTTGAACCAGTGTAGACAGACTAATGAAAGAGTTTCAGAGCTTCAACATGGCTTTAAGGAGTTCAGTTGCTTTTTAACTGAACTGAGCTCTCAGGTCCCCCAATTCAAGATCTAAAGGTGAGAAGGCACTTAGTGAAGGGGCAGAGGCATCCCCCTGAAGTGTGAATTTGGCTTTGTTCACATAATGTCACACACAAGGCCTGGGAAACAGAATCCAAAAGTTTCTAAACACTGGAGCCTCCAGAGTGATGCATACTGTGGTCAAGTCTGTATTAACCCCATGCTGCAGGGGCCATCTATTCCAGACAGATGTCTTTGGGGCTATGATCAGAATCAGCTGAACAGCCTGGAGTCTGACCCTGAGTGGAGGAGTGTGAACGCAGGATAGGCTAACTACCCAATGGCATTAAAGACAAGACAGCGACATCTGGTCATACCAGGAGGACTCTCAGTTAATGATGAAGGCCACTGTTTATTGAAGCATCATCTTAAGTAACCATCCAAAAGGGGGGTAATGGCAGAAGACATCCATTATCATGTATAAAGGGCTGAATAGGAACTATTTCCTTTAGTCCTAGAGACAAGCCTAAGCAGCAGGTACTCAAGCCCTCAGACACTCCACACTAGCACGTCTTACTAGCCTTCAGGGTGGGTGTAGACTTGCCCTGGCCCAGGTCTTTTGTTATACAGAAATAGGAGACATTCCACACTGAGGCCTGGCATCTGGCAATAATCACCTGGTATCTGAAAGACAACAGAGGTTCTGAGCTCTTAGAACTCCTGGCTGGGCAGAACATATTTCTAAAACATTATGCGAGCCCAACATGTGCCTCACTTCCTCTTCGCTATGACAGAATTGCTTGCTAATAAGCAAAAATTGTATTCTTAACCTCACAGTAGGCCTTGTTTCACTGATCCCTAATTATTACCCCCTCTTGGGGGTGACACTCTCAACCCACAGCTCAGTTTCATATCCTAAAAAACTTGCGAAAATGAAACAACACCAGATTTTCTCACTGACATCATCCTGCTTCTAGCGACAGATCTGAAGCCTGTGCCTGTTCAATTCGGTGTTATAAAAATCTTTAGCTGGTGTTCAAACTGTCAGATATGCTGTGGAGGCCCCGACTTGCAAGATGTGGCTTCTTGTTTTGACTCCTCTGGTTGACTTCCCCCCTAAAACCTGTGAGATCTGAAATACATGGTTGATGCTAAATTTTCATCTTCTCTTGGGGTCAACAATTCCCACCCTCTGGGCACTCCCTTTGTTGTTCTATTTTACAATATACTCTTTCTGCACTCTGTGAAGACATGGCAGGAATTTATTGTTTTAATTTCAGGGGATTTTGTTTTGACAATCTCTTGACGTTACTTGAAGTGGAAGACACCTTGTTTCTAAAGTAAGACAAGGATTGTGAAAGACTGTTTTGCTCTCAGAGAAAATAGAATCACCCCTTTGTTATCCAGACAGAAAAGAGTGGAAGGAAGAATTTAGAGTTTGCAGATTCTCTAAAGGGGCTTCAAATTCATTGCTAGCCGTCTTCCCCAAAGAAGAGTTTGGAAAAGGATGGATAATTAGTTAACATAATATCAAAGCCTGGGAGAGGAGGCTCCTACTTATTTCTCATTTTTATAGGGACATTTTGAATACTTTTCTATAGCAAAAATGAAAGAAAGGAAGAATAGAACATATCCGAGATTGTTAAGCTTTGAGGCATAGGTTGGGAGAGGAATGTAATATCATTTAATGTATGATATTGCCTATAATATCATAGCTATGTGGAATAATCAAGAGATTTTTGAACTGCCACTAGGGACCCCTTAGCTAAACAGAGTAATTTAGGAGACTTCTGGGAAAGGGCACTTGTTAGTATTCAGTCATCCATACTGTCCTGTCCATGGGGTTTTGACAGGATGCATCCTCAGTTGCAGCCACTAAGAGCACCACCTGTGAGCATTCACTATGTTCCCTATTAAAATGGCCTTGCTCACCTCCCATCCTTCTCTCTGTGTCTTTCTCTCCCTCTCGTTATCTGTCTCCCCCTCTCTCCTCTTTCTCCCCCTCTTTCCTCTCTCCTCTCTCCTGCTGTTTCCGTCTCTGGAGGCCGGTCTCCCTTCTTCATTTCCCCCTTTTCATGTTGCTTTTCCCTAATCAAAAACCTCTCTTCTTGAACCCTGTCACATGGTGTCTTTCTCTCATGCACCACTCTCATTAAATTACAACACCACCATTGTGGCAACTTGAACAAGAGAAGAGAAGAGAAAAAAGAGACAGAGAGAGGGGGGATTGTGAGTTTTGTTCATGATCGTTCTATCACTGGTAATTATGGGCAAATCGGTGTTTATCAAATGAGGTTAAACAATCACAAATTCCCTTCTAGTCCTATGCCTGTGCTCTAGTGATAGTTACAGTCTTAAGTTTCTCTAGAGAAGAGGGAAGACTGGGATTCCAAACCTTATAATAATTTTGCATGAAGGCACGCACTCCTTCACTACCAAGTACTCTTCTCAAATACGATTTAAGATCATGCAAAGGGAAGTGGGCTCTTGAGCTGCATCAGTGCTACTGTCTATATAAGCGAATACAATATTGTGATTTCAGAAGTGCATTGGCTGTTGCCACTTAACTTTATATAATGGTGATATATTCAAGCATTTTTTTGTTCTAAATGACACATGGCTGGAGTTAAGAAAAGAAAGATCATCTTATGATTTACACTTACTGGCCCCATGGGCAAGTCTGGTTACTATTTAGGCTCCAGTAACCCTATTACCAGTGTTACAATCTTATAAAACTATTTTTGGGATGCCAGTGACCTCTAGCCATAACAAAACAAAATCTTAGGCAGGCTATTTTCCCACTGGATGGGATCATGCAAAGGCAGTCACTTCTGAAACATTAGCATCCTTTAAATTACCAGGTCAGTATTACCAGTATTTTAAGTATTACCTTAAAATACCAGATGAGTATTAACTAAATATCAGACTAGAATTCCCCCGAAGAAATGCAGGGATGAAGAAGAAACCAGGAAGGCATCCTTGGAAACAGGTGGACACATTCACAAACAGACGAGAACAATTATGGGAAAGTACATATTTTGTTATGGTTTTCCACAGAGAATTCTAAGAACCCAGCTTGCATTAAGCCATGAGAATACTTCCTGAATGAGATGATATTTAAAGAGATTCTTTAGGTAATATTTGCCATCGGAAGGGCCCAAGAACACCAGGGACACTCTATTATCCCAGGAAGAGAAGAAGTGTGAAGGTGAGAAACTACAGTGAATAAAGAGGCCAGAGGGTTGTTTGTTGTGAAAACCCTACCAGTGAATCTCATTTTGTTTCCCCCTTATGAGCCAAGGTGTGGTTAAGATGCATGAGGTGAGTGATAGTGGCTGGCTTTAGAGGATTGCTTGTTCCCAAGCAAGGAACAAATTATCTCCAAGTTTTATGTTGTTGTTTGCTTGCTTGTTTGTTTAATCTGAGGAATAGGCTTTCTGAGCTCCATCATGACTTAATTTTCTCAAATCTTACAACTGACTTCTTGTTGTCTAACATTTAGTTAGACAGCTTTTCAGAGCTGACATAGAACGATAGTGACTTCATCTATCTGTTCTCCCATATGCATTTCCCAAAATAAATGATATCAGGAGCTAAAAGAGCATCATTTCTGCACATTTGGGAGTCAGAAAGAAAATAGTATGACATTAAACTATTGGCAAATAGGAAAAAAGGTTTCAGCTAGTATAGGGGGGGAATGATGTGGGATTACTAAAGATACCTAAGGAAAGGTGATTGGGGACCATTGGAGAGATAGAAAGACAGAATACAAATAGAGTTACTCCCCCAATAAAAACTCTCACTCTGTGTTACAAAGTACTGGGTAGAAATCTAAGGTCTGGCAGATTCTAATACTGGTTACTAGAGCATCAAAAAGGGAGAGAATTCGTACAAGCAAGACCCAAGCAGCATGCTCAGAAAGCAATGCTTCCTTCCACATGAGAACAGGTCTATTCATCAATGAACACACCACCACCAAAGAAAGTGACCACATTTGCTTAGCCTGCCATCTCTAGTGAAATTCAATGGCTTACAATCACAATAAGGGAGAGTTCTGGCAGCCAAAGAAAGAAAAGAAAGAGGGTATCACACAAGGTCATGAAGGTGGAAAGGATGCAACTTCATGTTTGAATCTACCAAGCATAAGAATCTACAGAAAAGAAAACAATACTTCTTTGAGAAAATGAGGCAATTTGGAAATAGATACATGCCCTCTGGGTACTTAAATAGGGAAAGGCAAAGCCAAGCTGGGGAGGGGGGAATTGAAACCTGTGCACATGTGTGTGTGTGTTTGTGTGTGTGTGTGTGTGTGTGTGTGTGTGAGAGAGAGAGAGAGAGAGAGAGAGAGAGAGAGAGAGAGAGAGGTGACTAGAGAGAAATATACATAAGGACACAAAAGCTCCACATACAAAAATAGCAGATTGGACAGGCAAGATTGTTCAGTGTGTAAAGATATTTGCTGCCAAGTCTCATGACCCAAGTTTGATCCCCAGGGCCAACATGGTACACACACCCACAAATGAATAAATGTAATTCTTAAAAAATAGTATCATTGACTACAGAAACTGAAGGTAATCTTGAAGTAAGAGCCTAGTTAGCTTTCTAGAACAATTCCTTTATTTCCATATGATGGCTCTCTTTAATCTAGGAAAGTAGATATTTGAAAACAAAATATTCATTTTGAAACAAAAACCATAGGTGACATTGATGTAGAGTCGGAATTAAAAGGAGCAAAATGATAAACAAACAAAAACTGAGTAATTTTTTTTTTGCCCAGTGTGATGGCACAGGCCTTTAATCTCAGCACTTCCGTGGAGTACACTTAGCTCATGTGTATTTCAGATCTGGCCACTTTGTATTGGATCGCAAACAGGGAGCTCATCACTGGAGAGGCTAATTGCCTGGAACTCTTGGTCTAGGGTTGGGACTCAGTGAGATTTCCCCCGTTTACATTATCATGTCTATTACCATCAGTGTTAAAATTACTTTAATGGAAATGTACTGAGACCACGTGACAATCTAGAGAATGAAAACGGCAGAGGCAAATTGAAGATGGACCTGACAGAGGGAATGAAGAACCAACATACAAATAACTGGAGTCTCCGAAGATGAAAAGCAGAACACAGAACAACTTTTTAGAACATAATCTTAGGACATTTTCCAGAAATAAAGGGAGATATTTCCCACATATTGGGAGGGCCCGTACACTGTGATGAAATCTAATCTGATCTGAATTAGTTATCTCCAAGATATCTCAGGAAAACTATTGTATTTTTTTTAAAGTTCCCACGGCCTATGAAACAAAATAAAACCAAACCCCACATCACTTACAAAAGGCAGAAAAAAAAAGTGAGTCAACTATTTCGTATCTGACCAAGTTGTCCTTCAAGTGTTCATGTTTTAGGTATAAATAAATCAAGGAACATTGTATGCACATTTTATATAAACAGTTTAGGGGAAAACATTCATTCGGTTGAAAAATAACTTGGAAACTTTTTGAAAGAGAGAAACCAGGAGTAGGTCGTAAGCAAATGAGAACAAAACAAATGAAGAACATGTTTAATCTCTAAGTGTATAGGCAGCTGTCAGGACTAAATAAAAGTCTTTCCAAGAGGCAGCAGATATAACAATCAATAAAACAGAGTTCACATTATCTTGTGGAAACTCTGCTAGCACTCAGTCTTCCTCCACTGAATGACAGGAGAGTAGAGGGTCCCAGCCTCACTTCCTGAAATGTAAGTTAACTGAAGGGACATTTCAGCCCTTAAGCATTCTGCACTGCTGACTGAGACCTCCTCGGGCTCTGCGTGGCAACATAATGCCCCTTCCTGCAGCATCCTTTCTTCACATCTCTTCCAAAGGTATTACATCATCATACACTACCAGGGTGATAATTTCAAATTTCTGAGTCTATTCCCTGGATAATATAATCCGTAGTGTTTTATACAAAATATCTTGCAGACAAGAAAGGAATTTTGTAACTGGAGAACCTACTAGCCAGGTGGCTGTCAATAAGGACCACATTCCCAGTAGTAACTGGGCTACAAAATTAGTTTCAGTGGTTTATTAGTTGATGACAGTCCATTAATTGCTGTTATTAGGACTTTGAGTAAAATGAAGGAGATAGAAACCTTAGAAGCTGAAATTGAGTGACTATTGTTGAAGTATTTCTAAGCTTCTCTGATACTGTGGTAAAGATATAATTATCAAATCTCTGTCACTAATCATCAAATAAAATCGAAATGTAAACCTTAGAAAGCCTCTTTGGTAGAATAACAAAACTCTCTTCCTCTGGGGAGTACTGAAAACCAAGATTCAAGCTTGGCATTTAGGCGTGAGAACAACTCAGGTAAAAAGATTCAGCTTTCAGAAATGACAAATGAGAATCAGAAATATGAGAGGATGGATATGAAAATCTTGAATGCTCCAATTCTCTTGAATGCACTAACCATCCCCAAATAGTCATCTTCTCCTACTATTGAGGCCCTTTACCTCCCCTTCATGTTGGAGAGAGTAGTGAGGATGGGGGAGAAAATCAGAACCATAAGAGTAATATACCAATAGTTATTCAAAACTACCTGGTTTTAATAGCATGAACCATAAGAGTGTGCCTGAGACTGGCATCTGAAGGTGCTTTATGAAGAGAAGACCAAGGAAAACAGACTTGGACAAGAAGAATTTTACCAGGTAGGATCACTCTTGGATAGTGTTATATATCCTGATTAACACCTGGAAGGTGACACAAACACAATTTAGATGGCAACTAGAAACATGAATAAAACCTCACATGACTCATGTGAAGTGAAGGAGAAATTCAGAATGTTCATGGCAGAAGAAACAAACTCAAAGATTGGCATTTGAATAAACTTGAACAATGTCTAAACTAAGTTACCATGTGCAACCGCCCCTTACCACACCAGTGCCTCATTAGATTTGTAGATCAAAGGGGGATTGTAGTGGCATCATGACATTACCAGACAGTCTTCATGTGTGTTTCATTTAGAGTGACAACTGGAACCTCCAACCAATAGTGCTGTCTATAGCAATGTTTCTCAAGATTTGATCTGCAGAAGAATCACAGAGGTATCTTGTTAAAATGTTGATTCTGATTTCAGAAGTTGGGCAATTGGGAACAACACATATGCATTCCCAACAAATTGGTGGGTTACGCTTTATGTTACCAACTGAAGGAGCAGAGACTACACAAGAGCACACGCTGTAGTGTAACTTTTGAGACCCCAAATATTCTAATTAGTCTTACTCTACTCTCTCACAAATAAGCCCTTTCCACTACGTATCTAACTATCTAATAATCTTCTGCAGTTTATTTATTCCAACAAACCAGTTCCAAATGTTGCCACTAGATCTGAAGCTCAAAGGTCTCCTTCCCTAGGCATTATGCTTAGACATTGGTGAACAACATCAAATTCATGCTGTCTTTTTAGCATATTGTCCTCAACATTTCTTTCAAGATTCTGTTTTCTCTGGCCATAAACCTACCACCTATATGAATTGTTTGATTTCTTTTTAATTTCATGGCATTGCTTTGGTGCTCCTGATGCCATTCCTTATGGATAGGGTGTCTTTGCAATGGAGTAGGGTGACCACTAAAAGATATTTCAGTAACTTTTAACACTTGGGAAAAGCGTCTGACACTCCATAGGTCTTATGTCTTGTCTCCTTACGTAGAGATGAGCTTTCTCACTTTTATTAGTCAACTATTGCTGGGTTAGGTAGAAGGCAAACTCTTGGGGACAGGCATTTGTAGGCTAAAATATGCCCAAGCAAATTAGTGTTCATAAAATTCTAAGTACAGTATTTCATAGTAAGAATATTTCTGAACATTTTCAAATAAGTGATGAATGTAAATTGAGGTCACAGAGATAAGGAATAATCCAATATGACTAGTATTCTTGTAAGAAAAGAAAATTAAGACATTCATGTGTGCATATGAGGGAAATACTGTGTAAATAACCGGCAAGAAGAGATCCAACCAAACTACAATCCAAAGTGAGAGAACTCAGAAAAAACTGAAACCAACTGTCACCTTAACCCCACATTTCCACCCTCAGTAATGTAGGAAAATTAAGTCCTATTGCCCAAGCCAAGCAGGCTATGTTATTTTTTGTGGCATCTTAAGCATTTCTTTCTTGTTTCTGAAAGCTAGTGAGGGTAATTTTGCAAAGCACAGATGGATTCACTGTACATTGGGCAAAATTTGACTGATCTAGTGTTGGCTTACTTGGGTGACTCTACTTGCAGTTTAAAGCTAGTGACCAGCCAGTTAATTCTCTGTGTGTCACTCATGTTTTTCCTATGATGATCTAGAAGTCAAGAAAAGAAAGCTAAAATCTACTATGGAGCCTAAGGCCCAGAGCTGGCTTGTACTAATAAAAGGGATCCCAACAATATTTCTATAAAAAGTGTGTATATCTACCTAAAATATGTTAATATGACAGATCGCCAGAATAATTTCTCAAAGAGATGCCAGATAGAGAAATACATCATTCAGTTTAAATATCTACATTTCAGGAAAGTAGTGGATCAAATAACATTTGAATAGCTAAAGTAAAATTTCCTGGAATTAGTTAACATTGAATTATAATTGAAAGAAAAAATGATCATGGGAAGGATGAAAGAAAGAATTAATGGCCATAAAAGCTGCATTAAACATCAAACTAATAACTGATGTTGAGCTTTGCATAGAGCTCTCTCAGCTGAAGCTAAATCATTTTTGTGATCTATACAACCCACCTCTCACCCAAGAACAACTTCCTCCGAGGGCTGGAAGCCTCAAAGAACACTTATTTTCAGAGGAAGTGTGATGACTCATGAGATGGTTGCTGAGGAAACTGTCAGAAATGAAATTCCTGGGGAATAAAGAGGGAGAGATACAGACAGAAAGAAAGAGAGGGAGATTAAAAGAAGCTGTCAAATTTATTTGCTGTTGATCATTCATCTGGTGCTACTTCCAGTCAATAAATAATATAAAAAGAGGGGAAATGATACAGAAATGAGAAGTTGGCAGAGTTGCCTGGTCAAACATACTGAAAGAAGTTTGTGTGGAAGTGGTACAAAGCAAGCAAATTTTACTTCATTAATCCCTGATGTTTGAGGCCTTCTAGAGTCTTCTCCAGGAAACATTTTCATAGCTGCACAGTTTACAGTCTATGTCATCTCTTTCTGAATCACCCAGTAGATTTTAACAGCATCACACTTACTTGTGGAATGGTTAACATGGCCACTCTTATCCTGGTCTGACTCCTGAAAACTCAATTTTACTTGGCCAACGACATCACAAGATTTCAGAATTGGAGACATCTAATAAGCCACATTGGTCTCCTTCTGCCCTGAACACAAGAGGAGTGAAACATCGTATGCACTTTTGTACTTGCAAGACTTTTATCCTAGGACAGTGGTTCTCAACCTTTCTAATGCTACAACCCTTTAATACAGTTCCTCACGTTGTGGTGACTCCAAACGATATCATTATTTTGTTGCTACTTTATAAGTGTAATTTTACCACTGTCATGAATTGTAATGTAAATATCCGATATGCAGGCTATCTTATATTTGACCCCCAAGAGGGTTGTGCCCTGTGGACTGGGAACTGCTCTTCTAGAACAGATTTAGGATGGAAGTGGTGTTCAGTAGCCAAGCAATTAGGTGATTAAATAAAATATTAAGAGCTTTAGGCAGTGAGTTACATATAGGCTGACAATAGTAACAGGTATTTTAGAAAATAGTTATCATACTTACATATTAACCCTGTTGGTAGTTTTCCTCTGTTTCTCAAATTTTAAGAGGCAGTAGTTACTAACTGTGGACTCGACATTCTAACTTTACTTCCAAGCCCAATATTTTGCTAACAGTCTTAGACCTTGATTGTAATATGAAACCTTAAGATCCCTTGCCACCCATCTAAAGCCTAGAGAACAAATAGAATCAGCCCAGGCATTCAGTGGCAGGGTTTTCTGTGTGTTCTGATGTCTGCAATGTAGTAATTTCCCTAACAATTTTTGCTCCAGAAATCTTTCTTTGCAAGAAGCCAGTTCTGACTTCAGGTGAGATCAAGGCTAACATGCAGAGGATATGCTGCCATTCAATCAAAATTTATTGAATATCCACCATGGAACAGTTCCTGTATATCAACATAATAATACCATCACTGGTAATGTCACAGGGAGTAAGGCCACACGTGGGAGACAAAGACAAGCCAGTTTTAAGTAGGCTTTAAGGATGAAAGGTTTCCTGGTGGAGGCATAAGGAAAGGAATTCCAAGAGAGCTTTTGTTACTAACTTAACATTTACCACGTGCTTTCTGTAGGCTCCATGCTATACCCAGGGCTTTACATACTTGTGTTATGTTCATCAGCACAAGGCCCCAAGACAAGAAATACTTATATACCATTTTTTTCACATATGAGAAAAATCAGAAATTCAAGAGGTCAACTCCTATGCTCCTATTGATAGCAGCCAATAGTCTCCATTGTAACCTTGGTCATTTGATCTAAAAAAAAAAATATCCCTCCAAATGATCAGGGTTCCCTTCTGTTTTGAAGTTTTCTCAATGATAAAATGACCACTCACTTTTCTAAGTTTATTATTGGCCTGATAAGTGTTGAGGTTGTCTGTGAACATAGTCCTTTATATTCTAGTCAGTATCTGGATAATTTTTTAATGTTAAATGGGAATCTATTAATCAATGATCCCTTGTAGAAAAGCTGCATTTTTCATCCACAAAACCCACAAGAAGAAGCTAGACTAGAGTTTCAGCTAGGTCAAGTGTCTCAGAGTAACTCCTAGTCCAAGACGTTAGGGTTTTTCTAAGGCAGTCATGAATCATGTAGTCTAGAAATCAATTCTAAACAAGAACTAAAGAGAAAGTCAGTATAGAAAGCTGAGGAACTAGAGATGTCAAACAAGAAATGTCAAGGAGATGTGAGGGTTTAGAAAAATAAGTAATGGGCTGGGAGTTGGCTCAGTGATAAGAGTACTTGTTTGGAATGTGCCAAGCTATATATTCAATTATCCACAAAAAATGTTAAACATAGTAGATGAATTAATCAATGAAAAATATAAACAAATAACACCTCCATTGGTTTCAAAGAAGAGAGAATAAAGAGTTGATACAAGTTTCTAGAAAGCTGCCATTCATCTTTAGGTTTCAGATTTTTGTTTGCATATTTGTTAATGTTGCAGATTTGATTGCCCAATGTTCTGTCTTGTTTAGTTAGAACTTCATGCAGAAAAAGACCAAGTCTGGGCTGTGTTCTGTATCAGATATTGGTGATACTGACCCTATTTACTAAGGAAATGTGCAGTAAGTTTGACCTTCCAGCCATCCCATGAAAAACATGACTCAAACTATGGTCATAAGAGTGAACAAGGAACAGGGTCACTTGTGCTGATTCAGATGAGGCTATCAGGTTCAGCCTATCTGCGGAAGCATCCATACAAAGGGACAGAGAAGGAAATTTTGTGGCAAAAGTAACAGTAAGAAAGAAGGTGTTGGAGTCATAAGTTAGTGTTCAAGGTGGGGGGCACATTCTACTCCAAATGGAAGAGAGAAACTTCCCATTATCTAGACACATTGGGATGGTTCACTCAAGGAAGATGCCACACAAGGCAGCACATTTTCTTTTCTAAACTCACTAGTTGTCACTTATTTTTCCAGAGACCAATAACTTGGGTCTTGTCTCAGCACAGCCTGAACAAGAATTCAGAATTTACTATCCTGGCAGTAAGATCTGGAACTAACCCCAGTCTACTGCTTAGATGCTTTCTTAAAGTCTGTACAAAATAATGGACTACAGTACATGAGATGGAGATGCCAGGACTGCCTAGATAGAATTACAAAAAGCCAAAGGGCTAAGGAGAAGGGAGAATGTTCAACTAGCCTTAATAGTTGAGACCAGAAAACAGTCTACATAGATACTGCCCTACAGAGGTCATAAACAAGGTTCTGTTGATGATGGAGAACCAATATGAGAAGCTTGGGGAAGGTTTCCATCCATTGTCATGACAGCCAAAGGCACTACTTTGGTCCTAGGATGCTTCCTATTGGAGGAGGACTATAAAATTATGCTGAATAACAAAGGCCAAGTGACAGCGCTTAACCTTCAGAGGCAAAGTAGATGTGATTATCAGAATGGAAAGGGCCAGGGAGCAGTCAAATTGTTTTGACCTGAAGGGGTCTACAAAATTGAATAGAATGTCCCATGAAACAAGATAGATGGGTAACCATGTGGATATTGCTCAACTTGAATTAATATAATATAATCCCCACACCACCCCTTCACCCAAATAAAGACAACACAATAATAAACTTGTTACCATTCATCAAATTTCTGTCCCCAAATTAATTTACAAACTCAGAAGCATTTCTTCTTCTTCTTTTTTTAAAATTACTCTTCTTTCAATACAATACGTCCTGACTGCAGCCCACCCTCCCTTCACCCCCTTCTCAGCCCCTCCCCATCCGCTGCTCCTCTGTTTCCTTTCAGAAAAGAGCAGGCCTCCCAGGGATATCCACTGGACATGGCATAACAAGATGCAATAAGACTAGGCACAAACCCTCATATCAAGGCTGGATGAGGCAACCAAGTAGGAGGTAAACAGTTCCAAGAGCAGGAGAAAGAGTCAGAGACACCCGTACTCTCATTGCTAGGAGTCCCACAAGAGCACCAAGCTATACAACCATAATATATATGCAATATGCAGAGGACCTAGCTCAGACTCATACAGGATCTTTGGTTGCTGCTTCAGACTTTGGGAGCCTCTGAGCCCTGCTTAGTTGATTCGGTGGGCTGTGTTCTCTTGGTGGCCTCGACCCCCTTGATTCCTATAATCTTTCTTCTCGTGTGAAAGGAAAACGCAACACCTAGAATTTCAAGCATAACTAAATGCAATCTAGTCTGATCCTGATGCAAGGGTCCCACAATGGAACCTCAGAGCCTCAGATGATGTGAGAGCCATGTTCCTCTAGGTGTATTCTGAACCAGGTCAACACTTCAGACCATATGTAGAATTACAGACACAGATTTCAATTTCTGAGTGCATGATTAGATAGATGTTGGGCAGAACATGGTTATTGTTCTTGACCTATGGAGTGAGTAAAAATTATAGTACATTCCAGAGGTTGGATCCACCAAGACACTTAGACAACACTGCATTTCTGAATGATTAATATTGACCTTGCCAATACAGGATGAAGGGATGCTGGATCTATAGCTGCTATTCAATTCATGGATAAGGTTCTTGAAAAGGAAAGCCAATTCATCATGTGGAAGGCAGTGAATTCCTGTAGGCCCGTGGTTAGCTTAAGTCAGTTCCACAATCAGTTTGAAGTGTTTATGATACAGATCAATACAAAGTACATAAGCCACTGTTCTGGTTATTTATCCAATTCTATCAGAAAGGAGAACCAAAACCACTTTTTCTTTTATATAAGAAGGGAAACACTATACATTCACTTCTTGTCTCAGGACCAACTTTAAAATTTTCATTATCCATATCTATTGCTTAGAGGGCAGAGACACCATGATGCATGTGTGGAGGTCAGTCATCTTTCTGGAGCCAAATCTCTCCTCTACCATGTGGGTCCTGGGGACACAACTCAGGTTAGCAATCTTGGTGCCACTTGATTTGTATGCTGTGCCATCTCACCAGCTCTCTCAAAGACATCTGAAGTCTCTTGTTATCTGTCCTAATATAGGCATCAGGAATCTTCATTCTATCAACACTGTTCAAAGTATCATGTTAGGGTCATCAATATGGCTTAGTGGGTAAAGGTGTTTGTTGCGCAAGCCTGGCAACCTGAGTGAGTTTGATCTCTAGAACCTATGTCAGGGTGGAAGGAGACAACCAACTCCATAAAGTTGTGCTCTGACCTCTACATGTATTCTTTGTTATGTACACACACACACACACACACACACACACACACACACACACACACACACTGTACATTAATAAATCTTTAAAAGATTTCATGCCAGCCTGCAACATTGATGATATCACTATAGTAATATTTGATGAGCAGGAATCAGTAAGTTTTCTAGATCTGTCAGACTAAATACATGTCAAGGGAGATGGAGACTAACAACTTGAAACATTAGCTATATATATTATTGCATTAGTAAAGTTGTTGTTAAAAGCCTGGGGGCTTAAGACCTGCTGAGAAGCATCTTTTAAGGAAGGGAAATTTTTACATCTTTTGCCCATTACCATTGAAAAGAAGCCAGAACACTTGTGTACCATTGTGGATTTTGGAGGCAGCTTACTGACTGCATTTAAGAATACTTTTCCACTTTTCTTATTAAAATACCTAGCATTCTAAAAGTTCTGTCATTTTGAACGTGATCTAGATGATAGGCATGGGGTAAAGCTCTCCAATCGTTCTAGGCTAGAGGACTAGTTGTAGACTAGAGGACTAGCTGCCTCCAACATGGTGCCCACGAACTGGTAGTCATGCTCTGTGACAGATAAGGATGCTGTCTGCAATCCTTTAAAATGAGTAAAAGTGACTTATTTCTGATTCTTTCTATATTAAAGCACGATTATTTAAATAGGTAACTAGAATAGCACTGGCCCTGGTACAGAGGGAGTGCCTAATGACAAGTTACTAAAGAGGGCGGCCACCATACACTTGAATTCATCAGATTACCTTAACCATAATATTAGATTAGCAAAGCAACAATCTACTAGATCAGAAATTCTCAACTTGTTGGTCTTGACCCCTTTGGGAATTTAATGACTCTTTCATGGGAGTTTCCTAAGACCATTGGAAAATAAATATTTACATTATGATTTGTAACAGAAGCAAAATTACAGTTTTGAAGCTGCAATGAAAATAATTTTTGTGGTTGGAGGTCACCACAACACGAGGAACTGTATTAAAGGGCCACAGTATTAGGAAAGTTGACAGTCACTATAGTAGATGATAGAAGTGACACATTCAGAATCAAAACAAGTCAAGTCAATGAGAGAGTTTATTATATGAAGATGCCCTTTAATAGTGATATTCACACTAGAATGATTTCTATGGGAGAACAGGAGGGGGATTCCTACAACTAAATGACATAAAATAAACAAAAATAAAACAAAAATCCAAGATATTGCCCTCCTTCTACTCATTTGAGCTAAAAACAGACTTCTAGTCAAACACAGCACCGTTTGGTATTAACGACTACTAATGAGGGGAAATAGCCAAATGGGAAGGATCGTGGTTATTAGAATTTATACTTATCTTTACATGGACAGAAAACTGCCCTGAGGTGAGGATTATGCCCACATTTTTGAGCATTCCTGACAGGGTTGTCTGTTTGAACAGGGGATTAGAAGGAGCAAGACTTGATCAGAGACAAGGACACCTGTGAGTGAAGCATGGGAACATGCCAATGGAAGTGGTCAATAACCATGTTGATCTTTTAATCTCTTCCTAATAATGGCCATTAGAGAATGTCTCTTTTAGAAACGCTTAACCCATGGTAATGCATCCACGGGCTGCCAGCCAGGCTCTATCCTCGGTAAAACCTATGATCAGACAATGGACTCACATACTGGGGAGCCTCTGTGTCATAGTTAAAGGGTATACATGGCTTAAAGTTGGGAATTCCTTGATTGAGGCAGAAAAGCTTCCTTTGGGCCTCACCTGATCATATTGCCACCAGAAGACCAACGTTGCATCTGTTGCTATGGTACCATTTCCCAAAGAGATCTGTCAATGGGTAGCATTGACTGCTTCATGTCTCTCAAATCCTTAATGAGTAATCATTTCATCTTTAAGTGAACTTATATTTACTCTGCGTATGCCTCATCCTTCCCTATCTCCCGAATATCTGGCTTATGGGCATGGAATTCCATTCCGTGTCTTTCACTAGAGGGTACATTTGCATAGTAATTGTTCCTTTACATTCTGTGCTATTTGTGAAGACTTCTTTAGTTTGAAGGGCACTGCTTCAACCTCTTGTGGCACCTTAGAAGACTCCTCATTCATACTTCTAAGCAAAGTAAATTAGCCCAAGAAGGATGACCATTGGTGATGTGGTTTCTGCCCTTCCCAGCCTCTCACCGCTGTGCTCATTAGTATGGAATTGGGTTTTGGCAGGTCGTTATGGGTCCTGTTCCACTCCTCACTGCTTGTGGTCCCAACACTTCAACTCACCATTGAACCCCTGCCTTGGGCACCCTGCTGACATCCAAACTAGAGAAACTCTCAATATGCATGAACAGCATAATTACACAGACTGACTTCTCCCTTTGAGATGATTATAGAAATAAACTGTTTTTTTTTTTTTCCTCTCAAACAAATCAAAGGTACAGAGAAGGGGAAGGGTATCTTGATGGGCTTAAGGGAACTCAGACGTATTCTGGCTGTCTGCCCACAATCAGAAGCACAGCGAGTCTTTTGCCTTGGCAGAGAGAGGCTTCCCATCAGAACTCTTATGGGAAATTTGTACCAGCGATTCCTAACCTCATAAACAGGAATCCTGCTGGCAATTTGTTCTGTAAGGAAAACAGAAAAAGTGCTGATGTGGCTTCATCAGGACCCATATCCTGGGTTTCAGCAAGAAAAGAAGTAATTGAAACAATTCCTAACTTGTGGCCTGAAGCGCTTTGCAATTTTCTTATTTCGTGTCTCACAAAAGTCCTGAGCTCAGAATACTAAATACAATAAATCTATGAGTAAAATACTAGAAGGATTGTGAATCTGGACAGCCAAAGACAAAGCAAAAGCAAAATTTCTACTTGTTTATGTTTTAGAAACTTAGGTTTAACTCACAACCTTTGAATGATAAGCCATGTGTCCTTTCCTCTTATCTAGCCCTGTTACTATTTTTTGATGATAAATTCCTTTTTTGTCCTGACCTGAGAAATCAGTGGTATTGAAGACAAGGATATGTGAGATGCAAATACTCCATTCACATATTTTGTGCAGAAATAAGAAATAGACTTCAGAAACATCAATGTGATGAGGGCATAGGCAGTATGAGTCGAAGTATCAAGAACCAAGATAAGTCAGGCAATTGTGGATGGCTATCTGGTCAGCAGCATTCTGGGATGAAGATACCAGCAATGAATGAAGTCTGAAAAGATAAAAATAATTGGCTTTATGTTGATCTCTGTGAATATCTCACCTTTAGATAGAAACACAAAGGAGAAGATTCAACTTTGGGACAGAATTCTTGCAAGAACCAGAAAGGATGCTGGCTAGAATTTTGAGCAGTCTCCTAAAGCAGGTGGAAGAACTAAGCAGAGAAACTGTATAAAAACCATGAAGGAAGAAAATAAAAGTCCATAACTCACCTTTATCCAGGGTCTACACATAAGTGAAAAGAATAAAAGTTTGAATTTTAGAGCCCCACCAACCCTTGGAGCTTGTCCATGACACACAGGGTCTTGAATCTGATTGGCACTATGACGCCTCAGAAGGCACATGGCTCAGATACTGTACTTTCAGTCTGACACTTAGCTCCAACAGATACTGTGTAGGCACTGATGAGCAAGACTGACAACCTGCTGTTGGACCTTGTCAAGACTCTTGACATCTGAGAGGAGTCTTGGTTTAGAAGTGGAAGCAGGTATACCTGTGTGCCAAGATATATTGTATATCAGTTTACTTGGGTATGAAATATATCAAGCAGTGGGTTGAATTCTTCATTGCTTCAGTGAATAAAAGCAAGAAGTTAAAGAAGATTTTGGTGCTTCTAAAAGACAGCTTTTGGAAAGTCATCTTCCAAAAACTTACTCACCATACTGAGTATACTGTTGCATTAGAAAGTCCCACTTATTTTTAAGAATGGATGTTTTGTGTATATAACTAGAGAATGGGTTACTATGTGTTGAACAGAACAGAAAACACTGACATCCTGGGAGTAAAGACATGTCATTACCATGACAGACCTTACCACGTGTAACTGTGTTGTTCAGTGTATCTATTATATCTGAACTGGCAATTCAACAGTCTTGGAATGGAATAGTTTCATCTTTGACAATCTTATCTCTCCAGAAGCTCTTAGTCTTCTCAGCCATGGTTCTTGGTACTTGGTCCTCATGAGTCAGATAAGCTTTTTTTTTTGTATTTTTAAACCTCGATGCTTTAAATTATTCATGTCCTCTTTTTCTGTGTGTGTTCCCTTCGTCTTCACTCTGAAGGGCCAGCACCAACTATTCTCAGAAACACAAATCTCATGGTCCTTGAGGTCAGATCTCCATGGTCTTACAGAATGAGTCACCCATTGTAGTGGCTTATATTTATGTGTGAAGTGTATCAGAGATGCTGGAAGCTGATGAAGACACCGATAACACCAATAGACTAGGATCACATTCCATGTCCACTGAGCTTTTTGCTCCCTGTGTGCTTTTGTTGATGTGACTCAAATGCCAAAGAAGTATCCTAGGAAAGAAAGGAAGGCACAATACTATTTTTTTCAGCTCTGGTGACACTACAAGAATGAGCTGCAATCCAATTATACATGCAACATCCACGTTCTTTACCCATGTAGTGTGTGCATCTTTTTGTAGGGGCTCTGCTGAAGGCTTCCACTTGGTAATCTCAAAACAAATTTTACTGAGGTTCTCTGATACTTCTTTTTTTAAAGATTTTATTTATTTATTATATATACAACATTCTGTTTCCATGTATATCCGCACACCAGAAGAGGGTACCAGATCTTATAACCGATGCTTGCGAGCCACCATGTGGTTGCTGGGAATTGAACTCAGGACCTCTGGAAGAGTGGCCGGTGCTCTTAACCGCTGAGCCATCTCTCCAGCCGCCATCTCTGATACTTCTATGGGGCTTTGCTAACGTATGTGTCATGTAGGCTGGAAACCAGAATTCAGTGCTGACATTTTAGGTCTTCACATCATAAAGTGACAAATGACTTACACTACTAAGTTTTATCCTGTAGTACCCACTCTTTGTATTACCTGACAATCACTGAAATCTGTTCAGAGAGTAGCCACCAACGTTTTTCCTAGACGATAAATAGCTGCTAGTAAACCATCTTCCCTGTATCCTTGGGTCGTCAGGGCAGAGGCAGGGATGCTAAGGCTAATGTTGCTCATCTTCTTTGATTTATTAGAGTTGTGTATCACTGGATGTGATTCTTTCCCTTTCTGTTTTCATTAGATAGACAACTTCTACATCCTCAATAACCTGCCCCCAGGGGAAGAAAATTAAATAATGTAATAAGCAAATTAGCAGCATGAGGTTGACATTCATGATTGAGTCCCCTTCTTTCTTGTTTGAATTTATCTTATGTTTGGAAAGTGCACCCGTCTCTGTTCTTAGGCATTTCTCATAACATCCTCGTTCCTTTGGGTAGAAGGTTTCTGGTCATCCATTACCCACAGACTTAGAGTATGTAACTGTAAGCCACGAATTTAAGTATTACTAGGTCACTGTTAGCTCATGCCCAATGTTAATTTTGTAATAATTCTCCACCGAGAACAAGTCACGTAAATCTTCATCTGATTATTCTTTGTCTCTCTTAGTGTATTCAGGACTCAAACAAGATAAATAAAAACTACTTTGCTAGGCTGCCTAGAACTGGAACCCATTCCACCAAAAATTTTCACGCTGCACACATTTACCAAGTTTTCTTCTTTAGTGAACTACCGAACTGCAACATAAAAACTGTGTCATAAGGAATGAAGATTATGTCGTTAGTGATCTAGTTCCACTGTGATCTCTCCCTTTGTTAAAATCCCCTGATATTTTATAGCTTTCTAGATTTGTAAGGATTGACGCTGAACCTATTTGAGACATCGCTGCTGAATATTCAGGGAGGAATTCTAAGATTATTGGAGCATCTGGCCACAGGTGAAATTTAAAAAAAAATATAACTGAGTGTCCCATACCTTTTAAAAATAAAGTTGAGAATGATTCCCAAAGCTGAGAAATTGTGCAGGATGAAAGACAAAATCCTTAAGTGAAAATTAGGGATTTCTGAAACTAGAAGCCTGGAGGCAGGAGTAATGAAGAGGCTGGAACCCCGGAAAGAATTTTTGGAGTGAAAACTCCCCCTAATATCAAATTTGACATGGCTGAGGAAAAGACAGACATGTTTGGTATCCTGTATCAAAACTACTGTTTGTTTGGAGGAGAGACAAAAGCAATATGCTTTCATACACTTTTGAAGTGGCCAAAACAGCAACATCTAGGGACCCAAAGGTAGAGTAGACAGTTTCCAGCAAAGGATTTTGCTCAGGAGCATTTTCAATGGCTCCATTGCCTCTTTCTTAACAAGAACAGGATACTATGAACCCCAAATGATGCATGCTTTAATTGTCTTTTTGGGGTGCAGGGGAGACTTTTGTTCCTACATGAACATCAAATTTTACACTAAAATATACCGCACCAGGATGTATATTGAGAAACTTTCATGGGAAATTTTTAATGAGGTTTTCTCCAATGCAGGGTCACCACTGAATTGCTAGTCTTCCATGTTTGTGTCCAAACCAGCTTCTAGGAGTGTTGGTCTTAATGAAGCATCCTCTAAACTGTTCCCTGATGTAAGAAGATGTGTACACCTGTCCCATATCAGTAGCCAAAGTAGGGGAGGTCACTAGGAGTTTTCTTTCAGATCAAAATGTAAAGCCACACAGATACCAAAAAGTTCACCCACTGAGTTGAGTTTAGGGAGAAATTCAGAGTTTTCTAAGAATCTTAATCTGTTTTCATTGTAGAATAGAGATGAACAATTCATGTTAATTTCGGCACTGTCACTTCACCCCTCTAATCCAAGTATACGCTGTTCATTTGAAATTCATGAATCAGAGATGGGGAACCAGGAGCTTCCAAATTAGAAATATGGTACCCAGGCCCATCTGGCTTGGACTATACCCTATGATGAAACAGTTTCACATTCCTAGTGTAGCATATGAAATTTGTATAGCTCAGGATAAAGATGAAGCTAGCGTTCCTACAGGTGACACATAGGACTCTAAGTAGCCTCCGCTGATGTCTTACCGCCAAATGCTTTGCAAAACAACTATGGATTTTTAGGATTTGGGGATTTAAGAATTACAAATAAGAGATTACTTTCCTGTAGTAATATTGATAAGCTCTGAAAATAATTACACTAAGAATTTACATATATTATTTTATTTAATCCTCTCAGCAGACTTATTAAAAGACAACTATTCTAGTTCTCATATAAATGTTTTTAAAATGTCTTAAGCTAGCTAGTTAAAGCAAGAGCAGGGTTTGAATCCAAGAATTCTAATATCAGAGGCTGTGATTGCACTGATTCTTTTTTAATTTTTAAATTGTATTAATTAAAAATGCCACAATTAAAAAAAATCACATACTAAAATTAACCAGTCCCTGGAGGCTATGTTTTAAATATCTTTTTTATTGTCTTCTTCACTAAAAGGGTAGTGTTGGTCTCAAGAAAGAATGAATCTAAACTCATAGATCACTATAATAATTGTTCTTAGGAACAACAAAAGAGTCTTTAAGAACAATTGTAACCATTTCTTTCCCTGAAACCAGATGGCCATCAGGTAAGTCCTCTTCTCCCCAACACCAGGGTTTAGAGTTTAGTATGCCTACTTGTTGGGCTAGCAAAGCCTTTCTTTAGGGTATTCATGGTTAGGCCATGGCAGGCACTCAATAGATGGAGTTCATTTATACTCACTGGAAAAGCTACTACATCTTTTTCTCCCACCACCTGTGTAATTCAATATCCCCTCCTTGATGGAAGACTTCACCTTCCTAGGTTCTAGAACACAAAATAAGAACTACATGGGGTTATTTGTACAGAATAGATTAAATGCATGATGGCCATATTTATAGGCATGCAGAACTCACACCTGCTGCTTGGAACAGTCCTGAGGACTGTTTTGTCTCCCGGAACAAAGAATGCCTGTTCTGTCTCATTCAAGGAGGAAGATGAACTGTGTGGAAATCTGGGGAGGAAACTATTTTAAAAGCTTATAGCTTATCTCCTTTCACCAAGACTCTTTCTAGTTCAGGAATAGCCCTGCTTCTCTTTACATTTGCTCTAAAGTCACTGTACCCTGCTTCTGTATTAGGTCCCCTGACAAACATACCCCAGTATGCCACACCATTGAATAGATGGTGTCCTTCTGAAATGTCTTCATTCTAATGCTTGTTTGCTAATTAATTAATCCATGATGCCAACGAACAAGAACTCAGTATCTCCCATCAAATGTTTTAACTTCTCTTGTGTTTACACCACAGTATAGAAAGCAACTTAATGCTCCCAATAGCACACTCAATTTATGTGTCACCTTGTCTGTTTAGTTGATTACTGTCTTGAATGGTCCCAACAATGATCTGAACCATCCCTATGACCATGAAGACAAGTCAGTGAGGTAGCTACTTCCATATCTGCCACAAACCTAGGAATTCTACCTTTGAGGGACAGGTGAGCATGCACAGGTGACCAGGCTGAAAAAGTGGGTAATCACACCATCCCAGGAGGGCTGAGTGGCAAACCTAGAAGCAAGATGTAAGAAGTAAGATAACCCAGAGATGGTCATTCTCAAAGAGCAATTTAACACATGGGACAAAGCAAGGGGAAATAGACATCTCTCCTCCCTCCCGTTTTTCCATGTTACACAGCATATAAATTAAAAGACAATCTAGGTAACAGCCCCAAACCTTGTCAACTGTCCTTGTTATACAGTATGTTCAGGAATGAACACTTCATTTTTGCATGCCCTCTCTGCTTCATTGATTTTTAAATCAATACTGATGGGAGATGTCCTTCTGTATGCTGTGAATATAAGTTTCTCTTACTGATTGATGAATAAAGCTGTTTCAGCCAGTGGACAGGCAGGATTTAGCCAGGTAGGAAATCCAAACAGGGATAGAGAAAGGTAGTAGGCAGAGTCAGGCAGACACCAAGTAGCTGCTGAGGAAGGAAGAAACCCGGGCATCACCAGTAAGCCAAGACCACTTGGAGATACACAGAATAATAAAAATGGGTTGATAATTAAGAGAGAGCTAGCCAATAAGAAGCCTGAGCCATTGGCCAAACAGTTTATAATTAATATAAGCCTCTGTGTGTTTATTTGGGACCAAAGGACTGAGGGACAAGGAAGGATAGAAACTTCTCATTACACATACCCTCACCTTCACTAAGATTATTCTGCCCAATAAAATATTAGCTCCAAGATCTGACCACTAGTTTTGTTATTTAGCAAAACTAGGTTTTCTTACACCCCAAACTCTTATAGGTCCTTTGTTTCTGTCTCTTTCTAAGTCTTTTCATCTCTTGATTTCTATTTATAACTCCAGATATCCCCCAGAATTTCAGCTGTCCTTCAAGATACATTATTACGATCAATTAATTTTTTGGTCCTTCAATCAGATATAATTTTTCTTATTAAAAACAAAATCTCAATTGTGGTCATTTGAATAAGCATGGCCCCCATTGGCTCATATATTTGAATGCTTAATCACCAAGGGTGGCACTATTTGGAAGAATTAAAAGGATTAAGAAGTGTAGCCTTGTTGGAGGAACTGTGTCACTAGAGATGGGCTTTGAGCTTCCAAAAACCCATGCCAAGCCCAGAGACTCTCTCTCGGCTAGCAGATAGGACATGACTCTTGGCTACTTCTCCAGTGCCAAGAGTGCTGCCATGATCCACACCATATAATAATGGGCTAAATCTCTAACGCTGTAAGCAAATCCCCAATTAAATGTTTTTCTAACAGTTGCCTTGGTCACGGTGTCACTGCACAGCAATGGAACAGTGACTAAGACACTCATTATTATTGTACATGGTATATATAACTATGCCCTATGTTTTACTAAATATTTGTTTCTCCTATTAGAGGTTGAACTTAATGAAGGCAAAGATTGCAGTCTATTAATCTGGAATATCTTTCCATACAAAGTACATACATAAGAACTTTTCAATATAAGCTAGTGTGGTGGTGCAGGCCTGTGATTGCTCCATTCTTGAGACTAAAGATGGGAGGATTGCTGATTGGAGGCCTGTCTTGGCTACATACCTAGACTGTCTTAAAGGAGAGGCAGAATCAGGAGGAGAAGCCTGAGTGGAGAGAATCCAAGAGTGGTGGTACATACCACCAAGTCTTCAATACAAGGTCATTCCACACAAGATGTGGGTCTTATTGCCTAATTGTCCTTCTATTGTTGGTTCCACATTCCAACCTGTGCTTCTAGCAGAACAGAAGAGGGGTGACTCCTAAATTCAGGTGATTATTTCTTACTATTCTTATCCCTGTAGTTATCAATGCACTAACTTAATTTCTTCATAGCCATAAACCCCTTTATGTCATTTACAAATAAAAACAAATGCCACGTATCAACTCTTCTTTGAAGCCTCCACTAGTATTTTGGGTCCTCCTCCTATAATTCAACAATATTGACTTTAACTCCATTGTAACAATTGAGATAATTTAGTGTCACCAAGCTATTTTTTATAAAAATCAAATATAAATACCATTTTTATTTTCTAAGACTATACAGTCCTTGCCCCTACTGTTCAACTCTGCATTGCACGGCAGTGTAAAATATACACACCATGAATAAATGGACCAGTAAAATGCAAAAAAGCAGTGGATAGACTTAATCAACAGACATACTATGCCAACCCCTGGAAAAAAATCCACTGTAATTTTTAAAAATATCAATAAGTTCTTTATTCTTAAACTCAGCAACATTTGGTACTTATTAGGTGTTCAGTAAATGCTCATTCCATGAAAGAGTTTACCAACAAAGATGAGTCTTTAAATTTCTATTTTCACTTTTTCCCTCTGTGTTTTCAGTACAGAAAATCCCCCCTGATTGCATCTGTTTTTAAGTGTGGAATTGGCCTGGTGAAATGTAGTAGACAGTTTCATGCCAAACCCTAAGAAATGGTATTCTGTTTGCCAGACAGTTTTCTGCCAGTCTGAAATCAACCTTTTCATTACAGGGGTGTTAGTAGATACTGAAATTGTAGCATTTATCTGGTCAGTTAACAATCCCATTGACTCATTCTCCATCATCCAATATGATTTTCTGAAAGGTAAAGTTATATTATTAAATGGTATTGACAGTACAGATAGCTATACAAAAATATAGCCTTATTGATAATCCTTCAGTTTTATTCCTTCTACTGTTAATGAATTTTCATTCTGAAGTGAATCTTTATCTTTGTCAACCATTTTACCAGCTTTCATTTTTCCATCAGCTTTTCTGAATTTTTCCATTGCTTCGAATACCCACTTTTGGCTGCTCTTGTACCTGCGGTATCACTTTTCTTTCACCCCCACTGTGTAGGTCATTAGGATACAAGGCACGGTGCTGCATTCCCATCTAAAGGCTCAGCAAGACTCAGAAGTTTAGGGTGAACCTCTGTCAAAGAGAAGCCTGAAGTACATGATCACTTGTTTCGGAAAAGAATTGTGAACATAGGCGTTTGAGTCTCAAATTCCCCCTTTGCCCCTGCTTTTTAAAATCCTCTAGACTTATTTCCGCCAGTCTTCATTCTCACCTACTTCTGTATTTCATAATTTACATAAAGTATCAATTTTCCATTATCTAAAGATCTGAAAAATAAATTTGGGAAATTCTAATGGCAATATATAGGAAGGTATTATAAGATCAACGATATCAACAAATTTAATGGCAAATAGAGTAATGTGTTTGTGGTTTTAAAAAACACGCATTTGTTTTTAGGGATGATTAATATGCCAATTTCTTTTTTACTTAAAAAGCTGTGTTGATACCACTAGGAGGGAATAACATATGCTAATATGTGAAAGGTAGACTGTGCTAAATATAATATTCAAATGAATTACAACAGAAACTGGTGGGATAACCAAATACATTAGGTTTATACTTAAGGATTAAGGCATCAACTGTCATTTTCTGACAATATTTGTAGCTGTGGAAGATATAGTAACCTCATGTTGATCAAATATACTAATATTGAAGAGTCCTATTACTCAGGAAAAATTATTAAATTCACATATTACCTACATAAAATATTCTGATTTCACTCATGGGGTTCCTTAGAAATATGATGAAAATTGTTGTCATGAAAAAAATGTATAGGGCCAGGCAGTGGTGCCCCATGCCTTTAATCCCAGCACCCAGGAGGCAGAGTCCATCTTGGTCCACAGACCAATTTCCAGGATAGACTCCAAAGCTACAGAGAAATTGTGTGTCAAAAAAGTATAAAGGACCAATAACCTTTGAGTTTCTTTTCAAAACATCATAATAGCTGATGTCATACAAACACAGACAGAGAAAAGCTGAGACCAGAACACACACTGACCCATCCTGAATGCTTGAACAATGTAATATGCATCAGATAAAGCACTAGGAAGCTTAAAGAATGTATCTGAGCACCAGAGTCTTTGATCTTTGTAGGGTTATATGAATGAGAAATAAGCAAAAGAATAAGTGACTTTAGCATTATTAAAGGTTTACTGAAAAGACTACATGACAAAATATCAATTTAGATTTTGAAAATCTTCTATCATAGTATGTAATATAAATACCTTGCTCTTGGGCAGTGTGGTGTAAGCAATCTCAGCCCTTGAGAGAATATGAACAAAGATTTTCGAGGAGAGATGGTAAGTTGAGAAGGATTTCCAGATTTGGCAATTAGATTGTAAAAGGAAAAGAAGTGAGAGGTGAGTGATGGGTGGGAGTCAGAATGCTTAGAGCTGAAGCGTCATAGAGTGGGAACCAGAGAGGAAAGTGAAGCTCTGTGTAATTGTTCACAGGTCCTGAGACAACCCCCTAAGATCCTGGAACTGAAAATGTAGTGATGGGCAAGAAAGGTTTTCTTTTATAAAATGATGGTTTGCATCACACAGTAGTGGTACTGAGTACATCGAAATGGAAGACAGAAGCTTGGATCTTTGAGGACTTCTTGGGAGAAACATGTCAAGATGAAAAACACAGAGCAAGGCACCTGGAAAATGACAAGGAAAGAAACAGAGACATGAGGCAGGAATGATTAAAAAACAAAACCCAGCTACCATTATTCTGTAATATGGAGGAAGGTGTTAAATTCTTCACAAATCTTATTTCTTCTAACAAAGTAAGAGAGAAAACTTTAGAATCATGGACATTTATTTTGATTCTACAAGTCTATGACTTTAGGAATCCCTCGTTTAATGTAAAATTAAGAAGTTCAAATCATCTTTTTCTTTATGCATTAATTCAAATTCCCTTTTAAGAACTATTTTTAGTTCTTGAATATTAAATGCGTTAGTTTAATTAGCTTATGTCAATATTGGAAATAAATGAAATGTATAAGAAAAGCATTGGATGAATAAATCCAATAAGTAAAATGTGATGTGCTAGAATTGTAGAATTATGAAATATCATACATTAACTAAAAAGAGAGATTAATATCTGTGTACCAAATAGAGCATAAAGGCATTGTTGAGAGAATAAAACCAAAATTCAGAACAATGTTTACAAAATGGCATCATTTATATAAACATGTAAAAAACAAATAAATTTGAAGCAATCTTCTGTGTTCTACCCAAAGCATCCAACTCATGGGTGGTCAGATATTACGGGTATGGATTTTCAGCTTCAGAATTCTTATTCTAAGACATCTGAGAACTAATACCATCCTGTGGACTTTAATAAACACATGTCATACTTGGAAATCTTTTGAAGGTAGAAAAAAATGGTGAATGTAATGCAGAAGAAAGCTTAACACAATGAATAGTGGAGTTGGAGCCAAAGTGTTGAAACTCTGGGCATGACTATCAATAAGTCAGGGTTTATCATGAATGTCCCCAGTTCTCTCTGAATTAGAGTGTCCTCCTTTAGCCACGGTAGGAGGGTGTCTAGAGGAAGAACAAAGTTCCAAGTCTTATGACACTGAGAGCTTTCAGGGTTCTTATTTCACAGACCTGCAATAAAACCAATGATGTTTAGTACAAATGTCAGAATGTGGAGTGAAGAAAAAAACATGATTTAAAATGCTCAGTGCTATTATTTAGTAATTCATAAATGTGACTCTCCCTAAATGACTCATCACGAGATTTACAGTGGACCAGCCTAGCTGGGGTTTTCTTTTAGGTCCCCTGAATCCTGTGTGGAATATGAATGCTCTAACTACTCCAGTAACAGTGTATGAAAACATATCATGGAGAACACTAAATCAAGAGTCTCATGAACACGACAAAAGGATTGATTGAGAATCACCCAATTATGCTCAGAAAAAGATCCATCTATTATGTAAACTCTATACTTAATGGTATCATTTATAAATGATCTACGTGGGTCCTAGCCATTGTCCATCCTTTTTCTTCACAATGTAGTTTGATGCTAAGTCTTTGCCACAGTGGCCAGGGAAAAAGTCTTCCAGAATGGTCTTCTAAGACTATCATACAATTGGCTTGGGGATGTCTACTTTCAAGAATAGAAACTTTCCTCCAAGTCCGAGTCCTTGCATGTGAGTTTTGCTTGATTTTCTATGCTTACTGTCAATGTACCCATGCCACTGGTCTGTCTCTGACTTGAGAGTGTCTGCTATAATTCTGCTCTCCTTGCATGATTTCTGGCTCTATGGTATTTGCATGCAACCTCATGCCCATGCTAAGGGTTCTTAAATCAATTGGTGGAGATATATTTCCTACTGAAAGTACAAGTTGAAATCAGCCTCCCCTTTGTACAATGCAGTTATCACCTCCAATGTGGAGCAGGAATTGGTATTTTCATTCTTCCTTTTTTGTGTGTAATAGAATACTAATTTTAGTTTAGCACAAGGCTCGTATAATATCTACTCTATTTGCTAGTCTTGAGTGCAGTTAAATGTAGCATGGGGCTGGTTTCAGGCCAAAGTAATACTTTAACAGTACACATAGCCTCCATGTTATTCCCCAAAGAGAAGGTGTATGCCTTAAAATTACAATTTCCCCACCTCAGTAACTGAAATACAATAACGAAGGCTTACATGTGGATGAAAATTATACTTAGTGATAACTAAAAAATGAGAGCGAGAACTTCAAATTACGAACCCACATCAGCTCTATCCTATTTATCTTCAAAGGTTAACATCTACCTTGTTTAAGTGAGATCCTTCTAGTCTTTACAGAAACATGAAGGGTGTTTCATTGATCCTAATCTGGCACTTATAAATTGAGTAATGCCATGGCACAAGTGAATGTGCACAGCATTGTCTTGGTGGGTAGACAGTGAGTTGCACGTTTGTAAAACTTTCAAGCTAGGATTCTACTATCAAATGTTAGACGACACACCATTTATTTCACATGTTTGTTGTATTTTGCTCTATGAGCTGCCACCAGAGTTAGTATCGGATACACCAACTCAAATTCATCTCTAGAATCTTTCAGTTCTAGAGATCCAAACTCCAAAATGGACCATACTGGTATGACACCAAGATGTGAGCAAGGCTGTGCTCTGTTTCAGCTCCAAGAGTCATCTTATGCCCTCCTTTGGATGAGTTCTGGAGGCTTCCTGTGTTGTAAGCATAGGAGGTCCTTTCCTCCACCTTCAAAGCTAGGGACAGCAGATCAAATGTGTCTTACGTCAATGCATTTTAATCTCTTCCTTTGTGTACTTCATTGATATTTAAAACATACATGTTTATAATGTATCACCGTAAGGGATCCCGGATCCTGGATCAGTTTCCCATCTGTAAAGCAGCCAGGAAGCCACATTACTGCATCTCTTCCTTTGCCACGTGAGGTAGTATACTCGGTTTTCAGGAGGGCGGGAGCACATCTTTGTCGGTACCAATTTGAAGATCAGAGCCCAATGTGAGCCCAGCAGAGGAACATGTTGTACACTTAACAGTGGTAAATAAAACAAACATTCCAGTGAGTCTGGCTACTTGAAAGATGACATGGAGGAAATTCTGGCACTTGGTATTTAAGCACTATTTCTTTACCCTTTGCCCTGGAGCAGGGTCTGGATTTTGGAGTCTTAGAACTGAGGAATTACTAGGGTCTCAGGTGATTTTGAAGAGACAGCCTTCCTAGGAGAGCTGGCAGTGTGAGTTACATTCATGCATTCCCCAGTCAGTGTTTCTGGCAGACAATGGCACTATGGCACATATCATTTTTTATTAATTTACTCATTTATTTTACATTTCAGCCACAGTTTCCTCTCTCTCCTCTCTTCCCACCCTTTCCCTTCAATTCCCCTCCCCTCCCCCAATCCACTCCTCCTCCGTTTCTGTTCAGAGAAGGGCAGGCCTCCCATGGGTATCGACCCAACACGGCATATTAAGTTGCAGTAAGACTCAGCACCTCCCCTTGTTTAAGACTGAGTGAGGCAATCCACTATGAGGAATAAGGTCCCAAAAGCCAGCCAAAGGGTTAGGGACAGCCCCTGTTCCCAATGCTAAGAGTTCCGCAAGTAGACCAAGCTACACAATTGTCACACATACATAGATTGCCTAAGTTGGTCCCACATAGGCTACCTGGCTGTTGATTCATGCTCAGTGAGTTCCCATGAGCCCAGGTTATTTGTTTCTTGTGATGACCTTGTCACCCCAGCTCATACAATCCTTCTTTCCTCTCTTCATCAGGATTCCCTGAACTTGGCCCAGTGTTTGGCTGTGGGTCTCTGCATTTGTTTCCATCAGGTATTAGATGAAGCCTCTCTGATGATGACTGGGCTAGAGCACCTGGGCTAGTCTAACTTGAGGCCCATGCTCCACACTGCCTAGTTTTTTGTGGCCCGTATCTTAAAAAGGACATTTCATTTTCATAAATGTCTCTTCTTAATGGATTGAGTCCTCAGTGCCTCAGAGAAAAGACCCAGCTTAGAAGGGTGCAATACACAGAGGGGAGAAAAAGACTAAATTCGTCCTGTTTAATATTTGACAAGACCGTTGGTTATTACTGCTGTTCCATGGAACCGATTAGGAGTAAACAGACTTAAGTAGAATGAATTTTTGAGGGAATTATAGCGCCAAATAAGTGGAGGAACTCAGAGTGCCAAAGCCTGCAAAATGATTGCCTAAGTGTCTGCAACTCAAAACCCTCCAGGTCTTTGAGCATGAACTGGCAGATTTGACCACAAAGGAGCATATTCTCTCCTGTGTACACTTCAGATGCAATGAAAGAAGTCCATAGGTAAGAAAAAGAAGTCCCAGAAGAAAAGGCTAGAATTGGCAGATAGGGGAGCCAGATAGGATAAATGAACTAAGATATTGACCTTAGTTAGAAAATTCAAGGTGGAACAGGATCAGTAATTAGGATAATATTTTAAGTATTTCATTAAGTAAAATTAGTACAAAATTCCACAATGAACAAATGTTCCTAAAAATGCAAATGATGACAAGGAGCGACACTGGAGGCAGAGGCAAGAGGAAGAGGCAATAATACTGATCCTGTCTTTATTAAAAATTGACAATTCATTCACCACAGATCCTTTGCATTCGTTTTATTTGTTTAAAATGTTTCATTAAAATACTTTTATCTTGAGGGGATATCAGAGGAGGTAATGAGTAGGATTAAAATAGATTGCGTATGAAAATGTCCCACAAGTAACAGATGTGCCAAAGTGAAAGCTTGCGCGCAAGTTCAAACTCTAGACTGCCACTCAGTAATGCACAGACTGGTTTTTAAAAATAGAGTGCTGCGATGTGTATGTATGAGCTGCACATGTGTGGATATGTGTATGTGTATATGTATGTGTATGTTTGTGTATTGTGTGCCATGTGTGTATCACGCTGTGCCTCCTTCAATTCTGTACCCATGGAGACTGCTTTGTTCACTTCCCTGGCTGTTCACTCGGGTCTGATATCCAGGACAAACACAGAAAGTTCTGCTAAGGGAGCAGAGTGAGGGATGCCTGGTACACTAGAGAAGGGGGCCACTCTGCTTCAAAATGAAAGGAAGAGACAATGATACCGTGCCATGGACGTATCGCCCTTAAAATCCTGTAGTGAGGCCTTGTCCCTCAGCACCTCAGAATGTGACTGCATTTGGAAACCAGGACTCTAGAGAAAAGTATGTATTAAAGTGAGGCCCTTGTAAGCAGTTGAAGGCGGGGGTATTAATGAGTTCACTAGACCCAAGATAAATGATAAATGGGTGTTTTATTGGGGAACAACTTACACAGATAATAGTAAAGAACCATCGCAGCCTTCCTGCTCCAGAAGATGCAGACTCCGCCCTTCCAATGCTAGAGCCAAGAGGGAGAGCCTGCCCTGTGCTTCTCTACTTTTCAGGTCATCTGAAGCCACGCCCCAGGGGGTGTGGCCACTAACACAAATTCACTGGCAAGGGGAGATGTTACTAAAAGCAGTCATCCAGAATTCCTGGTATTCTCTATGAAAAAGTATGAGCCACCAGTGCTGTACCCAAAGGAAAGAGCAGGATGCCTAAATGTGGCAGCCTCCTGCCAGCAAATGAGAGGAGTATCTGAGGAAAACAGCTTATCAATGCCTTGGCCTCAGATCTCTAGCTTCCAGCACTCTAAGAAGGTCTAGTTCTGTTACTTAGGTGTCTCCATTAGTGGTACTCTACTGTTGTAATATTGAACTTACACAAGAGTAACTAGGAGTGCCTGTTCTGACTCCTCATTTTTTTTTTTCTGTCCGAGAAGACATAGGAATCTGGTTCTAAGTTTTAATTGCAGTTATAAAGGTTTCAACTGTGTCCAGCTTGCAGCTTATGAGCCGTACACAGCCAAGAATAGCTATGACACAGCTCAACACAAAACTATATGCTTAAAACATTTTAAGATGGCTTTACCATTTTAAAAGTTGTTTGTAAAGCTTTTGGGTATGACAGATGACAATGAAAATGTCAAAACAACTCAGTGGGGTATCAATAACCAAAACATTGAGGGCATGAAATCAGGATGGAGGAGTAGGAGGCACCGGTGTGGGCTGAAAGAAGTTAATTATGGATAGGTATAACCAATTTATATATATATATATATATATATATATATATATATATATAGTATAACTATCTGAATTTTCAAGGAATAAATAAAAATAGTCACTCAGTGGCAGCTGAGAGAGGGAGAATCCATTTTCTCAGGGATGAGCCCCTGATACATGATCCAAGCCCAGGTGGTCAGGCCTGTGCAATCATGGTTGCAAATATTCTATTTAAAAATGAAATGAAGTACTACATTTTACAAAGGTGTGTATACATATATTAAAAGGCTTGGGCACCCCTGAATAAAGGTGACATAATAGGCTGTTCAGGTTTTAATATGCTGGACAAAGAACTGTACCTTCTCCTCCTGAAGAGGATTGCGGTTCACCTAGAAATCCGAGGCACTGTGTTAGAAGCAATCATTGGTGTGTGACCTTGAGAGAAGATAAGTATTTGTCTTCAGAGCATAGAGAAGGATAAATAAGAATGTCAGAGTGGACCAGCGTTAGAATTACTTCAGAATTACCACCAACATCCTCATTACTTTAGTAACAGAAGCCCAAATTTCAGCTACACTGAAGGCATGCATACAAAACAAAGCTCTAAACAGTAGTCAACAGGAGATAATGCATAGAAGACATGTGTGAAATGCAAGACCAGGTCCTAATTAGGAAATGGCAGCCCCCTCTCACCTCCCTTCATCAAGATGTTTCAAGTGTTGATCTTGTGATTGCAACATTTTCAATTGTACAAAATAAAGTCTGCCCCCACCACACTGCCCAAACCAAAGAGGTCTTTTTCTCCTGGTTTGCACCAGCAAGTCTAGACAAGAAGATATGATCAGGAAATATTCATGGCTATGTCCCTAAATACTGAGCAAAATAGACTAGACTTTACTCTTTTCTGAACTAAGTTTGAACCATTTTGGTAGTCCAAATCATATTGAATAAAAAGTGATTAAACAGCTGGGGTGTGGCTGTGAGGATGGCAGTTCAGCTCCTATAAGATTTCAAATAATAAGACCCTTGATAAGAAAGAAGCATCTCTCTGTGTAATGTTTCACGTGCGAGCAGTTGGGTCGGGGCAGGAGACCTGAAGCATGCATGACCAAAGACTTAACTCATTGGTGGCTTTGTCACCTTGCTCTTCTGTCCCCATTCCTGACCTATTTTCGGAACTTTATTCTATTTTATCCAGCTGTCTGATCAACATTTCCTCTTGGGTGTCCAAAAGAAATTCCAAAGTTAAATTTCTGACCCAGAGCTCTTTCTTTCCTGGCCCTGGCTATCTATATTTTCTCTTGTCATTCCCCATGTTGGCAATTACATTGCTCCTTACCCGGATGTTAAAATCAATGGCTTTATGACAAAGATTCCAAGAATTGTCCTAGATAATTTCTGAAATCTTAAAAATGTGTTCTGAATTTGACCACATTGCCCCTCCTCACTTCTGAAACGTACTGTGACCCTTCCATCTCTCTGCACTGTAAAGTCAAAATGGCAACTCAGTAGGACTCCATGCTTTTACTTTTACATGGCACATCCTGCCCCCAACACAAACCAGAGAATATTAATATTTTATTTTTATTAGAATAGATTGCCACAAGTTTAGTAATTTATGCAGTATAAAATTTTGTAGGTCAGAAATCTAACTTAAAGGTCAATAGACTAAAGCTGGTGCTTCTTGCTGCCATTTTTAAGGCTTTAGTGTAGAATCCATTTGCCATTTTTTAAGGCTTCAGTGTAGAACCCACTACTTTCCTTCTTTAGCTTCTTCCAGCTCCTCATACTCCATGGATCTTTGCCCAATATAGTCAAAGACAGCATCGCCGTAGACTAAGTCCTTCTCACACGTCAGCTCTTGGACATCTTTTCCAAGCTTCTTTTACCCTTGAGGACAGCTGTGATTTACATTAGGACTACCTTCAGCATCCAAAACAATCTGTCATGCAACATTCTTTGGTTGGCAGCATTACTTATATCTGAGACATAATTGCCCTCTGCCATATTATCACATATTTGTAGTTTTCAGGGTTTGGATCATGGGTATATTTGTCTCTGTCTTTCTATAGCATTGACGTGTAAATCAGACATTTCCCCATTATGTCCTCCATTGCATTATTATTGACAATTAGAACAAAACCCAAGAATATGTGTCCCCTGATACGTCTATTTCTACTCTCGTGGATCACACCACATACTCCTGTCTGTACTCATTTCCATGTGGTTTCGTCCATATCACCTCTCTCTCTCTCTCTCTCTCTGTGTGTGTGTGAGAGAGAGAGAGAGAGAGAGACAGAGACAGACAGAGAGAGAGACAGAGAGAGAGACAGAGACAGAGAGAGAGAGAGAGAGAGAGAGAGAGAGAGAGAGAGAGAGAGAATAACATCACTCCTGCAACAGAACCTCCCAGTATCCCTTTCCCTGGGTGTGTCTACCTGTTCTTTTCTGTACTTCATTAATGCCTCTAAACAAACAGTACTAGCTCAAAAGTAACAATGTAATTGTTATCTATTGTCATTCATGATAATGGTGCCAGACATCGTGGTGTCTAAGCTACTATTATTCACTGACAGCATTATTTTATGTATTTACATATTGGCTGATTAACATCAGTTTCTACCACCAGAATGTAGATTCCATGAGGACAGGACATTTTTCTATCTTATTCTTAGCTTCAACTGCAGCATATAGTGGATGCTCAATAAATATTTGTAAAATTGGCAGAAAATGGTTGAATATGAGAATAAAATAGTTATTACACGTTGCAGTTCTTTTTTTTTTCTAGACTCAAGTATCAAAACACTCCTGCCACTCTTCAGCTAGAGAGGAACTGTTTGGATTTAGAACAATCCTAGCAGATTTCTACAAATTTCTCACTCACTCCTATTTGCGATGCAATTGAAAACTAGGGACTTACTCTTATTTTCCTTTTTGTGGCTTGGTTCTTAAATGCGCCGTTTAATTCCAGTCAGTATGCTAAGCATATGCAGGCTCTGTGTCGAGCCTCCTATCTCACCTTGGGGATTCTCAGACAAACCAGGGCAGCGTTATTAATCCAGTATCTACAGATGCTGCCCTCACACCTTGCAGACTGTCAAAGAACCGTGACAGATGTGCAGTGCCCGGTAGCCCTAAAGGCAATCCATGGGGTTCTAGACTAATAACTTTCAGAGAAGCCATTATTGATCAAGTAAAGTTTCCAACTTGATCAAAGCACAGCTTAAAGAAAACAGCATCGTTGGGGAACAGGAATGGCCTGATCTGTTTTGTTTGCAATATTGGGAAGTTAATCATCTCACTTCAAAAAACTACCCGTAAAAGGACCTTGTAAGTTCCAAGGCATCAGTCAGGCGGCATAATATCCAAAAGAGAAAGAAATTCATCTTTTCTAGTTTCTTTTCCGTTGCTGTGATAAAACACATTGACCAAAAGCAACTTAGGGGAGGAGAGGATTTATTTGGCTTCCACTTCCAGGTCGTAATCCATAACTGAGGGAAGACAGGGCAGAAACTCAAGCAGGAACGGAAACAATAATAAAGGAAGGATGTTAATCGCTTTCTTATACAGCCTAGGGCCACCTTCCTGGGGAGCAGAACTGCCCACCGAAGGCTGAGCCCTCCTACTCCATTTAACAATTAAAACAACCCCCAAAGATATGTCCACAGGCCAACATGCTGTAGGAAAGCCTTTAATTGAGTTTCTCTTGTTTGGTGACAGCTGTGTCATAGTAAAGCTAACATGGAGTCTGTACTCCTTGTCAAAGTGACACACCAACACAAAACTTTTATACCATAGCTTTTCATCCTGTGTCTCCAAGATCTCACATTAATAGCAACATAAAACACATTTTAGAAGTCTCAAAGTCTTCATGTTTTTCAGCATTTTAAAAGCCCAAGGTCTGGCATCTTGTAAAATCAAAAGCAAACTACGTACTTTGTTATTTGTATGGGGAAGAACTGAGACATAAAACAATTAGCTCCAAACCCAAGTCCAACAGTGCAAATCGAAACCCTGTAGCTCAATGCCTGGCATCTTGGACTCATTCTTGATCTCCTGAGCTTCCAGAGGCTTGGATAGGCCCACTTCTCCAGCTCTGGCACCCTCAGAACATTCAGTTTTTCTTGTAGCCTTGGCCTGACTCCCTTCCCAGGATGTCATACCCTTCTGTCTTAGGCAGACGCCACATTGTCCTGGCATCTCCAATATCCCAAGGCCTCCACTGTAGCTTCATCAGTGTCCTCTCATGGTCTGTCCTGTGGAACACTGACTCTGCCTTTCAACACCAGTCATCATCAGCCACTCTCTATGGCCTCTCAATCTTGTATCTTCATAACTAGGCCCCCATGGGCATCTCTTCCACACTGAGATATAGCTTTGGTTCCCTTGAACCACAAGTTCTATGGAATGACTCAGGGAAAAGTAGTTTCCTACTGGCTCAATGAGGCATAGAGGTTTTCACTTGGATTGTGATGATCTCTTGTTAAGCACTGTGGATTTCTCAGGCCCAGATGACCAGTACAGACAGACTGATAGCTAAAATGGCCTCGGTTCCTCATCTCATTAGAACCCTTGCTTTCCTCTGCAACATCATGAGCCAGGCCTCCACTGTCTGCATTTTTCTCATCATTCTTATCTTTTAAGTTCCCATGAGAACAGCTCATGAAGTTCTGCCAACAATACTCAATGTCTTTTCCAGCTAAAAGTTTCAAATGCTGTTAGATTTCTCCCACAAAAAAAAATTACAAGTCATAAAAGACACAGGGGTCAAGTCTCTCACAGCAACACCCTTCTTCTCTGGTACTAATTACTGTCCCGATATTGTTTATGTGACTGTGATAAAGCACTCTGACCAAAAGCAACTTATGGGAGGAAAGAATGTACTTGGCTAGCATTTCCCTCATTGAGGGAAGTCAGGGCAGGAACTCAAGCAGGACTTCGAAACAGAAACCATGGGAATGCTGATTGTTGCCTCACTTGGAGGTTCATGCTTTGTTCATTCTCTTAGTTTTTTAGTTAGCCAGTGAGTTTATTGGGGTTACTGTCAGAAGTATGGACGAGGTCTTGCAAGAGCATGGGTGGCTCAAATGCCGCTGCATCACCAAGTAATTCATCCCTTGGCTGATTTTTTTTTTATACATCCCAAGACTACTTTCCCAGAGAATGATGCCTCCCATGGGGGTCTGGACCCTTAAACATCAATTAAAATTCAAGACATCCCTCCCCAGATGCAGCTATCGGTCAGAGTCATCTGTACAACCCCTCAGCTGAAACTTCCTTCCAACACTAAGTTGACAGTTAAAGCTAACAAGAACACAGTCTTTGCTCTCTGTATGTTTCCACTTGTTGACAAATTCTCACCAAGCTCTGTGCATGTGTCCAGAATATGTTTCTTTGAAATTTAGCAAAGTGTCCTGAATTTGATTTACCATTTGAAATATCACCGTGGGGCTTTGATATTTTCTGTACAAAACAGGTTACTGAATGGACTGTCCATCTTTTGGTATAATGTGTTAAAAAAGTAAAGTACTATTAAAGTTCTTAGACTTGTGAATAACAGCTAAATTAATAGTTCATATGTACCTAGACTAACAGTTTCCAAACTTCAAAAATTTCACACTCTGTATCTTTTGGTGACCAAGTCTTATCACATACCTAAAATCCATCCCCTCCTCCTGAAGTTCTTTCTACCTGTGTTTGGGAATCCTTGATCCATATCTTAATGCTTGACTACTTTGGAGTTCCTAGTCATTTAAGAATGTCCAATATTCCAAAATTTTAGGAGAAAATTCCTAAGTAGTTCCCTTGCTGGTGGCATAACTCCAGCCTGGCTTTTTGGTCTAACTTATGAATGAAGTGTCTTCTGTTGTTCTCACACTCATCATGCAGTCACAGGGACCCACAGAGTGAAGTGAAAATGGACATATCTGGAGATGGGCCTGGCTTTGGATTCTTCTGCTGGGCAGCTTAACACTTATCTGAATGGTAACAATTGAGCTCTATGGTGAGGAAAAAAAAACTTAATTTTTTTTTGAATCTCCTCAAATTATAGGCAAATGCCCACAACATGAACAAACTTCATTAAGTAGAATTTTAATTAACCATGAGACAAGATGGGGGAGTATGAGAAAGCCTTCTCTCTCTCTCTCTCTCTCTCTCTCTCTCTCTCTCTCTCTCTGATGAATTGTGGATGACTGTGGGAGAGACTTCACCACAGGTGGTGCTACTTCTCATGTCATCAGAGTTCAAAATTCTCCTGAGGTAATTAATCACAGACTACTGAGGGAATTTGATAGCTGATTGGTGCCACAATTTGGGGATTGCTTGGCAGTCTGGGGGGTATCTTTTTTCCACCAGTGGGTATTTAAATAAAAGGAAGATCACCAGAATTTGATCACTAGTTGTGCCTTAGGCTTCCGATAAGCAGTAATGGTCTGAGAGCCATGTTAGGTAAGTAGGCATGACTTGTATTCTCCTGGCTTTAGCTGTAGGCGCTTATACCCTGTTGATAGGATTTGTGCCTCTGAAAAATTTTCTCTGGCCCTCAGTAGGCTAAAGATACCTCCCAGTTGTCTTCACCCCAGTTAAAATCCTTGCCTTTTGGAGAATATCAACCTTATCAGTGAAATTTCTTTCCCGGAAATTCTTTTAGTTATCCCTAGCTCAAGGAAAAGTTCAAAAGATCAAGTTAGTCTGTTTAAAACCATGGGTATAATAACTATGGCCAAATAGTCTGTTAAAAATTTTTTTCTATGTAAAGGGACAAAGAGGGAGAAAAAAGATAATAAATTTACTTAGTCACATTTGGAAAGAATTTGTTATTAAAACAAATATCTCTTATCATTTAAAGGACATGTAATTCCAAAGTACAACTGTGATTTCCTTGAGAGGGACCACCCGTTTCTTGTGTGTGTATTCAAACAATAAAAGCTCCCAGAATGTCAAAATGGTTTTTGATATACTGGGAAATGACTGGAAAAATAATTGGGCAAAACAGTTGTTTATTGTTTACCCTGGAATCTATTGAGAAAGTCGGTTTATATATAAAATTAAGGAAGTATTTAATATTCATGTTTTTGCAGGATGGATTATTTAGTCAGTATTCTCTATATTTTCCGTGTGTGTGTGTGTGTGTGTGTGTGTGTGTGTGTGTGTGTGTGTGAAGACAATGGCATTATGACAGAGCTACTAGGTACTAAGTATGATTACCTAGCAACAACCATTTAATATATAATTATAAATTTATTCTAATTAGTACAAGTAGCCAGTCTTTGTCTAATATTTTGATCTTAGAAATTAGAAGCCTGAAAACAAACATTACTTATGTTTTGGGTTTAAATCAAAGTGAGCATATGTTGTTTCGGTTATGTTCTTGACAACATACTACTGAGATTTGAGGTTTCAGGGGAGGCAAAAGGAAAATTACAAGGAAGAGAAAAGCACAGAGCTCCAATCTCACTCCACTTATGCCAGGCCTTATAGTCTAAATTCATAGCCCATAGAATCCACTTAGCCTATAGCAGAGGTCAAATGGTATACAAATACTTAAATCTTTATTTGAAGGATTTTGTGTGCATATGCGTGTGTGTGTGTGTGTGTGTGTGTGTGTGTGTGTGTGTGTGTGTGTAAGAAAGTTTCTGTCCTGTCCTGCAGCTGTTCAGTCCCAAATAAACACACAGAGGCTTATATTAATTATTAACCATTTGGCCTATTCCTCAGTCTTATGATTAACAAGCTCTTACAACTTAAATTAACACATAATTCTTATTTATTTATACATGGCTTGGTACCTTTTCTCAGTAAGGCACTCTCATCTTGCTTCATCTGGGTCTGGCTGGCGACAGTTCTCTTTGCCTTTCCTCTTCCCAGAATTCTCCTAATCTGGAAGCCCCGCCTATACTTCCTACCTAGCTACTGGCCAATCAGCATTTTATTAAACCAATATGACAAATTTGTGACAAATCTTTACAGTGAACAAGAAAATTATCCTGCATTGTGTGTGTGTGTGTGTGTGTGTGTGTGTGTGTGTGTGTGTGTGTGTGTGTGTGTGTGTGAAGGGCCAGAAGGTATCACATCCCCTGGAGCTGTAGCTACAGTGAGTTGTTAGTCATCTGATGTGGATACTGAGAGCCTAACTTGGGTCTTCTGCAAGAGTATCAAATACTCTTAACTACTGAGATTTTTTTCAGTCCCTCAGATTTTTAAAGTATTGATGTAAAACTGGGTTAGCTAACAAGAGGTTCACTTTGAGGAAATTATGATTCAGAATGAGCAACTTCCCTAGCCAAATTCAAACTTGATGTTTTTTCAGTTCAAATACATTTATTTTTACTAATATATGTATTTGGTCATACTTCAGTTTAACAATCCTCAACACCAGAGCTAAACTCTAGAATTCATACATCTTGACTCTCACTTCAACATTCTTTTTATTATTGCACTCAATCTTCAAGTAAAAAAAAAAATCCTTAAATATGGAACCTACCATCATTTTCTGTGGAGGTCAAATTCCACTGTGGAAGAAAAGACCTGAGTCTTACAGCAGAGATTTCAGAAATCCTAATATCTATTCAAAGCAATGTGTACTTTGACAAAATTCCTTCTTATTATAGTAAAGCACAAATCCAAATTGTTGCGGGGTGGGGTGGGCGAGAGCAGATTTCCTTCTGACTCGAGTGCCTATCTGCTTCTTTGCATAAGGAGCGTAGATTAAAAGGGGGCATTTACTTGTTGTTCTGTCTTCAGTAACTAAACTTCTCTGAGCTACATTTTAATCATCTATAAAATGAAGACAGCAATAACACAGAGGTTCCTCATTATCCCAGTTTTATTATGTGTCTGCACCATAATGAGGCTGCACAGGAAAGCAAAAGACATCATAACATGAGAATATTCTCTAATGCTCTAATGAGTTGATCATTTATAAAATTAGTCTGCTCTCCACATCCCTGCTCTCTGAAGATTCATATCTATGCCCAACCATTAAATCAACGTCTTTGATCATTAGTCTATAAATATCATGCAAATCCTTTGTCAAATAAAATACTAAGTCTCGGAAAGGCTTCTGAATTTCAAGCAATAAGAAAGAGTAGTAACAGAGAACAGTATGAAACGCACTCAGAGGAGCTGGCATACAAGGATTTGGCCTACTTAAGCAGCTCAAAACTTACAAGAGAGAAAAGATAAGGCTGGTGACAAGGTAGAAAATTTTAAAGCAAAACGATTCAAATATCAGAATAACAAAAAGTCCTTGGGAAAGCTGATTAAACCTTGTCCATTGCTCAAATATGATCTCCTTTTTCAAAAGGGGTTGTGAGTTAATTAAACATGAAAGGGTGTTGCACCGTGTTCTCCCATAGTTTTGGCAGAATTATGGTCTTTTAATAAAACCCATTATTTTCAACAGTTGCCATTCATAGTCATTATAACCAAAAGTATTTTAAAACAACAACATTATTTTTGTTACTTCAACCCTATTTTCAAGAGAGAAAGCCTTAATTGAATCATTTTTTCCCTTTTAGACCATGAAATTTTTTGTTGCAGTTTTAAGTATGTTCCTATGTAGGGAATAATTATCTTTGCACAAAAAAGCTCTCTTTTATCCACAGCACTTCCTATTGTTATGAGGAACAAATGAGATGAGACTTGCAAATGCATTTTGGGAATTCTAAAGTGCTATATTAATGTTAGAATTTACTTTGTTTCTGAAGAATTCTTTGTTTACTATGTGCAAGTCACTTTCACCTCCCTTATTTATTTTGTTCTCCCAGACAACTGTTGGAGACAGAATGAATCATCTCCAAACCATAAAAGAAAATAAATCTGTTCAAGGTCATACAGCTGTTAGGTGAGTTAGCTCTACTGAGATCCCAAGTTGTCTGTTTTCCTTCCTGGGATCTTCTTTCTGTTTATACTATAAGAATCTTACTTTTTCTAGTTCAGGAGTAGTCATATATCTGCATTCTGTAGGTTTGACTTGACACATTAATTTAGGAAGTACTTATTGGCTACCTACTTCCCATTAGATGTCAGTCTGGATCCTAGGGGTATGAAGGAAATCAGTTTGAGCAATGTGTTATACCCATACAGGCTGCATTCTAGTAGTGCATGTCATACTAACCACGTAGCAAGTAATTTAGCAGAAAAGAAACATTGCTGGTCTAGAAATACAGTAAGTGACAGAGGATCTGCCACAGACAAGATATTGCAGCACTTTGCACAAATCAACTCCTGTAATTTTTATAATAACTGTCTGAAGAAGGAAGTATTATAATCTCCATTTGCTAAAGGAAAGCAATGAAAGACAATGATGTCAAATAGCTGCCTCTTGTCATGTAACCAGTATGCAAGACAAAGCTTCAACGTTCACTGATCTGTCTATGGCACTCTTGGAAAATAACAGGGTAGCTGATAGATAACTACAGTTGCTTCTTGAATTGTTTCATTAGTAATAGCACTGTGCCTAGATTCTATTGTTTTTATAAAACAAACTAGATTGTCTTAAACAACAAATTTTTCTATTTTTCCCTTATAAATTGTGTTGCTAGGAATTGAAATTTGCCACACAAGAATATATATTTGCCACTGTTTGTACACTGTGTAAGTTCTCGGCATCTCCATAGGGATTGCCTACAATTTTTACTAATATTGGTTTAAGTCTGTGGAGCATTAGTAATGCTCAATAATATTGAAACCACCGATGGAGTTTTATGGCTACTGCATCGGGGAGAATGAAAACTTAAGAGTACTGAGTGAACTGGAGACTGGAAATAGCTGATTTCGGGTTGAGTCCCTCTCTTTCACTGTCCAACTGTGATCCTGTCTCATCCCTAGATCGGAAGGTCAGAGAAAATGACGACTGCACTTCCAATTAGAACAAGTAACAGTGATCTTGAGTTGTATCATTAATCCTTTCGGGGACATTGTATTGTGTTGCTTATTCTGTAGCCTAATGAGGCATGAAAGAGAAATCTTCTTCCTTTTTCTGTCTCTAAATGCAGGTCTAAATAATTACTCCTGCTACTGGAGACTGGAGTTAATTCGAAAGAAAGATTCAGCTGGGGGAATGTTTTACTTGTCTAAGCAATATAATCAAATGTGTACAGGCACTGGCATCAAATTGTCACCTCCTGACTTTCATTTTTACCATCTGTCAATTCTTCAATCCCTTTACTTGGTATATGCCGGCTGGTCGGGATGTGTGCTAAGAATTTTCCATACCTATGCACCAAAGTGAGTTTGTGGATTGGATCTACTTAAAGTGGCATTTATTAAATCACTTTCTCATTCAATAACAAATATGCCGAATTTACATTAGGGCTGTTTAGGCAGAACACTGATGCTATCATTACCTTGGGAGAATTAAAAATATATTTGGGAAAATCAAGGAGGAGGAGTTAAATTTAAAGGTGAGACTTCACAATTAGAATTATGGAAAATAGAAGCATGAACAGTAGTTTTCTTTACTAGTCTCCTACATTTCCTTCAAATTTTCTCCAGTACTATCCTCATTCAGTAGAGACTGGCATTACAGATTTATCTTCTAAACACCAGAGGTAGTACTGAATGATGTCCTAAATGCACTTGCTTGAGGCAATGTATCATTGTGCTGGCTTGAGAGAAATTTGGGGGGTGGGGAGCATAACAAAGGGGTTTTATGCATCTTTCACCTTTAAAGCATTGACTTATTATAAAAATTAGCTTGAGCACTTGTTAAGTGCTCTTAAATACTCAAAGTAGCTGTAGTCTGCACAGCCAGTTCCTCAGCAAAAGCCATCTTAAGGAAAATACAACATGCTTTGTTTATATTGTTAATGTCATTTCTTTGTGAAATAAAAATATTTTAGTTATAGCTGTCAAAATGCCAAGAATTACAAAGAAAGATAGGAAGTTTGTTCTTTAAACCTGTAAGGGTTAGACACCCTAATATTTTCAAAGCCACATAATATAGATTTAAAATAAAATCACAAGTAGATAAGCTATTAATTCCTACAAAACTTTAAAAATATTGTTGTCATCAGGGATTCACCAGAGAAGGCTGCTCAGATATGATGTTAAGCCAGCCTTGGCTACACTGGGTGTCCCGATGTAGCCCTGAGACTTTCTCAGGGTGAGCTTTTAGACACAAAACCATGCCCTGGATTGAAATATTTCAGTTAACAAGAACAGTTAGCCAAAAGTGGAACTACAGAAGCCAAAAACCATGGTTAATACATTTACAGACTTTCCTGTAACTATGGACTTTGGTGGATAAGATCTTTGTTTTCATTTTGGCAGGTGATGCTGTCTACTGCTGAGTTTTACAGCCCGAATGCCACCCCAATCATGGAGTCAGTTGTGCTAAGGTCTGGGGCCCTGTCACAGTTTTGGCCACATTCCTCAAACTACAGAACTAGTGCTAAGATTGTGTACAAGGAAAGTAACAGTATTTTTTTCTAACAAAAACGATTTCTTTATTAAAACATAAAATAGTTCATCAAACAGCATTACCATTTCATATAAACTTATTCATGAGACTAACAAAAGTAACTATTTTTTAACATAAAAATAGAAGTAGATGATAGATCAAAGTCAATATATAGATGAATATAGAGATAGGTAACAGAAAGATATGTAATATGTAGACAAGTATCCAATTTGTGTTTAATGAAGACAAAATAGTAATATTTAAAACCAAAAATAGGTGGAAGATGCTCCTGTTACTAATATCCCTTTTAGCTCATTAGGGAAATAAATCTTTATGCAGCCCATACTCTTAATCCCATACTCTCAATCCTTGGGATGAATTTCAGAATGAAGATGGAGAAACTGAAAGGAATGCTAGCAGTTTGGGAAGGGGGTAACTCTAAGGGAAAGGAAAAACAGGGCAAGGGTGGGCTAGAAAGGACCATGTTGACTTCGTGAAAAGATTGGAGTGTTTTGTCCATCTCTGAGTTTTGCCTGACACCATCCCCTTCCCCACAGACGTTCAGTAAAATGCATGACACAGAATCAGCCAAGTGCCTCATGGGACTGCTTTGGTTTCTGTCATTTTGGTGGCAATGGAAGGAGGAGACTGTTCTCAGAGTCTGTACCATTATCTTTGGTACAGAAGCAAGACCTCAGCACCCAATGTCGATAAGAGGATGGATGAATTGACCCTTCCGTCATTCAGACCTCACCACCCAATAATATATGAGCATGTGCAGAATGTACCAGAATTCGGGGGATAGTTTTTGAGGAAGGCTCCTTTTGAAACTCCAAGGTTAGTTGACATCCAAGCAACTTACATACTGAAGAGTGACTACATGTTTCCATTTATATAAGAGCTTTAGACATAAATAGGCACATATTCCCATTTACGTCTTCCCAAACATGATATATCAATAGCATTCATTTCTTTTGATGATAGTATTTGGTCATGGATCAATTACTTTGTCATTTTGATTGTACTGGGCAATGGGGTGGGGAGAACTGTGGTGATGATAAAGGTTGACAAAGATACATAGTTCTCTGTCCTAAAAAGGACACAGAAACATCCTAGAAGCACATTGCTGTATAACCCTAAAGGTTATAGCATCCTTCACCTCAACTGCTCACCTAGACCCTAAAATAACATTTTACATCCTAATATATGGTGAAAGAATCAAGTACGTAGGACTTCATGTTGCCAATTCTCTTGGTTCACTTCTGCCCATAGGGAGTACATTCTAGTCTTGCATCCTTAAGGTGAACCAATTGAAGTTAGGGATAGACACTTCTGAACATACAGTTCTGTGCTCTGTCCTTCTCAGTCACCACTAATAAGAGCCACCGCTTTACTTACTGGCAGCTCTAACTTTAGCTCCGCAGTTGAGTCAGGGTGAAGGTGGTAGAAAGAGCAGTCGTCTCCTGAGATGGAAAGAACTTTTCCCAATTTATCGTTACTAAAATAAGGCTAAGAGTTTGATCCTTGTTCATCTTACTCCTAGACATTTTCTCAGTTGCTTCCAAACTTGTGCTAGGGGGCAGAAGAAGTTTGATTAATTATTACCCTTAAAAGCCAACGGTACAATCTATTTCCTCTGAGAACTGTGCCATTACTAAAACAGAAATAATCAGGTAATTGATGGTGATTGCCTTGCAGCTATGCCTTGGATGTCATTTCTAAAAAGGAAGCCAATTTTCTAAAAATGCATGTTAAATGCCATACACAATTGATTCTGTATGCCAGTTAGTCAAGGAGGCTATGACTTAGGGGGCTATTCATTTTTATTTTACTTCAATAAATGTTAAGAGCTTCTAAATCACTTATAACAATTAAGACACTTAACTGTATGTGGACCATAATGTCGGAACCTCTTATGGTTTCTGATTCCTTTTCACTAGAATTCATTTTGATGAAGCATACACCAGAACAGCAGTGTTCTTGGCTCTCTTTTTTTTCCAAATGTGGTGAATGATCCTGTTGAGTTTAAATTTCTTATTCAGAATTTCTAAAATAACGATGAAATAGTAACCCTTCACCATCTTTCACAAAGTTGAGAAATTTTGACAGATCTTGACTATTAAAAGGCTGTTGAGTTCTGTATTTTTCATCAAATTAATAGCTGAGCCCTTTCTCTGAGCATTCTCATAGCTAACAAAAAAGACTGGATCGTGGGTTATTTTATTGACTTGAATATATATAATTCTTCTCTGAATTGGTTCAAAATGTTTCACTTATTGACAAAGGATAAAAATATTTAATCAAGATTGGAGGAGCAGATCTTAAGGGAGGATGGAGAAAAAGAATATGTAATGGGATATCCATGACCTAAACACAGAATGGGGGACTCTCTTGGGAAGGAATAAGTAAAAGAGGAGTGGGGTTCAGCACCCAAGGCTCATCAGACATTGGAGAAGTAAGCGGGAGGGGAGAAAGATTTTAATAGCCAGGAGAAGAAAGAGTTCGCTGTGCGATTGGTCTCCTAAGAATGTCAAAAGCTAAACCCGTACTCTCACCCACATGGCTGCCTAGATATGAGATGAGTAAGAACAACAATAGACAGGTTGATGTGAACAAGGGGAAAGATGAGCAGGCTTCAACCGTACACAAAGACCAGTAGAAATAGTCTTCCCCAAGGGAGAGCATGCCGTTAGTTCTCCAGTCCTAAATGGTAATCCTTGAAAACACGTATATAAGTAATATTTCAGAAGTGAATAAAAACAAGGACACATTCTCTCTATCCATTCTTTAGTTGAGGGGCTTCTGGGTTGTTCCCAGTTTCTGGCTATTACAAATAGTGCTGCTATGAACATAGTTGAACAGATGCCCTTGTTGTATGAATGTGCATCCTTTGGGTATATGCCTAAGAGTGGAATTCCTGGATCTTGTGGTAGACTGAGTCTCATTTTCCTGAGGAGTCGCCATACTGATTTCCAAAGTGACTGTATGAGTTGGCACTCCCACCAGTAGTAGAGGAGTGTTCCCCTTTCTCCACATCCTCTCCAGCATAAACTGTCATTGGTGTTTTTGATTTTAGCCATTCTGACAGGAGTAAGCACTTTCTTATGTGTCTTTCAGCCACTTTTGCTTCCTTTATTGAGAATTCTCTTTTTAGTTCTGTACCCCACTTTTTAATTGGATTATTTGGTATTTTCGTGACTAGCTTCTTGAGTTCTTTGTATATTTTGGAAATCAGCCCTCTGTCAGATGTGGGGTTGGTGAATATCTTTTCCCATTCTGTGGGCTGTCGTTTTGTCTTGTTGACTGTGTCCTTTGCCTTACAAAAGCTTCTCAGTTTCAGGAGGTCCCGTTTATTAATTGTCTGTCTTAGTGAGTGTGCTAGTGGTGTTACCTTCAGGAAGTGGTCTCTTGTAAAAATTCATTCAAGGATTCCTCCTACTTTCTCTTCTAAGAGCTTCAGTGTGGCTGGATTTATGATGAGGTCTTTGATCCATTTGGACTTAAGTTTTGTGCAGGGTGATAGATATGAATCTATCTGCAGTCTTCTACATGCCAGCATCCAGTTATGCCAGCACCATTTGTTGAAGATGCTTTCTTTATTCCATTAGCATCTTTGTCAAAAATCAAGTGTTTGTAGGTGTGTGGGTTAATATCAGGATTTTCAACTGTATTCTACCTACTTTTGTGCCAATACCAAGCTGTTTTCAGGACTATAGCTCTATAATAGAGCTTGAAGTTAGGGATGGTGATGCCTCTGGAAGTCCCTTTATTGTACAGGGTTGTTTTGACTATCCCAGGTCTTTCCATGTAAAGTTGATGATTGTTCTTTCAAGGTCTGTGAAGAATTGTGCTGGGATTTTGATGGGGATTGCATTGAATCTGTAGATTGCTTTTGGCAAGATTGCCATTTTTACTATGTTGATCCTACCTATCTAAGAGCATGAGAGATCTTTCCATTTTCTGGTATCTAATTTCTTTCTTTAAAGACTCAAAGTTCTTGCTATACAGGTCTTTCACTTGTTTGGTTAGCATTACCCCAAGGTATTTTATGTTGTTTATGGCTATTGTAAAGGGTAATGTTTCTCTGATTTCTTTCTCAGCTCATTTATCTTCTATATATAATAGGGCTACGGATTTTTTTGAGTTAATCTTGTATCCTGCCACTTTGCTGAAGGTGCTAATCAGTTGTAGGAGTTTTCTGGTAGAGTTTTTCCAGTCACTTATGTAAACTATCATATCATCTGCAAATAGTGAAAGTTTGACTTCTTCTTTTCCAATTTGTAACCCCTTGATCTCCTTTTGTTGTCTTATTGCTCTAGCTAGAACTTCAAGTACAATATTGAAAAGATATGGAGAGAGTGTACAGCCTTGTCTTGTTTCTGTTTTTACAGGAATTGAATTCCTCTCCATTTAGTTTCATGTTGGCTGTTGGTTTCCTGTATATTGCTTTTATTATGTTTAGGTATGTTCCTGTTATCCCCAATCTCTCTACGACCTTTATCATGAAGAGGTGTTGGATTTTGTAAAAGGCTTTTTCAACATCCAGTGAAATGATCATGTGATTTTTCTTTCTCAGTTTGTTTATATGGTGGATTACATTGATGGATGTTTGTATGCTGAACCATCCCTGCATCCCTGGGATGAAGCTTATTTGATCACAAAAAAAGGCAGCCCACAGAATGAGAAAAGATATTCTCCAACCCCACATCTGACAGAGGGATGATTTCTAAGAAGCTTGTCATGAAAACACTAAATAATCCAATTAAAAAGTAGGGTACAGAACTAAATAGAGAATCCCCAATAGACGAATCTAAAATAGCTGAAAGACATTTAAGAAAGTACTCAACATCCTTAGCTATCAGGGAAATGCAAATCAAAACAACTCTGAGATACCTTCTTGCTCCTGTCAGAATGGCTAAAATCAAAAACACTAATGACAGTTTAGTCTGGAGAGGATGTGGAGAAAGGGGGAACATTCCTCCACTGCTACTGAGAGTGCCAACTCCTACAGCCACTTTGGAAATCAGTATATCAGTTCCTCAGGAAAATGGGAATCACACTTTGTAAGCACTGAATTCTATATCTAGGTGCTTTAAAATATGACTCATATTATCTTTGCAACAGTCTTGGCCAGTGCTCTCAGCTTTAGTTTACACAAGCATATCCCTTTTAGGTGGCATGAGACAGACCTCCAGAGCTCAGTAAGGTGAGATTCTCGATCAGTAGTAGCTTTCAAAAGATTTAAAAAAATATGTTTTTATCAATCTTCTCCACATAACCCTAATGTCTGTGGCATATGGAGTAAATTACATATTGGCTATGATGGCTGTCATTTTAAATGACCAAGCAAATTCTTTTACAAAAGAAGGGAAGAATGTTTCTGCTGTTGAGAGTAAATAATCCTGCTTGCCAGGGATGAGAAAGGAATTAAGAAAGAATGAAAACATGAGACTGTGGCATTGTCAGGGAATAGTCATGGAAACAATAAATAGCAAGAGGGTCTTTTGCTTCTGGTGACGGTAGAGTGCATGATATCAAACTTATTCTCTCACCAGAAGAAAAGAGGAATGAATAAGAGGTAAGTGAAAAACTAAAATAATTGTCTACAGACACCCTTCCCCAACCAAAACAGGAGCCTATTCACTGAACTAGAAGTGGCACAATTATGCTGGCTTTCTCTGGTAGCACTTTTTACCCACACCACAAAATTAAAGTCCAAGACAAGTGCAAAAGTCTCACTAAATAAAGCAAACAGTCTAGAATATGAAGTTTGCAAAGTGGTGAGATTACAAGACAGGTCACGGCACAGGAGACATCAAAGTTAAAAACCTCCAAAAATCTACATAAGCAATCTCCCTAGGACCCTTGACTAGCTCCTATGCTGTATATTTACAGGGCAAGACTCCAGTGCCCCGTGTCTTAGTCAAGTTCTATTGCTATGAAGAGAAGCTGTGACCATGGCAACTCTTATAAAAGAAAACATTTAATTGGGGCTGGCTTATATTCAGACGTTTGGCCCATTATCATCGTAGAGGAAAGTATGGCAGCACACAGGCAGACATGGTACTGGAAAGGAAGCTGAGAGTTCTACATCTCAGCAGATGGGTGGGAGAGAGAGAGAGAGAGAGAGAGAGAGAGAGAGAGAGAGAGAGAGAGAGAGAGAGACTGTGCCTGGATTGAGCATTAGAAACTCAAAAGCTTACCTCCAGTGACACATTTCCTCTAACAAGGCCACATCTCCTAAACCCTGTCAGGTACCGCTAGTACCCAATGACCAACCATTTTAATCTATGAGAATATGGGAGATATATTCAAACCACCACATCCTGCTGGTGGAAAGTAGGAGAACTGAACAGAAATCTCAAGGCTTCAGAGTGCTAAGAAAATGTCTATCAAGGCCAATGAAGGGAGAGAGACTTTTGTGAATATCTCTGGATTTCAGTTTCATGAAGAATATCTTGGGGTGTGTGTGTGTGTGTGTGTGTGTGTGTGTGTGTGTGTGTGAGAGAGAGAGAGAGAGAGAGAGAGAGAGAGAGAGAGAGTGTGTGTGTTCAAACATAATGAGGTCTGAAAGCAAACCCAGATGAAGGACACATTCCTACACCTTTTCCCCTTATCTATACAAAACTTAACTCTCTCTAGAGGATGGTGGTATAATTGAGGAATTCCAAAATATATCATACTCTGTATAAAATGCAAATTTAAAACTCACTAGGAAATAGAGGAGACAAAGAATAGCAATTGTGCTGGTTAGTTTTATGTCAACTTGACACAACCTAGAGTCACTCGAGAGGAGGCAGCCTCAACCGAGAAAATGCCTCATGAAATCTGGTGAAAGGCAAGGCTGTAAATCTTTTTCTTAATTTGTGATTGATAAGGGAGAGCCCAGACCATTGTGGTTATAACCATCCCTGGACTGGTGGTCCTGGGTTCTACAAGGAAACAGGTTGAGCAAGTCATGAGGAGCAAGCCAGTCAGCATCATGCCTCCATGGCCTCTGCACAAACTCCTGCCTTCAAGTTTCTTCTTTGTTTGAATTCTTGTCCTGACTTCCTTCATTGATGAACAGTGATGTGGATGTGTAAGCCAAATAAACCCTTTCCTCCCCAAGTTGCCTTAGTCATGGTGTTTTATTCCACTAGTGACTAAGACTAATCAAAAATAAAACAATCAGTGATGGAGACTCAGAAATATGATAGATATTACCATTAGTGCCCAGTCTTCAAAATGACTGATTACTCTTTTTCATAATAACTAAGAGGAGACAAAGTAGATAAGAATTGGAAATATTTCAATAAGGTAGTAGAAAAATAAATCACTATCACTAAAGATCTATGAATATAGTATAAAATTAAAATTTCATTGTATAAGAGAATTACACCACAGAAGGTAAAGGTAATGAATTAAAAAACTATTAAATTATAAAACAATTTATCATAAAGAATGCACAGGGAAAAGAAAACCCAGAGAGTACCTTATGGAGATGTGAGATGGACACAACATATTTAATGGGAACTCCCAATTTGATGAGAAGAAAAATGTCTAATGTTTGAATAGAAGCTGACTGAGAAAGTCGAAGACAACACACAAGTTTAAGACATTTAGCAAAGTCCACACAGGATTTAAAAGTCAATACATATTTAAATAAATTCAAATTACTTTAACCAACAGAAGAGTATGCCTCAATTTTAGGGATTAGAAGACAGATTAACTTCAAATGAGCAACAATAAAAGTGACCATAAACTTGTGACCAGAAACTATGGAGGATAATAAACCCTGGAACTGCCGGCCTTTGAATGCCCTCCGAAAATAAAAAACAAACAAACAAAAACCAGACAATAAAAACGAAAAGCATCTAAAACTGAAAGTCATGCAAACGCTGAAGGAATATACTGCCAGCAAGCATGCTTATAAAAAACACTTCTGCTATAGAAGCACAGAGCACTGCAGGAATAACCAGACTGGGACAGAAAAAGGCAATAGCTCTGGTCTTCTGCAAGGCTATTCAATAACGTAGCACCCAGTAAAGGAATGCGTTTTTTTCCTCTTTTTCCATTTTTATTGATCTTTTTGGAACTTTACATCATGCAACCTAATCCCAGCCATCTCCCAGTCCCTCCGTATCTGCTCCCTCTTCCTTTTTGTGGTACCCCCCGCCCAGTGAAAGCTAAAAAGGGAACGTAAGATAAAAATAAACAATAATACATTTTTTTAAAAGAAAATTAAAAGAAAACACTTCGTTCTTCCATCTTTTCCTCCTCTCTATTGCCTCTTCATTCATCTTAGTGGCATTGGGAGCTGCTATGTACCATGCACTATGCCTTTTGTCCAGACAACTTTACTTGCCAATGTCATTGTGTATTGAGTGGCGATCAGGTTCAAGGCCACTGGCTTTGGTTACACCATCAATACTGGACCATCACTGGCATTCTTCTGATAACCCTGCTATTGCCCCAGTCACTGAGGTCCCGAGACTGTGGTTCCTTCAGCTGTTTCAAACACTCTAGCAGGTCATAGTTGGAGTAGATGTGGTGTGCCAGCTCCAAGCCCTGGATATGTTCCCTGGGCAGTAGCCAAGTTTGTCAGTACAGGCCACTGGGGCCATTCTTCTCAAGTGAGGGGCGGAGCTAGCTCTCCCAGGTTTATGGTGAGGAGCGCCTTGAACTTTCCCAAGTGTGGGAGGACAGCCCTCCCTTGCTGAGGTCATCAGGGTCTGCTGTCTTAGGCCTTGGGAGGTTCAGGATCATCCCTCGTGTGGCGGGTGTCATTTAGACCAATGAGGGGTGGGGCCATCCCAGCAGGGATCTGTACTTCAAGACACGGTTCAACACATGTTTTGCTTGGACCCCTATGGTAACACTCAGGGGCCATGTCTGAGTTTATGGCCCTCCTGCAGCCAGGGTTTGCGCCGATGTCAGTGGCTCCTATTAACTGCCATATGGAGCCAGGTTGGAGCTGGACCCATTGGATCTGAGAGGCCTGTGCTGCCATCGGGGCCATAGTGACACACTGCAAATGACCACGTTTGTATCCATGATCCTGAAGCAGCTGGAATCTGTGTGGAGGACTGCATTTTTTAATCAAAGGAAATATAGTTGACATATGCCCAGAAACATTAATTCAAATCTTTCTATAATCTGTACAAGGTCTTGTTTTGTGATGTCACTGAAACTGACCCAATCCAGGATATTGGTCACATGCTATATATGCCAGAAATGAGTCTGATAATTTCCAAGATCTCTTTTCATGACCTCAGATGCTGTTATATAAATCAGCTTGTTTTCACAACAGACATGTTGTCATTTATTCCATGAGAGTCCCAGAGAAAGAAAAGCAATATGAAATTGTGGTTTTAGTCTGTAAACCATAATCATTGATTATTTGCCTGCTGAGGGCAAAGTATCAGCAGTAACTTCTTCAGAATATAAAATTCAGGGGCAGCAGAACCTGTCCAGCCTTGGCCCTTCATGCTGCAGGAAGCAATTCAGAGCCTTCGGTCTTAACCTGTTGAAGATTAGTGTGGAATTCTATTCCTCTGATTTCCTACTCATGGATCGTTAATTGATGACTAACATTGTACTCGATGCTGTCTTGCAAGTTAGAGAAACTAACAATCAACATGGTCCACTCTTGAGAATTTATGGTCTGATAGGAGAAAAAGAGGAAAAACAAAAACAATTAACATGCGTTGAAGTGCTGCTATAGGGGACGTAACAGACGGACCTAATCCAGCGTATTGGTCACATGCGCTATAACCAGAATTGAGTCAGTTAGTTTCCAAGATTCATTTAAATTGCCTCAGGCTCTGTTACATAAATTAGCTTGTTTTCACAACAGACATTTTGCTACCTGCTGTCTGAGAGTCCCAGAGAAAGAAAAGCAATAAAGTTACGTGAAAAAATCAATGTATCCATGGTTGATCAAGAAAATTGTATATAAGGGGAAATGGCTGATTTCTAAATTTTAAAAGCTGAGAATCCACTTGACAAAGGCCATAATGAAGGAAATAGGACTGACAAAGGAGACAGAGAAGTCAAAATTGCTACAACAGGGTCTAAATTTTCTTTAGATGAGGTAGACAACACTCCTAGACAACAAGCCCTGCACTATATAATCTGATACATGGGATTCTCATGTGGCCACTGACACTCAAATTTAATGAAATAAAATGTCAACTTCCTTGGTTGCACTAATCAAATGTGATACACACACACACACACACACACACACACACATAAAGTTAATAAATATATATGTTAGTTTTTTAACACATTTATGTAGCAATGACAAACAGACTGATTAAAAGTATAAAGGAAACAATCCCATTTTTAAAAATTCAATCTTGCAAAAATAGCCATCCTTCCAAAAGTCATCTACAGACTCCATGCAATACAAATCAAAATATGAGGAGCAAAATATGAGTTTTTGCCACATACATAGGAGTAATCTCAAAATTTATATTGAGACATATCAATGGATGGATGGTCAAAGCGACCTTGACGAATGAAGACTACAAGAGGTATCCATATACTTGATTGCAAGCCATGGGGGGAGGTGGGGGACCCAGCTTGGTACTGGCACAAAAACAGACACATAGGTCACCATAGCAACTTAGAAGACCCTGATACAATGTTACATTACTACAGCCATAGGATCTTCAACAAAGATACTAAAAATGTACACTGGTGGGCTGGAGAGATGGCTCAGCTGTTAAAGGCTAGACTCACAATCAAAAATGTACACTGGTAAGAAGATAGAATCTTCAACAAATGCTGCTGGGAAACACGGGTTTCAACAAGCAAGACTAGAACGAGATCTTTGCCGCTCATCCTGAACAAAAATCAACTGAGGACCTCAACATGAGATCTGGAATCCCTAAACTGCTAGAGGAAAACGTAGAGAAGAGACTTCAACTTGTAAGACTTTTTGCACAGGACTCCAGTGGCACAGAAAATAAGATCAACGATTGACAAACACGATTTCCTTTAGTTAAAAGAGTCGTGTAAAGCAAAGATGACTCCAGGTGGAACGAAGAGGCAGCTCGCAGGTTGGAAAGAGGGTAGAGAGTTGTTTCCAAAGGCCTTATGGTGGGGATCTGGGGAAAATTAAGGAAGGTGAAGATGATCAAAACACATTGCATGAGAGTCCCCAAGAATTAATAAAAATAGAAGACTAGGCTAGTACTTCCGGTCACGTCTATCCTTCTATTAACTTGGCCTTGGCAGAAGTCAGTCTCAGGGATGTGGGAAGGCTGGGTTGTATCTGGCATCTGGAAGATGAAAAGGAACAGAAGCATTCCACGGTTGGCCTACAATCTCAGCTACTCCTGATAACCCAAGGTCTTCACTGATGTCTTCAATTATTATACTGTCTTCAGTGGTCCCTGGGGAGCATTTCTACCTAGTGCTTTTAATCTTTCTTATAATTGCTTCCATACCCTGAGAGGGAGATCAATTATCTTCATTCTTACCATCAACAATGCAGTTGTTTCCCCAATGTTGTATTGCAGACAGTTTAAAGATTACTAAAATAAAACAGACTTCCGTAAGTAAGCCGAATCTTCAACATTTCAAGTCAATCGGTTGCTATATATTTTAGTTTTAGAATGAAGTGCATTGGATTTATGCCTTCTCTTTGTCTTTATTTACAGACACTTCATTTACTTAGGAATTTATGATCGCTTAGAGATCATTGGAACGTTGGAAATCTGATTCCTGGTTAAGTTAGGTATTGTTATTTATATCTCTGACATTTATAAATGACTTATTTTCATACAGCGTCTATTTTTCCAAGCTAGTAACTGGCAACATTTGCTCTATTGCAGAGAAAATGTTATATAATAAATGCCGTCTATAGCCAAGACTGTAGACATTGTTTATGAGCTGATGTTTAGACTTTCAGCAGTATATATATATATATATATATATATATATAGTATTTATGTATTTCTCATATATATATACATATATATATATATATATATATATATATATATATATATATGTTATTCACAGAGCTTTGCCAAACTTGTAATTTTAAGATATTGTATAGTTTATCACACATCTCTATATGAAAATATACTATGCAGACAACCACTTCTAACGAATGTTTTAAGTGCATCTTTGTGGTTAACTTATTTTACAGGTGTTTATGAACCATATACAGTAGAAACTACCCAAGACATTAAGAAAATAGGATATTCATACCACCACCACATAAATAGCCAGGGGCGGTAACAGGCACAAAGTTCACTGGAAAACTCTGAAAATAAGCTCTGCAGACAAGTGCTAAGACAGAAGAATAAGTGAACTAATATATTGTCTTGAGTTGTCCCTAGTGCAGCCTGGATTACGTGTGAACCCATGCCAGGCTGAACCTCAGAATAAAGTGAAAGGGAATGGCATTCAATGCACAGTTATAACACTCATAACTAAGCATACCAAATATATTCATGTGAAGAGAATCACTACAACCTCATCTAGTATCTTGAAGTGTTCCTCTTCTTGAGCACATTTTGTGGCCAAGTTATTCTGAGAAGGAGTGTGGTTGAAAATCACAATCCAATGCAGAAGGTCTGGGTTGCATGTCACTGTCTCAGCCCACTCCTGTTGCTGGTTGATTTATAAATACTGTAAATGTGTTTCTCATAGTCCCGCGGCCTGAGAATTCCCAAATCAAGTCAACATCATGTTTAGTGTCTACAGAAAACAATTTTTGGCTCCCAAAATGTAACTTCTTTGTGCACTTTCTGGCAAAGAAACGGAAGGCGACTATAGAGTGAATTCTTTTTCCTGAGCCTGTTGTTGGTTGTTTTTTATCTTTAGCTCTTTGTTCTTTGGTCTTTACTCTCCTGCGGGTGGAGGGGTGACACCCAGCTTCCAAGTAAATATGCTCAGAATCTCATTCTTACAAATACTCAGCCTTAGCTTGGCTTATTTCTAGACAGCATTCCTTAATTTAAATTATCCCATTTACCTTTTGCCCTTTTCCTTTTCTTACTTCTGTATGTCTTACTTTTATTTACTCTTTCCCTGTGGCTGGGTGGCTAGACCCTAGCATCCTCCTCTCTTTGTTCTCTTGCTCCTTGATCTCATCTCAGATTTCTCCTCTATTTATCCTTTCTGCCTGGCAGCCCTGCCTATCCATTCTCCTGCCTCACTGTTGGCCCTTCAGCTCTTTATTAGACCATGAGGTGTTTTAGACAAGCAACGTAACCCAGCTTCACAAAATTAAACAAACTCAACATAAAAGAATGCACCACATCTTTGCATCATAAGCAAATGTAACATATCTTAAAATAATATTTTACAGCATGAACTCCTTCGTAAAGATATCGATGTTACCCATAAGGACAGCATCCTTGTGACTTAATTTTATCCTTTGTGTCCCTCTTCGTAGGACTGATGCGTTAGGCATTGGGTGTGGAGCAGCAGAAACGCTGAAATCATAGCAGTAATGGTTGTTCTAAAATAGAGGTGAGGAAGGCCCACCCATTGCCTTGAAGTGTACCTGGACAGGACACACCCAGGCCTGCCCATCATTTCTTGGTGCTGGTGGACAGCACTACATCGGGCAAGTATGTGCTGGAGAGATGAGAGAGGAAGAGAAGATAAGCAGTGTCCCTGCTGTGGAGAGAGGAGGAGCTGGAGGTGACAATAGTGAGGACTAGGCTGATGTGAGTGGCCTTGGCTGCCAGCTGAGCCCACGGTGATGTCTGGATCTGTGCTGTCCCTGAAGCCTGAAGGTGTGTTGTGGAATATCTTACTATGTAAAGATGTGTTGCGTTTGTTTCTGTTGCCTTGTTAATAGTGTAGAGATGTACTACAGTTTGTGCTGTTGTGTTTAATTGCGTAAAGGTGTGCTGCATTTGTGTTACCTTCCCTGACTAACACACGTGATTGGTCTACTAAAAAGCCGAATGGCCTGCTGAAAATGTAAATGCAAATGGATCAAAGACATAACATAACTCCAGCCACACTGAAGCTCTTAGGAGAGAAAATGGGAAACACCCTTGAACGAATTGGTACAGGAGACTGCTTCCTGAACATAACACCAGTAGCACAGACACTGAGATCCACAATTAACAAATGGGACCTCCTGAAACTGAGAAGCTTCTGTAAGGCAAAGGACTCAGACAACAAGACAAAACAACAGCCCACAGAATGGGAAAAGATTTTCACCAACCCCACATCTGACAGAGGGCTGATCTCCAAAATTTACAAAGAACTCAAGAAGCTAGTCTCCAAAACACCAAATAATCCAATTAAAAAGTGGGATGCAGAACCAAATAGACAATTCTCAATAGAGGAAGCTAAAGTGGCTGAAAGACACATAAGAAAGTGTTCAACATCCTTAGTCACCAGGGAAATGCAAATCAAAACAACTCTGAGATACCATCTTACTCCTGTCAGAATGGCTAAAATCAAAAACACCAATGACAATTTCTGTTGGAGAGGATGTAGAGAAAGGGGAACACTCTTCCGCTGCTGGTGGGAGTACAAACTTGTACAGCCAGTTTGTAAATCAGTATGGAGACTCCTCAGGAAAATGGGAATCAGTCTACCACAAGATCCAGCAATTCCTCTCTTAGGCATATACCCAAAAGAAGCACATTCATATAACAAGGACCTCTGTTCAACTATGTTCATAGCAGCATTATTTTTAATAGCCAGAAACCGAGATACCCCTCCACTGAAGAATGGATAGAGAAAATGTGGTACATTTACACAATGGAGTACTACTCAGCGGGAGGGGGGTGTATATTGAATTTCGAAGGCAAATGGATGGAACTAGAAGAAACCATTCTGAGCAAGATAACCCAGTCACAAAAAGACAAACATGGTATGTACTCAGTCATATATGGATTTTAGACATAGAACAAAGGATTACCAGCCCACAATCCACACTGCCAGAGAAGCTAGGAAACAAGGAGAGACATACATGGTCCCCCGGAGAAGGGGAAAGGGACAAGATCTCCGAAGCAAGTTGGGAGCATGAGGGGAGGAAAGAGGGAGCCAGGAGAATGAGAAAGGGAGAAGAGGAGGGGTGAGGAGGACAGAAGGGAGCAGGAAGTTTGAGTTGGGGGAAGAATAGAGGAAAACAAGAAAAGAGATACCATAATCCAGGGAGCCATTATAGGTTTAAAGAGAAATCAGGCACTAGGGAAATGTCTGTAAATCTACAATGATGATATCAATTAACAATCTAATGATTGTTAGGAGAGGCTACCTTAAATGTCCTCCCCTGATTATGAGATTGATGACTAATTTATATGCCATCCTAGAGCCTTCATCCAGCAGCTGGTGCAAGTGGAAGCAGACACCCACAGCTAAACGCTGAACTGAACTGGAACCCAGTTTCAGAGAAGGAGGAGTGATGAGCAAAGGCTAGTGAAACCCACAGAAACATCTGACCTGAACAAGTGGCATCTCTTGGTTCCCAGACTGATAGCTGGGAAACCAGCATGGGACTGAGCCAGACCCCATGAACGTGCAGGTCAGTGAGGAGACCTCAGAAATCTATGGGGCCTTTTCTAGTAGATCAGTACCTATGCCTAGCGTAGGAATAGACTTTGGGAGCCCACTCCACATAAAGGGATCCCAAAGGATATGACAGACTCTGAAGACCCCCCTATGGAAGGCCTCATCCTCCCTGGGGAGCAGAAATGGTATGGGATAGGTAGGGTGTTTGTTGGGGGGGGGCAGGGGAGGAGGGGAGGCAGAGGGAACTGGGATTGACATGTAAAGTAATGTTTCTAATTTAAATAAAAATAGGGTAAAAGAAAGAAAAAAAATGCTGAATGGCCATTAATTAGGCAAGAGAAAATAAATAGGTGAGAGGAAAAAAAGCAGCCACCAGACAGACAGACAGACAGACAGACAGACAGACAGACAGACAGACAGGAGAAGCAGTGAAAGTAAGATATAAAGAAGGAAAGAAAGGTAAAAAGCCCAGAAGCTCAACATAGATGAAGAGAAACAGGTTAGGTTATTAAGAGCTAGAGGGAGAAGCTCAAGATAAGACTAGCGTTCCAACTAATAAGAAGTGTCTCTGTCGTGATTTGAGAGCTGGTTGGTGGCCCAGAAGAAAGTCCACTATAAGGGTCTATGTTGACATGAGTGACCTTCACTGCCAGGTGAGCCCATGATGAGGTCTCAGTCTGTGCTGCCACCAAGAGCCACTGAGGATCATTCCTGGATCTGTGGTCTGATTTCAGCTGGGGTCTGTGTTGATGTCAGTGGCCAACATTGTCACCGAAGGCCATGTGGATGTCCATGGTGTGGGCTGCAGCCTGACTCCATGCTGATATCCATGGGCTATGCTGCCTCTGGGGGCCATATGGATGTGGTCTGTGCAGCCACCTGAGGTCAAGTTGATGTCCCTGGTCTTAAGTACCTCTGAGGGCCTTTCTGGGTCTGTGATCCTACTGCTGCATATTTTCTGGAAGCCCATGACTCCTGCTCCTGCTGATTGTAAAGGGCAAGGATGCCACATTCATAGCAGATACATAGTTGAGAGGGAGGGACATGGAAGGATTATGTGATGACCCCTGTCCCCCAAGTCCTCTTCAAAATGAGGATAACAGCCTAAATATGGACCCATTGAAGAGAACTCCTGGGGAGTGTGATAAGGACCCTAAGGTTAGCTCCCTATAATTGACAGATACTGGTAGGGCTGCAGGAGGGGAACCACTCAGTTCTACTTAAGGGGCAAACCACTGAGTGTTCGACCAGGCTCCACTGAGTGTATGGAGAGCACAATTTGGACTTTTTGAAACACTTAATGTTGGGGGAGGGAGGTCCCCATGGAGGGTGGCAGACATGGAAGGGCTGAAAAATGAGAGTGGTTGGGGTACATGCTGTGAAATTCTCAAAGAATCAATAAAAATAGATAAGTAAATAAATAAAATATTAGTGAGGAATCATGTATTGCAGGTTGAACCCTGACCTGAAGGATGGTCCCCCCGAACCCCACAAACATTTATACTTTGTCTCATTTTTGAAAGATGTCAAAAATATTACAGTCCTTATTAACAAAAGTTCAGTATTTTCTCATAGTGTTTCATTTTACAAAAGTTACTCTCCATGAAATGTACAAATTTAGTGTGTGTAGTCAAGAGATTTTGATAAATGAAAGTGTTTGTATTGTCCAGACTTCCACTAGGATATATATAACATTAGCATCACACAGAAGGTTTGCCTGATGCCCCTTGCCAACCTATTCCTTCAGTTTGATCACCATAGGCAGTACTGTTCTGTTTTTCTTCCATAGATTAGATTTTTCTGGTTTTAACATTTCATACAAATGGCATCATAGTCAGTTTCCATCATAGAATTTCTTTCACTTGGAATAATGTTCTTGACAAATATTCATGTTTTCAGGTGGCAGACATCTTGTGTCCATTTCTGGCTAATGCAAACAAAGCTGCTACTGTTGTTCACACACAAGGCTTCGAGGGCGTGGTCAGGCACACCTGTAGCCAGCCCCTAAGTAGGCGTGGCTACAGCCTCCCCTACGTAACATGATTTTCCATGAAGTAGAAATCTGTAGAAGTAGAATTTCTGAGTCACAGAGTAAATATATCTTGATTTTCACAGAAAGATGAACAAAGACACAACCATCTCTCCTGCTTATTCACCCAGAAGATGCAAAAACATGTTAACATTTTCAATAACCTGGATGAAAAATCAAGACATTGTGCTAAGAGAAATGGGGCAGCCAAAGAAAGACTAAGATACTTGATTCCACCTATGCCAGGTGTTGAAAGCTGTCAAAAGAGAACCGAAAAAGACTGGTGCAGCTGGGTGGGGAGAGAGTGAAAAGTGGGAAATAGTTTCATATTTGTCTGTTTTGTTTCATTTTTTTCTTCTTGCTGCATTTTTGAGACAGTTTCGCTATGTAGTGATAGCTGGCCTAGAACTTGCTATTTAGAGAAGGTTGGCTTTAAATTTGTTATAATCCCCTCATGTCTGCCTCTCAAGGATTACAGGAGCCTGCCAATATGCCTGGAAGGGAAATTGTTTTGTCCTAGACATAAAAGTACGTGGTTCTAGATGAGTAGAATAAGTTTCAGAACTCTACTGAATCACACAATGCTTGTGATTAAATACGGTTAATAAAATCCACACACATTTTCAAGTGATGTTTCTGCCCTCTCAGGAAATCCACAAAATCCTAAAGAGCACACTAGGATTTTTGGAAGTGGTGGATGTGTTGTTTAGTACTTTGTTTATTGTGGTGATGTCGTCTCAGGCATATGCATATGAGAAAACCCCTGGAGATGGGTCCAAGAATCTGAATTATTTCTCAGTTAAATGTAATGCACAGATACTGTAGTACACTCCTGTAATCCCAACCCTTGAGACCACGAAGCAAGAGTATCTACATGAGTTCAAGGCCAACTTGAACATCAGTGAGACCTTGTGTCAAAAGCAAAACAAAAAATAAACAAAAAGCAAAAATCTGTGAAATAAGTTTTATAAAGAAGCTGGTTGTCTGACTTCTGATGTTGATGCAAAGTTTCAGAACCCCCTCAGTAGGCACACGAGAGTTCCATTTGTTCACACCCTCACAACGTGTTCTTTTCAGTCTTTTTCATGTTAGCTGGTCTAGTCATCGTCTTATGATTTTAATTTGAATTTCATGATGTCTGATGTCGAACCCATTTTCATACGATTATAGACATATATGTATATACTTTTATGAAATGTACTTTCAGATTTTTTTCACAGTTTGCACTAGTTTAGACATACTTTTATTTTTGAGTTCTGTGAACTTCTGTGTATATTTTGAATTCCAGCGAATTGTTAAATTGAATTTTATTATTATTTTTCTAATCTGCCATAATCCTAGTGGAATCTTTTTTCTTTCTGTATTTATTTATTTAGAAAGAGGATCTTGCTTTATATCCCTCACTGACCCAGAACTCATTGTTTTGTAGACCAAACTCACAGAGATGAGTTTGCCTCTGTTTCTCAAGTACTGAGATTAAAGGCATGTGCCAACTAAGTAGTTTCTTTTATTGTTTTGCTAAGGTCTTATTGGCATTTTACTCTGTGATTATTTCTTTCCTTGACTAACTAGGAAGGCTTTGTGCATCCCTGTGGCCTGAAAGGAATTCTGCTTTTGTGCTCCGCATTTCAGGGCTTTCTGTTGACGTTTGGATCTATGACACATCTCTAACTTTCTTTACAGAGCATGAAGGAGGAGTATTGTGCTTGCTTTGAGTATAGCTGCTTACTTATTCCAGCACTGTTTTCTGAAAAGTACTTTTCTCCCCCCATTGGATTGCCCTGGCAGCTTTCTCAAAAATCAAGTAGCTATGTAAGTGAGGGTCTATTCCTTGGCTGTAGTATCACTTAGATCTATTGGAGAGTTTTATGCCCATAGTGACTTGACTTCTGTAACAATAGAGTAAGTTTTAAAGTCAAATAGTGTAAGTGTTAAATCTTGGTTCTTTACAGTAATATGTAGGATATTGGAGACTGTTCTCACTTGCATAAAAATCTCTGAATCAGCTTGAAAATTGCTATCACTATAATTGGGATACTGTTTAATATAAACATGGCTAAAATCATAAATGTATATGTTTAAATATATATTAAATATTAATGTATACTTACATGTATATATGAACAATTAATAAAAAAACACCATGGATTTGAAAAAACAGCAAAAAGGGATTTTTGGGAGGGTTTGGAGGGAGGAAAAAGAAGGGAGAAATGATATTATTATATTAGAATCACAAATAATGGAAAGATAATATATTTATATATGCATGGATTGTTGATAGTTGATGAACTTAGTATTTATCTCTAAGTTTTCTTTGTCCCAAGGACACACAAGTTCTCATCACTACAGAGTCCCTCTCATTTCAGGATGCTCTGTTAAACTTGTTACAAGATATTCGTCGTTATGCATGTTTTGTTGATAAAATAATGGAATCCTTTTAATTTCATTTTAAAATTGTTTTCTTCCACTGCATAAAATATAATTGCTTTTTAAATTTGTATCCTATCCTCTTTTTTTGGGTATCTGACACACTAGTTCTCAGAGAAATTTGCTGTATCTCCTACAGTTTTCTAATTAAATAATAGTTTAATGTAGACATGGAAACAGGATTTATTTGTTTCTGTGTCTCATGTTACTCTCGCCAGTTCACCACAGTGAATAGGAGCGCTGGTGCCGTGGAGAGAGTATGTACACAGAGTGCTAAGTATCTCATCATTAAGTATGACATTAGCCACAGAGTTTACAAATGGGCCTTTTTCAGGTGGGAAAATATCTCTCTGTTTCTAATTTTCTAAGATACAGTAAATGAGTATTGTTTCTTTTTCCATTCTCAGTTGATAAACTATATATCCCTGCTCTTTGGTTTATTTATATAATGACTTCTAGTTAAGTATTTCTAAAAAGTAAATCTCACATGCCTATAATAAAATTCACTTGATCTCCATAATATTGCTGAATTTCTTATATCTTAAGCATTTTTAATACATATGAAAGGATGTTAGTGTGTAACTGTATTTCATAATCCTTTAGTAAGATTTTGATATCCACTTAATTATGGTATAATTAGGTAAATTGGGGAGTGTTTCTTTCATTATCATCTACCATCCAATTTGTAAGACTGGAATCTTTGACTTTTTTTTTTTGCAGATTTTTTTATTTGAATTACAAACAAGATTGTTTTACATGACAATCCCTGTTCCCTCTCCCTCCCTCCTCCCCTGCCACCTCTCACCCCAACAATAACCCTACCTATCACATATCCTTTCTGCTCCCCCTGGATGGTGAGGCCTTCCATAGAATGTCACCAGGGTCTATCGTATCCTTTGGGATAGGGCCTAGGCCCACCCGCTTGTGTCTTGGCTCAGGGAGTATTCCTCTAGTGGAATGGGCTCCTAAAGTCCACACCTATGGTAGGGATAAGTACTGAACAGGAGGTCCCATAGATTTCTGAGGTCTCCTCACTGAAACCCATGTTCCTGGGGTCTGGATCAGTCCATGCTGGTTTCCCAGCTATCAGTCTGGGGAGCAAGAGTTCCCCCATGTTCAGGTCAGCTGTTTCTGTGGGTTTCACCAGCCTGGTCTGGACCCCTTTGCTCATCACTTGTCCTTCTCTGCATCAGGATTCCAGTTCAGTTCAGTGATTAGTTGTGGGTGTCTGCTTCTACTTCCACCAGCTGCTGGATGAGGGCTATCGGGTGGCATATAAGTCAGTCATCAATCTCATAATCAGGGGAAGGCATTTAAGGTGGCCTCTCCTCTGTTGCTTAGATTGTTAGCTGGTGTCATCTATGTAGATCTCCAGACATTTCCCTAGTGCCTGATTTCTCTGTAAACCAAAAATGTCTCCCTCTATTATGATATCTCCATTCTTGTTATCTTCTATTCTTTCCCTGACTCAAGCTTTCTGCTCCCTCATGTCCTCAACATCCCTCTTCTTCTCCCCTTCTCATTCTCCTAGCTCCTTCCCCCCTCTTCCCATGCTCCCAATTTGCTTAGGAGATCTTGTCTCTTTCCCCTTCTCTGGGGGATCATGTATGTCTCTCTTACCGTCCTCCTTGTTTCCTAGCTTCTCTGGCAGTGTGGATTGTAGGCTGGTAATCCTTTACTCTATGTCTAAAATCCACACATGAGTGAGTACATACCACGTTTGTCTTTTTGTGACTGGGTTACCTCGCTCAGAATGGTTTCTTCTAGTTCCATCCATTTTCCTGCAAATTTCAAGATTCCATTGTTTTTTTTTTTTTCCATTGAGTAGTACTCCATTGTGTAAATGTACCACATTTTCTCTATCCATTCTTCAGTTGAGAGGCATCTAGGTTGCTTCCTGGTTCTGGATATTACAAATAGTGCTGCTGTGAACACGGTTGAACAGATGTCCTTGTTGTATGAATGTGCTTCTTTTGGGTATATGCCTAAAAGTGGGATTGCTGGATCTTGTGGTAGACTCATTCCCATTTTCCTGAGGAACTGCCATACTGATTTCCAAAGTGGCTGTACAAATTGGCACTCCCACCAGCAGTGGAGGAGTGTTCCCCTTTCTCCACATCCTCTCCAGCATAAACTGTCATTGGTGTTTTTATTTTTGGCCATTCTGATAGGAGTAAGATAATATCTCAGAGTTGTTTTGATTTGCATTTCTCTGATGGCTAAGGATGTTGAACACTTTCTTATGTGTCTTTCAGCCATTTTAGATTCCTATATTGAGACTCCTCTATTTATTTCTGTACCCCACTTTTTAATTGGATTGTTTGGTGTTTTGGAATCTAGCTTCTTGGGTTCTTTGTATATTTTGGAGACCAGCCCTCTGTCAGATGTGGGGTTGGTGGATATCTTTTCCCAGTCTGTGTACTGTCATTTTGTCTTGCTGACTGTCTCCTTTGCCTTACAGAAGCTTCTCAGTTTCAGGAGGTCCCATTTATTAATTGTTGATCTCAGTGTCTGTGCTGCTAGTGTAATGTTCAGGAATCGGTCTCCTGTACCAATTCGTTCAAGGGTATTTTCCACTTTGTCTTCTAATAGGTTCAGTATGGCTGGATTTATGTTGAGGTCTTTGATACATTTTGACTTAAGTTTTGTGTATGGTGATAGACTTGGATCTATCTGCAGTCTTCTACAAGTCTGCATCAAGTTATGCTAGCACCATTTGTTAAAGATGTTCTCTTTGTTCCATTATATAAATTTGGATTGTTTATCAAAAATCAGGTGTGTGGGTTAATATCAGGGTTTTCAACTCTATTCTATTGGTCTACCTGTCTATTTTTGTGACAATACCAAGCTGTTTTCAGGACTATAGCTCTGTAATAGAGATTGAAGTCAGAGATGGTGATGCCTCCAGAAGTTCCTATATTGTACAGGGTTGTTTTGGCTATCCTGGGTCTTTTGTTTCTCCATATAAAGTTGAGAATTGTTCTTTCAATGTCTGTGAAGAATTGTGTTGCGATGTTAATGGGCATTGTATTGAATCTACACATTGCTTTTGGCAAGAATGTCATTTTTACTACCTCTCCAAGAGCATGGGAGATTTTCCATTTTCTGGTGTCTTCTTTAATTTCTTTCTTTAGAGACTCAAAATTCTTACGGTACAGGTCTTTCACTTTTTTGGTTAATGTTACCCTAAGGTATTTCATGTTGTTTGTGGCAATTGTATTATCATTATTATTATTATTATTATTATTATTATTATTATTATTATTTGGTTTTTTTTTTCAAGACAGAGTTTCTCTGCGGCTTTGGAGCCTATCCTGGAACTAGCTCTTGTAGACTAGTCTGGTCTCGAACTCACAGAGATCCACCTGCCTCTGCCTCAGGAGTGCAGGGATTAATGGCATGTGCCACCAACACCTGGCTTGTTTGTGGCAATTGTAAAGGGTAATGTTTCTCTGATTTCTTTCTCCACCAATGTGTCATCCGTATATAATAGGGCTACAGATTTTTTTTTGAGTTAATCTTGTATCCTGACACTTATGCTGAAGGTGTTTATCAGATGTAGGAGTTCCCTGGTAGAGTTTTTTGGGTCACTTATGTAGACTATCATATCATCTGCAAATAGTGAAAGTTTGACTTCTTCCTTTCCGATTTGTATTCCCTCGATCTCTTTTTGTTGTCTTACTGCTCTAGCTAGAACTTCAAGGACAATGTTGAAGAGGTATGGAGAGAGTGGACAACCTTGTCTTGTCTCCAATTTTAGAGAAATTGCATTGAGTTTCTCTACATTTAATTTGATGTTGGCTGTCAGCTTGCTGTATATTGCTTTATTGTGTTGAGGTATGTTCCTGTTATCCCTGATGTCTCCAAGACCTTTATCATGAAGGGGTGTTGGATTTTGTCAAAGGCTTTTTCGGCATTTAGTGAGATGATCATGTGTTTTTTTTTTTTTCCTCAGTCTGTTTATATGGTGGATTACATTGATGGATTTTCGTATGTTGAACCATCCTTGCATCCCTGGGATGAAGTCTACATAATCATGATGGATGATTTCTCTGATGTGTTCATGGATTGATTTGCCAGTATTTTATTGAGAATTTTTGCATCAATATTCATGAGGGATATTGGTCTGTAGTTCTCTTTCTTAGTTGTGTCTTTGTGTGGCTTTGGTATCAAGGTTATTGAAGCCAAATAAAAAGAGTTTGGCAATGACCCTTCTGCTTCTATTCTACTTTGAGGAGAATTGGTATTAGCTGTTCCTTGAATTTCTGGTAGAATTCTGCACTGAAGCCATCTGGCCCTGGGCTTTTTTTGGTTGGGAGACTTCTAATGGCTGCTTCAATTTCATTAGAGGTTATAGGTCTATTTTAGTTGCTTCTCTGTTCTTGGTTTAATTTTGGTAAGTGAAAGCTGTCCAGAAAATTGTCCATTTCCTTTAGATTTTTGAATTTTGAGGATATAGGTTTTTCAAAGTATGACCTGAAAATTCTCTGGATTTCCTCTGTGTCTGTTGTTATGACTCCCTTTTCATTCCTGATTTCATTGATTTGCATGCTCACTCTCTGCTGCTTGGTAAGTTTAGATAAAGGTTTGTCTATCTTGTTGATTTTCTCAAAGAACCAACTCTTCGTTATATTGATTCTTTGTATTATTCTCCTAGTTTCCATTTTGTTGATTTCAGCCCTCAATTTAATTATTTCCTGACATCTGCTCCTCCGGGGCGTATTGACTTCTTTGTGTTCTAAAGCTTTCAGTTTTGCTGTTAATTCTCTACTGTGATTATTCTCCTGTTTCTTCATGTGGGCACTTAGTGCTATGAACTTTCCTCTTAGCACTGCTTTCAAAGTGTCTCATGAGTTTGGGTATGTTGTGTCTGCATTCTCATTGAATTCTAGGAAATCTTTAAATTCTTTTTTTTATTTCTTCCTGGACCCAGGAATTGTGCAATTGGGTGTTACTTAATTTCCATGAGTTTTTAGGCTTTCTGCAATTCTTGTTGTTGAATTCTAACTTTAAAGCATGGTGGTCTGATAAGATAGAGGGGGTTATTTCAATCTTTTTGTACCTGTTGAGGTTTGCTATGTTGCCAAGTATGTGGTCAATTTTAGAGAAGGTTCCATGTGGTGCTGAGAAGAAGGTAAATTGTTTTCTATTTGAATGGAATGTTCTATAGATATCTGTTAAGTCTAATTGCACCATAACTTCTATTAGTTCCTTTGTTTCTTTGTTAAGTTTCTGTCTGGTGGTTCTGTCCAGTGGTGACAGTGGGGTGTTGAAATCTCCCACTATAAGTGTGTGCGGCTTTATGTGTGATTTGAATTTTAGTAATGTTTCTTTCACAAACATGGATGCCTTTGTATTTGGGGCATCAATGTTCAGAAGTGAGACTTCATCCTGATGCATTTCTCCTGTGATGAGTAGGAAGTGACCTCCTTCATCTCTTTTGACTGATTTTAGTTTAAAGTCCAATTTGTTGGATATTAGGATTGCTTGTTTCTTGGGTCCATTTGATTGGAAAATCTTTTCCCAACCTTTAATTCTTGGGTACCATCAGTCTTTGAAGTTGAGGTGTGTTTCTTGTATGCAGCAGAAGGATGGATTCTGTCTTCTTATCCATTCTGCTAATCTGTGTCTTTTTATAGGCCTGTTAAGACCATTAATGTTGAGGGATATTAATGCCCATCGATTGTTCATTCTTGTTTGTTTTTGATTTGGTGGTGGTTGTGAAATTATGTGTGGGATTCTATCCCTTTTTCCTTTTGGCTGTTGGTAAAGTGTGACTATTTATTGCCTATATTTTTCTGGTTGTAGTTAACTTCCTTGGGTTGCAGTTTTCCTTCCAGAACTTTCTGTATGGCTGGATTGGTGGATATGTATTTTTGAATCTGGTTTTGTCATGGAATATCTTATTTTCTCCATCTATATTGATTGAAAGCTTTGCTGGGTAAAGTAGTCTGGGCTGGCATCTTAGTGTAGGTAGAATATCTAATCAGGTCCTTCAGGCTTTCAGAGTTTCCATGGAAAAGACAGGGGTGATTCTGATAGGTTTGCCTTTATAGGTACTTGAACTTTTTCCTTCGGTGCTCTTGATATTTTCTCTTTATTCTGTGTTTTTGGTGTTTTGATTATTATGTGGCGAGGAGACCTTTTTTGGGTTCAGTCTATCTGGTGTTCTGTAGGCTTTTTGTATTTTCATTGGAATATCTTTCTTTAGGTTGGGAAAGTTTTCTTCTATGATTTTGTTGAATATGTTTTCTGCACCTTTGAGTTGGATTTTTTCACCTTCTTCTCTACCTATTATTGTTAGGTTTGGTCTTTTCATGGTATCCCATATTTCCTGGATATTTTGTGTTAGGGATTTTTTTGGACTTCGGATTTTCTTTGGTTGATGAGTCTATTTCTCCTAGTGTATCTTCAACTCCTGAGATTCTTTCTTCCATCTCTTGTATCTGTTATGCTTGTAGCTTTAGTTCCTGGTCGTTTACACAGCATTTCTATTTCCAGCATTGCCTCAGATTGTGCTTTCTTTATTGTCTCTATTTCAGTTTTTAGGTCTTGAACTGTTTCCTTGATAGATTTGTTGATTTTTTTTTGGTTTGTTTTTTCTTCCGTTTCTTTAAGGCATTTTCTCATGTCCTCTTTGAGGTCCTCTGTCATTTTCATGACGATGTTTTTAAGGTCATTCTCTTCTGCTTCAACTGCATTGAGATGTTCAGGTCTGGCTGGTGTATGGTTCCTAGTCTCTGGTGGTGTCATATTGGGTTTTCTGTTGCTGAATGTGCTTTTACATTGTCCTCTTCTCATCCTTTCTTCTGGTGGGTGTAGCAGGAGTCTCTTCCTCTCCTGGTGGATATGGGACCAAGGTTCCCTTCTGATAGACGCAAACAGTTCCAATAATCTGATGTCTGTCCTCTTCTCATGGATGGAGGTGGCACTGTTACCGGGGCCTTGGCAGTGTCTAGGTGTGTTGGATCCTGCCACCGAGTTCAGATCTGGTGAGCAGACCCCTGGCATCAGATGTCTCCGAGCACGGCCAAAGGTTTTTGACAATTTAAATGTGAAAATAGTTGGGTTTAGGGATTTGATGAACAACTTCTCCAAAGAAACTTAAGAAAACGATTCCTCCTTACAGTAGCATTACTAAAGACATGAGTGTTTTATACATTGAAAATGTCAATGGGAGAGATTAAACATCATATTGTATTAATGCTGGGCAGCATATATGAAACTAGAGGGGATTGTGCTAAGTGAAATAAGCCACGTATCAGAAGCAACAGGTTGTTACTTAGACGTGACATCTAAGGAAGCAATTCCACAAAAACAAAAGTTAGATTACCAGGGATAAGTGGTTACCAGGGATAAGATTGAAGGTACACAGAAATGTAGGGAGACACTATAACCACCTTCCTTCGAGGGTGTGGTCAGGGTGATGTGGGGAAAGTTTAAGGGTGAGGGGCATGCACATGGAAGCCCCTTTTTTTCTATTGGCTTGCTGTATTTACTCCATGCCCTGCCAGCTTTCTAGGTTGCTCTGTAAGTAAGGCATCTCCCTAATAAACACCCTTATATTTTTACATGACTCTGTATTGTTAATTCTCCCATTACAGAAAGGGATTTTGTTGGTCAGAAAGTTCAAATCTTTAGTTGCGCAATGAATGTCTTTGTAATCTCACATTTGCATGGTAATAAAATAGTTAATAACACATTGTATATTTAAGTTTACTGAAAGTGTATCTCTATTCCTCACACTGCAAATAAATGCTAATTACATGAAATGATGGAAGTGTTAATTAGCTTTATCATGACTATCACTTCACAATGTTATATGAAATCATTGCATTAGATACCTTATGCAAACACAATTACTATATGTTAGTTATACCTCAATAAAGCTATGTGACAGTCTTTTATGTAATTCTAAGGCCATCTAACAAGTACAGAATAAGTTTATGTTCTTTCTGTCTCTATAGAGAAGGAGAAGAAACTGGATCAGGAGGCAGAAGGGTTACATTCTGGTACATTACCCATTAGTTTGATGAAAATCTCATTATTTCAAATTAAATTGTCTATAAAAATGATTAGTGTTTGCACCTTAGCGAAGCTGTAAGAGTGTTTTTGAGGTTCAAGTGTAATTATAAAAGTAAAATTCTGTGGCAGATTTTTAAAGCATATATAAGCATATAATACAATTACAAGAGTTCTCTTTTAGCTGGGTGGTGATGGCACACACTTGGAAGGCAGAGGCAGGTACATCTCTGTGAATTTGAGGTCAGCCTGGTCTACAAAGAGAGTTCCAGGACAGCCAAGGCTGTTACACAGAGAAACACTGTCTCAAACACTCCACCACCACAGAAGAGCTGTCTTTCCCTCTTCTGGCATCCTCTTCCTCTCCTCTCTTCCTTCCCTTGTTTCTTATTAGGAGACTGTAATGATATAGCATCAATTATTTTACCTTGCATGGCATATATGTAATTTTTAATTCAAGAAAGTTAAAGTTCATAACAAAAATTGCTATACTTAGCTGTGATTCTTTACTGTTGTAACGTGGCAATACTGGGTCACTTCCCACCTTGCCTTCTAATACATGAACCTAAAAATTGAATTTATTGTACCACAGAAGGAAGTTTACCCCAATACCTCTTCCTCACCCCTTCTATTTTTATAACTTCTGGGGGTTTATCCACTTCCCTTCTTTTCTAATAAAATTCAACATTGTGGGCTGTCTCTTTTTTGTTCCGGGTTACTCACTCATGTTTTATCTCATTCTTGGAAAGATTTAAAGACTCATATGTACAAGGAAATTAGAGACAACACAGCAGGAGTGAGACCAGGGTTTTTCCCCAAGTCCATTCCTTATCCAGAATTATGTGTGGACTTCTGTGGCCCAAGCTCTCATCATTTTGGCTGCTTTAAAAATTGTACTTTCCATGTTTCCACTCTTTCCCTTTTTGTCATTCTTTTAGTCTTTGGTTGGCATCCTCTCATTCCCCATTTTTCCTTCCTGTCTTCTGTCTTTTCTTTATGTGTGTATTCCCAAGTCATTCCATGTCTTCATGGAGGGTACCTGACTTTCTAAGCTGTTTCATTATCCATCTACATCAGAACATTACCTCATGGGTGACACTTTCATATCAAGAGATTGATTTCCAGACTGTGTTCTTGTTAAAATGCCTCATCACCATTTGATAAATTGCCCATGTGTTTGTACATGTATGTGCACATTCTAAAGCATAAGGTTATCTTTTTAAAAATTGTTAATATATATTGATACATGTTGCATCCTGGTTTCTCTCTCTCTCCTATACCCCCATTCCTCTTCACCCCTCCACAAGTTCCTTTCCCACATTCGTGGCTTTTTGTTTTGTTCATTGTTGTGACCCTTGAATTCAACCAGATCCATCTGTCTGAACATGAAAATATTTACTATCATCCTTCAAACTAAATATGATTGATCACAAACCTCAAAGAGAAACAGAAGAGTGGTGATTCTTGGGGAAGAAGGGAGGAATCGGGGGAGCTAGGAGGAAGGGGAGCTGTGGTCGGGATGTAATGTTTGAGAGAAGAATAAAAACAAGTCGGTGAAAAAAGAACATAATAAATATCTATTTAACTAATATAAAATGATCGAGCCCTATGTAAGTTGCTAGGGTGCCCATTTGTCACTTGGGAGTTTCAGAGATTTGATCTCAACAAAAATCAAGAGAGAATTCTTGTCTCATCCACTTTTGTGATAGAGCAATTCCTCTGAACCCGCCACCTTACTTTGAAACCCTAAAAACACAGTCAATCAGGCTACTGGAAAACTTAGAGCCACTTTCCCGTCTTCAGTGCTGTTGGCAGAGATAAGGTGCCAAGAGGATTGCTCCCATCAGTGGTACAGAAATCAGGCTCAATACGATGGTGCTCTTAGAGCAATTCTGCCATCCTAAAGAGAAGAAAGAGGTAGAGTTAAAGGGAGTGCAAAACGGACTTGGTTGGTGAATTCTACAAAAATGTCACCAGAAGTATTCACTGTTTCCATCAAATTCAACAAATATCTCACACTGCTCTAATATATTTTCTTTTACTAATACATATTCCCAAATATATGTGTATTTGTAAAATATATTTTTCATAAAATAAATGTATATAATATATTAAATAATAAATAATATGTATTATTCATTATATCATATTTAATATATTATATTTGGTAGCTATTCAAAGGAACTTGCAAGTAAGAACAGGGGTGGGAGAGAGGTGAGGGTAAGGGTGTTAATAACCAAAATGCAATATATGAATGTGTATGCTTGTCTGTGTGTGTGTGTGTGAGAGAGAGAGAGAGGGAGAGAGAGAAGAGAGACTGAGAGAGGAGAGAGAACTTGTCTAAGAACTAAAATCATGACAGAAATGATACTCTCATGATTCAGAGTGGATGTTATATATAGATATGCATATATCTATTTCCAATTATTGTATTCACTGTCATTATCCTCTTCACTCTTCGTCGCTCTCTTACAAGCCTCTTCTCTCCAACTAGTTCCCCTCCTACAGTCATGTCTTTGTGCTTAGACCCACTAAGCTTAACTGGGGTTGCTTGCATCATCTTGGGTAGGTGTTATCTGCTAAAGTTTGGATAAGCTTGGAGCTCATCAGTGCCTGCACCAATGAAGAAAATGACAACCTTCCCTGTATAGATAGATCTCCAGTTGCTCCTCAGGAAAGGGTAGGGCCTCCTGGCAATAAGCCTCATCCATCCATGATGGGATGGAGACGGACCCAATCTTATGTAGGCTCTGTGCAGGTAACCACAGCTGCTTCCTGTTCATGCTCGCAGTTGCTATGTCATATCTGGAGGGTAGTGTGTCGTAGTACTCCTCCTGATCCCCCACTTCTTACAATCTCCCTACCCTTTTATGTGATGTTCTCTTGGTCTTCCAGAGCATGGCATAAATGTGCCACCTAGGGCTGAGCAGCCAAAGCCACTTCTATTTTTAGATTTATGTTGCTATGGCTTAGGCAATAAAAGGGCAAGAGTGGGTATGACCAGCTTGACCAGGAAGTCCTGCATTAAAAAAAAAGAAAAATATACTGTGTTGTTACCACCCTAAAGAGGGCTTGTAAAAAGTGCATATGGGGAGGTTTAAATTATTCAGGAAAATTCTGAGGGGCAGTCATTCTGAGGGGTTGCCAAGGGAAGAAGTCCATGAGGCCTCAGTTAGATGTTGTATTATTGTCAAAACTCTAACTCTTTTTTCTTTTATTCTTTTACTAATTCCAAAGACGTTGCCTTTCAGTTTTCACTGTGATGAGACATCTTGAAGATGCGTGCATTTAATGAGACAGGAAAGCCTGGAACAGTTACCTTCAAAGTCACTGAAACAGAAGGAGCTTCCAAATTAGAGCTCAAGATGAGCTAGATTGAAAGTAGGCAGCATGGGGACTTATATTCAAGGAGATGTCAAATTATCTATCTGTGGGCTCTGGTTTGCAGCTATGATGCGATTTTCACAGGGTGTATAATACCTCATGCAAGAAAAGTGGGAACAAAGCAAACCGACTTCCATCAACAAGACGACAACAAGAATGCAAATACCAGGGCCACTCTTTCCTCACAGGGATAATATGTTGAAGACACAAATTACAATAAATATAAAATGCGGGCATTGGTGCTACTATGCTGCGGTTACAGATACAATTGCAACATGTCAATTCAGCTACATCATCGGTATCCTGGTCTAGAACATTTCAGTGACTCCTGTTTGTCTGGGGTTAGAGGTGTGAATCTTTATCCCAGGCCTAGCCAGCCCATCTCCACATATCTGTCTTCAAAATCCTTCCAAGTGCTGTCTTTCTGCCATACCAGTCCCCTTGCCCTACCTCAAAAGGGTGGTGGTCACCCAGATGGCAGAGTCTTCTTAAAGGCAAGTACCTCTGTTAGGAAGGGTTTCCCTTCCTCTTTATCCTTCTAATCCCTCTCATCCCACTGAAGTCATTTCTTCCAGGAAGCAGCTCTTCTCCATGGTGATGCCAACCATCCATTGATTTATGGGATTGATTTTATGTCACGACCTCCTCCTGTACACACCCAAAACTCTGGTTTTGTTCATGATTTCATCTTTAGGATGCAACAATTTACTTAGCCCATGACAAATATTTAACATGTAATGAGTAAAGAAAAAAACAAAACACAAACAAGAAAAATATTAGTGGGAGAGCAGAAAAACAAAGGAAAGAAAGCAAGGAAGGGAGGAAGAAGGCAAAAGAGGAGAAAGGAAGATATATTGTTTAATGGGAATAGACACTAAAATCAATGATTTGGATTTGCAAAAAAAAAAAATGGGTCTAGTAGCAGAGTTGAAACCAAGCAGTAGTGTTGTCAAGGTCATTTGTTCTTGTTTCTACATCTTTCTTCAAACCTACTACACTCACTATACTGCTGGTCTATAAGCTAGGTTGTGTTGACTGAGATTTTTAGTGAGTTTGTGTGTGTGTGTGTGTGTGTGTGTGTGTGTGTGTGTGTGTGTGTGTCTGAGTCAAAACATTTGTAAGAATCTTTGTCTCTTTCATGTTGGTATTTGTTGTCATGATGTTCTTCTTTCCAAATGCCACAGCTTTGAGGGGCTTACTCCATTCTTTCCCCCACCAGTCTTGTTACTTTCAGTGTTCTATATTGTACAATGTGAACTTTTCATTAGCACAAATGTTGACACTATGGGAGAAACACCAATGTTTTCTATAAAATGCAACTTTCTCTAGATGAAAAAGAGCTTATACTTTTGTATTGTCCAATTTGCTTGGGAGCCTCTGGAATCAAAGGGCTAACACTGGCATTGTCCCTGACCCTGCTCTTAACCCTGTCCTCACCCACTAGCCTCCTAAACCTCACCCTAATCCATGAGCCCCTAACTCCTTTTTTCCATCTTTTTTATTTGAATTAGAAACAAGATTGTTTTGCATGTCACTCCCAGTTCCCACTCCCTCCCTTCCTCCCCTACCCCCCCCCAACTAAAACTCTACCCAGAACATATCCTTTCTGCTCCCCAGGGAGGATGAGGCCTTCCATAGGGGGTGATCAGTATTTATCATCTCCTTTGGGATAGGACCTAGGCCCACCCCCATGTGGCTTGTCTCAGGGAGTATTCCTTTATGTGGAATAGACTCCCAAAGTCCACACCTATGCTAGGGACAAGTACTGAACTACTATAGGAGGTCCCATAGATTTCTGAGGTCTCCTCATTGAAACCCACGTTCCTGGGGTCTGGATCAGTCCCATGCTGGTATCCCAGCTATCAGTCTGGGGAGCAAGAGTTCCCCAATGTTTAGATCAGCTGTTTCTGTGGGTTTCACCAGCATTATCTGGACCCCTTTGCTCATCACTCATTCTTCTCTGCATCTGGATTCCAGTTCTGTTCAGTAATTAGTTGTGGGTGTCTGCTTCTACTTCCACCAGCTGCTGGATGAAGACTAAAGGATGGCATATAAGTCAGTCATCAATCTCATTATCAGGGGAAAGCATTTAGGGTAGCCTCTCCTCTGTTCCTTAGATTGTTAGTTGGTGTCATCTTTGTAGATCTCCAGACCTTTCCCTAGTGCCTGATTTCTCTGTAAACCTAAAGTATCTCCCTCTATTATGATATCTCCTTTCTTGTTTTCTTCTATTCTTCCCCAACTCAACCTTTCTGCTCCCTCATGTCCTCCTCACCCCTCCTCTTCTCCCCTTCTCATTCTTCTAGCTCCCTCCCTCCGCCCTTGCTCCCAATTTACTCAGGAGATCTTGTCCCTTTCCCCTTCTCCAGGGGACCATGTTTGTCTCTCTTAGGGTCCTCCTTGTTTACTAGTTTCTCTGGCAGTGTGGATTGTAGGCTGGTAATCCTTTACTCTATGTCTAAAAGCCACATATGAGTGAGTACATACAACATTTGTTTTTTTGTGATTGGGTTACATCGCTCAGAATGGTTTCTTCTAGTTCCATCCATTTTCCTGCAAATTTCAAGATTCCACTTTTTCTGCTGAGTAGTACTCCATTGTGTAAATGTACCACATTCTCTCTATCCATTCTTCAGTTGAGGGGCATCTAGGTTATTTCCAGGTTCTGGCTATTACGAATAATGCTGCTGTGAACATTGTTGAACAGATATCTTTGTTGTATGAATGTGCTTCTTTTGGGTATATGCCTAAGAGTGGAATTTCTGGATCTTGTGGTAGACTGATTCCCATTTTCTTGAGGAGTCACCATACTGATTTCCAAAGTGGTTGTACAAGTTTGCACTCCCACCAGCAGTGGAGGAGTGTTCCCCTTTCTCCACATCCTCTCCAGCATAAACTGTCATTGGTGTTTCTGATTTTAGCCATTCTGACAGGAGTAAGATAGTATCTCAGAGTTGTTTTGATTTGCATTTCCCTGATGTTTAAGGATGTTGAACACTTTCTTATGTGTCTTTCAGCCATTTTTAGATTCCTCTATTGAGAATTGTCTATTTAGTTCTGTACCCCACTTTTTAATTGGATTGTTTGGTGCTTTGGAGATTTTCTCCTTGAGTTCTTTGTATATTTTGGATATCATCCCTCTGTCAGATGTGGGGATGGTGAATATCTTTTTCCAGTCTGTGGGCTGCCATTTTGTCTTACTGACAAATGTCCTTAGCCTTACAGAAGCTTCTCAGTTTCAGGAGGTCCCATTTATTAATTGTTCATCTCATTGTCTGTGCTACTGGTGTAATGTTCAGGAATCAGTCTCCTGTTGCAATTAATTCAAGGGTATTTCCCACTTTGTCTTCTAATAGGTTCAGTGTGGCTGGATTGATGTTGAGGTCTTTGATCCATTTGGACTTAAGTTTTGTGCATGGTGATAGACATGGATCTATCTGCAGTCTTTTACATTCCAGCATCAAGTTATGCCAGCACCATTTGTTGAAGATGCTTTCTTCATTCCATTGTATATCTTTAGCTTCTTTGTCAAAACTCAAGTGTTCGTATGTGTGTGGGTTAATATCAGGGTTTTCAACTCTATTCCATTGGTCTACTTGTTTATCTTTGTGCCAATACCAAGCTGTTTTCAGGACTATAGCTCTGTAATAGAGCTTGAAGTCAGGGATGGTGATGCCTCCAGAAGTTCTTTTATTGTACAAGGTTGTTTTGAGCCCCTAACTCCTAATCCTAAACCTAACCCTAACTTCTGTGTGAGCTGTGTTTCAGGAGTATTTCCCACAGCTCAGAGAAGCTGAGTTTCAGTATCTAAGCTGACTCTCATAGGATCTAGTCAATTAGGAACTTGAGAATTCTGCCTTTTAATGAAATTAGTTTTGTCTTGCTTTTTTAAATCTGGTCAATAGACACCTTCTCTAGTCACTTCCAAGCATCTTGTAAGGGTCAACACTGCCAAAACCCTCAAAGTTCATATCTGAGGTTTGCCACAGCTATAGACCTTTCCTTGACAGCAATGAAAATAATCTTTGTTGTAGAATTATCTTAGGATTCCCCAGACCCTAGATATGAGCTCACCCAGCACTTGTCTACTTCTTAGTATTCTAGGGGCTTCGATATACAGAGTTGTGTTGGTGAGATACATACATATATCTATAAATCATGGGTACACATATGTGTGTGCATGCATGTGACCTAGGGAGAGATTCAGATTAGGTGTACCCTGCCATACTTGACAGAGGTGTCTGTCCATATACATTCATTCATTTGACTAAGTATGTTGTTTTTCCCTATGGAGCCAAATACCACAAACATACACTTATGTTTTCTTAGGAAAGCATTGTTTCATACCAGACTTGCACTTGTTAGAGAAGGTATCTCTTTGCAAATACTAGGGCCTACATATACATGTTAATACAGTAAAATCTCCACTCTTCATGCTATGTTAGAATAAAAAAGAAACATGTAGATTCAGCTTCAAGGTTAGCTTTCATCTTTCTATAGGTATTCCCTGTGAGCTTTGGTTTCTCTATCTCTAAAGGGAGTTAGCAATTGGACAAACACAGTACAAGGTGGTTATGAAAATTTAAAAATCTGACAAAAATAAATCATATCACCTGGTACCTAGGAGGTATTGAGTTCATGTGATGTTCAAAAGATCATCACATCTATAGAACAGTTGTCAAACATAAGGCTGTGCTCAGGGAATAAAAAGAAAAAGATGAAGTTCTTGCACTTAATGAGTTCAAATCTTCAGAGTGGTTTGAGCAAACAAACAGAATCAAGATATGATTGCAAGATGCATTTGAGCACTCAAAGAAAGTTATGCTATAAAACCCACAGATTCAGATATTTCCGTGAATGACAAAGCTCAATCTGGATCTTTGAAGACTAAGTAGATATCAACAAGGTAGTATTGTTCTAAGAAGTGGAAACATTTTAAGTTATAGAAGTAATGAGAATCAAATAATCTTTATGATTCAAAGAAATGCAAATAATTGTAAATTAATTTAAAAATTGATAAAGTCAACAGCATAGGATTGAACTAATATTCTCATTGGTATTAATTTCATAATTTATTAATTTCATAATGTCTGATTAGTTATCTTTCTCATCTACCATATAGAGTGGCTGGTTCACAAAGATAATAACATAACCTGTCGAGTTGAGTGTTGTATCTTGGGTAAAATAAGTTCTTAGAGACTGCAAGAAATACAAGAAATACATGAATAAATACATTTGAATTACTAAATTCTTTTTATTTGACAATGTGAAAGTACAGACTCCAGGAAGTTGATGCACTTATGTAAGGGGAAAGCTGAGATTAAACATTGAATTCCTCTCTTCCTTCGAAGGACCCCATGAGACCATTTTCATGTCAGGGAAGAACTGCCATTGGATTATACCAAAGAAGAGCACAGAGACCAAAAAACCTCTGCTTATTTAACTAACTTGAAATTTCTGACTCTGCAGAACAGGGACTGTCATTTCTTTTTTTCTTTGCATAACTTGGTGCCTGAAGATTGAAGAACAGGAACACACAAAGCATAAAACTTATAAATTCTTAGCTACTAAACTAAGAAAATACAATGTATTTTTTAGAAGTAGCCTTTTTTCTCTATCATACAGAAATTTTAATACTGACTATTTACAAATTTATTGGAAGAGCATGGCAATGTATTACCTGATTTCTGCTTAGGTCCCCTTGCCACTTCAGAGTCCCCAAATAACATATATAACTAACTCTATTAGTTACAATATTGTTTGTTACTACCTAGTGCTTCTTATTGGCTAGCTCTGTCTTAATTATTAACCCATAACTACTAATAAATGTGTTTTTACAAGGTCTTACCTTACTGAGAACACCAGACTCATGCGTCCTCTCCTCCTGGGATCACATGGCGACCCCTACTACATTTCCCAGAATCCTCTTTCTCTCCTAGTCCTGCCTATTTTGCTTCCCTATTGGCAAACAGTGTTTTATTCATTAACCAATAAGAGAGACATATACACAGAAAGACTTCCCCCATCAACAATGACAGCATAGAGAGTGGGAGGTATGGCGATTATCATACAAAGTTCTGGGAGCACACAGTTAAGCCATAAGTATAAGCCCATTTTCAGTCCCTCAAAAGCATAAAATTAAGACACTCCCATACTTCTGAATAGAAACAACACTCGTCATGCCAAGTTTTGTAATAGTGCTCATTATAAAGCTCCTTGGACTCATCGCAGGTGTCCTGACATCAAACTCCAGTTGGATCAAGTCTACTAATGACCTCTAGTCAATACTTGGAGATGTTCTCTAGTGTACCTTTAGTGAGATGAGCAAAGATTATATTAGAGTAGAACTCTCATATATGAGAATGGGAGTGGGTACCATATACTCTAGAATTTGACCAAACTTAATATGCTAAAAATAATATGCCTAATTCTGACTTCCTCATTGGAACAAAACCAGCATGTCCAAAGTAAGCACTGTCCTCCTTGTTTTGTTAGGATTTCTTACTTTTCATAGGTTTGATTCTATGAGTTTAGAATTATCTGGAAATTATTCATTCCTTGATATGCCAGGGTGGTCAGTTGCATTCACCAAGAACAACTTTTGCTCCACACTCTGGGTTGAAATGTAGAGTGCTCAGAGTGTCTCCCTCTGGCACAATCCCTGGTTGTCTGGGGATTCTGCAGTCTTCATAATTTCAGGAGATGCTAATTTCTCTGAACAACTAGAAAAAAACTTGAATTTAGTAACATGAATTTAGAGGTAGAAATAACAAACCAGAAAATAAGGATAATGATCATTACAGACACAAGTTTGGGGAGTCAATTGAGCTCTCTTGATCACTTGTACTAGAACAACAAGAACAACAACAAAAAATCCATCCCAATCTCAGAAACAAGTGCATATGTACACATGCTTGTGAAAGAGATGGCTGCATGCTGCACTGTTAAGAGAATAAAGAAACTGGGTCACTGTGTGTTGGTTGTTTCTAAAATGCAGGCCCAGATAGTTTGGCAATGACATTCTTTCATTGGTAATCTAGCTGATATTGATTGGGCAGACACCCTTTAAACCTTTAGCCAGCTTGAAGTTACTAGTTCAGAATCCCTTAGCGTCTTGAGTATAGGATGTTGACCATACAAATTCTTTACAAACGTGTGCTTCATCTCATCCGAGGCCAAAGGAAAGGCAGCTTGCCATGTTAATCAGGAATCTTGATCATGTAGGAATCTGGATGTCCTCACTCTTCTCCTTCGTGATTGGGAAATTACCCAACCGCACTAATTCTCAGTTCACCCACCAATAAAATCACAACAACCAAAGCAGGTTTATTTTGCTGTTCACCCAACATTTTTGGAAGGCTTTCTGTGCAGGGATCACAGGTGTAGGCATTGGGGACACATCAAGGAACAAAACCTGAAAGAACCCAGGCCTTCATGAGGCTTCCATTCTCATGTTTTGGGCCGTGTTGTTGTTACTCTGGTGTCTGTATTCTTGCCCTGGCACATTTCCGGTGTTTTGTTTTCTCTGGTGACAGTATCTTCCTCTTGGCACACTGGGAGTGTGTTTCGTTACTGTCATTCTTGGGTCTGTCACCCTGCTAACTATTTTGTGGTTTCTCCACAATATGGCAATGTCTTTAAATATCACTTCCCCTTGAAACTTGTTACATACATTTCCAAAAGGCTTGCTTCCTGTTTTTTTTTATTTTTAATCAATGTAACAAGTCCGTGACTCTTAAAACACTGACCTCTCTCTTTCCATGTAATAGCAACTTTTATTGCAAGAGCTTCTTTCCAAGCAGTTTTCATTTCTGTGTCACTCCAACCTGCATCACAAATGCACTCCTCAACTGTTTAGTATTCTTCTAATTTTTATCCCAGGAACACAGAGCCTGGCATCTTCCCATTTTTTTAACTTCACATTCAATCTTGGCAACTTATTTTTCTTTTACCTTTTGACCACATCTCACAGCTCTGCAGTTCTTACTACCCTCCACTCTCATCACTCAAGTGCAAGCTCCAGTCAGGTGCCTTCATTCTAGCTTCTGTTCTCATGACTCAACTAAATCTATTCTTGCTAAGGCTATAAATGTCTGCTTTCCATCCATATTACTAAATCTGACGAACATTTTCCAATCCCTCTCGTAGGTGCTTCTTTATCAAATTTTTCCTGCTGGGAATACTCTCTTGGCGTCTCCAATTACACATTCTCCAACTGCTGTTCCAAACAGACTCATTTGGAAACTTCATGCACACAATCTGTCTTCAATTTTGAGGTTGTTTAAGGTTTGGCTTTAGCCTTCTTTGTGCTCTCTCTCTCTCTCTCTCTCTCTCTCTCTCTCTCTCTCTCTCTCTCTCTCTCTCTCTCTCCTGTGTCTGTCTTTCTGTCTGTCTGCCTGTCAGTCCCCTTTCCTTCTCTTTCTCTCCATCACTTCTACCCTGGGTCTGTCTGTCTTTGTCCTCATTAATTATCCCCAGTACTCTCTTGGCCATCTTACAGGTACCTTAACTATAATGTGTTTCTAAGATAAACTTGTTTCTTAAACATCCCAGATACACTGCTCACGTAATGTTTATTCCAGGAACCTAGATCTTGGCATCTTTCCAATTCTTAATTTCACATTTAGAGTAGTCCACTCATTTTTTTTTCAGTTTTCCCTCTTAACCACACCTCTCACCTGTTCACTTCTCAATAACTCCATCCTTACCACCTAAGATCGAGTTATCATCATCTACAAATCACTTCCATGAGTTTCACATTGACTTCTCCCAATCTACTTTCTACAGAAAAGTACACTATAGTTTCAGAATAAAGACCTAATTTTGCACTTCTCTACTTCCCATCTAAACAGTATGGTGGCAAACATCTATAATTCCAGCACTTAGCAAGTGGAGGCAGGAAGATGAGAAGTTCCAAGGGCATTCCTGTCAAGGGATAAATAAAGCCTGACAGGAATAAATAAAGCCTCAGCCCCCCAAAATTAATATTCCTCTTTAAACCAAAATTTTTATGTAATTCTTAAAGCCCTAAACAATCTGCTTACCAATTTACTAAATCAAAAAAGTGTGTTGTATTATATACGAAACAAATGCATTAAGATTTCACCTTTGACCTTTTTAAAATTCTATTTTCATACAATGAAAATAGATTACTTTCTCATACAATGTATCTTGATTACAATTTTCCCTCCCTCTATTCCTCCTCAACCCCCATCTACTCCTTTTCTGTCTCTCATTAGAAAAGAACAGGTTTCTAGGACATAATAATCAAACATGACAAAATAAAATAGAATAGAATAAAACAAAAAACCATCACACCGAGGCTGGACAAGGCAATCCAACAGAAGGAAAAGAGCCCCAAGAGAAGACACAAGAATCAAAGACCCACTTGTTCAAACACTAGGGAATTAACTTTGGTAGGTGGTACCTATTGAGAAACTTTTGCACTTCTTTTAGAACTTCTAATTGGGTGGAGTTCAGGGTTTTTAAGGCATGACCTTATTCTCTGGATTTCCTCGGTGTTTGTTGTTATGCTCACTTTTCCATTTCTGATTTTGTTAATCTGGATATTCTTTCTGTGTCTTTTAGTTAATTGGGTAAGGGTCTATCATGTTGATTCCCTCAAAACTTTGTATTGTTCTCTTTGTTTCAGTTTTATTGATTTCAGCCCTCAGTTTGATTATTTCTTGCTGTCTACTCCTTTTGGGTGTGACCACTTCCTGTTCTAGAGCTTTCAGGTGTGCCGTTAAGCTGCCAATATGAAATCTTGCCAGCCTTTTTTGTTATTTTGCTTGTTTTTATGTAAATGCGTAGTGCTATCAACTTTCCTCTTACTACTGCTTTCATTGGGTCCCATGTCATACGCTGTGCACTCATTTTCATTGAATTCTAGAAAGTCTTTATTTTTTTTCTTTATTTCTGTCTTGACCCAATTTCCATTTAGTAGAGAGTTTTTCAATTTCCATGAGCTTGTAAGCTTTCTATTGCATCTATTGTTGATATCCAGCTTTAATCCATGCTAGCCTGATAGGATGCAGGGACTTATTTCAAATTTCTTGTGTCTGTTTAGACTTGCTTTATGGTCAGTTTTGGAGAAAGTTCCATAAGGTGCAGAGAAGATATATTTTCTGTGTTTGGCTGGAATGTTCTGTAAATATCTGTAAGGTCCATTTGGTTTATAATATCTGTTAGCTCCAGCATTTTGCTGTTTTGCTTTTGTCTGAGTGACCATTGAAGGGGTATTGAAGTCTCCCGCTACCAAGGTGTGAGTGTCAATACGTGATTTAAGCTTAGTAGTGTTTCTTTTACAAACCTTATGTTTGGGGCATAGATGTTAAGAGTTGAAATGTCCTCTTGATGGATTTTTTTCCTTTGATGAGTATGTAGTGTTCTTCCCTTTCTCTTTTGATTAATTTTGGTTCTTGAAGTCTATTTTTGTTAGATATTGGCTCTGCTAGCTTGCTTCTCAGGTCCATTTGCTTGTAACATTTTTCTCAACCTTTTATCCTGAGGTGATGTCTACACTTGACGTTGAACATCTTTCTAGCTTGCAGCATAAGGATGGATCCTGTTTTGACATCTATTTTGTTAATCTGTGTCTTTTTATTGGGGAATTGAGACCATTGATATTAAGGGCTGCCAATGACCAGTGATTGTTGAGTCCTGTTATTTTGTTGTTCTTGCTGGTGGTGGTGGTTGTGCATGTGTGGGTGTTTCCTTCCTTTTGATTTTGCTGGGATGAGATCGTTTATTCACTGTGTTGTCATGGGTGTACTTTTCATTCTAGCACAGTCTATAAGGCTGGATTTGCAGAAAAATATAGTTTAAATTTGTTTCCATCATGGGATTTCTTCTTCTTTTTCTATCTATGGCAACGATTCTCAACCTTCATAGTGCTATGACCCTTTAACATAGCTCCTCATGTTGTGGTGACACCCCCAACCATAAAATTGTTTTTGTTGGTACTTTACAACTGTAATTTTGCTATTGTTATGAATTGTAATGTAAATATTTTTGGAGGTAGAGGTTTGCCAAAAGGGTTTGTGGCCCACAGGTTGAAGAACACTGATTTATGGTGATTGAAAGTTTTGCTGGGTGTTGTAGTCTGGGATGGCATCTGTGGTCTCTTAGAGCCTGTAGCATATCTGTCCATGATCTCTGGCTTTTAGCATCACCATTGAGAAATCAGGTGTGATTCTAATAGATCTGCTTTTGTATGTTATTTGGTCTTTTCCCCTTACAGCTTTTAATATTTTTCTTTGTACTGTAAATTTAATGTTTTCATTACTATGTGTCTAGGGGACTTTCTGTTCTGGCCCAATCTATTTGATATTCTGTATGCTTCTTTCGCCTTCATAGGGATTTCCTTCTTTAGGTTAGGAAATTTTTCTTCTATGATTATGTTGAAAGCATTTTCTGGGTCTTTGTGCTGTATTTCTTCTCCTTCCTCTGTCCCTATTATTCTTAGCTTTGAGCTTTCCTTAGTATCCTAGATTTCCTGGATGTCTTGTGACAGGATATTTTGGGTTTAACATTTTCTTTTGACCAATGTATCCATTTTTTCTATAGCATCTTCAGGGCCTGAGATTCTCGATTCCATCTCTTAAAATCTGTTGATGAAGCTGGCCTCTGTAGTTCCTTTTCAAATTTCTACATTTCTCATTCCCAGAAGTCCCTCAGTTTTGGGATTTCTTTATTGATTCTATTTCCATTTTTGGGTTATAAACAGTTTTATTCATTTCCTTACACAGTGTTTTACTGGATTTCTTTATGGGATTCATTAATTTCCTCTTTAAGGATCCCTGTCATCTTCATTCAGGCAGTTTTAACATATTTTTCTTCTGCTTAGCTATGCCGGAATATTCAGGGCCTGCCTGGAATAATTGGGTTCTAGTGGAGACATATTGCCCAGGCTGTTATTGACTGTGGTGGTTTTCTTTTTGTTGTTTGTTTGTTTGTTTGTTTGTTGTTCTTTTTTGCTGGCATTTGGGCATCTGGGGTTGCATCGATTCTAGGTTTAGGAGCTAATTTCTGGATTGGTGTGTATTGTATTTTTCTACTTGGTTTCTGTTTCTTCTCTGGATTTTCATAGAGTGTGATGCCTGCGTGTTGCCTGTTTTCTTTGGAAATGATACTTGTGCCTACTGGAGGATCCAGGGAAAGTGTGTTTCTGGGTATTGGGAGCTAACACTTAGCAAGGGGAAGAGGTTAAGGGGTCTGAGGGGACCTACAGGAGGGAGGAGAACAGTGTTCAAGGGTCTGCTTGTTTCCTCTCCTTGGAATAGAGGGAGACAGTGAAGAGAGGTCACACCAGTGGGTCTGATATAGTGCCAAGGATGAGACTGGGGATTGGATCTGGGGGAAAAGAAGGAGAGGTGTAGTTGTAGATCCACTGTTGCCCTGACTGGAGTGGTCATTGGATTAGCATGTGTCCGCTGGGCTTTGGGGTTGGGACAGAGTTGGGGCAGGGCTGTTAGAAGGAGAAGATCTGTGGCATCCACAGGAGATGGGAGCAGGGGACAGGGAAGGCAGTTCTGGTGCAGGTGTTCTGCTACGGAGCTGGGGATGAGACTGGGGGATTGCATCCAGGGGGCACAAAGGATGAAGAGAGCTGCAGGCAGTCTACCTGGTTTTCTGCCACCTTTAATCTTACATATTTTAAAATTCAGAGAAGAATAATCACATAAGCATGCATGACCATTTGTATGCACATATATACATACACATAGAAGCTGTAAACCAACCATTCTAAGTCTCTCTTTGAGATATTTTAAGCATCTGTCTTTAGTTTTAACTTTCAACATGTGCTTGAATAAAGACTTAAAAACCCTCATAAGCAAAGACAGTCCTAAGTATTCTGGAGGCAGGAGAGAGATTGAGGAATCCCTGCTCTCCTCTCTTTTCTTCTCCTTATCTCTACTTTCCTCAGAGAAACCATGTTTCATGACAGGAGATGAATGAGCCCTCCAGAAGTTGTTACAGAGATGGTCTATGTTCTCCTTTTCCTAACACATGGATCAATCTAGGGGAAGGGATGTCCTTTGCATCTTTACCAAGAGAATCTTGATAAAGATAGCAATAGCAACTAAAGCAAGCATTATGAAAAGCTTCTCTGCATTTATGCTTGTTAGTTTTGATGTTGGCCTAAATGTCTAATGAGCAACCTATTAATTTCCTGTTACACACCATTATTCTGCCTGTCTCGACGGTAAATTCTGTGGCAGCTGGCTTCTCAGATGGCAATCTCTGACTCTTGAAACTCTTTGGAAGAATGACCAATTGCATATCTTTTAACTCTTGCCAGTCTGCCCTTTTACCTAGGTTCTTGAGGTTCAGTTGGCCAGGATTTCTATCTATTTACTCATGTGGGCAAAGCTCCCAGATGGGTCCACTTTATAAAGCAGTCCTTACACTGCCTTCTGGAAGATATGCACCTGCTGCATAATTTTAACAAAATAAATCAGCTTCTGAAGAGAGAGGGGCTACTGACACCATATACATTGCACGATGGCTCTTCTCTATAGGTCAGAGAGGCTCCTAGTATCTTAGAGACAACTTCAGAAGTGACATGATCTATGCTAAGTTGGCTTTTATTGTCTTCACAGCCACTTTAATAGGGCAATGCCTCAGTGTAATAGAGAAAGTAGTTGGCATGAAAATGACTTGTTTGTGCAAATTTTATAGCAAACAACTCCTGAGATGGCCAGGCACAGAATCTGGCATAGAGCATCACTAATAAACCTACAGACACACACTAGCGGAACACTCTACTTGCACGTGTATACATAAGCATCCAAATATTTAGTCATTGCAGTTAAACTCATGAATCCTCTTATTATATAAAATAGTAATGATATAACTAAAGAGAATCAGCTATATTTCCTTTCAAATGATACTCTGTTTACTTACAGGATATTGGGCAAGGAACAGATGATTCCTCATAATGGATAATAGAAAATTAGAGACAGCTCCAAGTGACACGGTGGATGCATCACGGGAAGAGGACCACATAGAGTATCTTACAGAGTTAGCAGCAGACAGAATGAATTGAGGATTAAAATGCACCGTAACAACAAGCTTTGGTTTTACCAATGATATTGTTGTGTCCACCAAGAGAGGGACCCCAAAGCCTCAAGGAGCCACAACACCGGAATAGAATCACAAGAAGGTTTTTATTTTGAAAGGAAACCAGCTAGCTGGGGCTCCACTCTGTTGAGAGACTTGAAGCCCCCAGACATGAATGCAAGGCACTTTTAAGGAGTAAAAGGGGAAGTAAAAAAAGGAAAGGGGGTCATGAGATCCCCTTGATCTCATGTCACAAATTTCCATTGTTTGTTTGTTTTTTATGTTTTTTGTTTGTTTGTTTTTAGAGACAGAGACAGGGTTTCTCTTTGGCTTTGGAGGCTGTCCTGGAACTAGCTCTTGGAGAGCAGGCTGGTCTCGAACTCACAGAGATCTTCCTGCCTCTGCCTCCCGAGTGTTGGGATTAAAGGCAGGCACCACCAGTGTCTGTCCCCAAAGTTTCCATTGTTACAGAGATGTCTTCACATACAAAGTTTCTATATAAGGTTATCACAAGACAAAGGGTATTGAGCAAAGAAGCTCTAACTGTCCTTTGTTCAGGTGGGGCTGATTAACACAGTGGATTTATGACCCACTGGCAGCTAGTTATCAGTTTTCTTAAAGACAATGGGGCTTGGGGCTGGTGTTGACACAGTTGGTAATTACTGAAGTTCTCTTTCTTTCTTGTGGGAACTGCTTATGACCTCCTGTCATGAAGCCTAGGGTTAGAAGCCTCCAGTTTAGTTAGTGTCTTTTTAATTTCTTTATCACAATGTCTAGAACAAAACTGGTTAAAATTCAGAAAAAAATAGCCATTCATTAGCTATTAAGTTTGATCTTCCATAATGTTGAAGATTATTAATTGAAAACAATGGCATAAAAGCTGAGAGTCCCTCTCAGATTAGCATATCAAGCTCCAAAAAGACACTCAGCCCCATAACAGCTGCCTGGAAGAAACAGAAAGCAGTGAGCTGCCTGGAAGAGTTTTAGACCAACCAAGGCACCTGGAAAGGACACTCTCTAACCTGTTGAACTGCCTGCAGGCAGTGCAGTATTCTCTAGGTTCCCATCTTTGTGAGCAGTTACTCACGCTGGGGTGGGCCTTGGTGATGCAGTTATCTTTGAGTCATTTCTGTTCCTATAAGTAACACGCCCCCCACACATGCCTATGAGTAACCCCAATAAAACTCCTTGCTTCACCAAATTGGACTTTGGTGAGATCCTTACTTTGGTCTCTCATGGGATCCTTGTCTAGGGGTGAATAGACATGTGTGTTCTACCTCCCCGGAAAAAGTTTTGTCACACAACACCCAGTTAGAAGATATGTAATGTGTATGGTGAAATCCTTGTCTGTAGCCTAAGAGAGAGTGCTCACTCAATTCTGAGCTCCAAGGAAGCTTGAGAGATATTAACATATGGGAAGAATGCAAGAGCACTGTGTAGATACGCAGGACCTGTGAATTCACACGGCACGCTGTCAGCAGTCTCTCCTTAATATGGACATGGAATGAACATCCTGGCAAACTGCCTGCACCAAATCAAGCCCTGAAGGAGCAGATGTGAAGGAGTTGTAGTTTAAACAGAGGTAAGAGTCTCATATCAAAAAGAAAATAAAAGGAGATGCACAACAATTACCCTGGGGGAAAAAAGCCTCTTTGTTGTGGATTGCAAAGTTTTTGAAAGTGACTGATGTCCACTAAAGAAAGAAAAGGGAACTCTAAATTCGGGTGCCAAGCTCTGAAAGCCATCCAGTTTTAGAAAATAATTATGAAATCCCTGGTGGTTAATGAGGGAACTGATGGAGAGTTTGGAAACATTTCCCTATGCTAATGGATTGCCCTATCCTTTTTAGAAAGTGGCATCTCTAAAACTTGAACATGTAGTCGTAGACGGACAGGTTTGTTAACTCCTGTGAGGTCTTGGATGAAGGGAATTGGACAATAATCGCAAGAGTTGCGGGGAAACTCCATTGGAAAAACTCCCTGACACAGCAGTGATCCCTGAAGAATTGTAAGGAGTAAAAGTTTGGTCAATCTTACTCTTTCCATGATTTTCCGTGATTCCGTCTTCTATGTTGTATGAGTGAAAAACAACAGAAAAAAAAATGACCGAGTTCAGGGATTTATCTTCATCCATACAGAGAAGCTTGCAATGGTAGAGGCCCCACTAAGACCTTCTTTCAGAAGGTAGGATACTCAGAGTCATGTCCAACACCTTTTGTGCTTTCTTTTCTTCACATCTGCCACTGGAGCGTGTGCACACACACACACACACACACACACACACACACACACACACACACAGAGAGAGAGAGAGAGAGAGAGAGAGAGAGAGAGAGAGAGAGAGAGAGGAGAGCCTCACATACAGTAACAGTAACAAGGGCCAATTTCATGTTTCCAAAGAGTAAGATGATGACTCCATTTCCTTGTATGAATTCCACACTAGATTCCTGTGTAGCCTAGCGATTAACAGATGGCCTGTGATTAGAGATGAGACGGGGAATAAATGTGCTGTAATGGTGGGTGGCTGTGTTCTCACTCAGAAGACGATTCCCTCATAAAGCTCAAGGATGGATATCAATTCCAGATGTTAAACCAAAATCCTGGGCTTACTTATCACAACACATTTCAGATTGAGTGTTTTCCTTTGCCTTCACTGAACTTGCCATTTAACAAGAGATTAACGTTCCCAAATTAGCTAGCTTTCAATAAAGAAAACCTCCTTCGATAAACAATGGCTCCTCTCTCCATCATTAATTTAATGAAAATGGTGCAATTATGGATCGAAAAGAAACTGCAATCACGAATGCTTCTTTGCTGCTCACTCTTCCTGTGGTTAAAAAATTAAAAAAAAAAAATTCCTCCCAGCAAATGTTCTTTACAAAAATACAAGTTGCATGACAGGATTATTTCTTGACTTCACATAAGCTGTCTTATTCTAAGAAAGCAATTCCCAAAGTTTCCAGAAGTTAGCTGAGTTACAATATAAACAAGCAATTTAAATATGACTAAGACATATCCGCCCATCTCCCCTCCAACCTTTTATTAAAAAGCACATACTTTATTTCAACATTCTGAGCAGGTCCTAGACAACTCTGTGCATATGAGTCCCAGAGCAGACATAAAACCCAGATGGGAAAGAGATTTACAAGAACCAATCTCAAAAGAATATTTGCAAGCAGAATGTCAACTCAACATTGATTTCAGCAATGTATTTTGATTTACAATACAGATGTCTTTCCAGAATTTTCATTTCTCCTTATGTATGAACAAAGTGCAAGGAGGATATAGTCCCAGATGCTCACTTCAAATGTTCCAGCCCTAAACAACAACAAAACAAAAAACTCCCCAAATTATCATTTACTTTTATCCTCTGGGAAGTTCAGGAGTTTCTGTAGATTTTATAGGCAAATTGTTAAATTGGGAAGTAGTTCCTGTGTTTATGAATATTTCCTGAGGCTATGATATGGTTGCATCTCAAGGATCTCAACAAGGTGGAGAGAAAAATCAAAGTATTTTCCTTTGTCACTCTCCATTATACTACAACAGTATATTTAGAGTTTATGATGGTGACACTCGGCACCAAGATAGATACAAAAGATATAAAATGCACCTCCTTGTTCATAGTCTCCTTGAAAAAGAGGTAAGAAAAAATGGGTGGTAGAATATAAAAAGGATTATTTGAAGACAAAGAAAGCAGCACATAATTCTACTAGGCAAAATGTAGACACTAGGAGTTAGTGAGCCACAGTGAACCACCTTTAAGAATTGCTTATTTCTCATCCTCATAGGTCACAGGCAACAAAATAAGTTCTGGAATATAATCATCAAGAAACATTCATTGAACTAATTAGAATAATTTCCAGTTCATGAGAAAGAGCTATTCCATAGAAATTCTGAAATATACTTTGGCAGCTTATGTGTGATATGCCCCTGGTTTTGCTCAGTGTTTGAAAAATGAAAATCTTTAAATATATTTTCTAGAGCCTTATGTTTTTACCATATGTAACTAGCAACAATACCTTCCTCTGAAGGGACCAGCTCCCCATTTCAGCAGCCATAACAGCCTAGCACGTGCTTGCCTGACCTTGCCTTGGTCACTAGAAGGTCAGATGCCTGCCTCGTGGCAAGGAACCAATCAGAAGTTAGCTGGTAGTGCTATGCTTTATGGCTTTGGGTGTGCTTTACAGACAAGTGCACAGCAATGACTCGCAGAGCATAAGCAACTGCCCTGGGAGGGCCTATGGGCCATAACCACCAGTTGACCAATCAACACAGGGCAAACCCTCCAAGCCTGGAGCCACACCAATCCTGAGTCTGTGAGTACCCCTAGACACTCCCCTTACGCTGACCTATAAGATCTCTATGCATTGGCTTCTCGCTGTCTTTCCTACCCATCCACCATGGTGGATGGGTGAAAGGCCCGAGCTAATGATGTTAGCTCGTTAAACAACTACAATAAAGCCTCGTGCTGTTTGCATCAAGCTTTTGCCTCCACATGGTGATTGGGGTGGCGGTGGTCCTGGACTGAGATCCTGAGGTCCTGAGCCTCCAGGGGTCTTTCATCTCCAAGATTTACTGAGTTCCTGCTAATTGGATTAGATTTATTGTGGGGAAAGACAAAACGATGGTCAGACTGACCATAGTGAATATGTGTGCATTCCTAAAGCACTGTGATCTAATCTAATATTTTTTTTTGGAGGGCTGTATGCATTAATTGGTGTATATCAGTTTTGATGGTGTAACTTAAGAAAAATACTCAGACTTCATTGACTCCATCAACCCATCATAATTTAGAAGGGTTTGCTTATTCAAAATGAAAGGGGAAAATTAATAAAAGTCTAAAACCGAGACTCCAAAGCCCAAAAAGAAAACTCTGAGTTTCCAAAAGGCAGCTCAGCAGACAAGGTTAAACAAAGGTCCACAGGACTCAAGCCCTTCGACCAGATATCACACCCTAGAATGGTGTCCACATTCCTATGGTCCAAGAGGATCAGATAGTTATCAATTATAGAAGTCCCTAGCCCAGGAGACAATTAACAAACTCACTTTCTCTGCAGCATCCTGCTTAATTGTACCTTGCCAGAAGCATACAATCTTTGTCCTGTCCTGTGTAACCACGGAAGTTTTGTAATCTTGGGGCTTCCAGCCCTACAATTTTCCCTTATAAAAACACCCCTCAGTCAAAAGTGAGTACTCCATTTGTTCCTGAACAAATGGGGTCCTTGCTGCATGCAGCTCGTATCCTCGAGTCAATAAAGAAACCTTTGTCCTTGCATTAGGTGAGTCATCTCCTTGTTGGCGGGTTCTTTTGGGGTTCTGAAATCTGGTCACAACAAAATAAGAATTCCATAGTAATCCTCCAAAGATAATATTTCATTTCATTCTCTCTCTCTCAAAGAAGAATAGATTTGGAAGAAAAAAAAAAAACAGGTATTTTTTTGTTGTTGTTGTTGTTTGTCGTGGCCTGGCATGTCTCAGCCCCAAAACACAGAAGCCATAGGTTTGGCCTGAGTGGGCTTGGAAACTCCTAGCAACCCAACGATGATAAAGACCAGACATAGGCATCTTGTCATCTTTAGAGAGCTCTCAGTTCCATGCTGCAAAACTGGAGTCTCTCCTTTATTCCGCATTTTCCTGGCTGTAATCTAACCGTGCTTCCCTGACCCTGAGACCACTTCTCTTTCATCTTGCTAGATCCTATCCACAGATCTCTCTCAACTGGCTCTCTTCCTGTAGACTGGTACCTCCTAACTATCTGTCCTCACTTGTCAAGTAGACTTAGTCCTCTGCCTGGTGCAGGCCTATTCATATGCTTAGTTTTGTAGAGATGCAAACTAGGGGACATTCTCCACTGAGGCTATGCCATTCAACAGCAAATCAGCTAGCATCTGCAATTCAGTGCAGACCAGACCTTGAAAAATTCCCTAATGGAATCGGTTCTCAGCTCCTGCACAGTTGTTGTTGTTTAGTTCCTTTTTGTGTTGTCCAAAATGTTGAGAGACAATGGCCACTATCTCTAATGGATCCAATGCCACCTCCACTGACCAGTTCTTCCAAATTCTTTGGTATGCAATCCATCTCCAAAATGATAGTATCAACTCCACATGTGATAAAGATTGTCAGTTATCCTAAAAGCATCTCTGTGGTAGTTTGAATAAAAATGGCCCCATACTGCTGTATGAGTATGAGAATGCCCAAGGTCTGGACCAAGCCTGTGGCCATGTTGGTGTCCAAAGGCTGTGCTGCCACTGGGACCATGCCAATCTGGGTGGCCTGCATTGCTACCCAGGGCTATGGTGTCATTTGGGCCCGAGATGCTGCTGAGGGCCAAGTCTGGGTCCATGGGCCTGAAGCAGCCAGGATCTGGGTTTATTTTTGTGGCTCCTGTTGCCACCAAGGGCAATATGGATGCCAGGGGTCCAGTTTGCCACTCAGGACCATGTTGGAATTCAAGGACCATCCTGCCACTGGGGTAATACTGACCTGGGTGGCCAGGGTTATCATCAGGATTCAGGGTGCTGCTGAGGGCTAAGTCTGTGTCAGTGGTCTTGCTGTGGCTGGGGTCTGTGTTGATCTCCATGGCTCATGCTGTTAGACCCCCGAAAATTCAAGTATCCGGGGTCCCAGGCCATGTTCGCGGTCACCCCAATCACCAGGCGGATTCGAGAGCTTGATACAAACTGCATGAGGCTTTATTGTAATTTAACGAGCTAACCCCATGTTAGCTCGGGTCTTTCACCCACCCGCCATGGAGGATGGCTCGCAAAAGACGGCTCCTAGGGGCTCCCGAGAGATCTTATAGGACAGCGTAAGGGGAGTGTCTAGGGGTACGCACAGGCTTACGCACAGGCTCACGATTGGTGTGCCTCCAGGCTTGGAGGGCTTGCCCTGTGTTGATTGGTCAACTGGTTGTTATGGCCCATAGGCCCTCCCAGGGTGGTTGCTATGCTCTCTACGTCATTGCTGTGCACTTGTCCATAAAGCACACCCAGAGTCATAAAGCATAGCGCCACCAGCTAACTTCTGATTGGTTCCTTGTCACGAGGCAGGCATCTGACATTCTAGTGACTAACTTCTGATGGGTTCCTTGTCACGAGACAGGCATCTGACCTCTAAGTGACCAAGGCAGGTTTATGGCAAGCACGTGTTCGGCTGTTATGGCTGCCAAAGGGGGAGCAGGTCCCTTCAATGCTACTACAGGGGTAACATGGAAAACATGCCTGTTGAGGTTTGAGGGCTGTGCTGGACTGGCCCAGCCCTTTGCTGGCTCTGGGAGAGCTGGCCCTGGCTCATGCTGGCCACTGCAGTGAAAGAGCTGACCCCACAACTCTGTAGAGATGGACCTTCACCACAGACATGGGACAGCCTGCCACGATTGCACCAGCATAGAAGAGCTGGTTCTACCCCTTGTCTGGCTCCAGAGGTCAATACTGACCAAATCAGGGTACCATCCAGACCCACTTCCAGGGCTTTGAGTTGGCACACCCCAACATCCATCCAAAAATTGTGGAATATTTGTTTAACTATGTGAAAATGTTTAATTATGTAAATATGTGTTGCTGTTTTACCTTGCCTGCCTAAGGCATCTGATTGATCTAATAAAATGCTGAATGGCCAATAGTGGGGGAGAAGGTAAAGGCAGAGCTTGCAGTCAGGGAGAGTAAGTAGGAGGAGGAATCTAAGCATGCAAGAGAGATGTGAGGAGACACACAAGATGGGTTAATTTAAATTGTAAGAGCTAGTGAAGGACCCCAGACTAAAATGTGTTTCTACCCTGGCCTGAGATGTCTTCTTTACAGATGCATAGGAACCTGAACTTATGACCTTTACCGGAAGGTACCATTGGGTTATTGTATCTCTAGTTCTGGTAACTATTTCACCCGCTGACGGTTCCCAGAAATGGAGAAGTCACCGCCCTGAACATTCCATGACCCCATGTACCTGGAGATTGTGGTCAGCCACCTGGAACAAGCCAATCAGAACTGTTACCCTCGTATACGCCAGACCCCACCTGTTTGCGGTTTTTGCCTTTAAGAAGCCTCTAGACCCTAGTTCGGGGTCCAGCTCCTCTACTCCTTCATGAGTAATGAGTTGGGCCCCAGCTCGATGGTTACTGAATAAAGCCTCTTGCTGTTTGCATCAAGCTTTAGCCTCTGCCTAGTGATTGGGGTAGCTGAAGTCCTGGGCCGCGATCCTGGGGGCCTGAGCCTCCGGGGGTCTTTCACTAGTTACAGTTTATGATGTTACCAAATTCAGAAAAGAAACTCCCAAAAGAGATGTGAAATTAAGAGGATTGAGAGACATAAAAGCTTAAGTTGTTTAAGAAAGTGTTTTGAGGTCTAAAAAGATAGTCTTGTGTCGGCAACACAAGTTAGGATAAAAGTAAATTATGTACAAAACTTTGGACTCGTTGAGATAGGATATATAATGGATTATCTTCTGTGAATTTGCCAAATACAGATAGGCTGGACATTGTAAATGTAATTCTTATTGGATAATTGTTCATATTGTATACAGTTTTACCATGCAAGAGTTAAAAAAAAGCTTTCCTTTTTTATTTAGACAAAAAGGAGGAAATGTTGTGGGATATTTGTACACTGTGAAGCTGAATTGCTGTGATTGGTGAACTAAAAAGCTGAACAGCCAATGGCTAGGCAGAAGGTATAGATGGGACTTGTGGGCAGAGAGAGGAAGTAGGGAGGAGGAATCTAGGCATGCTAGAGAGACACAGGAGTAGATATGGAAGTCGCAGGATGGGCAGTGTATTACAGAATGTTGATTAATAGAAATGGGTTAGACTAATAGATTAATGGGTAGAATAATAGAAATGACCCAAAGAAAAGTCCAATTACATTTGATAAAGGACTAAACCTCTGCAACTATAAGCTAGTCCCAAGTAAATGTTTTCCTTAATACAAATTGCCATAGTTGGGGTGTCTCTTCACAACAGTAGAAACCCTAAAGCAATATCTTGGCTTCACAGCCCATTTTTGTCATAAGTTTCTGTGATTTGAAAGCACTTGCATATTATTTCACCTACTCACTGAAGCAAGCATTGTGGGTAAGTGAAGTGTTAACAGGCCCATTTTTAGATGAATAAACATATTCAAATGCTTATGTAACTTAACGAAGCTTATGCAGCCGGTAATGCATATTCATAGTGGTGAACCCTAGACCTCATAAGAATAGCTGAACATGACCTACACTGTTTGTGTTAATTATCCAGTCTTATTTTATTTCAATTCATTGAAAATATGCAATCTAAGTATAATAAAAGGGGGCACTCAGGATTATCCAGGATATTTGATTAACCTTAATGCCCCTAAACAGTACCGAATAACCTAATTTTCATGGTTTAGAAATACAGCCCAATTTTGTAAATGACTTTAGGAAAGCAGAGCAACCCTGGGTTAGATTTTTTGAGGTGTAAATTTCCAACTTTCCCTTGAAAGCAATAATTCATCAAAACATGTGTTTGATGAAAAACTGGGCTGAGACCTTGGAGGCATGTGATTACAGTTGGTTTATGCTCTGAGTTTCCAAGAACATATTCCATACCACTGACAGCTTCAGGAATGACAGGGAGAGTGGGGAGAGTTTTTCTTTTTCTCTCCAGTTCAACCTCCTTGGATTGACAGATGGGCTTCCCTGCATCCTTGCTGAAGGACATTACTCAGGGCTTTGCTGATCTCATCACCCAGCACTGGGTAGAGTCCAAGAAGAGACTGGAAGGAAGGTAAGAACTGAAAGTCCCACTCAGACTCCAGCGGAGGGAGCTCTTACTTAAGAGCTAAACTGACCACAGTCTGAGAACACATGGAAATTCTCCACTATGGTTATCCATGCTAAGACACTCTTATCAGTTCTACAAATGATTACTATTGAAAGCCACAAAGAATTAACACAGGTATTCTGATGGTAGAAGCAAAATTTTGTATTAAAAGGCCTGTCTTGTTTTGTTGGGGTAATTCCCCTTCAAGGTGTTATTGCTTTCTATCTGAATTTTTAAGGCAGGCCTAGAAATAATTTTATCACTTTTAGAATTAGAAGATATTTTTGTACCATCGTGATCAAATCCTTCTAAAAGCTTTTTAAAGATTTGTCCTAAATAAATAAATAACGCAGGTCTCCAAGGAACTCGGGGCTCTTTTACAGACAATGCAGTACTTACCACGAATACTAGTAAAAGTCTGCTGTAATGAATTCCCTCGAGAAATGCAAAACAGGTGTGGATCTGGGTAATAATGAAGGCACTGGCAGAAGCCATTTCCCACTCCTTCCTGGGAGGCAAACTAACAGGGGAGGAGGGGTGGTAAAAGGGAAGAGGCCAGAGATCAGCTCTAAATCAATGACAAAATGGACACAGCCTCATACCTCACACCCACTCGTCTTCTCCAAGGCCTCCTTTAGGTAAATGTTTTGAGCGAGCATGTTAAAGACAAGAAGGACGTAGAAGGAGGAAATGTAGAGCATTAACTCATCTCCTTGATCCCTTAGTCTTTCCAACCCAGCTGGCCTTATTAACTTGTCCATGCTAGATTCTCTTGCCACTCTATTCCTTAAAGAAATGGATGGCTATGGAGCTAACCCAGCAGAGAATTAATGTTTTTAGGTGATCACTGAAACTCATCATTCTGCCTCTCTTTCCTTCCATGTCTCCTAGTTCCACGTCCTAGGTGGTACAACAGCCTAAGGGATCATACTCTGGCCCACCATGAGTGGCAAAAGAGTCAGAACACCACAAGTGAAATTACTCAGTGGGTAAGGCTCTTCTGGTACAAACTTGGCAACCTGAGTTCAATCCCCAGAAGATACATAAAGGTGAAGGAGAAAACCAAGTTCACAAATTTGTCCTCGGACCTCCATACCTGCAACGTGGCACCTGAGGAGATACATATGTGTGTGAGTGCATTTGTGCTCACACACACACACACAGAGAGAGAGAGAGAGAGAGAGAGAGAGAGAGAGAGAGAGAGAGAGAGAGAGAGAGGAAGAGAGAGAGAGAGGGAGAGAGACAGAGACAGACAGAGACACAGAGAGAGACAGAGAGAGAGACAGAGACAAAGACAGAGAGAGAGACAAAGACAGAGAGAAAAGGAATATAAGGTAAATAATTAGAAAATAATCAGTGTTATTCCTGGGACTAGAATGCATTAAATATTCAGGCTGACCAAACATTGTGCTTCCTGTGGTACAGGGTGAATTTTAGATGCAACAAGTTACTTGAAAGGAAATGACCCAATACATTCTCCACCCTTCACAATAAGATCTTTTAAGAATGGTAGGTTTCAGGGCTGGAGAGATGGCTCAGCAGTTAAGAACACTGACTGTTATTCTAGAGGTCCTGAGTTCAATTCCCAGCAACCACATGGTGGTTTGCAACCACCTTGAACGAGATCTGGTGCCCTCTGCTGGCATGGAGGCTGAAGACTGTGTATATAATAGATAAATTTTTTTAAAAAAATCTTAAAAAAAAAAAAGAATGGTAGGTCTCTTTGGGACCCTTTCCTCCCACAGTGTTGCCTCATCCAGCCTTAGTAGGTGAGGAGGTGTCCAGTCTCAATGACTTCATATGTCATGGCTGGTTGATACACATGGGAGGCCTGCCCTTTTTTGGAGAGAAAGGAGGAGGAGTGGAGGGGAGGGGTTTGCAGAAAGGGACTAGGAGGAGAGGAGGGTGGGGAAACTGTGATCAGGCAGGACAAAAAATGATTAGCTAAAAAATGCCTGCTCATCAACACTCCATCACGTACATGACTGTGTCTTGAAGGATGCCCGTATGATCTAGAGTTCTGCTACCATCGCTACAACAGGGACTGAGAAAATTGTATCTTGAGACAAAACGATAGATAATATAGGGTGTCTGTTTTTTTGTCAAAGGGAATTGTTTCTAATCTTCTTTCTCGACTACAGGAGAAACAAAAATATACTTACTCTATCACTGAATCCACACTGCTTGATCCACAGTCATCTTCTCTGGCAACGAAACAATGGCATGTGTAGCAGCTATGCTCAGCGCTGCAGCGTAAGTGACTTGTGTCTGGGGTTATGTCCTAAGATCCATGTGTTCTCTATGGGGAGAATGGAATGAAACAGGTGCCATGGACCACCCCAGCTGGGTATGGGAGTCCCTGGGATGAGGGTCCTCGAAGAATAGGTGGGTAAGGATTAGGCAGACACAAACAGAAACAAACACAGAGGCAGTTTGAATCCGAGTGCATTTTGCAGTTCTCAAGCAAGGTTTTTTAGAGATATTTTCTAAGGGGATGTTTTTGTTAAACAAACCTAAACATATGACATTATTGTTACTTGGCACAGTGAGGCAGAAATCCAAAACATAGAATCATCCAGGGTTAATCAAAACATAAAATTGTCCTTGATTAATCAAAACATAGGACTGTTCTTGATTAACATAGGATCATCCAAGGCTAACTACATATTTCTTAAATCAAATTAATATATTTTTATGGTCAGTTATTGTTTAACATCTGTTACCTAGTTCTTGTGAGTTTTTTTAGTATTGAGCAATTTTAACTATTTTAACTCTTTCTTATTAATAGCTTTTGTTACCAGACAATTAAGCCCACTTTCAATGACACATGTATAGCCTTATGAAATTTTATTGTTGGGAAAGTTTTTACTATTTGTACTTAATGATGTGAATGACTTGGAAAACTCTGGTTTTTCCTTAGATGAGGTCATGGACAGTGACCCCATCTCAGGGGATGGTTTCTTATCTATTTCTTTTGTTTAAAATGTCAGCATCGGCTTTTAGGAACATTTTGTTGATGTGATAAAAAGGAGTAGAAGAACAAACAGAAATTGCAACAAGAATCACAGCCCAATATTTTTCTCCGGCCAAGAGTTCCACAACTGTTTCCAGGAGACCTCCTCCTTTTGAAGTTATCGCCTCAGTCTGTGGAACTTGTCACACAGAATCTACTGGATTTGGTGTAGCAAACAGGGATATGCTTGAGACTACCACTGAATTCTTTAGATTTTAAAAATCAACATCTTCAACATCTGCCTCTTAGGTATGATATGATTTTTATTTTTGTGATTATGGCCAAAGCCTCAAGAGACACTCCAGCTTACTCTATACAGTGGTGATTATATTGTTATTAATACCGGGATGCAATGTAAAAATTATCACATGTCAGTCTCAAGTATATACATCAAAAACTATGTCAATCTCAATGATAGATACATTTAGGAGCTGGGGTGACCCTTAGGATCTAGAGAATCAACAACAGCCATAACTGGCAACACTAATCTTCCACCACTGTACTCCTCCTGTAACATAAAGATGATTTGCATTGTTTGATATCCATGTCAATACAGACCCTGCATCCAAACAGACTCAAGACAGTTAAGTATGCTTTTTTTTTTTCAATATAAAGTCAACATGTTGGTTATTGAGTCTGTTGAAGAAGGACTGGAATGATCCTTAAGGTTGGTGAAAGGATCTGGCCACCTAAGCTCTCTATCCCATTCACTCAGAATATCCTACTTTAAAAACTATATTCAGTCCCAAAATCATTCAAAGAAATATGGCTTTACTTGAGAAACGGGCCTCTGCCACCTGCTCAACAACTCTTCGTCTTTGACATCTTTGTGTTATGTTCCCTTAACCACCTCCATGGTTCTCTGCAGGCCAAGACCCTTTGGCTATCACTCTGACCTTGTTTGTTCTTGAAAAAAATTATCTTGTGGCCTTTTGTGTTAAAAAAAAAAATCATTGTTTCCTGTTTGTTTTAGGGATCTATTCTACCCTTTGCTGTCAGTAGTAAGCTGGGTTCTATAATGTTTCTTCTGCCTCCGATCTTAGTCCACAGAAAGAGAGCAAGCACTAAACTCTATAAAAATGCTAGTGTTTCTTTCAACACGCACGTGACACAGTGTTTGGAGAGCCTCCGATGTAGCATAATACTCTGTTGTTTTGTCTGGCCCCTTGTACTATACCCGTTTCAGCATGTCAAGTCTGCTCAACTTTTTAACTCTTTATTGCATTCCACTTAGCAGTGTTTTTACTCATTGTGGGCCGGAACTTTGTCCAGGGTCTAAGAGCCATCCTAGTTACAAGTTTGGATCATCCTATGACATCTTTTCTAAGATGTTAAATCTTATGTGCCCAAAGAATTCCTTGGAGTAAATAAACTACTAATACCCATCATAGGTGTAACATGAATGATAAATAATAAAAACCCAGAGACAGATATTGGGGTTCAAGTTGAAGATCAGAGAAGCAAAGCAGTCAACCACTAGCTCTTACCTCTACCTCAAACTGGAGGGTTGATCCTGTCTCCATAAATCATCAGTGTGGATGAAGACTAATTGTCCCCCCGTCCTCAACATGGATGGAGACTGAATTGCCAGCTCTGAGACCCTCTAGTGTTGGGATTAAAGTTTCTGTTTCTCTTTTAGACTGATTGACTCTCATGTAGCCCTGGGTGGCCTTGAGCTCACAGAGATCCTTCTGCCTCTGTCTCCCATGTGCTGGGATTAAAGATGTGTGTCACCACTGCCTGGCCTCTATGGTTGTGGCTAGCTAGCTTTGAATTCTACTGTCCAGAAAAACTTTATTAGATCATAAATAATATATCACCACACATAGGTCTTAACCTCCTTTGTCTAATACTCGTATCTTCTCTGGTTTCACCCTAGTCCCTCCTGGGGCGTTATAGTTAAGCCTCACAGTTTCTTTTAAATGTATTCTTTCCTTTCCCTTATCAGATGTGCTTTTACTTAAACTGCAGGTGGGAAATCAATAGAAGTGTCTTCTTTTGTGTGCCATTTGTTATCTTGTCTCCTAACTTTGGGGGAATAAACTAGGCCTTAGCAGAGAAGTTGTCAATTTTACAGCCTCAGAATGTCTGAAAAAAATCTACAGCCACATTGTTCCATACCATGTGCCAAGTGGCTAGGTATTCCCACCTAGGGTCTTGACTTTTACATAATTGATCTTTCTTACTTGGATATTCAACCATTTTCTTAGGGCTTTTATTGCTGGAAGAGACATCATGACCAAGGTAACTCTTATAAAGGAAAACATTTAATTGTGCTGGCTCACTTACATTTCAGAGGTTTACTCCATTATTGTCATGGAAGCATAGTGGCATGCATGCAGACATGGTTTTGGAGAAACAGCTGAGGATTCTTACACGATGACTCACAGACAACATGAAGGGATTTGAGACTCTGGGTAGTATGTTGAGCATATATGAGAACTCAAATGGGCCTCTGCCACCTGCTCTACACAGTGATACATTTCCTCCAACAAGGCCATACCTATTCCAACAAAGCCACAACTCCTAACAGTGCCACCCCATCTGGGGACCATTTTCTTTCAAACCACTACAACCATCTTTGGAATTCAGCCACTCCATCAAACCTTCATCCTTTTGTATACCTACTATATAAGCTAAGGACTTCGTCAGGTAGCCCAAATATTTAGTGCAATTTCGCTATCTCATACCATTTTCTTGATCCTTGGTATCAGATAGATACATTGAATTCCTTGACCAGTACATGTCTTCTTCTGAGAAAATGCCCTTACAGAAAATCCCATCTCACCACCAGTGAGCATCTTAACAAGTGGAAAAATACCTTGTACTCTGAGGGACTTGTTCATCATGACTATTCATCATGAGCCAGTGCCCAATCCCATCTAACTATTCTGGGTACCAACTGTGCCTTAATGGATTTTTCAAGAAGGAAAGGCTAAAATGAATTAAAAACACAAAGCTTATTGGAGAGTAACTGTAGTGGCCTCTTGTTCCTTCTATAGTTTGTGGATTTCCTTTAACCCGCCTTCAAGGAACTATTGCCAAAGGAAGACAACAGGGGACCAACTAGATTAAGATAGAGATCTTACAAATTTCTCAGTCCAAAGGACATACCCAGAGCAGAGTTTGCTCGTTTGAGGACTATTGCAATGATGAAAACAGACAAGCTCTGGTAACAACCACTTGACTTAGTCATGGGTCAGGAGCTTCCATGGGAACTAAGTAAATGTAGTTATAGAGCTATTGTAACTCATGATGAAGGAGACAGTTGATGACTATCAGCTAAGCTCACTCTTTGTCCTGGACAGGAAGTCCTTCCTCTTCGTTTCCTTTTATTATTACATTTGAAACATAGCACAATTACTTGACATTTTTCACATGTGCATATTACACTTTGCTCCCATTTGCTCCCTTGTTCCCCTCTCCCCATGCCCACCTGTCCCCTTCCTCTGAATAGCTCTTCCTTCTTTCACGTCGCATAAACAGAGATGAACGTGTAGGTGATAGATAGACAGTTAGATAGATAGATGGATAGATAGATGGTAGCTAGATAATACATAGGCACATAGATGATCCATACATCCTTAGATAGACTATAATGTGAAATGGGAAAATATTAAATAGCTGTCTTTCTGAGTTTTACTTATTTGCTGAACATGATGGTCTCCGGTTAGACTCAATTTCCTGCAAATGACATTTCGTTCTTCTATATAAATGAATGAATGAAGCTCCATTGTGTATATGTGTGTGTGTTATTTTTGTGTCTGTTGATAGACATCTAGATTAATTCTATATCTTGGTTACTATACATAGTGCTGCTTTGAACATGGATGTTCAGGCTTCTATGCAGTACGCTGAATAGATTTATTCAGACACACACTGTCTTAGCATTCTATTGCTGTGAGAGATACCATGACCATGGCAACTCTTACAAAAGGAAACATCTAATTGGGGCTTGCTTGCTTACATTTTCAGAGCTTTAGTCCATTATTGTCCTGGTGGGGAACATGGTGGCATGCAGACAGAAATGTTCTGGAGAAATAGCTGAGAGGTCTACATCTAGATCCATAGGCAGCAGGAAGAGACAAGCCTACTGGACCCGGCTTGGGCTTCAGAAACCTCAATACCCACCCTCAGTGACCCACTACTCTTACAAGGCCACACCCCTAATCTTCTCAAACAGTGCCACTCTCTGGTGACTAAGCATCAAATATAAAAACCTATCAGGATCATTCTTATTCAAACTACAACACACACCAAATGCCATATAGATGGGTTATACAGTAATTTCACTTGGAGGTTTTGTTTTGGTTTTGTTTGGTTTTTGGGTTTTGTTGTTGTTGTTTTGGTTTTATTTTTTTTTGAGACAGGGTTTCTCTGTGTAGCTTTGGAGCCTATCCTGGAACTCACTCTGTAGACCAGGCTGGCTTTGAACTCATAGAGATCTGCCTGCCTCTGCCTCCTGAATGGTGGATTTAAAGGTGTGCACCACCACCATCCCAACATCCAGACTGATTTTCACCATGGTTGTACTAGTTTACATTTCCATCAGCTGTGCATAATGGTTCTCTTTTTATTCTTCCACCATTGCCAGCATTTACTATTATGTTTTCTAAGTGTTCATCACTCTGATTTGAATGAGATGGAATCATAGTAGACTTTTGAGTTTCATTTTCTTGATGGCTAACCATAGCAATATCATTTGCTTCTCTTGAGAATTGTCTATTCAATTCAATGGACAATTTATTGATGGGGAAAAAAATCTATTTTGGTGTTTAACTTTTTGAGTTCTTTATGGCTGTTACTGTCTTGTCAGACATACAGATGGTAGTCTTTCAACCATCTTTCTTTAAGCTGTCTCTTCATTTTCATAATTGCTTCCTTTGCTGTTCTGAGACGTTCTAATTTCATCCAATGCCATTTATCTATTTTTTCAATTATTTCCTGAGCTGTTGGATTCCTTTTCAGGAAAGCCAAGCATAAGCCCGTATGTCGAAGGGCTTTCCCTCCATAAGTTACAGATTTTTAGGTTTTCTTTTTATTCAGGGCTTTGATCCATTTTGAAATGAATGTTATTGAGGATGAGAGACAGGGATCCAGTTTCGGTATTCCATAGCCAGTTTCCCAATCACCATTTGTTAAAGAGGTTATCTCTTCCCCAAAGTATATTTTTAGCAACTTTGTCAAAACTCAGCAGTCCATGGCCATGTGGGTTCATGCATATGTCCTCTGTTCCATCCAATACTGTTCTAGTCTATTCCATTCCATTTATTCTTTCCTTTCTGTTCTGTCTTTATTGTGATAGTACTTGACGGTTTTATTGTTATGCTACTGCAGTAAAAGTTGAGATTAGGTTTTGTGATACTTCAAGACTGCTCTTTCTGCCTGAAATTGCTTTGCCTATCCAGGGTCCTTTTAAAATTTTATTTTTATTTTTAAAATTTCCATGCAATATATTTTGATCAGATTCTTGTTGCTCTCCCAGTTTCTTCCCCAGACCCACCCACCCAACTTTATGCTCTTTTTCTCAAAGAAATAAAAAATGCAGCAAACAAATAAAACCAAAGAACAAAACAAGCAAACAAAACCAAAAATAAAAAAGAACACACAAAAACCATGAGTCTGTTTTGTGTTGGCCAACTACGCATGAGACCTGTCCTAGAGTGTGGTTGATTATATTACTGTCATACGATAGTTTTAACTTTCTTTTTATTTATTCTTTGTGTCTTTTACAGGATGCCTTCTGATCCTAGTCATTTCCCTCCACCCCCGCCCCCAAATAAAACAAAATAAAATTTAAGAGGAAAAAGTAAACGTGGGGGCATCTCATCATGGAAGCAGCAGTGTGACACAGTGACTCATGGAGTAAACGCCTTTATCCATAGATTTTTATGTGCAGGTGTTCATTGCCAAGAAACATTGGTCTGGTTCGAGGCCCCTGGTCTCTGCTACGCCATCACTGCTGAGCCCTCCCTGGGATTCCTCCTGGACATCCTGTTGCTGCCCTGTGCCGTGGAGATTCGGCAGCCCTGGGACTATAGGACTGATTCCACCCCTACCCCTGTGCTCTATCAGATCATAGATGAGGTAGATGTTGCGGTGGACCAACACATATCCTGGTTCTGGTTCTGGTTCGTTGCAGAGTGGCTAGCCCACGAGCTCTCCCTGGTCTTCACCACCAAGCAAGCTCTCCAGCATTGTCCTGCCTAGTTCACTCCTTGCAGTTATAAGCAAGGGGTGGGGCCAGTTCTCCAGCTTTCACAAGCTCGGGATCGGTTTTTCCTACGCCTACACCTTCAGGGCCAGCTCTACTGTGCTGCAAAGGTAGGTGTAGAGAGTACTGTCTCCCGAGTGATGCAGCTGGTGAGGGCCAAGGACAGCTCTCTCACTCTTATGACCTCAGGGCCAGCTAGGCATTGATGGGCACTGGGGCGTGGGGGCATCTCTTCCCTGCCCTTGCCACCATAAGACAGGTGAGTAATGGGGACAGCTCTCCCATGCTCACAACTTCAGGTCTCGCTCACCCACAGCTCCGCCAACAGGGTGGGCTCTACTGTGCTGCCCAGACAAGGAACAAGGCCTGCTTTCCTGGATGCTGCTGCAGGTAGCAAGGGGGAGGCTCAGCTCCCTTGTATGTTGCAGGTCGTGAGGGGTAAGGGGAGCATCTCTCCCCTGCTCACACTGCCACATGACAGACAACTGTCCCTCACCTCTTCAAATCAGCCTCTCTCCCATGCACATAACTCATTCTCTCTCTCTCTCTCTCTCTCTCTCTCTCTCTCTCTCTCTCTCTCTCTCTCTCTCTCTCTCTCTCTCTCTCTCTCTCTCTCTCTCTCTCTCTCTCTCTCTCTCATCGCTATCCTGGACTCACTCCTAGTTGAGTGCTGCCCCTGCCAGCCACAGGGCATGGCGCGTCGGAGAGCTATTGCTGTGTCGCAGTACGCAGCTAGAGACTTGTCATAAAATTTTTAGAGTTTCTGTTTTTCTATTTCTGTGAAAAACTGTCATTAGTATTTATACAGGGATTGCAATGAATATGTATATTCCTTTTGAAAGTATAGCCACTTTTGTGATGTTAATTTCAGTCATTAAGGATGGGAGGCCTCACCTTTTAGCATTCTTTTATTTATTCAATTTTTTAGAGTTTTCTACATAGCTATCTGTCATCTTTTTTTTTTCAAAAAATTATGGCTAGACCTAGGCATTATTAAACTACCGTGAGTGGGTATTTTTTTTCTTGATTTCTTTCCCAGCAAGATCATTACTGATATGTAAAAAAGCTATGGATTTGGAGGTTTTATACAATTTTTTGGTGAAGTCTTTTAATTCTTTAAACTATAGAATCTTATCAATTCCAATAAGCATAATTTGCCTGCTCTCTTTCCCTTTTATCTCCTTTACTCGTCTTTTAAATAAAAGTGAGAAAATGAACACTTAGCTCAATCCAGATTTCAGAGGAAATGCTCTCAGTTTCTCTTTTAGTATAAAAGAGAAAGCTGGCTATAGGTTTGTCACATACTAGCCTTTATTATATAACGATATGTTTCTTCTATTCTTATTTACTCCAGGGCTTTTAGAGTAATGATGAACTTTGTCAAAGGCCTTTTCTGCATTTATTGAGATGATAATGCTATTTCTCTTCTTGAGTCACTTATGTGCTATATAACACTTATTGTTTCAAGCATGTTGAACCATCCTTGCATCCCTTCAACTCTAGCTTTGGAATGGGGTATGATATTTTTAATTTTTAATTAAATTATATAATTAAGTATTTCATCAATAATTGTTATGTTTCCACTCGTTAGGGAAATTCATTTAAAATTTTCTGTTTTATTATCATGCACTGACCTAATTTTAGTATCAAAGTAATAATAAATCCATAAAATGAGTTGGTAGTGTCCTTGGCCTTTCTATTTGGTAGAATAGTTGAAAGAGCGTTTGGTGTTCTTCCTCAAAAAGAAGGTAAAGTATTCAGTGAATCTTTCCATCCTTAGGTTTTTCTTTGGTCAGAGACTCCTTATCAGCCCTTCAGGTTCATATCTGGATATATATATATATATATATATATATATATATATATATATATATGTTTACATCCTCCTGATTTGGTTTTTCTCTAATGATCCAGTGAATCTTCCTAGGATTTATTATATCTTTTTTTGAATCTAATTTTGTTTTCTTCCTCCCACACTTTACTTTGGTTAGTTTGGTTGATAATTTCTTGATCTCGTTTACCTAAGTTATTTCTTAAATGAAATCGGGTGTTTTGCGTTTGGTGCATATATTTCCAGCTGCCCATCATGACAGACTATTACCAGTGTTCTTGGTTACCCTCCAGAACTTGATGGTAAGACCCCATTGCTGAAGACACAATATGCTTGAATCATAATACAGAGAAACCAGTCTGGTACCATCTGGAAGCTTCGTTCCTACTGGAGAGCTTCAATAGTTCTGAGAGGGACTATGTATTCCTCCACAGGAGAAAAGTCACCATCAATCTTACCCAGCTGTGAACCCTGAAAGCTACAATAACAACCAGCCTGGAAAGACATGCCCACTGGTGTAACACTGGCACACCTGCCATAGAAGTAATCAACCATCCAATTTAAAGCCTTTTCCACAAGATTAAACCCATACCTGACCAAGAGTCTGCATTTAATCAAGTCATTGGTCTTTGGGAGAACCTACTATTACTAGTTTGTTAAACATAAAGTATTAATCTGACTCCTACTGGCTTCTTGTTATATGTATAGGTTATATTTCAACCCCTTATCTGGGAATCTTTCTTTTACATTTAGTGGCAACAATTAATACAGAGACCTACCATCTGCCAACATGTGGCCCCCAGTAGGTTGAAAGTACATGTCACAGAGTACATAGGTAGTACAAATTGTACTTGATGCTTTTTTTCTACAGGGCATAAATGTGGATGGGTGGGGAATGGGGGTGGATTAGGGAGGTGTTAGAGGAGGGGTGAATGTAATAAAAATATATTAAACAAAATTATCCAAGAACTAATTTAAAATGAGGGTCAAAATGGCCAATCTGAATTTCATAAAATTCAGTCCCATTTTACATGTCAATTATTTACATGTCACGTTTTAAAAACATTAGAAGAAATTAAGTGAATTGGTTTAAGGGGAAAAAGTACATCAAGCTAGATCCCCTGGTTCACTTCATTTTTATTTGAGATCGTTTGGCTATAATTCTTTTTATACTTAAAGACTACAGAAGGCTATTCTTGTGCATGTCTTCTGCAGCATTTGATAGAACCATGAAATTAGTGGCAAGATTTTCAAGTCTACTTAGAAGAGGTGAAGCAAGATCAAGCAGAAATGGTGGTCTTTGCTGATGACTGGTTTAAGAGTTCACTAAAGGAGAATGTACAAAAGTATTTATCATAAGTAGATCAAATAAACTGTTTTACCAGAAACATTTACTCCATAGTTAGAAGAACACTGAAGTTATTATTGTGCCATTATATTTGCAACCAACTGATCTCACTAGTGCCCAGAGAGCTGTTGAGGTTTTACATTTATACAGAGATCCACTAAGAATGACTTCAGGTTTCCATCCAGGGTGGAAAGCTCAGAAATCATCTATAAATTCTTCCTCATTGTTCATCACGCCCACCGCATACTGCTAACTTCCAAATAAAGATGAAAAGATTTGAATTACCAAATTTTAAAATTCTAAACTTAAAATCCACATATTTCTAAGAGTAGTAACTAATTTTATTTATAAGTGACTGAGGAAATCTTTTCCTTGCCTCGTGCTGAACTAACAGGCATTCTTCTCCCTTAACTATGTGGAAGCAATATGAAATGCAAAAGTCTGGCTGAAAATTGGAGAGATGGGAAATATGAATGGTTAATGATTAAAATGGACATTTCTCTAGTGAATGTGACCAAAATACACTCAGGAGAAGGATCTTGGAATGAAATTAAAGTCTAAAGTTGGAAAAATAAATTTGGAGGGATGCCATGGCAGATTTAGAGGCAGGCAAATTAACAGTAGTGAATTTCAAATTAATTTCACAGATGGTATCCAATTCTGGTGTAGCTGGCAAGGGTCCAGGTTATATAGGAAACATAAAGAAAAAGAAAAAATCTTACTTTAATTTTCTTGAGAGATGTGAGATGCCTGATCTCTATAATTGTATGTTTATATATATGTTGATATGTGTTTGTGCACATGAGTATGGGTGCTTTATATGTATCTAGTCAATATGGTATAAAAATTAACAAGGAGAAAAAGTAAACCAGCCTGCTAGTCTGCTAGGAAATAAATTCTCAGACACTTGTCAAGGGAAATATCAAGTAAATATTTATTGGATCTAGTTTTAGGAACTGCCAGACACAGCTTGTTATGACATTGAAAATAAACTTGATCCTTACTCAAGGGACATAACTGTACACCATTGACATATATACTAGAGCTAGAGTCCTGATCCTTTGCTACTTGTGTAAAAGTAGAGGAAAAACATAGCTGCCTGGAAACTATATAATATTGAACATTGAATAGTCAATATCATATATATGCACATTTTACTAAGTCAGAGAACTGAAGGATATTATTTTACTAATAGTTACATACGTAAAGATTGTTTATCTGATAATTTATTCTTGTCCCCTAAGAGATTTTGCTCTTTTTTAGTATTGGTAAGCATAACTATACCAATTTTGAAACTTCTTAATCCCCCTACATTGTAAAGTTTAAAATCTCCCACTTTATATAGTTTCAAACATAAAACTCTTATTGAATTTAAATATAATTTCTCTATAATTTTAGAAGTTTTCACAAATCTTAAAATATGATTTTTCTTGAAGGTAAATGTTTACTTTGTCCTCATGGGTAACATTTATAATTTTCATAATTCAGCACAGATGGATTGAAATACACTTCACATAATATTGCACTCTGTGGGCATTTAGTTATACATGTATTAATTGAAATTTTTTAGATTTTTTCCTGGTTTGGAAGCCAATGTATGTTTTTCCACATTTTAGAAATTCTGTTGACAAGGTGGTAGACTCATCTAGACGCTGTGCCCATAATGCCTAATGGATAAAACAGCTGTTAGACTGTCACTGTTGATGCTATGCTTGGTATAAAACCAAGGTTTCTATGCTGCTCTGAAATATCCCACAGGCCTTTTTTGTGCCTTCCTAGGATATGTCTCCTATATTCTTTTCATTTTGAGTCTGTCTGAACCACACTGAGAATGTTTGGTTTTGTCTTCAATACTCTCTTATGTAAAAAAGAAAAAAAATGATCAGAGTTTGAGAAAATATCAGACGATGATGTTTCATTGTAATTTGTACAAGACAGGGAAGATCTGACCATGCTTATAGGCAGATAGGAAATAGCTTTGTAGAGAAAAACAGCCAGAAAACAACAAAAGTCCTGTTTTTATTATTAAATGCCTTTCCTAATGTATTGCCTGGGTATCTCATGGTAGGAGAATTCAGACAAATCTTTAATCAGAGAGTTATAAGTCAGGTGCAGTGGTGCATGCCTGAAATCTTAGAATTTGGGAGGCTGGGGCTTGATGATCAAGAGTTTGAAGTCCTTGGCGACATATCAAGTTCAAGGCTATCCCGGGACACACGAGACCCCATCTCAAACAAATGAGTGAAATAATATTACACGGTATATGCTTTGTTATCAAGGAGACAGGAACGATATTACCAGCAAAGAGTTTCTTCCAAGCCCTTTCAAGGGATTGTGGACAGGCATGAGCTGGGAATGAAACACTCAACCGTCTACCTTCAGCCAGAGGCTTCCTCCAGCTTCTTGTGGCACAGGTGGCTTTGTGCAACTCACAACATGACAGCTGCCTCTTCTCAAAAACAACTAAAAGCAAGAGAAAATCGGCACTCTGGAGAGAAACTGTCTTTGCAACTGTTTTTTTTTTTTTTTTTTTTGATTGCTGTGAAGAGGCACCCTGATCACAGACAGACAGCAACTCTTATAAAGGCAAGCATTTAACTGGAGGATTGCTAATAGTTTCAGAGGTAAGTTGAGGTCCATTATAGTCACGTGAAGAATGGTGGCAGCATACATGGTGACGGAGAAGTAGTGGAGAACTTTACATCCTGGTCCCTAGGCAGCAGGCTGGGGCGGGGGCATAGAGGGAGGGAGGAAGGGAGAGGGAGGGAGGAGGAAAGAGGGGGAGAGGAGGAGAGGACCGGGGAAGGAGAGAGAGAGACTGGGCCTTTCTTGGACTTTTAAAACCCCAAAGCTCACCCACACCCCACATCCCACACCCCCTACCTGGATCACTGTGACATACCGCCTCCAATAAAGTCACATGTACTCCAACAAGGCCACACCTCCTCATCCTTTCAAACAGTTCCACGCCACTTTCTGGTAACAAAGCACTCAAATACATGAGCCTATGGTGGAGGTTATTCAAACCTCCACAGAAGCCAAAGACTTTCCTTGTGACCAATGCTTCAACACGGATCCTATTTCTTCTGGCCAAACCCCAGGCAGGGGATTTCACCTGGGCGTGGCTCTCTGGAAGTGAGCATTGATGGGAGTCATCCCAAAGCCAAAGTTACTCCTAGTGGGACATTCGGATTATCTGAACAAATATCAATATAGTATGCAGGATAATATTTTTAAAAGCAGAATATTAGCTGGGCGTTGGTGGTGTACGCCTTTAATCCCAGCACTCGGGAGGCAGAGGCAGGCGGATCTCTGTGAGTTCGAGGCCAGCCTGGTCTCCAGAGTTAGTGCCAGGATAAGCTCCAAAGCTACATAGAGAAACCCTGTCTCAGGGGAAAAAAGTAGAATATTTATCCATATTTGATGCAATAAAAAATCTTCAGTGAATGTGGCATTGGAGCTAAAATTTGGAAAAATCCAAACCAAACCAAACAACCCCCTCCCCCCAAAATAGAAATTCACCCATGCTAGGAAAATTTTGAACGAGAAACAGATTTTCAGATGTTTTGGGCACAATTGGAGGTTTCCATAATTTCAGTGAGCTTGGAGGATGTTAGAGAAAGGGAGTGTTTCTCTTCCATTAAACTGAAGAGTTTAGGGTTCGTAAGTACCAAGAAGGAAATAATGAAAATCATATCTTAGAAAAGTTCTCCTGTTAACAGAATGCAGAAAAATGGAACACGGGAAAACACGGAGGTCAAGTATGGTCCCGTAGCATGTCCTGATCTGGTAGACACGGTTCTGAACCCAAGTCAGAGGCTGTGAAAAAGGAGAGGTAGGGACATACGTGGCAAATATAGACAGGGATTGAAAGTGAAAAAAAAACCCCAACAAATTGACTTTAGAGATTCCTGGCATGCAGGACTAAGCAGATGTTATTGGCTTGAATCAGATAAGGGAAAGAGAGAATGGCTTTCTCTCTAGATGCACTGAGTTTTTAAAGACTTTATAGCACATTGTAGTACGATATGGACAGGCTCGACTCCAGAGACAGGGGAGGGGAGGGAATTCAGAGCTGTGGATGGAGCCATGCAGGACTGAATTTAGTTTTATGAATATTTATTAAGTACTTGCTGTATTCTTGGCAACATCCTGACTCTAGTGTCATAATGAGTTACACTGAAGCACTAACATAAATTCTATTATGAAGGAAAAGTGAGATGTTCTGATTTGCCAATGAGCTCAGTTTCACCATTCTAATCACACTGTCCTCAGAAAAAAAAATAATCCAAACTTTCAAAATAAACATAATCATCAAGATGAGTATGAAGAATAAGGAGAGTGAATGATGGATACACACACCAAGCAATTCTATTTCTTCATGTTGGAGTCGCATCCAGTTTCCTTTCCCAGAGTCGATGTTTTATTGGCATTTATTTCCTCTTGATTCAGTTAGGACTGCAGCCCATAATTTGGAAGCAAGTCCGCACTTTATGTGAGTGAGTTTCACATGAACTGTTAATAAGATACATTAAAAGACAATACTCAATGAATCTTGTAACTACTAACTTGATTACTAGAATGAACATGGCCAGTGCCATTTAGCACATAATGCTGCTGCAGCTTAGGCCAGTTTGCATTTCTCAGCTTAGTTAATTAAAGTTTGTAGTTGCTTATTAAAACTCTAATTGCAGTGTGCTACGATTGGGGGACTTTTAAAAATTAAATTGTTATTTACCCAAGTGGTGCTGAGGTTTTGGTGTTGTGTATGTCTTAAGAGTGAAATATTTAAGACATTTTCCCCTCATTAAGCTGGTCTTAGAAAAAAAAATTGGCTACAGCCGTTTAATTTGGGTATCAAGTTAGTTTGTTCTGGCTCCAAGTGCTCTCCTTCCTGCTTTTTCTTTCACTTGCCAGAAGCATGACTCCAAGATCTTTCTGAATTGTGTAAGTCTCCTATACACGGCAAATTTCACTTAAACTTATATTGAGAGGAAGCTTATTTGGTAAAGTGCTGGATCTGAGTTTGCATCCCCAGCACCTACCTAACAAGTCAGGCATAGGAAGTGTCCTATAACCCTAGTACTTGAAGACATGAACGAGAGGACCACTGGAGCTCCCTGTTCACCAGCCTAGACAAATCAGTGAACACCAGGTTTATTGAGAGACCCTTCTAAAACCACATGGTTGACAGTGACCTAAGAAGATTCCCAATATCAACCTATGGCCTCCCTATGGACACACACACACACACACACACACACATACACACACACACACACACACACACACACACACACACACACACACCACATATATTCCATCAATTTCAAGTCACTTTGTCCATTTTAACCATGAAGCCTAAGCCAACAATATTGAAATCTTTAAAAGGAAACAATGCTACCCACTGTATCAAAGCCCACGATGGTTCTAAGGAAGACCACACTCAGGGGAAAGCATCCCTCACTTGGGATGAGGTCATTATTATAGGTTATTGTTCAAAAGTTCCCTGTGTCATCACATTTTCCTAGATGCACTGTTGGGCCAAAAGGAGAGACACACTTCGGGAGACACACCCCACAGAGTCACTCACAGAACGCCAAGTTCGATGCAAACGCAAAAGGATTTCATTCCAACGCATTGTGGTCTTTCTCTGAGAAGAGAACAACCCCGAGTTTCCAAAGCAAGCAGTTTTTATATCTTTTTGGTCATTAGGCAGGATTGTGGCAACGTATTGATTGGCTATAACATATGTGTGTCATTTACTGATTGGTTGGGAACTGAACTTACAATTTTGCCCACGAGGGTTTTGGAATGTTATTTTGGTTTTCACACCTGCAAGGCCATGGGACAGCTAGTGGTTTTTCCGGGAACAGAGTGACTTGTACTTATTTTCAAAACTTGGGTGCTCTGGAGCAGGGTATAACCCATAACAATTTTTAGAAAACCAGACAGTTGTTGAGGATAATAACATTCCTTGGAAACTAGTAATAATAACAATTTCCAGAGACTGGTCATCATGACCGACCATTTCATATACTCTTTTTCCCAGAGCTGTGTGTGTGTGGCCAGAGTGATTTTCAAATACATGCTGGTGGGCATCAGGCTGAGTTTGAGTTGGGGTCCTTCAGTACGTAGTGTACTTGGACCAGTTTCACCTGCATTTCCCACCTGCTCCCTGACCCCTTCTTCTTCCCAAAGCATTTCGTTTCTTTCACGGGTTTTTTCTTAATTCAGAGGAACTGAATTTTTTTTCACTTTTGTCAGCAGGCATAGAAATTATCTTCCTAAGGAATGAAAGAAAAAAAAAAAAACAGAAAGTAGCTTTCCCCCCACAGATGTGGAAAGCAACACCTCCAAACTACAGTAGCTCCTTTTATTTTTGTGGGATGGGAGAACCACCGGGCAGAGGCGGGAGCTGAACTCAATCAGACCCTGTACTTTCAGGTTGTATGAAAGAGCGTGGGTATTTATGCCTTCCCTTATTAGGAACACCTGGAAAATATTAATATAATAGCTTTACAGCACACACTTGCCTACCTGTAACTTTTCTTTAATTCCCATTTGATTCGTGCTTTACAGAAATGTGATTGCAAGATTTTTGCAGTTCTCTATTAATACCTGCGGAATACCTATGCGCATTGTCAATTTTTAGATTAAAAAGAAACCCTACCTGATGGGAATGTCATAGTAGTCAAATTTTTATGAGGAAATGCAAGCATACAAGCAGTGTTTTAGTAATGGAAAGAAATTCTCTATTTTAGTCACTGTATTTACATAAATATAGCACAAGGCCAAGCACATAGGAAACATTCCAAAACTATTTCCTGATTTAAATAAATAAAGATTTACTAATGACTAGATGTTTAGGATATGTTATGGAAACCAGTCCTGCATCAAAACAAGAGAGTCAAAAAAAAAAAAAAAAGGAAAGAACATAGGCATTAGGATGACAATTCCCCTTTGTGGCATGGTCTGAATATGTAGAAGGAAGCTAAGATTAAGTGTGTAAGTACTGAGATATACCAAGTCCAAGAATGCAGCCTGACAGGGGATCCAATACCCACTTCTGGCCGTCACAGGCACCAGAAGTCATGTGGACACACACACACACACACACACACACACACACACACACACACACACATATCTGAATGCACACATATGGTTAAAAAAAACTTTTTTATCTTCGCAATGTTGTAACACCAACTTCTTTAATGACCAACCAGTAAAAAGCAGTGACCTAAAACACAAAATTAGAGAAGGAAACTACGTGTCCGTCAATTAATTCTTCCACCAGCTATCAGCTAAGTTTTTGGCTCCAGGTGCCTCACTTTGAAAAGTGAAGGAATCGCTCTCCTCTAGCTTTACTCTTTTTCAATACAATCAATAATTTATTATGTCTTTGCATTATGTGCCAAGACACTACATTTTACAATTTCTTCTAAGACCTTGGTAATTGAGTAGAAATCCAGTGTCCTCTGCCTCGCCTCTCTCTTCTGAAACACAGCATCCACCCTTTTATCTTGTTCTGGAGCCCTTGGGTATGCACCAAACTTCATGGCTTCTCACTCCTATGCTCAGCCAACACACCCCATCTCCCCTGAATCATCTTGTCCTTTTATTGGCTCAATCTAAGGAACACAGAGATATACTGTGCTTTCTCCCATCTTATTAAGGAGAAAGAACCGTCTTAAGTCTCCTTCTATCTTCAGCTACTCTCTATTGTTCCTCCCTTTTAGGAAAAAGCTCCAAAAATTATCTAAGTTTGCCATCTGCTTTCTCCTTCTTTCCAATCATCTCAGAAAGAGCTTGCAGCCAGTCTTTTGGGTCGCCTACTCTGACTGAGCCGATTTCACTTGACCATGACTTCTAATGGCCTCCATCTTGGCGTTTCTTGCATTATTTGGTCTGTTAGAACCACTAGGATATTGATGGCTAACACGTAGCATCTTTTCTGAATGTGGGATCTAGGACACAGATCTTCAGGGCTTCCTTTGCTTCTCACAATTCACTGGCCACATGTCCCCAGAGCATCTCTCATTGATGTTCTTCATCTCATGGATCTCTTGTTTTATAGCACTCTAGGGTCAGTAGGGTACATGCCTTAGTTACTTGTCTATTGAGGGGAAGAGATAGCACCACCAGGGCAACTTATAAAAGGAAACATTTATTTGGGCTCATGGTTCTAGGGGGTTAGATCCATCATTATCATGATGGAAAAAATAGCAGCAGGCAGGCATGGCCCTGGAGCAGTAGCTAAGAGCTCTCATGTTGTGAAAAATGACCAAAACCACGAGGCAAAGAGAGGAGGGGAGGGAGAGGGAGAGAAACAGAGAGAGATAAAGGGAGACAGGGTTAACTGGAGTGGTGCTGACCTTTTGAAACCTCAAAGCCTACCCCCAGAGATGCACCTCCCCCAATAAATTTACACCTTCTAAACTTTTCCCTAAATAGTTCCACCAACTAGGGACCAAGTATTCAAATATATTAGTCTATGGGGTCCATTCTCATTCAAACCACTACAATAATAGAACGATGCTCCTCGTGGTATTAAATGACACCTATACTCAAATAATATCCAGGTGACATCTGTGGATTCAATTTGAATTCTGGATTTTTGTACCCATGTGCCAACAGACCACTTCCACTTGGGTATTTGAAGACCATTTCACATTTCACGTGTTAAATCTATATTTTTATTATTTGATCCCCACCATGGTTCTCCCACAGCCTTCTCTGTCTTCATTAATGGCAACCATGCAACTGCTGCTGATGCTGCAAGGCAACATTTTTAGATTCACCTTTGACTTTTCCAATTATTTCATAAGCCATCCAGCAAGTTCTTTCAGCTCACCTTTCAAAATATCCCACTGTGTGAGCTCTGTTCATCCACCCCCGACATTGTCCCAAGTTTTCAAGATATTCTTTTACAACTGTTTCGTCAGCCTCACCTACTTTACTTCTGCTCTGATCCCAGTTTCCTACGATCTCCATGTCCAGGGAGATCCTGCTAAATAAGAGTTAGACCAGTTATTTCCTCTGCTCAGACCACCTTTTAGGTTTTAACCAGAATAAATGCTTTTTGTGACTTAGAATCTTCCCTCCCTCCCTCCCTCCCTCCCTCCCTCCCTCCCTCCCTCCCTCCCTTCCTCCTTCCCTCCCTCTATATGAGCTGCTTTGTCAAGTCATTGGCTACATAAGACAGACAGTAAACTGCCAGTGGCTTTACAGTACTTTTACCCAGTACCCCAGAATTTGATCTCATAGCTCTTAGCTCTTTTGCTTAAAGCTCACGTGCTGAGTACATAAACTCCTCCTTACCTGCCTTATTTAAAACAACATGGTAGCATTTTTCTTTCTGATATATTTTTCATATGCCTTATCACAACTGGCACAATATATATTTTGCTCCTATTAATATTGTATGTAGCTAGTCATCTATTGTTTGTTTCTCCCACTCATATAGCGAGCAATGCTTTTCTTTATTTTCTTCACTGCTTTAGACCCAGGGTCTAGAGCATTGCCTGCCACACTTTAGATTCTCAATGAATGCTTAGTAAATGAACACTGAATGGATGAAAGAAAAGGAAAAAGAAAGAGCCAGCCATTTCAGGACCAATAAACTTCACAGACACAAACAGAAATATAATGTGTTAACGGCAATAGTAAGGAAGTCACAATACTTTCTATTATTTATTTTCAAAACCCAATCAGCAGACAAAAACCAAAAAATGCATTCTACGAAAGAGTCATTGTTTTAAGGCCACAAGAAACTTCCTGATTTTGACATGTTTATTTATTAGCCTTCATCTCTTCTTAGGTGAAACAGAGAAAGAAAAAAAAAAAAAAGGAATCATGTAAGTGAAGGCAGACCATTGATCATCAGAGACAGAAAACAAGCTCCTAATGAATTCCGAGTCATTACAATGCCCACGTTACGGTACAAGCGAAGTAGCTAATAGATCTGGGCTCTGTACAATTCTGAACAGGCATGGTTCATCCAGTGATTCACCTGATACGTTCCCAAGGGTGCAATTCATTTCAGTGAGCATCTATCTATTCAAGGTTTCTATGAGCAAATACCTGGAGTGTACATTTTGATAAAAGGAGACCTGCCTAGAAAGTAATCACCAATGTGTATGAGATCTGGAAATGCATTACATAAGTGGGTTTCACTGTTCCAGGGGTCCCAACTCCCTAAGTCACCAAAAATAAAGATGCAAGGTCTAATAGTATGGAGGGATACTATTCTATATTTGAGCTTGAGAGGTGGGGTGATGAAGCCAGCAAAAGGCAGTGCTTTGGTGACAAAACGAACACATGAATGGGGACCAGAGAGATGGCTCCGCGGAAAGAAAAAGTAATGCTTTCTCAGAGGACCTCAGTTGGGTCCCTAACATTCAATTTGTGACTCCAACAGCCTGTAACTCCAGTTCCAGGGAAAGCTGATACCTCCAGATGCTGTAGGCACCTGTACTCACTGTACTCATACACACACCCTGCCCCAAATACACACATGTACACATAATTAAAAGTAAAATAAATATTGGAGGGGAGAACAGATTTAAACCCACATGTTCACTACCTTACACTATGTGACATTATATCGTATATTTAGCCTTCCTGAGATCCATCGCCTAAGACATGAAATATATCTATAAAAATAACACACTTTATTTTTGCATACATATGTATTAAAGATAATACTTATAAAGCACCACACACAATGTCTGATACACAGTAGCTGCTCAATAATGGAAAGGTGTCATGGAAAGTGGATAAAGATTAGATGTAATCTATTTTTAGCTTCACATTTAAGACTCCTAAATGTTCTAAGGAGTGTAGGAAAATGTAACATTTTTTCCTCCACACCCACAACCTGCCTCCCTACTTTTTCTTGTCTCTCCTGTGTTCTTTCATTTGTCTTGACTACATACAATCATGAAGAAACAGGGCAAAAAAAAAAAAAACTGCGATCTGATCTCTCAGCCCCTGGTGTGGTCCTAAAGAGAGAAGAGTGAACTACACCATAGAATATTAGTGTAGTTCCATCTACATGATGATGATGTCACTCAGACAAGTCCTCCATCAGCTATGAACAAAACCCATATTTGATGATTTTTGAAGAGTAAAGTAGCAGTTTACGGTAGGAAGCAGGAACTTGAGTATGTGTTGCTCACACTTTGTGTTTCTCTACAGATTTGACCCAGGGTTGTGGTTCCAGAGTCTCACTGTAGCATAGAAAGCTAAACTAAAGGATGCCACTACTGTCAGGATCTAAGGAATAAAGTCATAGCAACAGACACCACAAATTACCAAGGATGGACTCTTAGAAAACAGAAAAACAGAGGTCAATCTGGTTCTATGTTCGAGAATCAATAGAATGGCTCAGATTTTTCTGTATAGAGTGCAGATTTTAAGTAACACAGCAAAGACCTAAAGAATTGAGGTAAAATTTCAACTACTGTCTACAGAAAGCAATTAAGGAGTTACAACTTCGGTCATGCCATGTTTTTTTTTTGTTGTTGTTGTTTTGTTTTTTTGTTTTTTGTTTTTTTTGTGGATGGGGGAGACGGAAAGAAGGAAGGGAGGGAAAGAGAAAGGGAGCAACAAAATTTCCTAGAGAAAGGTAATGGAATCTAGAGTCTATACAACAAAACTTCCAGAATTCTTATGATAGAATCTAAACTCATTAAAAGATACATAGAAGGCATTATGAATAACTTAAAATTCAACTGGAAGAAAATGAACTTAATATTTTAAAGTTGTATCAGGAAAAAGACTTGAATTGAGAATATGAAAAGAATTCTTAAAATTTGTCAAGTCAAGTATCTATATTGTTTGAAAGAAATTCCACATAGATATGTGAAAGAATAATGAACATACGAAAAAGAAGTTCAAAGACAGCATAGTGGCCCACACCTGGAAACTGCCCACACCTGGTGTCTGCCCACACCTGGAATCTGCCCACACCTGGAAACTGCCCACACCTGGAAACTGCCCACACCTGGGATCTGCCCACACCTGGTATCTGCCCACACCTGGGATCTGCCCACACCTGGAAACTTCCCACACCTGGAATCTGCCCACACCTGGAATCCCAGCACTTGGGAGCTAAAGTAAGAGCATTTCCCTAACTCTGAAGCCTTCTGGGATATATAGTGAGTTATAGACCTGCTTGGCCACAGATTGGGAGAGTTTGTCCTGAAAAGTGGAGAATAAAGGGAAGTTCATCATTTGTCATCAAGAGAAAAATGAAATAAGTTACCCCCCAGAATAATGAAAATTAACCAACTACCCGCATCCAGTGTGGAGGATGATGTGCCCAGTAAAGTGCTGCTGGGCGTGTTAAGAGCTGAAACAGAGCAGCAGGGTTCCATACATCCACACCCAGGCACTGCAAACATGTTCAAAGCATCCTTTCTGTGACCATCCAAAACTGAAAACAACCCAAATGTCGATGACTAGTGACTCGATAAACAAAATAGGTAAAATCTTATAACACAACCGTTAACAACAGCCAACAGGTGTTTGTCTTTAGTACATGTTCAACCCAGATCAATTTAGCATCAAACAAAAGAATACTGGCAAAAAGAAGTGCCTTCTATATGCTCCCATTTTTGTAGAAACCTTGAAATAGTGAATATAGTGATATAAAGACAGGATAGATCTTTGGTTTCCTGGTATGTAGTACAAAGGCATATAGAAGCTTTTGTAAGTAGGTAGAAACATGTGCTATCTTGATTGTGTTTGTAGGTTTGGGTATAAAAAAATGTGTCAAGGCCTACCACAGTGTTTGACACACTTCTACAGTGCCAGCAATAGGAAGGTTGAGGCAAGCCCAACTTAGGCTACGTATCAAAGGCCCATCTTAACGGAGAGTTAAACCTTTGTTTTTTTCCCCCTCCATTTTTTTAATTTAAATTATAAAAAAGATTGTTTTACATGTCAATCCCAGTTCCCTCTCCCTCCCCTCATCCCCTGCCCCCCCCCAACACCCTAACTATCCCATACCATTTCTGCTCCCCAGGGAGGGTGAGGCCTTCCATGGGGGGGGGTCTTCAGAATCTGTCATATCCTTTGGGATAGGGCCTAGGCCCTCCCCCTTGTGTCTAGGCTGAGAGAGTATCCCTCTATGTGAAATAGGCTCCCAAAGTCCATTCCTATGCTAGGGATAAGTACTGATCTACTACAAGAGGTCCCATAGATTTCCGAGGCCTCCTCACTGACACCCACATTCATGGTGTCTGGATCAGTTCCATGCTGGTTTCCCAGGGATCAATCTGAGGGCCAAGAGCTCCCCCTTGTTCAGGTCAGCTGTTTCTGTGGATTTCACCAGCCTGGTCTGGACCCCTTTGCTCTTTACTTGTCCTTCTCTGCATCTGGATTCCAGTTCAGTTCAGTGTTTAGTTGTGAGTGTCTGCTTCTACTTCCATCAGCTACTGGATGAAGGCTCTAGTATGGCATATAAGTTAGTCTTAAATCTCATTATCAAGGGAAGGCATTTAAGGTAGCCTCTCCACTGCTGCTTAGATGGTTAGTTGGTGTCATCCTTGTAGGTATCTAGACCTTTCCCTAGTGCCTGATTTCTCTTTAAACCTATACTGGCTCCCTCTCTGATGGTATCTCTTATTTTGCTCTCCTCTGTTCTTTCCTCTACACAACCTTTCTGCTCCCTCATGTCCTCCTCACCCCTCCTCTTCTCCCCTTCTCATTTTCCTAGCTCCCTCTCCCCTCTCCCAATTTGCTCAGGAGATCTTGTCCCTTTCCCCTTCTCCAGGGGAACCATGTGTGTCTCTCTTAGAGTCCTCCTCGTTTCCAAGCTTCTCTGGTGGTGTGGATTGTAGGCTGGTAATCCTTTGCTCTATGTGTAAAATTCATATATGAGTTTGTCTTTTTGTGACTGGGTTACCTCGCTCAGAATGGTTTCTTCTAGTTCCATCCATTTTCCTGCAAATTTCAACATTCCATTTTTTTTTCTCCCGCTGAGTAGTACTCCATTGTGTAAATGTACCACATTTTCTCTATCCATTCTTCAGTTGAGGGGCATCTAGGTTGCTTCCAGGTTCTGGCTATTATGAATTGTGCTGCTATGAACATTGTTGAACAGATGTCCTTATTGTATGAATGTGATTCTTTTGGGTGTATGCCTAAGAGTGGAATTGCTGGATCTTGAGGTAGACTGATTCCCATTTTCCTGAGGAGTTGCCATACTGATTTCCAAAGTGACTGTACAAGTTGGCATTCCCACCAGCAGTGGAGGAGTGTTCCCCTTTCTCCACATCCTCTCCAGCATAAGTTATCATTATTGTTTTTTATTTTAGCCATTCTGACTGGAGTAAGATGGTATCTCAGAGTTGTTTTGATTTGCATTTCCCTGGTGGCTAAGGATGTTGAGTCCCTTTTTATGTGTCTTTCAGCCATTTAGATTCCTGTATTGAGAATTCTTTATCTAGTTCTGTACCCCACTTTTTAATTGGATTATTTGGTGTTTTGGAAACTAGCTTCTTGAGTTCTGTGTAAATTTTGGAGATCAGCCGTCTGCTGGATATGGGGTTGGTGAATATCTTTTCCCATTCTGTGGGCTGCCATTTTGTTTTGTGTTGCTGACTGTGTCCTTTGCCTTACAGAAGCTTCTCAGTTTCAGGAGGTCCCATTTATTAGTTGTTGATTTCAATGTTTGTGTCTCTTAAACTATATATTTATATAGTTTTATTACATATCAGTTTTACTTAATAGAAATAAACTTTTAAAATAGTAAACACTAATTGTTTTTAAAATAAGAGTATATGGTAGCTACTAACTACAAAATATTTTCATAATCTATATATAGAATGTGGTAAAGATAAAATGGTCAGTTGTAGTCAGACCTTTATGTTAGAACTACAGCTCCCCCCATTCCAGTTATGACATGGAGACTTATTATTAATTATAAAAGCTCGGCCATAGCTTAGGCTTGTTACTAACTAGCTCTTACAACTTAAATTAACCCATTTTTATTAATCCACATATTGTCACGTGGGTTGTGACTTTACCTGTCCGCCAGCATGTCTTGCTCTGCAGCTCCTGGTGATGCATCCTCTTTTCTTCCCAGACTCCTCTGTGTCTGTCTGGCTGTCATGTCTACACCTCCTGCCTAGCTAATGGCCACTTAGCTTTTTATTAAACCAATAAGAAGGTGCCTTGGCAAAGACACATCTTCACAGTGTACGAAAAGATTATTCCACAAAAGTCAATAAGCAAGGCAGAGTTAGCCCAGAAAGTAGATAGAAAGACAAATAATTCTGACTTTGGAAAATTTGGTCTAACAAAATTTTAAGTGCAACTTTGAATGCACAAGCAAAGCCTATTGGCCACTTATGATTTCCTTCATACAAAAGCAAGCAGTGAATCTGATTATTCGTATTCAAGGCACAGCATGTATCCTAGTTGTCTGCCTGAGCTTTAATTGAAAAGCGCATTAGAACTGTGGTTGAAAATGGACCTTAACAGTTCCCCAGTGCTTGCTCCAGAGCTCCGCATCTGTGGACCTCCCATTATTGATCATTAGGACAATGATCATAGAAACCATTAAAGACCCCTCATGTGTGAGTGATAACAAGAAATAAGGGGGGAGCTGTCTCTGTAGCCTGATTCTGGGGCCCCCCAATGTCACCCCCGAGACAATGGGAAGAGCAAGTGAACAGGAACTCTTGGCCAGGACAGCTCATTCCCCACATCCCAGCAAGCTGCAGCACACACATACCTCCTTCTTGGATACCTGTGACTTCCCACACTTGACCTGACAGCTGCCTCCACTGCCAACACACAGGACATACCTTCATCATTACCACCTATTCCTCTTTCAAAGCCAAAGGTGAGGGCATATACCTCTCATTCCAGCAGAGAGGAAACCGATGCAGGATCACATATGAGTTCAAAGCCATCAGGATGACCCTGGAAGAACCTTTGTCAAAAATGAGGAGGGAAGCCGGGCATTGGTGGCACACGCCTTTAATCCCAGCACTCTGAAGGCAGAAGAGGCATGAGGCCAGACTGGTCTATAGAGCAAGTTCCAGGACAACGTCCAAACTCCAAAGCAATACAGAGAAACTTCGTCTTGAAAAAAAAAAAAATGAGGAGGAAAGAAATGTAGCCCAATCTCATTCTTTCTTTGAGATCCTGCTATGAGAACCCCCCTGACTTATCATACCTTTGCTTTTTACCCCTCAGAATATGAAAATACATTACAGATTAATTTTCCCTAACATGTAAATACAATCACTAAAGCAATACTCTCTTATGCAAGCACCTATGTTTGGAAAGAGTTCAATGTCTTTCTTCTAAGTCTCATTAGCTACATATTGAAGCTGTAGATAAAGTCTGGTTTGGAACAGACGAAGCAGGGGCAACAAAGGTATTTTTGAACAAATGCACGATTTCTTTGTATTACAAACTCTGAGACTACTCTCTAAGCCACTAACAATAATGCCGAGCACATTTCATGAAGAATTTTATGAAAAATCATGAGAACAGGAAACATCAGGGGATGTTCATGAGAGAACCTAGTAGAAACTGGGTCCATGGGTCGTTTGTTTCACACCGATTCAATAATGACTCCTCTTGAAATATTAGCAATCAGAAGAGCTTAATGTGTTTTTACTCGCTCTTTTGATGTCTTTAAAACTTTGAAAAGAGGATGGGGCACTGACTCCATCATAACAAGGATCCCTCCCCATCACGTAGTGGGATATGTGGTTACAAAACGAACCAACCACAAGCAATAGGCTAATTCCCATGCAGCAAGGCTCCTTTCATCCCAAACCATGTTTATTTAATTAAATCTGATGCCCTCGTTAATGGTGTTTCCAAGTATCTTTTGATCCCAGCTAAGTGTTTCTAAATACTGGATTTCAGTTGGCAATAAGCATGACATTAATGGAAAGATGTTAGACATCTAAATTATCCAAAGCAGTCGAGGAAAGCTTATAAAGTCACTAAACTTGCAAGAGGAACCATTCTAGAATGTGAGGTTGTGATTTGAATCTTGCATGTCTTAAGGATGGGATTCTAAGTGAGCATTTGGAAAGCAAAGGAAACCTTCACTAATGAACCTTCAGGGACCAGTTAACACAGTTTGTTAAATTGGAATGCTAATTAGATCTAGGCAATAGTCTAAATCAACCTAAGTGCTTGTTAGTTTGACCAATTATAGGTGCTCGATAAGTGTTTGTTAAAATTCAATAATTCTGTGTCCAGAAGGGGTAGTCTATGAGTGGCTGAAATGAAAAAAAACATGTGATTAGTCATGAATAAATTTTACATAAACTGGGACAGTTTGTCTCAACTACCAAAGGACCAAGGTCACACCAAGGTCACAACAGAGATGGCTCAGTCACATCCCTTTCTTTTGCTAGGCCCTATAAATTATGTTTCCTGGTGAATACACTTAATCTTGGAGCATTTGTCTGTGTGTGTGTGTGTGTGTGTGTGTGTGTGTGTGTGTGTGTGTGTGTGTCACATGCCATCTAACCAAAAAGGCAAGAGCTTAACATGTACTTGGGTTATTAGTCAGCGCAGGACACCAAACCATTTAATGACTTTGGTTGTTTGAAAGATAATGGTTCCATAAGTTCATGTATTTGATTGGAATTGTTTAGGAAGGATTAGGAAGTGTGGTCTTGTTGTCACTAGGGGTGACCTTTGAGGTTCAAAAGCCCACACCATTCCCTGTGAGTCTTCTCTCTCTCTCTCTCTCTCTCTCTCTCTCTCTCTGCCTCATGTTTGTGGATCAGATGTAAATTCTCAACTTCTGCTTCAGTACCATGTTTGCTTACCTGATGTCATGTTCCCTGCCATGGATATGATAGACTTTTCCACCCTTTGAGACAATGAGCCTAAATCAAATGCTTTCTTTAATGAGTTGCCTTGGTCAAGGTATCTTAGCATGACAATAGAAAAGTAGGTAAGACAATAGCAAGTCAAGGAACCTGCCATGGTCACTTAAGGGGTGGCCTCCAAACATATTGCTTCTTAGATCTTTCTTCATTTTATAACTTCTTCGCCTATCCCTAAAGAGTGCTACCATCAACTCAGTATATTTCCAAAAGCTGACTCTTGGGTTTAAACAAATGGTGCCTGAAAGATTTAATGCTGATCAGCTCTACCTCTTTAAGAGACAGACCCCGCACCCTGACAACAGTCAGGGCACCCACAGGGACGTGCCATCACCACATCACCCACCACACATTTACAGCCTGTGTGAGGACTCTGGGCATGCGTGGAACCTCAGTGCGCATGCAAAATCTTCCCTTTAAAAGTTCCAATTTCCCTGCTTCACTCTCTCTCTCTGCTTCTTCTTTGCTCCTCTCTTCTCTTCTCCCACCGACGTGCTTTCTCTGCCTCTCTATGGCTACCGGCCATGGCGGTCAGCCATTACCCCTGTTCCTCTTCTCTCTTAGTCTCCCTACTCTGCCGGGCCTATAATAAACTGGTTAATATGTCTCATCTTGCACCTCCTCTTTTTCTTTATATCTAATTTAAACAAAAATTTAACAGTGGCCCCTGGCCTTCTAAATCACCCATCACAGTGTCCTGACTCCACAAAAACCATCTCGGAAGTTTTCACATATTTCCCGGTTGCTAGAAAAATGCCAAGGCCAGCACGTCTCATGACAACATACACAATGCTGACTCAAGACTGAAATGACCTAAGAACCAGCGGTGCTGTTATGGGGATTGGGCAGGGCCAAAAGACAATATAATTTGCCATTTGGGTAGAGGCGGTGAGTCACTGTGTTGGGGGGACTTGCTTTAATTTCAGATACAAATGTGTGGTATTTAGGGTGGATTTGACCAACTGCTGGCTTCAGCAGTAAGTATTAAACTTACTAGAAAGTAGCAGAAAATCTCTAAGCAAGGATTTAATTGAGATACAGTTATGACTCTTCTCTTTCAATTACTAGGAAGGAAAACAGCAGGAGGCCCTTTTACATCAAGGATAACCCTAATGACATAGCCTGGACATGATGCAAGAAAGATTAAGACATACTCATTCACCCTGGGTCTCCCAATGAAATCCATGTATCCTCTCTCTAGATATGAAGATGCTGTAGATAGACGTTCTATGCTCTGTTTTCTCCCCTCACTAGCTTTGGGTCTCTGAGTAAGAATTTTCTGCTAATAGAAACCTACACTTTGTGAGTGAAGATGATATTTATTGTCTTAGTTGATTTTCCTGTCACTGTGATAAAATATCCTGACAGATGCAGCTTAAGACAGATGAGATTTGCTTTAGCTCGTGTCAAGGGTGTAGTTAGTTCATCTTAGCAGGGAGGCCGAGGCAGCAGGAGCTTGAAGCAGCAGGTGACATCAGGAAACCAAAAGGAGCATGCGTGTGTTTGCTCACTTTCTCTGTTTCGTAGAATCCTGTCTAAGGATAGTCTTGCCATCAATCACCATGTGTCTTTCTACATTATTTACCATAATCAAGATATTCCCAAACACGAATGCCTAATGGCTCATCTTCGGGTGATTCTAGAGCCTGTCAAGTTGACAGTTAGCACCAATCACTGTGTCTTTTCCTAATCTTCAGTAGTTTATAACATTCTCCAGCATTAGCTACTTCTTGGAGTAGTTTTTCCTTCATGGCATGATACTCTCATGATTTTCCTTGGATCTCTCCAGTTGGTCCCAGCTTTCGTTATCATTGTTGTTCTTGCTCCTCTTCCTGTGTTCCTGTAGCACTGTCCTGGGAAAATCTCTTCATTATCTTACTGTGAAGGACGGGGGAAGGAAACACAGCACACACTGGGCGTTGGTGGCTCACACCTTTAATCCTAGCACTAGGGAGGCAGAGGCAGGCAGATCTCTGTGAGTTCAAGGCCAGCCTGGTCTACAGAGCAAGTTCCAGGACAGGCCCCAAAACAATACAGAGAAACCCTGACTCGAAAAACAAACAAACAAACAAACAAACAAACATAAAAAGAAAACATAGCACAAATTTATTGATACACACTCTAGGCTGGAAACTAGAAACACTTTCCACACAGCATCTCATTAAATCCTACCAGCAACCCTGAAGGTAGGTAACTCTTATTCCTGTATTTTATATGGACGTTAACTTAGTTTCTATTCATCACCAAGTAATACCAATAACACCGAGTAGTACCAATTTTTTTTTTTTTTATTTTAGCCCAGGATGTCTGACTTTGCACACACACAGGCACACACATAGGCTGCTTTATCATTCTGCCTCCCAAATTTAAACTCTGCCTTCCCAGTACATTTACAGTTCTTTGACTGGTAGTTTATTGAGCTTTACCATGGTCAGGCCCTGCTGCTGGTGCCGAATCGACAAAGTAAGTAAAGGAAACAACCTCTGACTTCATGAAGGCTACTGCCTCTTTAGGGAGATGGCCTGTAAAACAGAATGGAATCAGTTAGTGATAAGCGATAGAAACAAATAATTTATTATCCTATGATAAATTAGGAAGAAAGATGCAGAAGACTACGCGGTAGGTAGAAGAGTGACCCCACAAAAATGTCCATTACAAATGCTTGGAGACTGTGAATATCTTAATGAGGTATCTAGAAATGGGGATTTTATAGATACGATTAAGTTTAAGGAGGCTGACATGGCGAGATTATCTAAAATAATGTGATCAGCCGTAGTTTAATCGCAAAGGCCCTTCACTGTGGAATGTCAGAGATTGGTGACGATGACAATGAAAGATGAATCAGGAAACATTTAAAGAATGACAGACTCAATGGCCGTGGCTGTCTTTGCTAGTCATGGGTCACCCGTCAATGAATGTATCGCATTTTCCAGACTCAAGCTTGGCTTAGAACCAGTGATAAAAGGGGGATATTGGTCATCTTATAAATACAAGGTGCTGGATTTCTAATGATGTGAGCAGAAAGGTTCTCCAGGACGTCCAAAAACAGAGTGACAGTGACACTGCCAGCAGATTATACGAGACTGATAAAATTCTGTGACAGACTTCTCACCTGGTGGACCTCTTCTGTAGCTCTGAGCCCCTGGGTTCTGATAGGCTGTTGTGGTAGGTTGTGTAAGAGTATCCATATAGACTCCTGTATTTGAACACTAGTGATGCTTGTTCAGGGATGCCTAGGAGGTATGGCCTTACTGGAGGAAGCATGTCACTAGAGGTGGGCCTCTCTCTCTCTCCCTCTCCTTCCTTCTCCTCCTCTCCCTCTCCCCTTTCTCTTCTCCTATCCCTCCCTCTCTCTCTAACACACTCCCTCCGCCCCACCTGGATGAACTGATCAACTGAGACTTTCCCCGAGGGAAAGGATGTATAGAGATGAAACATAGCTCCTTCTCAAAACCGGGACCATGCTTGGCAGAGCTGGCAATGGTGGCCTGGGGCTGGGGCCTTGGGGGTGGTGCAGTTTCAGATCCTGAGAAATCAACTCTCCCCATCTTAGAAGCCATAGTTATTGGCTCCAACAGTCCCAAGGCCACTACGTACTGGGTCTCTGATGTACTTAAGACAGCTTGTGTTCCCTTTATGCAACATTGTTTGATTTAGCTTCTCGCTGACTTAGTCCCATTGTAAGACAGTTTTTGCTGACTTTGTCCCATTTCTTCACTCGATAAGATGCTGTATTTATTGCTAAGCTTGCTTGGCATAAGACATAGCTTGTGCAAGACCTCTTTACATCAGCTTTTCTCTATCTTTATCTGTATCCAGGTCTTGGTGGTCTACACTCTCTGTCTCTGTCTATCTCTCTCTCTGCTTTGTCTCTCCTCTCTATTCTCCCTCTCTTTGTGGTGTGTGTGTGTGTGTGTGTGTGTGTGTGTGTGTGTGTGTGTGTGTGTGTGTGTGTGTGTGTGTTTGCTCATGATTCAAAATGTGAGCTCTGAGCTTGCTGCTGCAGCCACCGTGCCTACCTGCTCTTGTCCCTCTGAAACCATAAGACTGGATAGATCCTCCCTTGTATACATTGCTCTGGCCATGGTTTTTAAAATAAAGCAACAGAAAAGTAACTAGCACATTTGTTGTAGCAGGAAACAAAGTAACATAGGCTATTGTTTAGTCTAGTAGCCACCAAAAACACCATGTGGGGACCTTGAGAGGCAGCCAAGAGAGAAGAGCTTCCCAAGCAAAAAGAATTACCTCACTGGGCCAATAAGCCACTGTGGTAGGCATAATGGGAGAGCAGGGGAGTGAGGTAGCAGGAGAGCCTATGGCTGGCACATGTGAACATGTGACAGCCATTCAGCTTTTAGTTTTTCCCCTAAGAATGATAGAATGTTACTCAGCCAATTTATAAATATCTCCATAAAGCTTAGCACGCTGAACTCTTTTGTTTGTTTGTTTGTTTGTTTGTTTGTTTGTTTTCGAGACAGGGTTTCTCTGTGGCTTTGGAGGCTGCCCTGGAACTAGCTCTTGTAGACCAGGCTAGTCTCGAACTCACAGAAATCCGCCTGCCTCTGCCTCCCGAGTGCTGGGCATCAAGGCAGAGTACTCGACGCTGATCCTAACTCACTCACTCCAACTTTCTTCTACTCGACTTTTCTTCATCTGTGTGCTTAGTGGCTAGTCTTGCCACTTCTCTTTTCTATCCCAATTCCAAACTTGGTTTGGGATGAGCTAACTTTTACATGCTAGTTGGTCCTCCAACTCAGGTGCCTGAGTCTCTATTCACCGGTAGTTTGAAAGGGAGGCAAGCAGTGAGCAGAATAGCTACTTTCCCAAAATATTTACTTCTTGATCCTCTGAATCTATGAATATATATCACATGCCAAGGATATTAAAGTAGTAAGCAGAAGTGGAGTTGCAGAAAAATATGACCTTAAAACTAAAAGGTAGGCTGGGCGGTGGTGGTGCATGCCTTTAATCCCAGCACTTGGGAGGCAGAGGCAGGCGGATCTCTGTGAGTTCAAGACCAGCCTGGTCTACAAGAGCTGGTTCCAGGACAGCCTCCAAAGCCACAGAGAAACCCTGTCTCAAAACAAACAAACAAAAAAACAAAAACCAAAAACAAACAAATAAAAAAACACAAAAAACCCTAAAAGGAATCCTGAGCTGTTTGGGGATTCCAAAGCAAACATGATACTTGAATGGAGAAGAGGAAAGCAGAAGACAGAGGCAGAGTTGCCATTAGGAGAGAATCTTGAGGAGTCAATGGTGGCTTCGAAGATGCTAGAAATTAGTTGGGTGTTGAGCAGGTAAGGAGACACAATGCACAGAATGGGTGCCACTCTTAGAAACTGGAAAAGACAAGAAATCAGAAACTTCCTGATAGCAGCCCTGCCAACACCTGAAGTTGATTCAGGGATCTGAGCTCTAAAACTCGTAGCATTAGGAAAACCACAGGACTCACAACTTCTTTGAAACTTGCTTTTTCTTCAGTGCATCCTATCTGGGTAAATAGTAGAGGCTCCCCCATTTACTCAGGGCTGAAGTAGGCACTTCCTTGATTCCTTCTTCTCCACATGAATCTGTCATTGACAACATCAGGTTCTCGACAGTTTCACTTGTAAGTCACCTACTGTGCTCTTCCCTAACTCAGATCATCAGTGTCCATATTTCAGGAAAGAGGGAGGTAATAGTCACCCATCAGCCACTCCCCACTGAACAGCAAGAGTAAGCCTTCTGCCCTGAAGATTCCGTGTGTTTAGATCTCTCACCTCAAAACACCCCGTTGACTTGGTTCCAAGCTTCTTTACCCTGTGTTAAGCCCTCCAACCCGGCTTCAATCATATTTCCCAACACATGTCCTCATATTAAGTTTCTACTACGTCGTGGAAAGCATTCCTTCAAGTGCTGCCGATGGCTTCTGGGTCTCCAGTGTTATGATTTGGGTGTAGTTAGCACTCATTTCCATGGACATTTAAGTCTCAGATTACTCCCTTCATCTTGTACCAGCTCCACTAAAGAGTTGGCCCCCTGATATTGGGACCTCAAATTTTCTCTTCAATACAGTCATCACAGTAAGTAGTGTTTATTCCACACGAGAGCAGTTTTTTACCAAACCTTTTCACTACAATATTCCTATCCCAGCACTCAGCATGCAGGAGGTGCTCAGTAAATGCTTGTCTGCTGATACCTGACCGCCAGAGCAGCAGACTAATAAATAAATCTCTCTAGCAATAATTCTCAACACGTGGGTCGCAACCACCCCTCTGGTCGTCACACAACAGATATCCTGCCTATTTACATTACAATTGTAGCAAAATTACTGTTCTGAAGTAGCACCTAAATAATTTCATTGTTGTGGCTCACCACACCATGAGCAACTGTGTTAAAGTATCACAGGGAGGTTCAAAACCACTGCTCTACTGTGTTTTCCATGCCACTTTTAGTAGCTGTTTTCTGGAAAGTCTGAATTATAGACTTCTCAAGATGTATTGTCCCTGATACTAATTTTCACATTCTTGACTTTTGTTTTTTCATTTGAAATGTGCAGTAAGCTGACAGAGGATAGTTTTCTTTCTTTTTCTTTTCTTAGTCACTCTTGCATTCCTTGTGCTATTTGAAAATCGCTTAGTAATTTATTTATGGAGCCATTTCAATGTGCCCGTCATTAAATAACTAGACTGTAGGAAGTGAATAAAATAGAACACGTCCGTTTTTACTGAAATTGCATTTTAGCATGCTCATAGAGTAAGGGGAAGTGCTGTTTGGGAGTAAACAAACACTATCAGGTAGTACAGCAGCCAACCCTCCTTTACTTGAGATTTCACTTTTTACGTTTTTATGTAGCTTAGGTGAACTATGGTTCAAAACTTAAAATTTCTAGAAATACTTGCCAAGTTTGAAATAACTATGACAATATATAGCTATGCTTACACTACCATTAATGTCTTACGGTGTCTAATTTATATATGTATATAGATATAGATATTTATGAATAGGAAAAGCAGAGAACTATCTGCATTTCGGATTAAATTGGGGTCCACCCCCCCCCCCAATGAGGGATTGTTGCTGTAGTTTCAAATCAGAAAGCAGTGCACGTGTGCGCGTGTGTTACTCAGAGAAACTTCGAAAATATCGGAGCAGGGAACAAACGCGATCAAGGGGGGTGGGTTTCTTATTGCACTGAAGTATGCAAGAACAGAAATCCTATTTTCTGCTTTTGCAAAGCAGACTGCCAGGGCAAGCTATGCCCAGTGGACAAACACTTCAGCCCGCTGAGCCTGCATCCTATCTGTCAGAGGACAATAGTTAGGAACACTTTGTAGTTTTGTTAGGAGAAAACGCTCCACAAGAACCCAATGCAAAACTGGCGCTCTATCAAGTGCAGACGGGACTCGCGGCAAATGCATCCAATCCATCACTGGTACCGCCTCCTGGCCACAGCTCCACTGTGATTGGCTGACTTTCCGTCCGTCTTGCCTCTCTGGGGCGCGTAGCTCAATCGCGTTCCATCACTGGTACCGCCCCTTGGCCAGAACTCCACCGGTGATTGGTTGACTCCCCGTCCGTCTTGCCGGTCTGTGGCGCATAGCCCAATCGCGTTCCATCACTGGTACCGCCCCCTCTGACCAGAACCCCACCGGTGATTGGTTGAGTTCCCGTCCGTCTTGCCTCTCTGGGGCGCGTAGCCCAATTGCATTCCAGCACTGGCACCACCCCCTGGCCAGAGCTCTACCGGTGATTGGTTGACTCCCCGTCCGTCTTGCCGCTCTGGGGCGCGTAGCCCAATCGCGTTCGGCTTCGCGCGGCGCCTGGCTCCGCGTCTTCCGGGCTGACGCGCGCGTCGCGGCGGGCGGAAGTGGCGCCGCTGGTTTGAAATCGGCGGAGCCGGCTCGCCGGGGCCCGAGCGGCCGAGAGCCATGTCCACCCCTCCGCTGGCGCCCGCGGGCATGGCGGCCGGGCCCTTCGGCGGCCCGCAGGCGCAGCAGGCGGCGCGCGAGGTCAACACGGCCACGCTGTGCCGCATCGGGCAGGAGACGGTGCAGGACATCGTGTACCGCACCATGGAGATCTTCCAGCTGCTCAGGAACATGCAGGTGGGCGCACGGGGGCTCCCGGGGCAACCTGGGGGTGTGCCTGCCCCTTGTGAGGACCTCCCCTCCTCCCCGTCCCCCTGAGTCCCCAGGCTGGGCCTGCCCCCCCCCCCGGCATCCCTCAGGTGTGGGCACAACCCACACACACACACACACACACCCCACGTCTGCCTCCAGGCCTGGGGATTGCAGGTGTGGTCACCCCATGTTCCCAGCACTGTTCCCCAGCAGGCATCTCCTCCCCACCCCACCCCGCCCCCACCCCAGGAAGAGTCCTGGAGCATCTGTGCCCATTCCCCGCCCCCCCCCAAGTGTCCCCAGCATGTGTCTGTCCCCCACCCCCTCCCCACGAGACATCAGGTGTGCCCACCCCCCAAGGTGTCCCCAGCATGTGTCTGCCCCCACGAGACATCAGGTGTGCCCACCACCAGCTCCAAAGTGTCCCCAGCATGTGTCTGTCCCCACCCTCTCCCCACTAAGCATCAGGTGTGCCCACCACCAGCTCCAAAGTGTCCCCAGCATGTGTCTGTCCCCACCCTCTCCCCACTAAGCATCAGGTGTGCCCACCACCAGCTCCAAAGTGTCCCCAGCGTGTGTCTGTCCCCACCCCCTCCCCACGAGACATCAGGTGTGCCCACCACCAGCTCCAGAGTGTCCCCAGCATGTGTCTGTCCCCCACCCCCTCCCCACTAAGCATCAGGTGTGCCCACCACCAGCTCCAGAGTGTCCCCAGTGTGTGTCTGTCCCCCACCCCCTCCCCACTAATCATCAGGTGTGCCCACCACCAGCTCCAGAGTGTCCCCAGCATGTGTCTGCCCCCACGCCCTCCCCACAAGACATCAGGTGTACCCACCACCAGCTCCAAAGTGTCCCCAGTGTGTGTCTGTTCCCACCCCCTCCCCATGAGACATCAGGTGTGCCCACCACCAGCTCCAAAGTATCTCCCCAGTATGTGTCTTCTCCAAAGATCTAGGGCCTGGCTGGTGGCACCGAGGGTTCCTTTTCCAGATTGGACCCAAGTTAAGTTGTGGGCCTGTCTTGTAAACACTGTTTTCCCAAGGGCAAGTGGGTCACACCTCACTTGCCTTTTAAAATCACTTTAGAAGACTCAGAGGGAAATTTCTCCTGCAGGAGATGCCCTGAAGCTGAAGACTTCAGACAGTATGGTTCTCCCCCTTTCTAGGCTAAACTAGATTACTGTAAGCTGTGCGGATGTAAAGTTTTGGCATACTTAGGAATATGCGTGTGACTGGATCACAGTCACAATAGTGAAAAGAACACCCAGTACCCAAGATGTTTCTCCTTCACCCGCTGTGGCGTTGTTTTGCCTCTGTCCCCAAGGAGTCACTGCTGGTTTGCGTTTAACAGTTTTATATGATATGAATCACATTGTGGGTCCAGGTTCCCTCAGCATCTCATCTACTGTGTCTTTTCCTTTCCTTACTATTTTAGTGAATGAATAATACATCGTGGCCTTTGTTGATCTGTGGCCCATGTTCAGGTTGTTTCCACTTTGGAGCCCTTATAAGCAGTGCTGCCCTTATAAATAATGTCAATGTTTGTCTTTTACGGACTTATGTGAGCCTGGGCTTCATACTTTTGAGTAAATGGCTTAGGAGTGTAATTATTGAATCATATATGCATATATATGTGTATATGTGTATATATATCATGTACACAATATATATATTTGCTTTTTATTAATTTTTTATTTTTTTACATTTCAATCCCAGTTCCCCCTCCCTTTTCTCCTCCCATTACCCACCCACCCCCACCTCCCATCTGTTCCTCGGAGAGGGTAAGGCCTCCCCTAGGAAGTCTACTAAGTCTGTCCCATCATCTTGTTGAGGCTGGACCAAGGCACCTCCCCACCCCCCACACCCCTGTGTCTAGACCGAGCAGGGTATCTCTCCATATAGAATGGGCTCCACTAAGTCAGTTTGTGCATTAGAGTTAGATCTTGGACCCAGTGCCAGTGGCCTCATATACTGTCCCAGTCTCACCATTGTCACCTATATTAAGGGAGTCTAGTTCAGTCCTATGCTGGATCCCCATTTGTTAGACAGGAGTCAGTGATCTCTCACTAGCTCGGGTGAGCTGATTCTGTGGGTTTCCCCATCATATTTTCTCTCCTCCTTGTGTCTTTTACTTTGCCGATGCTTTTGTCGGTCTGTGGCTCTCACATTCTCTCCTTCAAACCATCTTTTGAGGAGCAGAGTTTTATAATTGTGATGGGATTCCATCACACTTGTTGATTTGTTCTTCTACAGATCTTGCTTCTGGTGTCAAACATAATTTTTTGGGTTTGTATATGTGAATATTTCAGTTTTGCTCTTTTAAGTTTTCCCTTAGGTTTATAACCTGTCTAAATTCTGGAGGAGTGTTTATAATGATCAGTTTGGGTCTAAGTTCATCTTTTGGCTTCAGATATCTAGATTGTTCCTGTGTAGTTTGTAAGTCATTGTTAGTGCTTTCTTACTCTGCAACTACAAGATGGAGAAAGCATCCTTGTTTTACCAATGAGGGTTCGATGGATTAGAGAGGTGAACTGACTCCCTAAAACTACTCAGTGCAGGCTAACTGAAGACATGTCTTGAGACTTAACAATTTTTACTTCTGCCAGTGCCCTAAAGAGCATCTTAATGCTTTTGTTTGTTTGTTTCAAGAAAAAAGATAGTTGAGATTTTTGTCTCCTATTTTTTATAAAAGTGATTTTGTTTTGTGGGAATCTTTTAGGACTGTGTCAGTAACTCAGTGTGAAATGTCATGCAAAAATGGTATCATTATAAATGGACGCAAAGGAAAAGCTGAAATTCTTGGGCAGTTTTCAAGTGAATAGATTCATAATGAAAATGGAGTGTGGATTTCATGATGTCTCAGAATTTAGCCTGCCCTGTGCCAGCATAGAACGTGTAGAAACAGGTATGGTCACAGATTGCTAAACACCTATCAATTACTTTCCACAATTGTAAGAACAATTTCAAGAGATACTTTTTTTATTCCTATCATATAGTTAAGGAAACTGAGGGTTAAAGAGAGAATGAGTAGGTGACCCACCATCACAGATGACCCCAATAACCTGCTGTTACATCACCTAAGTTGTTTTTGAGCCATCTATATTATTAAGAGAGCTAGAACTGAACTTCATCGCCTGAACAGAACGAGACTTTCTGAAGCTCCTACCCACAAGTAGGCTGTAGGTAGGCCTGCATTTCGAACTGACTTGTAAGAACTGAGACAGTTACCTATCTGCCTTCTACTTTGTCCTTAAATGCATCTCAAACCCTTTGGGGGATGTTACAATGACCCTAAAAGGCAACAACAATGTGGCCCTTGAGTTCAAAAACGTCAGAACTGATGATATAAACAGATGTTCTTGACTGTAAACAACAGGACGGTTTGTTTAACCACAGGCAGCTTTTCTAATTTCCGTTATCCATGCTTCATTGTGGATATTTAAAAGGATATTTTGAGAAAAAAGAATGCGGCGAGACTGTACCTAGCTTTCATTACAGCACTGTTATCATTTTTCTGCTTTATTTTTATTAATCTTGTACTCCATCATCGTCTGTATACACGTCTGCAAACCTGTGAACAGGGAGGGGCATGATGCCAGTTTCTGGCATCCCCTGGGGAGTGAGGATCTTACAGGACTCCAGTAGGAGGGACGACCCCGTGTTCTTCAACACACTCAGATTGCAAACGTGCAATCTGTAGTAGTCCATGAAAGAGAAGCAACATGAGTGCACACAGCTAGCTACTTGCAGGCATTTCTTTGAGAATTGTCCTTTGTCTATTAGATGTCCCTTAGCCGCTCAAGATCCTGCAAACCATAGGCTTTTCTTAGAAACAACAACAACAACAAAAAACGAGTAAACATATTTTGAAAAACAAGTCTTTGAGGTGTTAAGAAGCATCTCCCCAAATATCCCTGGATCCAGGTGAAGATCCCCTGTGAAAAATAGCATTGCTTTGATCCTGCTTGTTATCCTTTTAATTCGTATTTTGACTACATAATATATTCGTAATTTAGGGATAACTGAACACACTTCAGTGGGCATTCTCCTTTCTATTCCCCTTCTGCTAGGTCTCTAACTCCTCCCTCCAAGCAGTGGTTGTTAATGATTCTAGCCACTGGTTGTATTTATCTTCCAAATGCTCTTTGCATATTAATCAAATCTGTGCATTTATGTTGTCCCATCCCTCCCTCCCCTTTGCACAGATAACCGTATAGTGTGCATACTATTTTGTACCTTATCTTTTCCGTCTGGTATATTGGCGTGCATTCATATTCATAGAGAAAGCACTCCCCTTCTCTTTTTATACCTTATAGTATTCCATCCACTTTGTGGAAATACCCTAGTGGGACCCTTTATGCTGCTTAAGTTTATGCTGGAGCAAATGACCGTGTCCCACACAAAGGAGCAACTGTACCTGCTGATGAGCTTGTAGAAGTAGCTAACTTCTAAAGTACAGTAACTCAGTGGGTCATCATGTATTGTCCTTCCAGAGCTGCACGTACGTTCCTGTGTCTTCAGACCAGCACAGTGCATTGCTTATGCGTGGAGGGGTTTGATTACCTGATAGATAACCTTGCATTTACCCTCATTTAATTGAGTGTGAACATCTTTTTGTATATTTACGAATCATGTGTTTTATTTTCTGCTGTTGCTTATTCCTATTCTCTCTCTCTCTCTCTCTCTCTCTCTCTCTCTCTCTCTCTCTCTCTCTCTCTCTCTGTGTGTGTGTGTGTGTGTGTGTGTGTGTGTGTGTGAGATTTTTATCTCCCTTGTTGTCTGTGATATATTTGCACATGTTTTCCCCAGTCTTTGTTTTTGTTTCTTCTGTCTTGTTTTGGAGTTGGGATCTGTGTAGCTTGTCTTGAGCCTGTGCTGAGATGGTGGAATTGCAGAACTGGGCTACTGTGCCTGCTATATCCAGTGTCTGGTTTCTTATTTTACCTCTTGATTCCTCTTAAGGCTTTTTTTTTTTTTTTTGGTCCTGCTTATTGTTTTTAATGTACAATTTATTGATTTTCTAGTTTGTACAATTTATTAGGCTTACAGATTTTATGTCTAGTTAGGAGGAAAGCCCTCCCCACTCTCAAATAAGGAAGAATTCTGTGAGTTCTTACTGGAATTTGTACATTTAAAAGTTAGTCCTTGTGGGATTGGTCCTGTTATGAAGTGTGATGTACAGCACTCATCTTATTATGCAAATGGTTGATTGAAAACTCACCTCTGCTTTCCTTGTTGGTTCAGGTACAGCTTGGTCCAAACATGTCTGGCTGGAGATGTTAGAATGTTTCCTTTTGCTTCTGTCATTGGTGGTCGGTGTTCGTGAATGTGCTTGTATTTCTATTTCTGAATAAGTGGCCTTCCCTACTTTCCCACCTGCATCTTAGAACTAGAAAAGCCAGAAAACCTGTTAGTAGTTTTATTCGTTTTTGCAGCCTAGAAAACAGTGAAAGTGTTAAAGTCTTAGTAATCAGTAACATGGAATGTCTTTGTCTTTTTTAGCATTTGAAGTTTTTGTTTTTATCTTTTTAAGTTATTCCTAGATATTTTCTTTCCCCTCCCTCCCTCCCTCCCTCCCTCCCTCCCTCCTCCCTCCCCCCCCTCCCTCCCTTCCTCCCTCCCTCCCTTCTTTCATTCATACTAGGTCCTTGTCTTTCCATTTTCTTTTTAGAGATGAAAGCAAAGCTCTTACTTTCTCACTGTTAGCTTTATACTTAACTCTTATGGAGTTCTCTTACCATTGGTGGCTTTTTATGATGTCATGTTTGAAACACTGATCACTCTACAGCTTCCTCTTCAATGCCTCAACCTTTCTCTCTTCCATAGTCACCCTGGCCAGCTCCTCTGCAACAGATGCGTCAACAGTAACAGTGGTCTTAGTAGATATCTTTTTCTGCTCCTGACCTTAGTAGGAATAATCCCTCCAATGGCTCCACATCCATCATGATGCTGACTTTATAACCCAAATATGTTTTTCATATATGCGGAATTTTGTTATAAGAATAGATGATGAATTTAGTTGAATGCCTTTTTAGTATCTGGGAGTGTGATGTATTTATGAGTTGCCATCCATATTCATGAGGGAGATGGTTATTGATGAGCTTTCCAGCTGAGTAGCTACCCTACCCCACAGCATGCAGCAAGGGATCCCAGGTGCTGTTAATACGTTCTGTTGAGTATGGGTGCCATCACTCATCCTCACTGCCACACTCACGTCCAGAGCAATGCTTGACACGCGGAAGGTGAGTGGGAAGCTGATGTTGTATGAAAACTAATATCCAAACTTACTAAGCTGGCAGATTTCAGTGGATAATTCCTTGCATTTCAACAAGATTGCTTTTCTTCATAATAAGAGTCATCAATCTTTCTGTGCATGACAAGCACTTCTCATGGACACGTAAACATAGACCTAGGGTAAAATGCTCATGAAAATTATTCAGACCATACACTCAAACTCTTGTGCTGAAAATATGCTACCAAGAGGAGGTGTCGTTCTTACTAAGTGGAGCATATAGGCAAAGTAGGCAACCTGGTAAGATGCCAGGGTTCAGGAGCCCACCGCCTCTCTGAGTGAGATGTAGTCGTCACATCCTTCTCAATCAGACAGGAAGGCTGGGGTCATTTAACTGTCTCTCTGCATTGTTGGTGCCTGTTAACATCTGTAAAAAGAGTTCTTAGGGGAGATCCTACACTGTATGGAAGGATGAACCCTTCCAATGCCATCGTATTTGAAAATGCTGTGAGCTAAAGCGCCCTTGGTATTTTATCACACTTCACAGAGGCATTTTAAAATGTATTAATGCTGAGGATTCCCGAAACTGGAAATAATTCAGAAATTTCAAAAGATCTGTCTCCTGAGCTGAGTCACTGTAACATTTACAAAGGGGCTGTGCAAATGAGAAACAAATTATTCAAATACCCAAATTCCATTTAGCTGTGACATTGTCATTATTTCAATGAATACTTTTTTGGAAAAATTATGTTATTAATTAATTAGCTTTGATAGTTATACCCCTGGCAGATGTAGCTAGGGCCTTGTGGGGGGCGGTGCAAATGCTGTACCACCTGCCTGCCTTTCACTCTTTGTTTTGAAACATAGTCTCATTACATTTCTCCAAGCTGGCCTTGAATTCACATCATGTAACAAGCCAGCCCTGAACACTTTAGCCTCCTGGGAGGGCCTACAGGCCCACACTACCAGGCCTGGCTGGTAAGTTTTTTGAATTAAGAAAATTGGATGACTTGGAACAGATATGATAGTAGTAATTTATAAAGATTTATTAATAATGTTTGGGTATACATTGGTTTGTACCCATATCTTCTATTATGATTTTTTTCAATGAACTTTGGTGGTTCATGTTTTAGTTTGCACTTTGCATATCTTACTCTGTTAATCATCATAGTTAAGATATTTTGAAAACGCTTTTGCAAATATTGAGCACACTGTCCCATTTCTGCAAAACAAAACCCAAGCTTCACTTTTAAATATATATGTGTGTGTGTGTGTGTGTATATACTATATATGTATGCATAGTATATCTATTGTATATGTGTATATATATATGTAAATACATATTTAAAATTCCTGGGCAAGTTCAGCAGCTTGCTGCCTTTATGTGACAGTGCTATTAAAATCGTATATTTCTAACATTAAAGGGCAAAGGCATTCCAGCTCATTAGCAGTCTCTTCACAAAGCCTTTTCTAAGATTTTTTTATTGCAATGAAACACTGTACCAGGTTGCTAATAAATTGGTATAAGGATTACTTTGAAAACTTCAAGCTTTTTATTGTTTTCTTTTGCCTGCCAAGCTGCCAAATGGTGTCACCTACCATACTGGGACTTACCAAGACCGGTTAACAAAGCTACAGGACCATCTTCGCCAACTTTCTATTCTCTTCAGGAAGCTAAGATTGGTCTATGACAAGTGCAATGAGAGCTGTGGTGGAATGGGCCCCATTCCCGTTGAGGTAAGCTTCTCTGACAGGAGTGTGCGCAGCAGAGGTGACGGGGTGGGAACACCCGTAGTTTTTTTCTTTCTCCTTTTAGCAGCAGTCTCTGCTTTTAATATTATGTGTTTTACTTCTGAGGAGAGATAAAAAAAAAAGTGAATATATGTGTTTTTCTTGAATGATTTTTGTAGCATTTGTTTTTCCAGGCCTGTAGTGATATTTTTGTGTTTGCTTCTGCGTTTGTTGGGATTTCAGTGACAGTGTTCTCTTTTATTAGTCTTAGAAGAAACACTTAGTTACTAGTGGCAGTTTTTACCAACGCTGAGAAAAGTTGTGTCTGAGTAGAATGTGATGGAAACAGTCGTGGCTAGAAGTCAGGACCCGGTGAAGATGCAGCGGGAAGTCATGAGTGAAGCCAGCTGTTGGAGATTGTCTGTGACGAAACACAGAGTCCCAGTGGTTGGGGGTGGGGGAGTACCATTGTCTTCTGCCCCCAAATGCAAGAGCGCAGAGCATGTGGAAATGATGGAGCAGGAAATGTCTATGGAGAGTTTGGGGGAAGAAACAGAAGTCAGAGGAGTCAGTGCGAGGCCAGAGGCTGTCTTCAGACAGTTCTGCAGCAGGAGAATGCAGGCCAGGTATATGTGGCCCGAGAATACAAAATCTTTGCCAGGGGGATCCTGCTTTGACTGTTTCTTCACGACAATTTACCGTGATAGAGACTGGCTGGTTCCTAAAGTCCACCTCATTTACAAGGGGTTTCCTCCAGTGAGTGTCATCACAGGCCACACATAATTAAGTGTATTTTTGCTAGAAGCACCATTGCTCTGTGTATTTCTTACCTTATTTAAAAAAACAAAAAACAAAAAACAAAAAAAAAAACTCATACCTTAAAGAAACTAAGACAAACAAAAAGTCTTGCGGCCACTGGAGTTCTGAGTGCCAAGTTGGTGGCGTTTGCATCACACATGTCCTAGAAGACCCTTTCTTGTCGTGGAAAGAAAGCCTGTCTTACTTGGAGTAGACTGTGAATGGGTCAGGGTGGAAGCCACATCTTACCTGACACTCGTCTTTCAGTGTTCAGCCGGCATCCAGTGGCCTGAATGAGTAGAGTATAATAAGTTAATGCGTGACAGCTAGTGAGTTCTTTGAGGGGAGGGTGAGTTGTGTTACTGTTTTCAGTTAAACACAGTGAACTTTATAGGGAAACCAAGGTCTTCTGGTGCTTAATCTTTTTAATTTTTGAAATTAAAATATAATTACGTCATCTTCCCCTTTCCTTTTCCTCCCCAATCCTTCCGGTGTATTACTCCCCCATCCCCCACCCCCACACTCCCTCTCAAATCCATGACCTCTGGTGTCTTTGTTTGTTTGTATATGTGCTGTTTTGCAAAAGAAAGCTGAAGTATGGCTCGTGGAATGCACTGAAATGATTTAAGCTTTCAGAGGTGTTGCTTCAGGCCTTCGCCTGAAACTAATTGATTTTTAAAGCATTAAAACTATTTAGGAAATGGCTTCTCAGCGGATGCAGTGTCTGTAGTCTAGCTCACATATTTGGAGCCCACTTCCTACTGCTCTTTGTCCCTTCCAGCAACTTATTCCGTACGTGGATGAAGATGGCTCTAAGAACGACGACCGGGCTGGCCCACCTCGTTTTGCTACTGAGGAGAGACGAGAAATTGCAGAAGTAAATAAAGTGAGTGATTGGTTTATGTTTATATTTCAGAGCCTAGTGTAACTCTTAAACATAGTATGGGTTTTGGAATTGCCCGGTGTTGTTTTTGTGGCAAGAAGCAAAGGGGAAGCAGAGCTGCCGTGGAGGGTTGGGAAAGATCATGGGTTTCCCTCAGTAAAGCCTCAGAGCCCAACGGTCATAGCCCGTTCACTTCCCCAAGCTGAACCCCGGCCTCTCTACAAATGATGAAGACTTCCCAGCGGGAGATGTGCCTGCCACAGCCTGTGACTGAGAAATTCCGGAGCTGTGGAAGCATTCTCCTGCCTCCACTCCAAAAAGTTCTCACAGACAAACATTTGCTAACCTTCAGATAGTTGTAATGGAACAGTAGACAGAACTGGGGACTCATTCCCAAAAGCTAACCTCAAAAGTACCAGCCTCATCCTTTCACTCACAAACCCAGATCACCCTGACAGTCTTCATTCTTCTTGACAGACGACACCAATGTGTTAGCATCTACTCTAGCTAAACAGCCTTCTGAGCTGTACAGAGGTAATTTAGTTCATATACATAATGTAGACTGTCTGTTACCTTGGAAAGCGTTGTTCTCCAGTGGCTAAAAGGCATTCGATATACTCCAGTCCACTTGTGCTGGCTCAGTGCTTGAGTCAAGAACAGTTCTCTTTTTATCTTTTTTATTTGTCATAAATAGCCAAAGTTTTTATGTAAGTACAGTATAGAAATATTCCTGTTTAAAATGCCATATAATAAAATCCTCCAGTGTGCTAGATATAATTGTAGAGGTTATAGCCAGTTCAAAACGACAGTACACAAGAGCTCAAACATAGTTATTATTTACAAGCTTGTTAGCATGTTCAGAAAAGCTCACCTGATAAACCAGTATAGTGTATAAAAAGTTCTATTAAAAAAAAAGGGATTAATGGCACGCAGACTGAAACCATCCTCTTACAATGCTGTTAGCTGCTGCAGTCTCTTCCCAGTTGAAACAAGATGTACTAAGTGGATAGGAATTGCAACAGTGACTGGCCTGTTAAGATAGATAAAGTAATGGAGTTCTTAATTGGTCTAAATAATAAAAACTGGGAGCCAAATATAGAGGAAAATGCTGAGAGATCAGAGAGGAGCAAGCCACAGCCACACCTTAACTCCTTAGAGTCTCAGCAGACAAGAGAGCAAGTTTCTGTTTCTCCCAGCTTATATCCTGTTTCTGCCCAGTTATCTTACTTCTGGTCTGTCTGTACAGACCTCTATGGTTAGCTAGTGGCAAGCTCCAGTCTCTGACCTTCGGACAGGCTTTATTTGTACAAGCAAGTAAGAAGAGTAAATATAAAAGTGCCAGTCTTAATTACTTCATAATTTCGTGCAGAATAATCCAAATCTAAATGAGATTTAACATGAAAGCATGCAAAAAAAAATAAAGAAAGAAAGAAGAAAGGAAAAAAATAGGAGGCTTTAGTACAATATTAGGCAAAAAAAATGAAGTCGTCTTCTGAAAATGTACAAAAATATATTTTAAAAATCTAATAAATAAGGTTAATAATGCAGAATTGTTTGCTTCAAACCTTAAAATTAAGATGAGACATATAAAGGCATAAGTAAGCATGTACTGTTGGCCCAGGAAGAGACAGATGGGTAAAACGATGGCCAGAAAAACTGCTTTTCTGATGACTATGAGAATTTAATATGACAGGAAAGGGATTATGTGAAAAATTAATCTTTAGAAATAGAAAGTTGGTGGGGGAATTAACTAACTATTGTATATTAAAATGAATTTCAGGGTTAAGTATGTCCAAAAACCCAAACTGTTAGAAAAAAATAATAGGTGAAAGTGTGCTTTAAAACCAAAGAGAAAGAAAAAAAGGACTTAGATTTAAATACTGTAACTTAAGAATGTAGTCTTTGAGAATTTCATACAGTATATTGTTATCATTTTTTCTTTTCCCCCCAATTTTTCCAGACCTTCCTGAAAACCCACTCAAGTTCTTTCTTTCTTTCTTTCTTTCTTTCTTTCTTTCTTTCTTTCTTTCTTTCTTTCCTCCCTCCCTCCCTCCCTCCCTCCCTCCCTCCCTCCCTCCTTTCTTTCTTTCCTTTTTCTTTTTTTTGGTTTTTTGAGACAGGGTTTCTCTGTGTAGCTTTTGGAACCTATCCTGGCACTCGCTCTGGAGACAGGCTGGCCTCGAACTCACAGAGATCTGCCTGCCTCTGCCTCCCGAGTGCTGTCTTTCTCTTTCTTAAACTGACAGCCAGGGAGCCTGCATGGGGCTGACCTAGGCATGTATGTTACAGTTGGGTAGCTTGGTCCTCTTGTGGGACTCCTAACAGCAGGAACGGGGCTGTCTCTGACTCTTTCACTGGCTTTTGGGACCCTTGTCCAATTTTGGGTTGCCTTGTCCAGTCTTAATCCATCTGGAGGTGCTTAGTGTTACTGCAACTTGATACGCCGTGTTTTGTTGGTGCTCGTGGGAGACCTGCCCTTTCTAAACAGAAGTGGGGGGGAAGAGTAGGTTGGGGGGTCGGGGGGTGGGGGAGGTACTGGGAGGACAGGAGGGAGGGCAAACTGCAGCTGGGATGTAAAATAAATGAATTAATTAATTTTTAGAAAGGATAAAGATATAGTTTAACAAGTTTTAAACATTGCACACACACATACACACAGGAAACAGCCACTGAAAACATGGAGTTGGATTTGCATTGGCCATCTTAGTGCCACTCCACTGAAGAAAATGGTTTTCCCTCTCCCCGCTTTCATTTGCAAAGGGATGTTGGCCAGGGATGGGGATTTGTGCCCACTTCCCTTCCTATGTCCTGGGATTTGTCTGACTTGAGCTTGTGTAGGTTTTGTAGATGCTGCTGCCACAGTCTCTGTGAGTTATGTGTGCATCTACCCTGCGTGTGTCTGGAAAAAGTTGCTTCCTTAAAATTATGCGCTATTTCCGGCTCTTAGAATCTTTCTGCCCCTTTTTGCACATACATCTCTGAGCCTTGAGGGGAAGGGTGTGAAGAAGACAGACTACTTAGGGCTAAGTACTCTAAAGGCTTTTACTGTCTACACATTGTCCAGTTGTGAGTCTCAGCGTTAACAGGGTTGAGTGATGCACTGGCCTATGGCTATAGCAGTATATCGTTAGGAGTTTTATTGTTGTGTTCATTTAGCAGGATAATAGTAGCAGGTTTTGTTCTGGGTCTATGACCTACCTAGTCTTGGGTTCTTGGCCTCATTAATAATATCAGGTTTAAGTTCTGTCTCATGGACCCTAAATCCGATCAAAAGGTGGTTGGTTACTCCTCTAGCGTTCATGCCATTACTACAGCAGTGACCATATCCTGTAGGCAGGTCATTATTATAGCTCCCAGAACCTGGCATCTTTTTCTTTTAAAGGTGAATGATGATTTTAAAAAGAACATTTCCAACAAAAGTAGAAGTAATTAATCACCATTATGACAAAAAAACTCACAGAAAGAATTGGTTGGAATGAGGAGGGGACTGAGAAATGGATTTAGATTTGAAACTATGTTTATATGTTAAGAATTGTCAGGCTAGAGATGTAGCTGTGCAAAAAGAAAAGATAATCATGTATACTTTTCCCACAGTATTTTTCTGGAATAAGTGTTTGTTTGTTTGTTTGTTTATAATTCAGCGAATAGGTAGGTATACAGGTTCCCGAAAGTTTGGCTATTTTGCAGTAAATGTCAATGTTTCCATGTTTCTTTTCTGGTTCATATTGAGTGACTTAAGTCAGATTCTAGGTGGTATAGTATTAATGAATTTCAGGTTGTTACAAAGAAGAAACAATCAATTTAGATATTTAAATTCCCCATTTAAAGCCAAACTCTGTATTATGTAGAAATTCATTTTTTTTTTTTTTAAGGAATGTAGTGTAAGGGTGGAAGTATGTATCATCTCGTGACAGGCCAGAGACAGTCAACTTCTCTCTATTTCTTAGGAGCTCCTAGACAAGCATTTTTGGTTTTTTGTTTTTTTTTTTCTTTTTCTTTTTTTCTCATTTGTGTGCATGTGCAGGCCAGGGGTGAAAGGTAACCCACCCTATCACACCCCACCTTATTTTTTTGAGGCAGGGTCCCCTGAACATGGAGCTTGGTGTTGGGCGAGAACAGTTCATGGGACCTGCCCCTCCACACTGGGGTTAGAGATGGGCATGGATGCAATGCATTCTTACATAGCAGACACTTCCCCTGTGTAATCTCCCCAGCCCCGGTTATGCATTTTGAGCACCAGAGAACGGTGGTGACCGGAGGCCAGAGATAGAAGGGGGCTAAGGCTAAGATTTGGCTAATTTAAACTTCAGACCAGAATGATGAAGAGAATAAAATTCACTGCTGAAAAACAAAACAAAAACACAAGTAGATTGGTAGGCTATCGAGGACAACTTGAGGGGGTAGGTTCTCTCTGTGGTGTGGGTCGGGGATCAAATCTAATGATTGCTATAATGAAACGAACATTTCATTGGTGTCACTTGTAAAGGATTTATACATATACAGATATATGTATATATTCATTCATAAATGTGAAATGTTTGTCTTCCCCATGCCTGTTATGTTAAAGTATATATTCTTCTTAATGCAAATAGTTACTTTCTGTTTTTCCCATCAGTTCATATGAGTAGTGGGGACTGTACTTTAATGTGTCAGTCGGCTTTCTGTTACTGTAACAAATACCTGAGACAAATAAGCTTAAACAGAGGTAAAGTGTGTGTTGCTTTAAAATGTGGAGGTTTAGTCCATTGCTGATTGACCCTATTACCCTGGGCCTGTTGTGACCTACCACGTCATGGCAGGAAGGTGTTTAAAATCAAACCTTTTGTTTTATTATAGCAACCATGTGATTAGATTTATACATTTGTATAGGATTTATGCCTATTTAGGACATTATATACACATATAAATATATGCATGTAAATATATACATACGTGTATATGGCATCAGACTATGAGAACTCAGTATATAAGTACTTTCAAGGTTGACAAGATGGCCCAATAGGTAACGGCACCAGCTGCCAGATCCAAGGACCTGAATGCATTATCTTGTCTAGTTACAAATGAGAGAGCCTCATAACCCTTTTGCTGCTAGTGACCTAGACCTTCCCACCAGGCTCCATCTCCAGGACCCCCCCACCCCCACCCTCCACATACAAGAGCAGCACTGGCTAGGACCAGACCTTTAGTACACACGCTGGCAGGTGCTAACCTGAACCACAGCAGCAGAACATGAGAAATGTGTTTTACCTATTATGATGGATAATTGCCAGGGATTTTGGTTTTCTGTCTCTGAGGGCTTTGTAACTTTTCTGTCGGGCTTATTTTTAACTTTTCTTTTTAATATTCAAATATCTGAGCACCTGCTCTAAGCCAAGTGTTGCTGACTGCTGGAAGTCCTGCGACGTAGTAGTAACCCAGTGTTCGGTCTGCCCTCCCGTGTGGATGGGGACTTTAAGATCCCGAGACTCTAGAGGAAGCAGCAGCATTCCCCAGGCCCCTGGCAAGGTTAGGGGAGTATTTACAGGAAGAAGACTATTGTCCCATGTTTTAGAACACTGGCATTTGTATTAAGTGAGGTGCTTCATGGATCTGTATAGTACAAATTTCCTTAAAAATATATCTAGAGCTTTATTTTAACCCATGGTCTTTATTCTGAATGAACAAAACAGTAGGCTTAAACTTGCAGTTTTGCTCTGGCTGATCTTTTTCATACATCTCATCACATAACTAAGACTGCCGGGCAGCAGGCTGGCTTTGGTGGCATCTGGTACCTTTCCCATTGTCATACTCAGAAACTGTGCTTGGTCTTCAGTACTTGATGGAACTTAGTGGGTGCAATGGTCAGGTTTTGCTTTATCTTAGTACTTTACTGTTTTTGTCTTGTTTTTGAGAGCCTTAAGCCCTCCTCTCCAAGTGAAGCAGGAACTCGTGTTTCACTGTCTGCTTAGGGAGCCTCGGAATGGGTTTTATTTTGTCTAGCAGTGTTCTGTTGATGGGAAGTGAGATTGAAAGCCGTACTGGGGAGTATGGAGAGATTGACATGTAATCGAGTCCTAGCATTTGGAAATTAAAGCATTTTTTCTCAAGTGTCACAGCTTTTCTATGAATATTAAATTACATGGTGTGACTTAGCATAGACGTCCTGTGTAAGGATGCACTCTGCTTACACGCTCACCTGTTAATGGAACAAATTATGCACAGCTGATGGGTTTTGAAAATAGCAGCTGTCAGCCCCTGTTAAAATCAATCAGTGGCAAGATTGTATACATTAAATCCTATGTCGTGTCATGAAAATGTATTTACAATGTAACCGCTAATAAGCATGACTGTCAGCCTCACTGTTGTTGACAGTCCCTTGGCGTGCTTTGACTCCAGATAGTTTACCTGTGTGATGCTTTTTCCTTAAAACTTTGTCCTTTTTGAGTAAAACTACCCAAATACTTTGTTGTACACTTAAAACTAAAAGTATTGCTCAGATTTTGGCCTTAGCTTCAGAATAGCTTCTGTTCTTTGGGACACTTTAGTTTTTAGGAGTTTAATGAGAGCAGCATGTCAGAACACATATTTGCAATTGAATGTTCTTGAAAGTAGTCTTACTATGAGGCTTCACATTTACCCAGCCATGGCGCCATTGAGGGAGCTCTCTATAGTCCACATCTACCCAGTGAGTGTGCCATCCAAATGCCCTCTACAAATGCATTTTGGATACTGTTTATAATAAAGTCTGTTTTTAGCTACCCAAGAACATGATTTTATTTCTTCTCATTGCTCCCAAGTTTTTATTGACAATGTGAAGGCTGGGCTAGTTCATCAGGCTTAGTTTGAGATAGGTTTCAGCTGTCTCAAAAACTGAAGTCCCTACTCCAGCCCCCCTTAGTCATCACTTTTGCAGTTAGCCTTTGCATTTCATTTTAATTGTAGTTTTTGCCCTCCAAGGCTGTTTCTGGTCTTCATTCCCCATCATCTCAGCCAAGTCCTTTAACTGTTTTCTTCCACCAACTTGTTGAGATCCCAGGCGGATGGATACTTCAGTTTGCTGACCTTTTCTATGAGAGGCAGGATCTGCCTTGGAAATCTCCATATCCTCTCCATATCCAGGCTTAACGGCTGTGCCTTCCTCCTACGTGATGCTGAGGTTCTGAGACTCCTCAGAGGGATTATATTCAAGATAGTTAAAACTCGCTAGTTCAGATTGTTATTATGAGTTTTGTTTTTAAGAAAGGGTCCCACAATGTAGCTCTGGCTGATGTGTAACTCAAACTGACCTCAGACTTGGAGCCAGCATCCGGCTTCAGCATCTCAGATGTTGGGAATGCAGGTGTGAGCAACCATGCCCCACTTTTAAAATTATATATATATATATATATATATATATATATATATATATGCATATATTCATATTCCTGTTTATCCTCTTATTCTTTCCCAATATGTCTTTTTTACAAAGTTCTTAAAATATGGATTTAAAACAGAAACCCAAGTGTTTCACAGCTAGAGGCAATGATTCATTCATGTGGGTGCACAGAAAGTACAACTGACAGGACCTTAAGTTCCAGCCCATTTAGATGTGAAAACTGAGGGAGAAATTCAGTCTGAGATCAAATAACAGGCTACAGAGACAAAGGCTGTGACTGAGATTGCCAGCCTACCAATGGATTGCCACCGTTGGTATATGTCAAGGGAAAGTATCTCTGTCTTGATCAGTGTGGCAAGAAAGTAGCTCCATCTCTGTCCTAGATTTAGACAGTATCCACATCACTTTACGGACTACGACGTAGTCACGTGAGACGGGCATTTGAAAACCTAGTCAAAGAGACTCAGTATGTCGTTCCTCTTTCCCTGAGACAGTCAAGGCCTGGGTGCCCCGCTGTCAGACGTTTCATCTGCGTCTTGTGCTGTCCTATTTTCAAACATGAATTTAATTTAATCAGAATTATTAGTAGCATTAAAGTGTCTGTAATTGCTTCTCTGCTTCCTAGCGAAAGTGTTTAATGTCCCCGTTAGTGACCTTCTTCCGGTTTGTGACTTCTGAGTCTACATACAAGTAATAAAAGCAGTTTGCTTAATCTCAGCCTGCTTTTTAATGAAGTAATAATGCTTTAGACCTCTTTCTAGTGTACATATAATAGTTTACCTGGAGGCAATTAAATAGCGTATTTTTAAAATAATCTAATTAAAATATTATATCTTTGAATTTAATGTTTCCCAAGGGTTACTGAATAATTGTTATTATAACGGGGAAGGGTGCTAAGCAGAATCTTTGTTTGTATCACGTGTTACCTAAGCTGGTATTTATCACATAGAACTTGAAGTAAGTCTAGTAGAGCCCAGGAAAAAAGATTCAGGGGCATGGGCAAGGCATGCATAAAACTTCCTGGGTATCTTCCTTGTTACGAGGCCACTCTCTTCCCATTTCTAGATTAGAAGTAGGCTGTGCTTCAACTTAGGACAGTAACCTCAGCTGCATTTCCAGAAGACCACTACTGTATGATCTTGCACAGGCCCTTGTATCAAGTTTTTTATACTGACCGCTTACATCCTATGCGTATCAAGTGTCAAATACCGGCTTCTGTGTCAGGCATCTAATATTTTAGGCAAACTGAACCATCTGATTCTTTACGAGGTAGAAGTGATTACCTTCCTCCTTCTGGTGTGAGGGTCAACAGTTTGGCCTGTGTCCTCCATGTAGAATTGGTGCAGAGCTGCGTGTCTGATCAGCCGGAGCATGCGGGTGGAAAGTGGGGGGCCTCCATTACGTTCCACAGCCCTTACGGCATCTAAATACTCCATTTATCACAATGAAACGTGCCACACAGTGTATGATAGAGTGTGGGCGGGGCCAGAGGCCTCTGTGGACTCAACTAGCAATCAGGTCAGGGTATTTGTTGGGGACTGTGAGATTAGAAAAGGGTAGAAGCTGTGATGCTCTGAATGAGAGCGGCCCCAGAGATACAGATATTTGAATATATGCCCCCTAATTGAGCAGCATGACACTTGATGGAGGAGGTGCGTCACTAAGGAGACTCTGGGGTTTCAAAAGATTCATGCCATTCATGCCATTCCTGCCCCCGCGCGCCCCCCCCCGTGTGCGTGCGTGCGCACGTGTGTGTGTGTGTGTGTGTGTGTGTGTGTGTGTGTGTGTGTGTGAGTGAGTGTGTGCGCGTGTGCGTGTGTTATGATCTCTCTGCCTGTTAGTGGGTGTCTCAAGATGTGGGCTGTCAGCCACTGCTCCAGCTCCATGTCTGCCGCCCTGTTCCCTTGCTCCTCACCATGATGGTCATGGATTCTGCGATAGTCATGGGTTTGAAGCCCCGGGAACTGCTAGCCCTGGGTAAACTCTTCTGTAAGTTGCTTTGGTCATGGTGTCTTATCACAGCAATAGGGAAGTGACTCAGACAGAGAGCTTTTGTTTGGCAGGAGTGTTTGGGTTGGCTTCTGTCTAGATCAGTAGGGTCCTAACTTACTACGGTTCAGGCTTTGAACCTCGTTGGCTGTATATTCATTTCACATTACTGGTAAATCCTTTTGTTTTCACAGAAACTCAAACAGAAGAATCAACAGCTGAAGCAGATTATGGATCAATTACGGAATCTCATCTGGGATATAAATGCCATGCTGGCAATGAGGAACTAAACTGATGCTGAAATCTTGTTCTACTCGTGTGATAGATACAGTTGATTTCTTTCCCCTGCAAGTTTTCTTTCTTTGAAAAAGATTATTTATCTTTTTATTTTAATAGCAAGCACTACCATTCCTTTTTTCACTTTAAAGCAGTCCCTGACTCGTGTGTGTGTGTGTGTGTGTGTGTGTGTGTGTGTGTGTGTGCTCTTGGTTCTGTAAAGATTATTATAATAGCCTTTGATAGGGTGTGAGTTTTGGTTAATCTTCGAGAATTGAATAATTGCTTTTTAAAAGCAAAATGAAGTTTAATAAATTTTTAAACATAGCCAGTGTTTTTTGTTTGTTTTAGGTTTGTTTTTTTTTTTTTTTTTTTTGGTTTTTCGAGACAGGGTTTCTCTGTGTAGCTTTGGAGCCTATCCTGGCACTCGCTCTGGAGACCAGGCTGGCTTCGAACTCACAGATCCGCCTGACTCTGCCTCCCTAGTGGATTAAAGGCGTGCGCCACCAATGCCCGGCTAGTTATCTTTTTCAAGGAGTAGTAAAGTATAAATATTTTAGCATATTAAAATTAAAATGCCAGCCAAAGTTTATCTCCAAAAGAAATGAATTAAAATTAAAAATTAAAAATATATTACCACCTAGGCTCCTTTCTTAATTCAGTTTTATTTTCAAACCATTTAAAATAAGAAAATAGTTTGGTGCTCAATTACTTTTATCATATTCTTCAAGTGTTTTTCTGAATTAAAATGAGAGAGGTGATTTGAAGAAAGTACAAGTAGGTCACAGACAGGTGCTTAGCTGCAACTTGCCTTGGGCTCTGTAGCAGGGCCTGCCTGTCAGAGACAGCCTAATCTCGAGGATGTTTCAGAACACTGCACTTGTAAGAGTTCGAAACTCGAATATTCTTAGGACACTGGTTCTCAACCTTCCTAATGCTGTGACCCTTTAAATCTGTTCATTGTGACTAATACAGTGTTCACCTGAGCTCTGCTTGGCTTAGACTAAACACACCTTTGAACAAAACACTTGGCAGTCTGAGAGCCTGTCTGTACATGTGAGGTGTGCATGTCCCTCTGGATAATTCACCCTGGCAACCTGTTAACAACATAGGATCCCTCCTTGCATCAGGCTACATACACACCCTCTCTGAATAATGGCATACGTTTCTCTTCCCTTTAAGGACCATGAAACTTAGATTCTTCAGTTATACCAAGAAGGTGGAGGGGGCCAGATGTGGCTTAGACTAGCAAGGCCTAAAACTGTCAAATAATCAGGCCCCTTGGGTGTCTTCATTCTCAGTGTGTTCTGGCATATTCTATCGCTTCCCTTTGATTCAACTTTCCTTGCTACTTTTCCAGTCTGTGTGGAATTTTTCTTTCATCCTTGAATAAGAACCAGGAAATACATGGCTCACGCTGACCACTGGTAATAATGACACTTGTTAATTTAGTCTTTCATTCCTGACAACCATTCCAGTAGTAAAAAGTTTTGATCTAGGGTTCGGGTGTTTTAAATATCCTACTCAGCCACTTCAGTTATTCATGGTGCCACAATCCCAGTTCTTGGAAGGAACGTAGAAACTGCATGCTTTGGTAATATATATTTATATATTCTGGTGAATCACAAACAGAGTATGGTTACACTGCTGGGGACCTGTAGCCCCAAGTTATGGGCAGCTGCACATGCTTTCTCAGAAGTGGGGCCACTCATTCACAAGTGTCCATATGATCTGTTGGGATGTGGTGAGGGCTAGTAAATGCAGACCCCACTAGCTCTGTAGTTCTGCCTTTTCTAGAGAGAACGCATCAGTAGATTAAAGTGCATAGAACGGGACTTTACGGTAATACACGGCTCTAGGCAAGATACCTTGTTCTCTCCCCTGAGAAATGATGTAGGAGATTAGCTGATAGTATACTCCAGGTTAGAATTTTGCTTGGAAATCTTAGGAACTTAGTTCAAAACAGGTTAATTCAACACAAGGGATTTACTAGTTCCTACATTGACAAAATAAAAATTGAAAAATGGCATTAACTAAAGCTTCAAGGACTACAGATCAGATCTGGTGCCTCCAAAATTTCTTGGTCCACCCTAATTCCTACTTTATGTCTGTTCTTCCATTTCTTTTGGTCAAGATAGGGCTCCTTCAAATGCTGGGAGCAATGCTTCTCTCTGCTCTGGACATCTTTTCTGTCTTCTGACCATACAGGTTGTGAGACTTACTCACTCCTAAGCTAAAAATCCTCACAGTAGACTCTACCCGTGGGTAATAAAACCAACAAATGAAAGTGTTGTATACATGGGTACTACGTTGAACTGACCCACGTTATCGATCTGTCTGTAGTCAGGACTTGGCTGTGGATGCCATAGAAAAGCACACTCCTCAGGGAACAAGGATTACAGGAGAAAAAAGACCAAATGAAAACATTTTGAAGAGAAAGGAACGGTGGTAACTATGGGGAGTGATGTTCTTCCTTCATTGTTACACCATTTCAGACACAATCAAGGAAGTTATTTCATCTTCAAAACCCCCAGAACATTTTCAGAAGGGCGGATGCATCTTGCACCAGCATGGGGAAATGTCTTATCTTTCTCTAAGTTTGTAGACTTCTGAACTATAGGTTTTCTCTGCAGCTGTTTTCCTTGCAACTGTTTCGGTTCATTACAATGTGAACTTGTCAGGTCTTCCTTTGATGGGTTAAAGCTCACAAAGATAGGGCAGGGTTAAACAAAACAAAACAAAACAAAACAAAACAAAACAAAACCACCTGAAAGCTCCAGCATCCTGGTAAGGACATTATCTTTAAATGACTTGGCATCCTCCGGCCTTGATCATTCAGACATACATCCCAACATCCCATGGCACTGGAACAAGCCAAAATGTGTTAATTTGACATTTTGATAGAGTTCCAGCTTGAATGATTCATTTTCTTTCCCTAAATTCCCACTGCAGCATATGCTAGACAGAGGGGATTTTTAGCTTTAGACTAAAATGTGTGCTTATCCTAAAGCCTCAATGTGTAAGTTACCCTAGGCATCCTTAAGTTGTTTTAATGTGCTGGATGCTTTAAATTTTTCTCTAATCCCCTAAACACAGAAGTGTCAAGGGTTGGTTTTTTTTTTTTTTCAAACAAATTAAAAAAAATTCTCAGTGGAGGATTTTTTTTAACACAAAACTGTTGAATTCTTTTGTCACTTTTTTTTTTAAAACTGAAGAATTAAAGTTATTAGGTTGATGGAGCTTTGTTAATTCATATTTTATATAGATTGACATGCAAAATGTAAGAGATTCATTCTTTCCCGCCAAAGTCTTCAGCCAAAATGTATTGTGCATTAAAATAATTACTAGAAAAGTACCAACAATGAAATAAGCCTGTATTTTCTCTGAAGTCAAAAGTATATATATATTAATATATACTTTTCCATACTAGCAGTTGGAACACAAAACCATGGAGTAGTGTGCCCTTGGTTAGACCAATGTGAACCTGTTTTCATGTTCTCATTAGGTGTGTTTTGAAGCAACATACAAGCACACATAAGAATCACTGGCGTTGTACTTTTTTATATGCATATTTTTGGATTTATCACAAATGCACTGAGTCAGAAGCTAAAGTGGACTTCAAAAAAATCTGCACATTTGACAAGTTTTCTAGGTGACTTGGCTGAACAATATTCTAAGCAGTTTACTGGAAATTGTTGCAAGTATTTTAATAGGAGAAGCTTCAGAACCAGTAGTCATGGTATAAAATAAAATGTACACCATATTTGGGGTTCTGGCTTTGAGTATTTGGGGTTCTATCAACACTCCTCAACCTCAACTGCACGTTAGGACCCACTGGGGAAACATTGAAATAATTCCCTATGCCAAAGCCGCATCGAAGACCAATTAAATCAGAAATCTGGGTGAAATCCAATTCAATGGGTTTCCCAGTTCCTCTGGTAATTTCCGTGTGAAGCCAGGGAAAGTGACATTGCTGTTTCTACATTTGTAGGCATGGAAAGACTCTTGATCCATCGGCCAGTGTTTGGGGCAGAGGACTCTGAGGGGGCAGAAATCTGAGTCACCTATGCATACAAGTGTTTGCTTTTGCTTCTAATTCTTATTTTCATTTTTATGTGTATGTGGTATTTTGCCTGCACTCACGTCCTCCCACCATGTGTGTGCCTGGTGTCCCGCTGAGGCCACAAGAGGGACTGGAGTTAACAGGCAGTTATTAGCTGTCATATGAGTTCCAGGGACCAAACCTAGGTCCCCTGGAAAAGCAGCCAGTGCTGAGCCGTATCTCCAGCTGGACAATTTGTTAATGGTGATTTTGACATCCACACTTCCACCCACCAATAGAAACAAGTGATGGCACCACACTGCAAGCAACGTTTTTAGGCAAAAGCAAAGAACGACTGTTTCAGGGTCCTTCCTCTCAAAGCAGTCACGACACCTTATAAACCCTGTACAGGTCCAAGTGGCATCCAGAGAAAGACTCCATTTCTCTTTGTTCCCAGTTCCAGCTGAACATGGCCTCCACTTGTTTTAACACTGACACGGTAATTAACCTGGATTCTTCATTTACTTCCTAACTACCATTCATCACAGACTCCAGGCAGCAGGCAAGAAATGTGAGCCCCTAGATGAGAATTGCACAGTTCTGGAATGCAAGTTAGAAGAGAGGCAGCCATTCGTGTTGACTCTAGACGAGCCCTTGGATTTCACTTTCAGAAATTAGATACACGTCTCAAAGTTAATGGACTGACTTTCTTCTCCTAAGATTCAAAATTTTTCATGGTGCTTTTAATAAATTTCAAATTCGGGGTTTTTGGCTCATGCTGTACAAAACTTCTCTGTGGTTCAAAAGTTATGGCTGTATAATGCCCATACCTGTAACAATATAACCAGACAAAGACACGAGAAGACAATGCTATAAAGATGAGGAAGCAGTACAGCTTTGATTGTAATAAGGTAGGGGAAATAGTTTTCCACAACACTTTAAGAGTCGGGAAAATTTATTTGTGAAAGCATGCTATCTGAAATCTGCAGATGGAACAGCTAACAAATAAATCAATTAAAGAATGCCAAGTGTGAACAGAAACATAAACGTGAATTAAAACCATCCAAACTTCCAAGTTATGTATGAAGTAAGTATTTTAACCACTGGCACTAAAATCTTAAATTGAATTCTCTGATGAAACAGAAAGCTGATATAATTGCCTCCATAAAGGGTGGTTGGAGAATTACAGCTGGCAGGATAAAAAAAAAAATGAATGTCTCTGTGTTTTGAATAGACAGTAAAAGCATGACAGATGAATAGAAACCCTGCCAAGACACCAACAATAGTCCAGGTGAGGAATAACTAAGGCATAATGCATTTTCCGTGGCAGACCGGGAATTAAGTAGTGGTAAGCTTTTCTCTCGAGATGCTTATGGTGAAGGGTTCTTACATGAGATTTGTCCTCACCTACCTATATAAGGTTGTTCTGTGGCCTGGTGACCTGGTTCAAAGAATTAACTGTGTTTCCTGAAGCAACTGGCTTCTGATTTATTTGTTTTCCACCTGACTGTCAAAAGATTTCATGATGGGTACCTTGTTCAAGTATTGGGTTATTTCTGTTAAAAAAAAAAAGAATTAGTAGTAGTAGTAGCATGTGGTATTATGGTTGTGCGTGTGAATGTGTGTATGTACGTCAATTACGTAAATATCAGATGACAACTTTTGGGAGTTGGTTCTCTCCTTCTACCTGGGGATCTAAAAATCTAGCTCAGCTTGTCAAGTTTGTACAGCAGGGCATCTTTCTTTCTGTGTTGCTAATACTTGCTGCACTGGGGACAGAGGGAGTGGATGAGGAAAGTTCTTTTCCTTCCAGCTCATGGAAGCAATGCCACCTTAGTTCAGAGCAGAGCTCTGAAGAGTTGGTGGGTGGCCCCTGGTGACTTGAATCCCCAATCTACTTAGTACCTGGTCTCTGGGGGAAAAAATTTCAATCTGTCACTCTTCATTGTTTGTCTTCTGTAAAAGGGACAAATAGAATCTTCTCAATCCATTTTTTTTTTTTGCCCAATTTCCAAAGAAAGCTTATGTTTCTGAGAGCTTAATATGCATGGCTTTGCCATTGACTTAACCATCAACTCCATCACTTGTCACTTGCAAGAACACACTAAGATAATGTGTAGTGTAGCTGTTTCCCCAAGATTTAAATTTTCCCTCCTGAGAGCCCCTGTAGAGTTAACGAGGAGTTGTCTTTGGGCTCATGAGACAAGCAACTAGGAGACACAGAAGCCTAGGAAATATAGAATACTCACCAGGTGCCTGCTACAGGACATATAGACAGTAAATGTCCGTGAATGCTCACACGGCATCTGCTAAAGGTCATATAGAGAGTAAACTTTCATGAATGCTCACCTGGATCTGCTCAAGGATGTATAGATGGTAAACTGTTGGACTGGAGACTCCCATGGTTTAGTGATCCCATAACTCTTCACCACATTGAGATGGGCTTTTTGATGACCCAGTTGCTGGAGTCATTGTTCCCATTGTAAATAACTCCAATAAACCCCTCAATTCCCCAAGCTGGACTTAGAAGTGATGATTTGGCCTGTTGTTGCCCTCACAGTCTGGAGAGAAGACACATAGCCACCAGGAAATGCCAAGCAACACAAGAGTTTGGCACAGCGTGCTCTACAGAGGGGGAGAAACCCATGCATGTCAGATATCACGACCTCTACGTGGAAAGAAAACAACTGGTCTTTAAAACGAGTAGGTCCATCTTTATTCGGTTTCCTCTTGTCACAAACCAGTCCCCCTCGAGTTCTCTTTAGCAGAGACTTCACACTCATGGACATCTCCAGCACTGGTCCAGCCTGTCCCTTAGCCTGAAGCTCTGCCTCCTCCTCTTTCTGTCTAAACAGTGCTTCTCAGCCTTCCTAATCCTGCTCCACCCTTGAGTACAGTACCTCATGGGGTGGTGAGCCCCCCACCCATAAAATTATTTCCATAGTTACTTTATAACTGTCATCTTGCTACTGCCATGAATATCTGTGGTTTCCAATAGTCTTAGGTGATGGCTGTGAAAGAGTGTTTGACCCCAAAGGTGTCAGCCACCCATAGGTTGAGAAATGCTGTTCTAGTATCTAAAGGGTGAAATCCATTGGCTCCCCCTGAGATGAGATGATGCCCTCATGGTTCCCAGAATCTCTGAACTCCTGAACTCCAGGGACAGACACATTCCCAGCCCTCTGCACTGTGTACCAGGTTCACTTGTGTGTGCTTTTTTTGGGGGGGGGGGGCGCGGTTGAGGCAGGGTTTCTCTGTGGCTTTGGAGGCTATACTGTAACTAGCTCTTGTAGACCAGGCTGGCCTCAAACTCACAGAGATCTGCCTGCCTCTGCTGGGATTAAAGGTGTGTGCCTTATCCCCAGATAGGTGTGAAGCTCTGCCGAATCAGGGTTCACACCCCTTTTGTACTCACCTATATTCAATTAAGTCCCAGTTCAAGAGAACCATCTTTTAATTTTGTTCCTCACCCCAAACAGCTTTTTCTTTCTTTCTTTTTTTTAAGTCACACTTGGTATAAAAAATAATATTTCAGGGGCCAAAGAGATGGCTCAGTGGTTAAGAGCCTAGTTTCCGTTACCATCACCCACATGATCACAACCTTCTGTAACTCCAGGAGCAGGGATCTCACTCCCTCTTCTGGTCTCCAACGGAATCAAGCTTGCATGTGCTGTGCATGTCTACCTGCAGGCAATGTGCTCAAACACATAAAATCAATAAACACTTTTGTAAAATTAATATTTTGAAGTAAATGTAATTTTTTATTTAAATTCTTTAACTACTCATATTTACATATCCATCCCCCCATTCCCTCGCCCTCCCATCCTCTCATGTTCCCCACTAACCCCCCCAACCCATCCCCCAACTCCTTCCCAGGGATAGTGAGGCCTTCCACCAGAGACCTTCAAAGTCTGTCATATCGTTTGGGGGAGGGCCTAGGCCCTCCCTGCTGTATCTGGGTTGCAATAGTATCCTTCCATAGGGAATGGGCTCCCAAAGTCTATTTGTGCTCTAGGGATAAAGATTGGTTCCACTGTTAGAGGTCCCATAAACTACCTTGGCCTCCTAGCTGGCACCCACATTCAGAGGGCTTCGTTTGGTCCAATGCTGTTTCTGCAGCTTTATGACTAGGGTCTCCATGTTCTCACTAGGTCAGGTCAACTGTTTCTTCAGGTTTCTGCAGCACCATCTTGGCTTCTTTGCTCCTCCCTCTATCCCCCCTCCCTCTCCACAATTGGATTCCAGGGGAAAGGTTCAGTGCTTAGCTGTGGGTTCCTGTTTCTGCTTCTAACAGCTACTGGATGAAGGCTCTAGGAATGGTAACCAAGGTAGACGTCAATCTCATTATAGGGAAAGGGCATCGATGGCATTTTCTCCACCACTGCTTGGATTCTTAGTTGGGGTCATCTCTGTGGATCCCCTAACATTTTCCATGGGCCAGATGTCTCTCCATACCTGTACTGTCTCCCTCTGTCAAGGCATCTCCTTTCTAGCCCTCCTCTATTCCTTCCCTGTCTCAGTCCTTATATTAAGAAATTTAGACATTTTCTTGGTTTTATACATTTTAATTATAAGTACATTACATTTCCCCCTTTCTTCTGTCTAGCCCCTCCCAAGTACTCTCTCTAACTCCTTTCATGTCCTTCTTTCACTCTGGAATCGATAACTTTTTCTTATCCAATTATTAACATATACGTGTGTGTGTGTGTGTGTGTGTGTGTGTGTGTGTGTGTGTGTGTGTGTGTGTGTGTGTGTGTGTGTGCACAAATATGTAAGGATCGGCTGAATCCGTTTTGTTTGTGCGTGTACTGTTTCAGGGCTGACCACAGCCAATTAGGGGGCTTGTTCCTGGGAGAGGCCCACTCTCTCTCTCTCTCTCACCAGTCATCAGCTGCCCGTAGTTCATTGTCCAGGGCTGTGGCCTCACTTCAGCATGTTGGCTGCTGTCACCATGGTTCAGATCTTGTCGATGCAGCCATTTCTAGGACAAGCTGTTTCAGAGCAGACTTCCCGATAACCCGGGCATTTACAGTCTTTCCATCCCTTCTCTTCTAAGACCCATGATCTCAGCAGCCCCAGGAAGCTGGCTAGGTTTCTAGCGCTAGACATGGTTTCCCTTCTGTTGAGCCGGCTTAAGTCCAATTAAACAGCTGTTACCAGTAGCAAAAGAGTACCACTCACTGCACCTGTATCCTGCCATAGTGGTCATTGTTGTGGTGTGGCACAGCCAGTGTAGGACTATTTATTGTGTCCCTCCCTCAGCAGGGTATTTCAGCAGGGTACAATGAAACCTAGACCACAGGAGCGAGTCTTTCAGGATAGATGTAGCTCTAGCAATCCGTCCTGTGTCCTAAGTGTGTGGTGTCTTCTTCAGCAGTAGGGGCTTGCTTATCACGAGTGTCTGAGACAAGCAAGGGCAACGACTGTAGTCTATATTGTTTGGGGAATCACTTGGACTGTCTTGACCAACTGTTCTACAAGAGATTTCTCCTGCTTGATACTTGGAGTTTTGTTAGATTATCGTTCGTGTGGGGAGCATCGTCAGCCCTAGTGGCACAACTTCCTTTAAGGTACATACATACATACATACATACATACATACATACATACATTCTTTAACACGATTAATATGAACCCAGAGACAGATATTGGGGTTCAAGCTGAAGATCAGAAAAGCAAAGCAGCCAAGCCAGTAGCTCTTATTGCTACCAATCTGAAATGACAATACTGTCTCCACAAATCCTCAAAGACAATGCTCTCTACGAATCCTCAGAGGCAAATGCTCTGAGTTCCTATCTCTTCCTGCCTTATATTCTTTTCTCTGCCCAGCCGTTTCACTCCTGTCTCCACCTCCCTAGTGCTGGGATTAAAGGCGTGAGCTCTGTTACTCTTTAGACTGATTCACTCTTGTATAGTCCAGGGTGGCCTTGGACTCACAGAGATCCAGCTGCCTCTGTCTCCTGAGTCCTGGGATTAAGGGTGTGTGCCACCACTGCCTGGCCTCTATGGCTGTGGCTAGCTTTGCATTTTGATCTCTTTATTAAATCATAAACAATGTATCACCACCTAGATCTGTGACTCTCCCACCTGAACGTCACAAGTTTGGAAAACAGATCCTAGCTCAATGCACTTTCCCTTTCTGTCCTTGTGTCACATTTATTTACTGAAGGATTTCTTCAGTCAACGTCTATTGACTGGTCATGAGTGGAAGGGCCATTTATGTGTCTATGAATTTATCTACTAGATACAGTAGTCATAAAATGTAAGTCTGCGACTAGATATTCATTACACAAGAAGGAAAGATTCATACACACACACACACACACACACACACACACACACACAAATACCTGCTTTGAGATACTTTTTCTGCACTGTTTGTCTCTGCTTTGGGTCAGTGGTTGCTGGGGATCTTTTCTGTCTACATGGTGTAGATGCTGAGATCTGCCCTGTCCCCACTTCAGAACTGAGTGTCTCCTTCCCCTGCTACCAGGAGGGGTCTCTCTAGTGTCCAGTGGGGCAGCCTCTCCCTTCCATCCCACTCGCCCATCCTTTGACATGGGGGTGCTCTTCGCCACACTATTCCGTCTTGGCTGAAGTCTCTTTGTACAACCCGTGTCTCAGAAGCTCTCTCCTGGGAAACCTCAGCTCCAGCTGTGCCTCATCCCACTGGGTGTGGGAGGTACTGTAGGCATTCAATGCTGCGTGTTGAGGCTTTTGACTCAAACCCAGGTCCTTGGGCTGACACAGCAGGCCCTTTGTGTAGTCAACCATCTTCCCCAGTTCTAAACGACAGTCTTAGAATAAGTCTCTGTGCTGTGGTATGGCAGAAATTCAAGCTCAGGTGAGATGCTATAACAGAGGACAAATATTTAGTCTGTACAAGTTCCTGAAACCGAACCACATCATAGCTCTCACTCTATGGAAATGGAAGTCCACAGAAGTTAAGCCACTTGCCCTAGTCTACTCGACTAGAAAGCAACCCAACAGGCAGAACACCTTCAAATCCCCACTTTTGATCTGCACATCAGTACGCCAACCATGGAATTAAAAATATAAATAAAAACATGACAAAATAGTTGAATGTGTATGGCTGGAAGAAAATCTCAACAACCAGATTAGACTCTTAAACTTTTATGTTTTCCAGACATCCACTGGGTATAACCCCTAAAACAATAAATGAATCGAGTCAATGTCATGATTTATAGACTTAGCACAGGCCTAGCTCATGATAAATGCTTGATGAAGGTACCTTGGTCACATCACTGCCACCAAAGCTCCGACAGCACAGTCAGTTGACTGGCATCACTTGAGAACGGTCACTTCCTAGGACACACCCAAGCTCTGCTAGCCTTCTTGAATTCTTACCTTATGCTATTTTTTTCAAGCTTTCTCCTTCTGAAACGTTGGAAAGGACTTTGAGAGAGAGAAGAGAGAGGGGGAAAACTTTCATAGCATCAATTCATCAGAGAGAAGATGTGTTTTCATCTGAGAAATGCACTTTCTAATATGTTGGTTTAAAATCAGCAAATACTACCTGGAATCATTTGGTAGAATAGCAAACCTCCTTTTGAGACAGCTTTTTGACCACATGTCAAAGAATGGAGCATCATCAATTGAAAAGATATCTAACATCCTCTTCCCTCATAATTCCCACAGAGAGTCTTTGTGATTTCTTCTTTTCCATCTATTTTCTTTTTCTGTAACCATAGCTTTGCTAAAAAACCCCAAGACTCCAGACTTTTCACCATGAGGGCATCTAAACATATCTACCAAATCAAAGCAGTGCTCACAGAGTAGAACGCTTTACCACGTGGGACTTGATAGACAGAAATATGGGGACATCAGCATGGTATGCAGTGTTCTCACAAACCAAGTTCGATGACTCTGGAAGCAGATGTTGTACTTGATGAAAAAAAAAAAAAACACAACAGTTGCCTGAAGAAGGGTGGGGCTTTCAGTGGAGGCCACTGTCATCACAGCTGTAGGGGTGGCTTGTGTTGGAGTGTAAGCCATGCATCTTCCAAGGTGTATGAAGCAGTGTGAATGTCAGTAAAATGGGGCTACTTTCTCCACATCACAGACACTTGATAAGGATTTATGGGTTATCAATGGGTTATCTGGCATGTGCAGAAATACAGTGTATCAGGCATTTATTTCCCTATCATGCATGTTTATAGCCTTTATCTCGCCACATTCCTGTGAAGTAAGTTTTATCAAAAACCCTCATTTTACAAATAAAGAAACTGGGTCAAATAACTTGCCCTTGGAACTTTTTAGTGATAAGTGATAAAAGAGAGATTCGAATTCAGGCCATTGTTACTGTAAAACTTTTGCTCATAAGTACTGTGAAGTACTCTTGAAGGAATGCCCCTACTTGACTGGGTATATTGCAGAATTAGCTGGGAAAAGGAAATACCGAGTTTCTGCCTCCAAGAGTTAGCGCTGTACTCATGAAAACTATTTTTTTTTCAAGCAACATTTTGGCTCTCACTTTAGTGACATGTCATAGTCACAGGGTGTCATCCTGGATGGCCAATGTTTACTAAAGAAAGAGTTCTCCAATCCTGAAGTGCAGGGTGCTGAACGGAGAAAGTCAGTCAGAGGAGTTTGTAAGTTGTCAATCCTGTCCCCTTGAGAGTTTCTCAAGAAGGAAGAGCCAGTTATGCGTCTTGTAGAGAAGGAAGAAAGACACGGGGCACTTTACTCAGCACTTTGGAAGTAGAGTCCCACCCGCTTTCTTCCCCTCCAGAAATTGGAAGGGACCGGTGCCTTTTGAATTCTACTTGAAGAGAGGAGGTTGCTAGGGCTATTGTTGCCTTGACAATAGAGGATGATTTTCATAGACAAGCTGATTACTTTCGAAGCTGCAGAAAAATACAGCCGATTTCAACAGCTACCTGAGACTGAGAGCAGCCACTTCTGAAGGGACAAAGCTGAAGTGGTGGCAGCTTTACCAGTCAGTTGCTCCCGCTTTGGGGGGGGGGGGACAGCGAGGATCATGATGTTTCCATTGGATCATTGGACATCCTTCCAAGGTTCCGGCAAAGTTTGTGCCTACTGAAGCTTATGCAAGCTTGTAGAATATAGCCAGGAAAATGGGATAATGAAGCCCAAACCCGTGTTTGTGCTCTCTGTCAGCACTAAGTGCATATAGTTAGTGTATGTAAGTAGCCTGTTTTCTGAGCCATTGAACTTGCTCTGGAAAATCTATCATTGCACATAAGAAAGGAGTACCTCCTTAGAAAGTCAGGAAAGTGTGGCCGGAACAAAAAGATATGGATGAAAGTACACATACTGACACATAGATGAGATGTGCCTGGAATGTGATTATTCCCCAGTCTTAGTGAAAACAGTCACCATGCCACATACTCATTTCCTCTAAGAGAGAGGTCACCAGATGGCTGCAGCAATCTTCACATGACCCCAAAGAAGATTTCTGCATAGATAAATGATGAACCAAACGGGTGGAGAGCATCATACCCTGTGGCCTGAGTAGAACATATAGATCAAATCATTAACTACCCTTGCTTTCCTGGGTGGTATTATCCTACTTCTTAGGTGACTTATGGAGATTTTGCGACTTGTGTATTAATGAGACATAGTGGCAAGAGTGCTATATTAATCAAGGTTCTCTAGAGTAGTTATGGAATGAATCTCATATATATATATATATATGTATATATATACATATATATATATGTGTGTGTGTAATCTCTCTCACATATATATGCATATATATGTATATATCATAAAGTATATGCTATTAGTTCAAAACCATGAAGAAGAGGCAGGGTAGCCATTCTTGTAGACATACAGAGACAGCTGTAACCAATAATTTTTAACATCAGTACTTTCTTCTTAAAGGATCTGAAGAGTGACCCAGGGGTCAAGGGCGGCCTGGAAGAATGGCTGTGGTTCTATGAACTGACTCTTTTCCTATGGATCTCTTGTGTCTGAGGTCTCTAGGGACCCAGGTAGGCTTCCCTGTGGCAACAGAGAGGCATCTAGTGGCCCAACTCCATACTCTTGGGGTATGAAGAGGCATAAACATAGACTTGCCTGACCAGCCTTCCCTGGGTGAAATCACTTGTCTAGCCTTTTAGTCCCATGCCACTGCAACACAGAATGTCTTTGACACCACCCTTCTCTCCTGTTTCTTAGTTTCTCTTGGAGTGACCCGGATGTATGCTCATGACACACCACACACATTTTTCCCATGTTTCATTTTAATGGATTCTGTCAGCTATTTACAGAAAAAATGTATCTCATAATTACTTGATAGTATCAGTTATTTGAAACCTATTATTTGCAGTTACATATAAATATGCAAATAATGTGGGTTGAAACGTTTCTATTCTTATACCCAATTATCAGTTTCCATTGCACACACACACAAATATAAACACACACAAATACATGAATACACACACACACACACACACACACACACACACACACACACACACACACAAACCTACCTAGGTATTCAATAGTAAAATGAAGAAGAGAGAGAAGTCCCAACTTTACTCTCAATTTTTAAGCAGGAAAAGAAAAAAAAAAATTCTACTTTTCCATTCTTCAGTTTAACCTTGATCTTGAGCACATTACATCATCCCACTGAGACTTGGTTTCTTTGTTTGAGAATGAAGACAATAAAACCCAGTGTGCACAGGACTTAGAAAAAAGTTGAGACATTTACCACAATCATTAGCCGTATATGAAAATACCTGTAAAGGCAAATACCCGGTGAGCAAGATGGCTCAGTGGCTTCAGCCCCCTACCACCAAACCTGACAACCTGAGTTGGGTTCCTAGACCCACATGGCAGAAAGAGAGAACCATTTACCACAAACTTTCCTCTTGTTTTCATACCCATGGATACCCACCCACTCCATACCACCCAACATGCAAAAGAAATAAATGTAAAATGTTAAATTTAAAAAAAAAACACCTTTTTTCCACATGTGGAAAACAGTAGCTCTTCCGTTAGTAGGCACAGACCACAACTTATATAATAATAATAATAATAATAATAATAATAATAATAATTAGTTTATTTGAGACAGAGTTTCTCTGTGTAGTTTTGTAGACCAGGCTGACCTCGACTCACAGAGATCTACCTGCCCCTACCTCCGGAACGCTGGGATTAAAGGCGTGTGCCACCACTACCTCCCCGATCAGATGACAACTTTTAATATCAGTGCTATCTATCACTTTGTAAACAAGGGGAGATTTGTCATAATACCCAGACTGACTTTCGTAATTCCCAGGAGCCAGACCTAACCTTACAAGGATGTTTCCCGAGTCCTTACAACGTACTCCTAAAACAGCAACAGCATACAAAAGAAGCCTTGGTTCCCGTGGCTGTCTCTGCTCCTGCAGCGGGTATAGCTTTTAGATATGATAGACTGATGTCATCCACGCTGGACAATGGATTTCTCATGTGTCTGATCATCTATAGTAAAGCAGGTTTCACAGTGAGATTTTACTGCCCCACCCTCTTAGTCATCCACATAATCTGGGGGCTGACCTTTCATTCTGTGTTGCTTTGCCTTGGCTTCTAGACAAAAGAGAACTTCCCCAGCCCACCAGGGCTTTAGTTACCCAATCCCAACAGAACGTCGTTGACTTGATCAGATGGACACCAAGACAGTCCCCCAGTGTCTGATGCTGTTTCCACTCCTTCTGGTGCTAGCTAGGGTGCTGCTTCTTGATCCCTTATGTTAGTAAATCCGGTAAATTGGTCACGGCTCAAAAAAGAGATGCATAGTGAATAAGCTCACTGTGAGTTTCGTCAGTGATTCTGAAATCCACAGACCAACATCCTTAGTCCCACAGGAAGCAAATTATCAGCGTCAGCTCCCAGGCCACACCCTAAAGTGTGCTGAACCAGAAGTTGCATTTTAATAGGATTTGTAAGAATTCCATGTGTCAAATAACTTTATTTAGATAAGACAGTTTTCTATCTAGTCCAACCTAACTATCTGGACCACTATCCTAAGATTTGGTACAAACTTCTGGTTGGTATATATTTGGTACTTATTCCTTTATATAGAGTTTCTTTATATACAGTGCTGCCGTTGCCCTGTGTTTATACTCCCCTCTGTGCCTGCTTTGTGGGGGGCTCCTCTGTGGTGATCTCCACCAGCTGGCACAGGTTCTTGGGAGCCTATTTTTTAGTCTCCCCAGATCTGCTTTCATTGATGTTCTGTTAACAGCATGTGTTAGCCTCTGTGGGGAAACGGGCAGCCCAGAGATAGGAAAATGCTATAGATCAGAGTGTTGTATTCCCAGAGAAGTAGCTTATGGTTTTAAGTCAGACATGCTGTATCTTGGCATAGTAACTTTATAAAAGTACCCTAGTCTACTGTCATTTCCAGCATACTAATTCTTTGTGCTATAGACTGAGCCTTCACCAAAATGAACAAATGATACCACCTGGTAATCTCAATGAAACTCTATAGCTCTACAATTTAATATCACAAAGAGTTCCTGAGCTATCCATTGAAATGTTCATTTGGAGCTGGGGTTTACCTCAGTGGTGAAGCATTTGTCTAGCCTGCCTAAAGGCCTGCTTTCAATCTCCAGAAACACACACACACACACACACACACACACACACACACACACACACACACACAGAGAGAGAGAGAGAGAGAGAGAGAGAGAGAGAGAGAGAGAGAGAGAGAGAACACAATTTTGTGCTCCCAGAACATAGTATCCCAGCTCTCATCTCAGCTGAATGGCATCAGCAAGTTGAGCAGTCTACAGAAGCCACCTAGTCAACTAGAAGAAGATGGTTACGTGGCCTGATTTCTACATTCTTGGATTCTCCATCGGAGGCCACTGGAAGGCTTCTGGTTGTCAGCTTCCCTGGGATGGCATCTCCAGCTGAAATCAGCAATGCATTCTTGATGCCAGGGGCTCAGGTCTCCTAAGTCCATCATCATTATTCAAATGGATTATGGAAATTACATGTTCCCTATTAATAACCCACAAATAGAAATGCAGAGAGAAGTGACTTGTCAGGGGCCTTTTGGATCAGTTAGCTAAGCTATTCTTAACTGATGGGATTAGATTCAGTCTGGTCAACTGGTCCTTGGTGACTAAAAACTAGAATTTTCTATTACGATGAATGTTCTAGGCTTATGAATAAAAGTGAGCTGTTCTGACATCTTTGGGGCACTAGTTTGGAGCAGTATAAAGGCAAGTGTTTGTAAAGAGGCAGGAATTTCCATAATGCTGTAGTTTGGATCAATTCTATTTTGAGTTTCTAACTTGCATTCTCTCTGTAGGTTCCATGTTGAATCTCTGCTAAACTTCATTTTCTTTCCTTCCTGCTGAATGCCTTATATGTTGGTGGGTGTCCGTTATCGCTTTTACAGAATTAGAGGATTGTCTTGCGTATAGTCATGCAGGTGGGAAGACCCATCCATGGTGGGTGGCGCCATTCCCTGTCTATGAACTGTGACAATGGAGAGCAGGAAGTGAGCAACAGCATGCTCTTGTCTCTCTTTGTTCTTGATTGTGGCTGAGATGTGGTCTGTTGCTTCAAGTTTCTGGGCCTTGCTCAACTGTGCCTTGGAATATAAGCCAAAATACTCTTTCTCCCTTAGGGCCTTTTGCCAAGGAACTTTATTACACACACACAAGAAACTAAATCATCTTGTAAACATCCCAGCACATGAAGACCCTAGAAATTCTTGTCTGCTGTTACAATCTGGCACAAGCCAATCCCCCACTTGATAACTATTATGATATCAAGACCGAGCCCATAACAGAACTCAGCAAATTTTGACTTTGTCATGAATCTACTGAGATCCTGCACACAGTGTGTCTGTAGGTCCTAGGTGGCCTGATACTGTGTGCTAACGCATCCCCAGCTGGTGCCCAGCTCTGTACTATGGGTAGCAAATTTCTGTCCCCCAAATTCTGTGACTAGTACTGTGAGAAATGTGTTTTAAGGTATGGATAGTGTTCTCAAGGGAACAAGACAATCATACAATCTATTGTATAAAGTGTGTGGAATCTAAGTGTTTGCCCTTTTCATTATTGTGCCCATGCTTCAGCATAAACCCAAAGTGACAGTGAAAGGAGGGAGTCAGTTAATCTGGAAGACGTGGGCAACCTCAGAGTTGGTTGCTAGACTACTGCTGTCTGGGGGCCAGCCTCCAGCAGCACAGGGCTTTGACAGAAATCCTAAACTTTTCTATCTAAGGGCAGTTAGGGAAAAAGGCACTCACAAACTCTTTTGATGATTTCCTTCTTTATTCTCTTGTTTCTTTATTCTCTCTCTCTCTCTTTATTCCCCTTCTCTCTTCTCTCTCTTTATTCTCTCTCCTTCATCTGATGTTTCTTCACAGCTTTTATACCCCAACAGAATCTTCCAGGCAGTACAAGAGACAAAATGGTTGCATTGCATTTCTCAAGTGAATGATTGTAAGTAAAAACATGTTTTCCATCTCCCTTACATAATTAAACATTTTATGCATTATAGGTGAAAAACAAATTGTCCCAAGAACCCACATAGATTCATACTCAAGCAACTTGTTATGGATTAACCATGTGGGCAAGCAAGGTGTTTTTGTCAGGTCTTTTACTGGCAGGATGCATTTTGTAGTTACAAAGGATCAATTACCTTATTACTTATCTTGAAAGGCAATCTTACAAAAAATCTTAAAGGAATCACAAACCTAAACTTTTATATATGAAAAAGAATCAGCCAGCTCTACTTTAAATCTTTAGGGTACATATCCATTCATTAATAGTCTTTTTTATATCACAAGATTGAGGGCAGAAATGGGTATAAGGAATTAATCGTCACCTTTGGTCATCAGCCAAACCTAGCAAGGGTAGTGCGTCATCCAGGAATAATTGGGCTGCTTTGTTCTTGTTTCCTGGCCTTAAAGAGTTCCACATTTAGCCATGTGTCTTTCTAAAACTTCAGATTGTCTTCTTGGGTTTTTCACCTCCAAGTTATTTAACAAAAACATCTTAGTCCACGTTTGTTATTTTCAAAGCCTTTTTTCAGCTGTGATGCACTCTGAGACCTGTGAACACATCTCCCAACATTAAGGTTAAAAGGATCTAAACTAGCTTGGCTACTGAGACTCAATGGTTAACTTGAGCTACAATCCACTAAGCTCCTTAGGTGAAACTCACAGACCTTGGTTGTGAAACATATCCTTGTATTTATTTTTATTCACCAAAACTCTGTCATCTTCTTGACAGTCCAGAGGTAGAAATGCCCAGTGGAATGTGATGTTTCCAAGAGAAAAGCACCTTATATTACAGGCGGTGGAGATCTCCCCACATCCACTCACACCATGCTAGATACCAGAGAAAGAGAGCTGCAGCAAACATGTAAAGGCACAGCAGAAGCAAAAGACATTCTAGGGTCTGCAGTCCCGTGGCCTTACCTAAATGAGACTGGCCCATCAGAGGATTTCCTTCTGGTGGGCTGACACCTGGAACTTCAATTGCAAGCCACTGCTCCTGTGTCATGGCCAATGGTACTAGACAAAACACCTACCTCTGCAACACACAGTGTAATCAAGCTTCAGGCACCACTGTGAAGAATTTGGACTTCTGGCTTTGCTGGATGGTAACACTCCATGTATGAGCAGGAATGTCTCCATAATACTTAAAAGAAGCATAGCTAATCTGCATATTTATAATACTCATAGCTAATCTGCATATTTTGAATACCCGCAGTTTCATCAGCGTAAGCCTGTTTATGAAAACGTGCTAATCTCTGAACTTCTGCTGTCACTGGAGATAAAGATGCTGGGTGTTTGTAGTAACCATTGCTTTACTTTGCCTTTTGATTAAATGCCAGTGAACCACCCCCTGGAACGTGTAAACAAATTAGGGCAACTAAGAGCACTTATTTTTACCATAGTCTTTGGAGAGATATTTTAAACTAAATTACAGACCACATAACAGACTCTTAATAAAAACAGGAGATTCAAATTGGACTCTGAGGCAGGCAAGATCAATTTAACATCTGAGAGCTATCAGTGTGAAGTCAACAGGCAGAAATAGCCTCTTTCCGTGAGACAGAAATATTCCACTAACATTTCCCAATCAAGACCTGAGGGTCACCCCCAAAACTTGGTGTCTGTGACACACATACTTTTCCGATGTATTTCTGCCTGGACACCTTTGTTGTCATGCCTTCAGGACAACACAGCCCCTGTGAGGTATGGCACCAAGTAATCAAGAGTCAGAATTGACAATTCCAGAGCCAGCACTTCCCAATCTTCACTTTCAGACCTTTATTCTGACATCTTATCACCCTGTAGTGCTCCCACAATGCCTCTGGAAGCAACAGAATGGCCCCAGATGAATCTCTTCATCCACACTCACTGAACCTTTGTCTTTGTTCATGGCGGGAGGAAGGTCAGTTAACCTGATCCAGTCATTCTTCTGACGTTCACTTAATCAACTAGGAAACCGGGGCCTCAGGAGATAAACAAGTTCACACAGATGGGGCAGAACTTGAACTCATTCTGTCACAGAACACGGGCACTAAGACAGTGAGGTGGAGTTGCCCTCTCCTCTCCCAGGAGAGCGGAAGCTCTGTAGAGCTTCCGGGAATTACAGGAACTAGACTCCGGACTTGCCTAACCACCCCAACACCCGCAGCCACTTATCTCAATCCTTCAGCTCCAGGAATAGTGGGCTTTGCTTTTTCTTGTATCTGATAGAAATCTGCCTCTCCATAGTGCCTGGTTTCACCCCAAAATCCACAATTAGGACTTTCACTTTTCTCAGTGCCTTCTGGCACTTGAAACCAAGCTGCTGGCCAGACCCATTGACAACTCACAGCAAAGACAATTATGGCTGCTCCCCTACCTGAGAATGTTTTTCTTGAGTTTCTCAAGAAACTGGCTTTACATACAGCTCATTCAACTGGTGTTCCGTCAAATCACCTCACTTCAGATTTCCTCTTTTTGGTCTTCACTTCTCAATCCGTTTTCATACTTAGTCTTTTTGTGGCCTGTGAGATCCCAAGTCAGAGAAAAGCAGGCTTCCTTGAAGCACTCTTTGGCTCTTCAGTGTCACTAGTTAGAGTAATGGCATTGGCCAAAGATGGACTTTCCCCATAGCAACATGGCAAAGTACTCTGGGAAGTAACCTACTCATATTCTTTACACTGTGGCTGTCACCCTCAGATTCTCCTTTGCCTTCTCCTATCATCTTCCCTTTCTGCTATGGTTTGACTATGAAATGTCTACCAAAGACTCATCTGTTAAGAGCACGGCCCACAACTGGAGCGGTAACTTGGGCAGGTTCCGGAAACTTTAGAAGGTAGAACCTATTTGGACAATCTGTATCACTGAAGATGGGCCTTTTGAGGGTATCCTGGCCTTGCATCCATCTCCCCATCCTGTCTTCCATGAGATAAGAACCCATCATGCCACATGCTCCCGCTGTCACTGATGCTCTGTCCAAGTCTCTAGGACCAAATAACCAGGGATTGGGCCCTCTGAAATTACACCACCCCAACCCCAGATTAAGCTGTTTTGTCAATAATTTGGTCATAGCAGTAAAAGAAAAATCTCACTAATACAACTTCCTTCCTACTGTTCTCCTAGCACACCCCTGCCTCTTTCTGGATGTATTTGCCTTCTAAGAGACTGGAGGGAAGAGTTTGGTCCTATAGAGTTCAGCTTTATAATGTACTGATACTAATCTGACAGCTTCTCCTTCACCATCAAACTGTATGACCTCCCCAAATCGGGCAGGTCTTCAGGCTGTTTCTGGAATCTAATACTGCAATAATAACAATGGCACAATGATGACCGAGAATGACAACGAGCATAAGAAGGAGAACTCAAAAGGAAGAAAAAGAAATCGAGCAAAGACAGAAGAGAAATAAAATTGGGTTCAGATAGCAGACAGCAAGGCACTGAGGAGGAACTCTGCAATCTCTACCATTGCATGTGTGATCACACGAAATCTTCACAGGGAATTTAACCCTTACCTTCATTTCATGAGTAAGGCTGTCTAGCTATATCCAAGCCTACAAGCAAACAGAAATCTGGGATTCAGTGTCAAGGTCCCAAGTCATTGGTCCAGTTCCAGATCCTGTGTCCTACAGATGACCATGCAACTCTGTGTGGGTTTTCACTTTGGGCGTGATGACAAGAACACCTATGTGTTGAGATTAGACCCTGAAGAGTCAGAGACCTAAAGGGCTGAGGCTGTGGCCATTGTTTTAGCCTGCTTTCTGTGGGACCTCATGAGCTCTCAGGAAAGAATCCAGACATTCTGGGGATGTTGATACACGTGTCATGGCCACCACAGAACCCAGTTCAGAATTTCCCTTGCTCTGAAGCTTGGAACCTGATGAGTAATTCCTCAAATATGGCTGAAGCCCTACCCCATCTTTCTGCCTCACTGCCCCCCACATTTTTTCTTTTTTTCTTTGAATTAGAAACAAGATTGTTTTACATGTCAATCCCAGTTCCCACTCCCTCCCCTCCTCCCCTACCATCCCCAACTAAAACCCTACCTATCACATACCCTTTCTGCTCCCCAGGGAGGGTGAGGCCTTCCATAGGGTGTCATCAGAGTCCATCATATCCTTTTGGATAGGGCCTAGGCCCAGCCCCGTGTGTCTTGGCTCAGGGAGTATTCCTCTATGTGGATTGGGCTCCCAAAGTCCACACCTATGCTAGGGATAAGTACTGAATTACTACAGGAGGTCCCATAGATTTCCAAGGTCTCCTCACTGAAACGCACATTCCTGGGGTCTGGATCAGTCCCATGCTGGTATTCCAGCTATCAGTGTGGGGAGCAAGAGTTCCCTGTTCCACCTGTTTCTGTGGGTTTCACCAGCCTGGTCTGGACCTTTTGCCCATCACTCATTCTTCTCTGCAACTGGATTGCAGTTGAGTTCAGTGATTAGTTGTGGGTGTTGGTTTCTACTTCCACCAGCTGGATGAAGGCTATAGGATAGCATATAAATCAGTCATCAATCTTATTATCAGGGGAGGGCATTTAAGGTAGCCTCTCCTCTGTTGCTTAGATTGTTAGCTGGTGTTATCTTTGTAGATCTTCAGACATTTCCCTAGTGCCTGATTTCTCTGTAAACCTAAAATGTCTCCTTCTATTATGGTATCTCCTTTCTTGTTTTCTTCTATTCATTCCCCACTCAACCTTTCTGCTCCCTCATGTCCTCCTCACCCCTCCCCTTCTCCCCTTCTCATTCTCCTGGCTCCCTCTCTCCTCCCCCCATGCTCCCAATTTGCTCAGGAGATCTTGTCCCTTTCTCCTTCTCCAGGGGACCATGTATGTCTCTCTTAGGGTCCTCCTTGTTTCCTAGCTTCTCTGGCAGTGTGAATTGTTGCCCCACACATCTTACGCTTTTGACCAGAAGGCTTTGCAGGCTGAGAGTACTGGCTTCTGACTCTGGCTCTCATTGTGTTCCTAAGAAAGGATGTGCGCCCGTCTCAAGAAACAGCATCAGCTGAGAAGCTTCCTTCACTGGGGATCACACCCTCTTTTCTACACACTGCCCTAGATCCTCACAGCCTCACAGGCATGTATTATAATAATACAAGCAAACTGAGATGAGAAAGAGTTTCGGAAACTGGCCTGAGAATCCATGCCAAAGCAGAGATTGAACTGGAGCCCTAGATGGTCAATAGGCTGACGTATGAGTCATGTCAGGAAGACTATGCGAAGCTGTACAATGTCTGGGCTGTGCATTGATGCGCCAGAGCTCTAGTCTTCTTCTTCTTAAGATTTAGTTATTATGTATACAATGTTCTACCTGCATGTCAGAAGAGGGCACCAGGTCTCATTACAGATGGTTGTGAGCCACCATGTGGTTGCTAGGAATTGAACTCAGGTCCTCTGGAAGAGCAGCCAGTGCTCTTAACCACTGAACCATCTCTCCAGCCCCGAGCTCTAGTCTTCTAATGGTCTTATTTGCATGGTTGCCAAGCCTTAAAACTGACTACAACTCAATGAAATGGGCCGTCCTTTTTGTTGTTGTTTTTATGTTTGTTTGATCCCAGGTTCTCATGAACCTCAGGTTGGCCTTGAACTTGCTATATAGCTGAGGCTGACTTGTTTGTTCTTTTGAGACAGGGTTTCTCTATGTGTCTCTGGCTGTCCTGGAACTCACTCTGTAGAACAGGCTGGCCTCAAACTGATAGATAAACCTGCTGCTCCCTCTTGTGTGCCTGACTGAGGCTGACTTTGAACTTTGGATTCTCTTGTCTCCATTTCACTAGCATTAGAATTTCAGGCTGGAATTTCAGGTCACTGCTGAGTCTAGCTTTTTTTGTTCTTGTTTTTTTTCTTTTTCTTTTTTCATCATAGCATGACACACAGGGGACTAATTGACAGAAGCATTTTTAGGGACCCCCCACTAGGAAGTCCTCTGTTAACAAGTTGATGTAAAGTCTTGACTGCTCCATTTTCTCAATTGTAAAAGGAGTCCCTGGCCCAAAGGCTCAAAAGTTCTCAGGAATAAATCAATGCACTAAATTTATCGCCTACCCTGCAGTTCTTCAGTTGGTATCCAGCCCATATAGGTTCAGTGTCTGGGGCCTTTCTGGACAGACTTCATCTTGCAGGGCTCCTGCACACCCACCAGCTAACATCTCATCAGAGCCTCAACTGTACTTCAAGCATGTAATAAAAAGCTGTTCCATCACCCAGCCGCCTCCTGGAAAACCTGTAAATTCATCTCTTGCACTTTTAAATATTACCATGACTACAGCAGACAGTGAGAGTGGACACTCGTTGTACCGTGGATTCTTCTAATCATCTTGTATTTAATTAACAACTATTCTAACCTACATTAGCAATCCCATGACGTAGTTAGCATTAGTTGTAGGGAAGTGACATCTGGGATTGCTTGAGCTGTTGGCCCCTGGCATCTGTCAGGGTCTCAGGAAGGAGCCAGGGGAGGTGGAGGAACCAAGTTCACAAGGAGAGAGAGAGGCAGGGAAGGCTGCTAATACCCCTGCAAGAAGAGACAGCCCAGCTGCTGCTCCTGGCTCGTGTCAACTCAGCTCTGGCAGGGCCAGCAGCTGTTCCTCACCAGCCTGCATAAATCTGCAAGCTGGAGACTACTGCCGACCTCCATCCTGTTGTACCGGCATTTCTTTTCCCTGGTGACAGGCCTCAGAGATGGAAGGGCCCTAGAATGTCAGCAAAAGGCTGCTGCTGCCTGGCTTCCTTCTCCTTTTCCCTAGAGTGCTAAGTGCGTGTGGCCTTTCCTCTGGCTGGAGGGAGCTCTGCGTTCTGATGGGAAAGGAAGCCGGTACTGGGAGTAGAGGAGGTGACTTTCTGGAAATCAGCAAAAAAAAAAATGGTAGCATGCATCAGAGGAGACCTGCTGTCAATATGGTTATCAGACCAGCTCTGCCATTTTATAATGGGTTGGGGGACAATTTTCAGGCCCTGGTGGCTGTAAAGGGAACATATGTCACCATTTATTTTTAAAAAAACTAAGGAGATTTTGTACTCCTAAGCTCTCCTCATGTGGCCGCAGAGTGACCTGTCCTTTGTTTACTCTGCTTGCTGCTGCTTTCCTGTCAGTGAAGGCCATTCACTGAGTAACGGTGCTTTTGCAGCAAGGCTCACAAAACATTTGAAAGTGACATAAATTCACCTGAACTGTGTTCAGGGCCAGTGTTTGTTTTTTTTTTCCTTCGTTCCTTTACAAAGTGGCTTTGGGTTCTTTTCAAGTTTCTTAGTCTCAGATCTCGCCAAGTCATGCAGAGAAAGTTTTCCGTTTACTCTGCCATTTAATTCTTGTAAATATGCATCCTGCCTAACCCAGGAGTGCCACTTCTTCAGAGGCAGTGAGAATGTCAACAAGGGTGGAGTCACTCAGTCTCCCCCCCTTAACTCACGCCCTATACTCCTGACTGCATTTGCTGTCTTCCTAGAAACTAACAAAGCAGCTTGCTGGCTCTTTACATTTCAGTGGCTCTCTCCTGATCTTCCCTTCATTCTTCACTGAGGTGGACATCAATAACGGCTTCAATGGTCCAAGGAAAGTATCTGAAGGAATCCTAGAGACCATCTCAGTGAGATAAGAAGTTCTTCCTGATGCCGACAATCTCCTGAACTGTATTTGCTTTCTTTGTTGGTATTTATGTCAATAACTCTTAGAAACTGACAGGGATATAGTCAAAGAACTTGAAGAATTTCCAGTGTGAAAAGAGCATCATTGCATCTTTCTCCCATGATGAAATCTTGACAGGACCAGATTTATGCAGATAACTTTGGATGCAGCGAGTGAGTTCACAAAGGCAATGGCTATGTCATACGCAGAAAACATCTATACCTCTCCATCCCCCGGTTCCTACATTCTTGTTCCTCTTCCTCGGTGTTTCATGAGCCTTGGTGGGAGGGCTACAGCTGTCCCAATGGGGACAAACACTCCACAATGACATGGTCTTAGCATTTGGACCAGCTCTGGTTTTCTCTGTTAGCCCCAGGTCACAGCAGTAAGAAGCGTTTCTCATGAAGGTTGGTTACAAAGACAAAGTGGAGCCGGGCTTGTCATTAAAATTTAAATTAAATTTTACTTTTATCAAAACAAATTATAAACACTGCTGAAAATTCAAACAGTAGTAAAAAAAAAAAGACGTATACTCTATAAAGCATCATTCATGCTTCAGTATCAATCTCTTTTGGCTTTTGATTGTTTTTCCTAGGGTACACACATAATTTTATGATATACTCTTTTATGACTTTGTGTGTCTGATGGGGAATGTACTGTGTATGTTTATCTTACTGATTGTTAAATAAAATACTGTTTGGCCAATGAGACAGCAAGTTAGACGGGACTAGGAGTCAAAGAGGATTCTGGGAAATATAGTAGAGAAGTGGTGATCCAGGCAGGAAGTGACATAGCAAGGAGACTCATATCTAAGCGAGGAAACAGGAAGTGGCCCCTTTTTTCCCTTGCTCCTCCAGCGGCAGGATGTGAGCCACCAGCAAGGAGGGATGCCAATAAGGCGTCCAATAAGATAAGTCTTATAACATATAACATATAACATATAACAATTAAGACTGAGCTAACAGATGAGGAATCCTAGTCACTGGCCAAGCAGCTTTGAACCTAAAACAAGTTTCTGTGTATTCATTTGGGCCCTAACTCGGGCGGGTGGCTGGCGTAAAGCTCACATGTGGCAGTGGGGCTCGGCGGCTTTTGGCGGAAAGATTTATTGTAACATGTGTCAGTTTGAAGGTTTACATTTTGTTGAATGAACTCAGCTCCCTTCTTCAAAAACACTGACACACTTGCCTGTCCTTCAAAAACATTTCTGTCCATATGATGTTTAGATTAAATCATGTCATATGTTCATACCTCATGGCAATGTGTAATGTTTCATATGACACCTTTTCTTTTTCCTGGAGTTTGCCTTGTCTTGTTTTTTATTTGGTTAACTTTCTTGCGAGTGGTCACCAAATCACCCTTCAACGATGATAGAGCTAGGCTCTTCAGTTTGACCGTTCCTGCTCCCCACAAAATAAATGAATCTACCCATCAACTCCAGCTTGTTTCTAAGGCAGCGGTTCTCAACCTGTGGATCACAACCCCCAGGGGACAAACAGCCCTGTCAGAGGGGTCAGATATCAGATACCCTGCATGTCTGATATTTACTTCACAATTCATAGCAGTCACACAATGTTCTGATGTAGAAATGAAATAATTTTGTGGTTGGGGTCACCACGTCATGAGGAACTGTATTGAAGGGTGCCAGCTTAGGAAGGTTGAGAACCTCGTCTTGCATGGAGCCTTGCCTGTCACTGAAGTCTGCCCAGCTGCCTTCAGGCTCGGCTCTGTCCTGTCCTGAGACTTGCCTTCCATTTACCTCTGTGCTTCACAGTCCATTTCTTGGAAGCATGTCTTGGTCCCTTTGGTTTTACTATTTTCTGAGCAAGCAACTATCTCTGACTACTTTACTAAGTAATAGAAGGCAAACTCTCTGAAAATCAAATAGGGCACAGTTGGGAATCTGCAGCTGACAATCTGTTTTCACCTCATGGATGTGCTTATCCTCTTGGCTGGATCGAGGGTTTCTCCAGAGAAGCTGAACTTGATTCTTATTTTAGGGTCTTCTCTGTGCTGCCAGTGTGTGAATGTCATTATTTCTTAGGGTGGGTTTTCCTTCATCCAGGAGTCCATTTTAAAATAGGAACCAGTGCAATTCGCTTGTTGGCCATTTTCCCCGACCATTTCTTTGATAATTTGGCCCATCTCTTGGTGGATTCTTCCTTCTGGTATTTCTGCATTGTAGATTAAGAAACGACAGTTATTTTTGGATTTCTGCTTTTATGTCTTTCCCTTGAATTTTGGTATAATTTTCATTGTCTTTTTCTTTTCTTTCAGAATGTCCTCTCAAATTCACTTTCAAGACTCTGAATGGAATTTTAAGTTTGACCCCATATTGTCTTAATTCTAAGAATGTGTATATATTTCTACTTTTATACTTTTATTTTTCCTATTTCTGATGCAAGAATGCTATATATATATATATAAAATGATGCGTGTGAGTTGTGTATGTATGTGTATTGTGTATATGTGTGATTGTGTGTGTGTATTGTGTATGTGTGTGTATGTGTGGTGTGTGTGTATATCTGTATATGTGTGTGTGTGTGTGTGTGTGTGTGTGTGTGTGTGTGTGTGTCTTCCCAAAGGAGAGGGAGATCAGGAGAGCAGATGAGAGGATGGAAGAGACAGTGGACTGAAACAGATAAGAAGAAAGAGGAGGAGAGGGAAGGAGAAGGAACAGCTTCAGGTTTTTGCTTTTTTCCCATAGGTTCATCCTAATTATTTATTTCTGCCTATTATATTATATTAGGATCAGGCATTTATGGAGAAAACTTTCCCCAAATGTCAGGTGATATGTGGATGAGAAATTAAACATTTAATTTGTGTGTGCTGATGAGTCTTGTAGACTGGCAATTCCTACCATGGGGCAATTGAGCTTTGTGGGTTTTTTTGGGGGAGGGTTTCCGCATCTCATTGTCTCTAAGTCTTTTTGATAGAGCTGTTCAGTCTCTCCATTAGTGAGCAGCCATCCCTTCTGGTCATACACTGGGCTCTCTAGATACAGGGGACGGGCATGCTGTGCCTGAGCTTTGACTTAACCCCCTCATTTTCAGCCTCCTCTTTAGCCACTTTGGTCTTCGGTTCCGTTTTGCTATAGCTGGTAAATTTCTATAAAGAGTAATCTTTCATGTGTATGTGATGTGTGAATATGGGTGTGGTTTACATCTCTGTGTGCATGACGGGGGCAAGGGGAACCATGCCAAAAAGCCTTATGAGTGGGTGAATGGAAAGAGAAAATGTGGTACCTGTACACAGCAGAATAGAAAGGATTAGCGGCTGTTACTGAGATAACATGGATGGAACTGGAAGTCATTTTGTTAAGTGAGGCAGGCATAAAAAGATAAGTATCACATGACCGAATGTATGAAATTTAACCAGAGGGTGGAGTCAGAAGAAGTAGAAATGGGGATATGATTGACAAAGGTGGTTAGATAACACATCTCCAGAGCAACTGTGCAGATCCATCACCACAGAAAACAATCACATATTTTGGATAGCCTAAAAGCCAGAAGAAAGTATTTTGAGTATTCCATCACAAAGAAATATGTGTTTGAGGAGATACATGTCTAGCCTGATTTGAAATTATGTGGTGTATACAGATGGTGAAACATCACAAATCAGTTCTTTCTTCTCAATCCATCAGGTAAGAAAAGAACTTTAAAACCATGACTACCAGGCTGAAGGTGGGGGGCCCAGGAATCCAAATGCATGATACACACTTTCCACCAATCAGCTGCCTTTAGCCCCAGTCTCTCTCCTACACTCCAAAGTGCTCCTGTCTAAACTGGTTCCTGAATCTCGGCAGTTATTTAACTTCCTCTGCTTTGTGTGCTGGGCCATTCTTTGGCTTGTGCTCTTTTCTGTGGTGCTCTTACGATTTCCTCTACACAAATTCTCTTCCTACATTCTGGTGGCATTTCAGGAGGAGTGAAACACACCCCTCTGCCATTGACTGTGTTACATCGGAAGTCCTCTTGGCCTTCGTGCTCATTCAGAATCCAGGGAACAGCCTTCATCTCAGGCCACTTCATGTTTAATGAAGAAATAAAACCATCACTTACCTCAAGAGTGGCTATTTTCTTGCAATAAACTCCACTGTGTTGTGCTTGACGGGGCAGCAGTTAACCTTTATGGGGTGGATAAACACCTCAAAACACACAGGCACGCAGAAACACAGATACACGTACATCAAACTTGGTCCCAGCAAAAAGACAGGTCATCACAGGAGGAGATTTTTAGGGAAGCTGTGACTGTTTTAATACATTCAAGCCTAATCCCAAATACTGTTTGTAGGCCCAGTTTAGATATAGCCCAGTGGAAGTTTGTTAAAAGCTCACAATATATGCACACATATACACCAACTCATTGAATTCACACACCCTTGCAATCAGTGTTCCTAGGTAAACAAAGGAAATGTGTTTAGTCTCCATCATCTCTGATGCAGGATTCTTTTAAACGACAAGGCACTTCTTAACCCAGGCCTGTGGGTTCTGTCTCCATGGCTTGTAATGTTACCTCCAGGCTTCTTTCCTGATTGCTGTTCACCTGGAATGTGCCCGTGCCAAATGGAAGTATGTTTGCTTTCAACACTGATCTTTCTCTGCCAAACAAGGACGCAGCTGCAATCCATAACACCGTGCCCACAAGTTCTGATGCAGCTCAGCCTTCCAGATGATAAGGGCCTTCAACATCCAGGTCCCATAAAGAAAATTTAGAGCCCTTAGTCAAAGATAAAGCTCTTGTGCTGCCCATACATCAGAAACTTCCCCACTTTTTCCAAATCCCTCCCTGGCTATGTTCCTGGATTGCAAATATACCTGGAGCGAAAGGCAACAGAGGTAAAGGAATGCAGAGAGGAGTCCTTGACTAACAATATAGCTGTAGGGTATTTAGAAAATCCACCTGGAGTTCTGCTTAGGTGTACCACATCCCTCCTGTAAGGAATCATGTCTGGTTCTTCTAGTGTGTAAATTTTCCTAATGTAATATTGGAATAGGGACTGGAGAGATGGCTCAATGGTTAGGAGCACTGCCTGCTCTTCCAGAGGTCCCGAGTTCAATTCCCAGCAACCAGAGGGTGGCTCACAACCATCTATAATGGACTCTGATTTCCTCTTATCTCTAATGCCCTCTGATGATCCAGGAACTACATGCAGATAGAGTATTCGTATACATAAAATACATGAATAAATAAACATTTCAAAATGTTATTGGGATAGTTCTCTTTACCTGCAGTTATCAAAGTAAGATATGATATGTATGACTCATTGGTGACACTGGGAGGTGACTTTTCTTTTTTTCTTTTTTTTTTTTTTGTAGACATCAAGGGGAAGTAACTCAACAAGGATATTGTCACCCATTAAAGTAGCCAATGATCAGTTGTATTTTTAGAATACCTATCATAAACAGCTTGCTGTAGCTGGAGTTTCTTTCCAGCCTGGCCCGAAATAGATTGACCCCAAATAAACACACAAAGACTTATATTAATTTATAAACTGTTGGCCGATGGCTAGGGATTCTTACTGGCTAGCTCTCTCTTAATTATTAACCCATTTTTATCAATCTATGTGTTGCCACCATGGCTTACCTGTATGTAATCGGGCATGTTACTCCTTGGGCAGCATGGTGTCTCTCCACGGACTCTCTCTGCCTTCTCTCCCCAGCCTTCTCGTCTCCTAGTCCTGCCTATCTTTCTGCCTCTATTGACCAATCAGTGTTGTATTCATCAACCAATCAGAGAAACATATATACAGAAGGAAGTCCCCATCAGCTTGTACAATTATAGATGCTTTTCTCCGGTGCAGTTGTCTTGCGTGCTTGTATCTCATACCACGTCTTAGTTAAAGGTGTGTTCCTTTGCAACAGTGCCCGTTGCAAGCACCATAAATGGAGATCATTCACCATCACAGTAACTATTCTGCCTGAGTCAACAGCAGCCGCATGAGCTGCCTGATTCTGCAGAGAGAGCACACCATTCTGGACTAGCTGTTCCTCACGTGCACAGGGGAATGTGTTCTTTTATTTATCAACATCGGGTCTCTGTGAGGTTCAGTACCAAGGGCTCCATTTTAAGTCATGCATAGTAGCTCCCTAGACAGCCCAGGAATTAACTGGTCAATTAGACATCTAGCCTGGATGTATGTCTAATTGACAATGAATACATTTTGATACTATATCTGCTTAGGAGATTATCCACAAATTGCTTTATGCTTTGGATGGTTCCAAATTGTTATACGGACATCTGTTTTTGTTGGCCACAAACGTGCTATTTGCAATGACAATCTTGTCATTAACTGAAATCATGGCTTTACCTACCATATTATTTTCTCTAACTTTCTTATAAATAATTGAGGATTTTATTTTATTTTGAGGAGTATGATATTGCTAAGACGAAGAGTTTCTTAGGAAATGTCTCCTAAAATGTATGCAAAACATTATCTTGGTTAAACTTAGCGTACGCTTGTTTGCTTTTTTAACTGTGTGTGTGTGTGTGTGTGTGTGTGTGTGTGTGTGTGTGTGTGTGTGTGTGCACATGAGTGCAGGGAGCTGGTAGCACCCAAGGCACTAGATCTCACTGGGGCTGGAGTTACAGGTGTTTTTAACCTGCCTGACATGGCTGCTGGGATCCGAACCTGGGGAGTTTGCAAGAGCAATTTGACCTCTTCACTGCCAAGTTCCATATGCATTTGCTTAGGAGTCCAAATAGACACCGGAGAAAACCACCAGGCAAGCCTAGATCAATAGACATCCGATTAGTCCTCAAAACTATGAAACCATTGAAAATCATTGAAACCAAGGAAAGTCTGAAGAGAAGCCAAAAAAAAAAAAAAAAAAAAAAAAAAGAGTACCTTAACAAAAGGTACTGTTCCAGATCAGATCCTGAGACATATAATGGCAAAAAAAAAAAAGTAAATACAATTAGGAGATGGGGCGATAACTAAGTTGGGGAAAGGCTTGCTGTGTAAGCATAGATCTTAGCTTCAATCTATAGAAGCCACATTCAAAATAAATGTTGGGTGTGGCGGCACCCACTTGTCAGTCCCTTTTGGTGGGGACAGAGACGTGCAGAGTCCTGGGGCTCAGTGGCAGCCTAGCACACTCAATGAGTCCCCATCCAGTGACAAACCCCAAACTCAACTGTCTAAGACTGTGTCTGACCAATGAAATCCAAGGTCAAGCTTCCACAATCATGAGCCCTCCCGAAAACACACACAAACACCTAACTCTTGACAACAGCAATAAATACAAATTCATTGGGAAAATTTAGGGGACGATAATGCGGTGACGAATCTATCAGTTAAGAAAAATTACCATACTAATGTAAGCCACTAAGAATCCATACAGGTACATATTGGCGACTTCTTTAAAGTGATCAATATTTGAGTGATTTGAAAATAATTTAGAAAACTTGTTCTGCAGGGGACACTGAGTTCAGGGTGAAAACCCTCGGTTACTAATTTCATTTTCATGCTATGGTTAATATATACCTGAGTGCTGGAGAGATGGCTCAACAATGGGTAAGAGCATGTGTTTCTCTAGAATACGATTCAGGGTTAATTCCCAGCAACACGTGTTCACTCACAACTGCCCCAGAGCTCCAGTTCCTGGGATCTAACTCTGTTTCCCTACTTACACACACACCAGCCATGCATGTGGTACGAAGACATACATTCAGACAGACCATGGATACACACACACCAGCCATGCATGTGGTACGAAGACATACATTCAGACAGGCCATGGATACACACAAACTTTTTAAACTAAATCTTTTTTTGTTTTGTTTTGTTTTTTTGAGACAGGTTTTCTCTGTGGCTTTGGAGCCTGTCCTGGAACTGGCTCTTGTAGACCAGGCTGGTCTCCAACTCACAGAGATCCACCTGCCTCTGTCCCCCAAGTACTGGGATTAAAGGCGTAAACTAAATCTTCAAAAATTCCTAACTGGTTTCAAATCATTTGGGTTACTTATTTTCTGTGAATGTCTGATTCCTTACCTATCAAATGGGAGTAAGTATGTCTGCTCTACAGCTACCTCCGAAGACTCTTTGGGATATGGTAAAAATGTGTATCCTAATAGGGGGTGTTTGTATAAACAGTGGCTGAGACAAGCAGGGGGAGCCCATCTCTCCCTGGAGCACTAGGCAGTGTTGATTCATTCATAAAATCATTAAAAAATACCATTACTCACTCTAAAAAATCAGTGTTCCTGTTAGGGATGGATCCTTGCTGTAATCATTCCTTCTAACCTGAAATAAGTAAATTTGCTAGGACAAAGACAGGACTCACTCCCTGACTGACAGCTTGTCATCTCTTCCTGGCTAGCCTGACTACCTGGAGCCATGCAGCTGTTATGTAAGCTGAACCGTCCTTGTGCCAGTGGCAGTCTGAACAGTCACAGAGATGCTGGGGAAATGCCACAAACAATTGCAGCTGTTTGTTGTCCTGTTGAGCATGAAGTCTCGGTCAGGCCCATTTCAAACAGTTTGTGCGCCAGTTTCCTCACAACTGTTTCCACCCAGACCAGAAGTGGAGAACTCCTCTTGGTGGCCGGTAGAGGGATAGACAATGCCATGACTCATATAGATAGAATTCTTCTTGAAGGTCTGCTGTGATGTTCAAATACTATTTTCTGACTGTCTCATGAGGCTGTTTGACTCACATTACCCTCAGGTAATGCCCCCTCGTTTACAATATTAGCCTCAGCTAGGGCCATAAGGACATCCAGGCCTGGGCTTCTGCCAAGGACCTTATCTGAGTCCATGCTCTTTCCATAGCCTGAGTAGGTGTTGATGTCTATGGCCCATGTTGCCACCAAAGGCCACATGGATGCCCAGGATCTGGGCTGCCATCTCTGGCCATGTTGGTTTCTGAAGGCTGTGTCCCTTCCAGTCCCATAACCCAAGTGACAAGGGCTGCCATTCAGGGCCATGATGGCAGTGTCCACATTGATGTCTGAGACTCCTGTTGCCATCTGGGTCACCACCTGGGGACATGTTGGTACTCAAGGTCCAATCAGTTTGACCTGCACTGCCAGCTGGGGCCATGGTGGCATGGTGCCCAGTCTGCTCCTAAGGACCATGTCTGGGTTCACGGTCCAATAGCAACTAGGGTCTGTGTTGATAGTCATGGCCTGTATTGCCACCAAGGGCCTCATGAACATCAGGCGTCTGGACCACCACCTAAGTCCATGTTAGTATCTAATGGCTATGCCTCTGCTGGGCCCATACATATCTGAGTGGGTTGCACCGCCATCCAGAGCCATGCAGTCCTCTGGGCCTGGACTGCTGCCAAGGACCATGTCTGGGTTTGTGGCCCTGATGCAGCCCTGTCTGTGTTTGTGTTGAAGTCTGTGGCTCCTGTTACCTCCGAAGGCAGTGAGGATAGGGATGCACAGAGTTGGCCCCGCCCTCACTGGCTGCAGGACTAGGGAGAACTGCCTCCCTCCACCCCCCACAATGGCAGCACAATTGTTGCTGGCACAGCTCTCTCTGCCTACCTTTCCCAGAATTCTCCTCATCCTAGCCCTGCCTATCTTCTGCCTCATTGGCCAGACAGTGTTGTATTTGTCAACCAATAAGAGAAACATATATACAGAAGGACATTCCCCATCGCAGCACTTGGGGGAACCAACCCTGCTGTAGCTGGACTTTTCTTTGGATCACCAGCTCACAAATAACGACATGGAGGCTTATAAATAATTATGAAATCTTGGCCTTTAGCTTCAACCAGCTCTTATAACTCAAACCTGTTTCTATTAATCTATATTCTGCCATGTGGCTTTTACCTTTCTCTCATTCTGTACATCCAACTTGTTCTTCATCCCACACTGCCTACAGTACACTAGAGCTGACTCTTTTGGTTGGGACACAGGTGATCCAGCCCTGAGGGTGTGACAGGTGATCCATCCCTGAGAGCTGGATTACTGACCCCCAGCCCCAGCTCTCCCTACAGCAATCAGGATTGCAGGGCCTGTACCTCACCTGTTCAAAACAATAGAGCTAGTGCTGGCTGGGTGAGTGCGGGCAAGCTGGACCCGAGGGCTTGAAATCAGGAGAACTGGCACTGCTCCTTGCTGCCTGCTGCCTTGGGTGAGCTAGCCAGGGCAGTGCTAGAGATCTCTCCTGAGTGGTGATGACAAGGAAATCTGGCAGGCTAACCAACCCAGCTACCAACCAGACCAGAACCAGGGCTGAGATGGCCTACCCCAACACCCACCTCATCTGTGAACTGCTAGAGCATGTGAAGGAATGAACCTACAGATCCAAAACTACAGGATCTCCATGACACAAGACAACAACAGGATATCTGAGAGGAGACCCAGTGAGGGCCCATTATAGATAGTGCAGCAGAAGCTACAGGCCTTGAACCAGACCAATGATTCATAGCAAGGAACACTTACATGTAAACATGTATGGACTAAAGGGTAAACTGCGTGGCTCACTGGGCCACACTACAGTTTCTCTACCAAGAATTTTGGTGGTGGTGGTTGTTGTTTAATGTGTTCGGTGTTTGGTTTTGGTTGTCCTTTTCAATTTTGTTTTGTTTTGGGAAAGGGTGCCAGGGTAGAGGGCAGATGAGTGGGATCGGGATCCACAATGTGAAATCCACAAAGAATCAATAAAAAGTTTGAAAAAAAAAAACATAAGGCTCAGTCAAAGCTTCTCTTGGCTAGTTTTTGCCAACTGTTGCAGTCTGCCGTTAGTGCAGGGTGACTTGGTGACATGAAGAATGAAGAGATGGTAGAGGAGACACCCAGACTTGTAGAATGACTGGAGAGCCAAACTACCAAAGCAGTAGAGCTACAGAGTAGTGGGCGACTTGGAAAGCCACAGGGCTCTCAGAGCCACAAGCTTAGCATCATCACTGGGGCAGTAAGGGGCAGGGACAGCAGTAGAAAGCAAAAGCAGCTGTCCCAGAAACAGTGGCAGCTGCCACCCCAGCAGCAGCAACCTTGGCAGTGGCTGCTGCTACAAAAGCCAGCTGAGTAGTTCAAATGAGTGCACGAGACAGGAACAAGGGAATGGTAGAAATAAAAGACGGCAAGGAAAGGCAGAGCCAAGAATATACAGCTGTAACGAGGCAAGGAATAGGAGTGTCTGGCCTTTGTCAATGGAAAAATTGCAGAGAGCTGCCAAATCTTTACTGCCAGAATTCTCAGTCAGCCTAGTCCCAAAGTTATAACACTGGCCACTCTCAAGGTCTGGTGTATCCTAACTTTCTAGTCTGGCCAAAGGTGCCATCATTAATAAAGTATAGAGCTAAAAGTTGAATAATAGTTGTGACACTAGAGGGCTCCACTCTCTGGTGTCAAATAATGAAGGAAACAAAAGCTGCCCAAGTCCAATGGTGGATATGGGATGTCCTTCTGTATGTTGTGAATATGTGTTGCTCTTATTGGTTGATAATTAAAGCTGATTTGACCAGTGGCCAGGCAGAATATAACTAGGCGGGAAATCCAAACGGAGTTACAGTGAAAAAGAAGGCAGAGCCAGAGAGATGCCATGTAGCCAGCAAAGGAGTAACATGCTGGAGCATTACCAGTAAGCCACAGCCTCGTGGCAATACATAGATGAATGGAATTGGGTTCATTTGTAACAGAGAGCTAGCCAGTAATATGCCTGAGCCATTGGGCAAACAATTATATTTAATATTAGCCTCTAGGTGATTATTTCATAAGTGGATGAGGGGACATGGAAGGTGGGAAAAAAACTGGTCCAATGGGACTGGGCAAGACAGAGGAAAACATCCAACTACTAATGGTGGAAGAGACTCTCTTTTTCTACTGTGATTTGCATCATGTAGGGCAAAAGGCACCCAGCTAATCTCTGGTCTAGGTATGCCAAATAGTAATAGAAGTTTGAATTTACCTGTTTTACAACTTTCAGCATCCTGAGAAGCATGTTAAAGAACCATGCTCAGTTTTCTTGTCAACGGAGCTGCTGCATTTCAGGAGCTTGCATAAAGGGTGTTCTGTATAAACAAGGGTGACCAGAGAAGGAAAGGATGTTTGTGAATGCAGAAGTCTCTCCTAAATGGAAGGATATCAATGTCTTAGATGTCTCACATAGATTAGTCACACATTATTACTTGACTTAAGTTCACTGACACATTTCAGTGGCAGACCTGGTGGTGGGCAGAAGGCAGAGAGAAGTGAGTAAATAAAGCTGCCCTTGCCCGTTCTTTGGAAAGCACATCTCTCCCTGCAGTGGTCTGTGCATCATGGCGTAGCCATCTACATACTTGTAGCAATGATGGGTCATTGATTTTCACATTCAGTTTGATGCTTGCCTTGTGGTTTGTGATCTTAAAAGCTATTCTGCACAGAAGGAAGCTACAAATGACCATCAGCGATAACAAATCTTGGACTCTAACTACCCAGAAAACAACAGCCTCTGAAATTGATGACCTGGTAGTCAAGGGCATTTTGTCTTCTGTTTCCAGGACTCTGAGAAGCATCCACTCTATTGATGGAAAAGGAAACATACCTTCCACTTTCCTAATTGATTAATCCAAGTCCTTCCCAAACCCTTTAGGCTGATTCCTCTGAAAGTCTTTGGAGGGTTGAGCTTATGTTAATGTGCCTGTTAAGAGAGCCATTTGGGTTAACATTTACACTGAACATCTGAACAGCCTGCTGTGTCAATAACCATATGAAAATCAGTTGCTGGAAGCATTATTTCAAAGAGTAGGTCACCACCATTGGCTATCTAACAACCTTCTTCTCAAGGTCCTATTGCCACCTCGGAGGGAGGGCTTGTAATGGGCTACTTTAAAGATAATGCTGTCACCTGTATTCACAAACCTAGGTGGAAGCCACAAATACATTTATCAAATTAAGTTCATGTTCATCATAAGAAAAGCACCTTAAATAGGCTAGGAAGCAATTGGTATGTTTTCTAGCTAAAGAAAACGATATTTTTAAACACACACACACACACACACACACACACACACACACACACACACACACACACACACACACACAGTGCAAAGCCTTCTTTTGGTAAATTAGAGGGCAGCCAGTTCTCTATGAACACAGCACAGTTGTAAGAAAAGACGAGAGTTCACTTCCCTGTTCCAATGCACTGGAGAGCTCACAGGTAATGACAACTTTTAGCAAACAACTATCAGAACACAGCTGCCATCTCCTGAAAAAGAATCCCTAGTCTCAACCCTTGTCCGATTATTTTAAGTCATCATCCACTCAAAAAAATTCCAACACAATGAAAGAGTCCATGTCCCTCATTGAGTGTGTTATCAAAGATTGCACAATGAAGAGAGAAACTGGTTTACACAATGGAGATTTTCAAACAAATTTCAAAACCATAGCTATCACTGGAGTAAAATACATTTTGTAAGGTTGCTGCTTGGAAGGGGTGATTTCTGTCCCTTGAGCTCACTTTTATTATCCCTCTGTAAATAGTAGTATAATAAATGATCTGTCTATTATCCCCCTGCTTTGAGAAAGAGGAAACAATCCCAAGTTTTCTCAGTTAGTGTCATCCCATGATTTCCACAGAGCCTGAGCACTATGGCCATATTTTCCAACTTTCTTTGTCTCAGCTTATTCCTTTTAAAATGGGCAGAGGGCACAATGTGTACGCTCTGAGCTGTAGGAAAGATTACAGGATAACAAATCCAAAGCCTTTCGATGAGTACTTATTATCATCATTTTACAAGCTGTTCAAGGTGCACCTGGGATATGCAATCCTGTCATCACGCTGTGGATACTAAGGAAAAGTCCTGAGAAGGTGATGGAGCACTGCCTTTTAAAACATCTGCTCCACTGGATAGCAGAAAGAAGCGCTCCAGGTTTGGGTGTCCCGGAGTTACTTGGACCCAGCAACCAACACAACCGTTTACTCCAGTGACGTGACACCTGAAGAAGGCAGAGGCCTCACTTGCCTCACTGCTGTGATTCCCTTTCCACTTGTTTGAAGAACGGTAAGTTAGCTTAGGGATTTCATTGGAAAGAGGCATCCCTTTTCCACCGGGCATGCTGAGCTGACCGAATAAAGCGCTTGAGTCCCAGATGGCCATCCAGCTTGCTCCCATAGAAGGAGAGTGTTCTGGGTACTGTTATGTTGAAGTGACCAAAATGAGTGAAGAACTCAGCTTCAAGGAAGGGATTAATATTGCTCTCAGGCTGCAATGATTCAGCCCATGTTAGCTATCTCCACTGTGATACAGAACAGAAGCAGAGCCAAAGGAATTCAGGGGAAGGAGATAGGTGCTGAGAACTCCTTAGCACCTGAATACACCAGTGTCTTCAGGATACTCACACATTTTAGCTTCAGGTGACAGTAAGTCTTGTCTTTCTATGCTCTTCTTTGTTATGGTGCTTTTGAAGTCAATTTAAGTAAGGCTTTGAAACTTGCAACCCACCCCACCTCATGACTTAGTGTCCCTGGATTTGGAGTCACTCAAACATGATAGATTATGCTGCGTTGAGAAGCCAAATAGAGAGCATATCAGGAAAATAGGGAACATAATCTCAGGAGAGATGGGATCAGACATAGAAGTAGAGACAGGTTCTTCAGAGCTTTGCTTTCGTAGAGGCATGGTCCACTCCCTTTCCCTGTCCAAATGGGACCCCAAAGAGAGGGGAAACTTATTCTTACAGGGTCCACCATGGTTCTTGTGACCAGCCTGCTCCAATCTGATACATCCAGAAAAATGATACAGATCCCTATAGGCAAGTTTGCCTAGGCCAAAAGTCTCTGTACACACTATCTTCATTCCATGCCCTACGAAGTTGGCATACTAGAGACAACTAAGTACGTTTCAAAGCTATACCTTTTTGAAAAGCTTGTTTATGTTTATCCAGCAAGTTAGACTGAGGTTCTCTGTGTGAATTACCTTAACCACTTCCCCGTTAACAGGAAGAAAAACTCACCCCAGCTCACTGGATGGTAAGAGCAATATCCTACTTGCATTTTAATTCTGATTCTATTAGGTAGAAGACCAGGAAGACAGAAAGCAAGCACCTCCTTAATCAATTCCTGCCAAAGCCAAGGCAGACATATTTCATCTTCTGATTGGACCCTCAGGGCTGAATTTGCAAAGAGTGCATCGTAAGCCATTAAGCCAACAAATGAACCTATTTTCAAAAGACCTGTTTAAGCAGTTAGCTCAGTTACTTAGAGAGGATTTCCAAGTATGAAGCTTTGGGTAGGAGCCTGAAGGGGTATGTAGCCTCAATCTTATCTTCTATTCCTACTGAGTAGTCACAAGGGAAGCTTTCGGTGACTGTGAACACTACTTCTCCGACCTTGGCATCTAGATGCTGGAAGGGATACCTACATACTACCTACCCAGTCCACCGCAACTTTGAACCCACAACAGAGTTCAATGCCTGTCCGCAACCAAACATGAGTATTTAACATTGTCTGACAGAGAGGAATCAAAGGACTTGATTCTGTCCTGATCTTGTGAAAATGGTGCAGAAGCTATGTTCTAATCTTCCATGTTTTAGAATAATGAATTCCACACTAACTGTGACTCAGTTAAAAACAGAACCTAATCGCTGTCTTTTCTCTCAGGGCTTATAAGCAAAAGCAAGATTTCTTTGCCAGCTTTCTCTTGGCTCACACTTCAGATCTGTCTCCCAAGGACCAAGGATGACTGTGGGGTTTTATTATGTATGCACTTGCCACATAAAGGTCCCATCTAATGCTCATGCTTCTCCACAGAAATCACCCGTATCCATCTCTGCCTCTCATCAGATTTGCCATGAGGAGTTCCACCGAAAGCGGCTCTAACAAAGAGGCCCTTAAGCCACAAGGGAGAGACTCACGGTTAAGTCCGCTTGGGAACATTATGTACTGGATCCTCCCAGCCAAGATTCATTGTTTGTGTGACATCACACTTCAAAGGGTAATTAAGGCTTGGATCTGGAACGTCACCCAAACATTCATGTGTCACTAATGGATTTGCTTCTCAGCTTGGTGGCACTTCTGGGTGGAAACTTTCAGAAATGAACGGGCTTGGAGAAAGTAGGGCATGGAAGGCGTGTGTTGAAGAGTGTCTGTTGTCTCCTGCCCCCCTTTCCTGGAGCCACTGTGCTACCCATGACTCATTTCCTGCCATGAATTCCCACTCTGCCTCGGTGTCTGTATAAGAATAGCAAAACCAGTTGAGCATCAGCTTACACCTGTGAAACCACGAGCCACGACGAACCTTTCTCTCTTTAAGTTGGTTTCTATCAAGTATTTCGTTAACACCAATGGAAAATGGAGTAATACAAGCATCTTCAAAGTCCTGAAGGAAGCCAAATCTCCAGACTGTCATCAGTTGTTTCAGATGTCACCAGGAGAAGGAGCTGGCGAGATGGCTCGGTGGTTAAGAGCTCTGGCTGCTCTTCCAGAGCATCCAAGCTCAATTCTTAGCACCAACATGGCAACCATGGTTGTATGTAACTCCCTTTTCAGGCTATCCAACACCTTCTCGGGGCTTCCACTGGCAATATATGAACATGCCAAGCACATATTCATGCTCCTATTCACATAAAATAAAATAAGTTAATCTATTTTTAATATTATTAAAAGTTACAAAGGCGGCTACCAAAAAGGGTAGCTTTTCTAATTCTTTCTTCTCCTCTGTCTTCAATTTTTATTTGTTGAAAGTTTTGTACTTGTATACACTGTATTTTGGTCATATTCACCATCATTCCTCTGGGACCCACCCCAACTCATTTATTTTCCACCCAAATTCATGTCCTTTTTTTTTTTTTAAGTCACTAAATCCAACTAGTGTTGACCATATGTGCATGGGCAGGCTCACTGAGCCATGGGCAACCTAGCAATGTCCACTTTCCACCAAGAAAAGTGATTATCCCTCCCTCAGAAACCACCAACTCCCCCGAGCTCCTCAGGGAGTTTGCACATCAGGAACCCCCCCTTCTCCACACTGGAATTTCCAACAGGCTTGTACTTCTGTGAGTTCATGTGTGGAACAAGCATGGCATGCCCCCCAAACAAGCATTTCACCTTACTCTTCCTCATCATTTGGCTTTTATATCCTTTCTGTTCCCTTTTCCAAATTGTTCCCTGAGCTTTGGAATGGAGGTGTTCATCTATATCCTTCTAAGACTATATTAATACACAGGCCTAGTGAGGTCATAGCCATTTTAGTTTGAGTAAGCATACTCTACGAGATTCATGCAATGATGACATTACCTACTGGCATGCTTCTCAGAGGACGTCACCATCATTAAACAATGCAAGACTTCACTAAATTATGTTACAACTATAAAACTACAGATGCACACCTCGCTTAAACAATTGACTTGTACCCACCAGTGTGTGAAATACAATTAGATATAAATCTCCTTTAACTATGCCCTCCTTTTCTTGACCTGTTTTTTTCCAAACTTCGAAAGGGTTGTATAATTCTAAAGGAATTAACATCCTGAAAGTATACTTAGATGTCTAGGGGCCTTTTACATTTCAGCACAAACTACCCAGAAGATTCAAGCTTCCTGCTGCTTGTCTACAAATGTCAAACAACCAAATACTTGTTTTGATTGATTTTTCAAATTGTGCTGAATGAGTGGATTGGCAGTTCTCATGTAACAAACAAACTACTCAATCTTTCTCTTTCCTAAATGGAAGTTTGTGTTCTGCTTCAAACTGTTTGTTGCTAATTATGATAATACCCACACTATGAATATTGTCCACTCTGAAATGGGTTACTTCCCTGTATTAATACGCATATGTATTTATTAGATTTTTTAGTATGGAGTCTGTACTGAAGAAAAGAAAAAACTCTGATATAGGCTCTGCCTTTGAAATGTTTGAGAGAGCAACCCTGATTTGTAGCTGTTGTGAACACAGGTTAAAGATGGAGTAAGAGGGCTCAATGGAGATGATATACTTGACTGAGCCTACACTTAGAGGAAAGAATTAAAGGAACTAGGAGGAAGGGGACCATATAGGAACACCACAGAGTGTTGTCACTGTGGTTTCATTGGCCTTGGTCAAGAGGTAGCATCCAATTTGGAACAGTCATGGGTGCTTAGATTTAGTGTCTGAACCTCACTGAGTGTATGTGGAGGGATTCAATGTCTCGAAGATATCCTGGCAAGCTATAACAGAGTAGCTGAGAGCTGAAGCTCTAACACCAGAGCTGCTACTTCCTGGCACATTATTTAAGGTCTCCACTTACAGTTGCTTTGTCTCCACATTCATGTCTGTGTGGTCCCTATAATGTCTAAGGGCATTTTTCTTAAAAGCAGAAACTACCATGAGACTCAGAGGAAATTAAATTTCTTTATTGTTTTGTCTACAAATGTCAAGCAACCAAACACCTGGTCTGATTAGCACAGAATGCAATAGTTCCTTTCTACCAGGGATGGTGTGAGAATTAGGGAGTTACTCATTCAAATACAAATATTTATCAAGCACGTACTACTTTTGAGGCTTTCTTCTGAGCACCAGTGACAGTTCTGACAGCAAAAAGATGAACTTCTGAGGAGGGCTACCTTCTAATGGAGGAGACAGACAGGACATCAGATAAATTAGGCTTATAAACTATGACAGGTACTGCAAAGAAAAACTAAATATGAAAGTGATAGTTTGAAACAAAGAGAAAGTAAATATGAGGAGGCGATTTGAAATATCAGGCTATTGATTGGATAAAGAAGAACTCACTGAAAGCGACTCTCAAGTAAAGACTAGAAATGCATTTATCAGTATGTAAAAATTGGAATACCAGTTCTGAAAACCCTCTATTCAGATGGAAAACATGCAGAAAGGTCCTGAGGTAGCAGGGTGGCTAAGATTTTTAAAGTAGAGTGAGAAAATCCAGGCAACATGAGAGTTCATATAGGCTACTGTGAGTTTGTGGTAAGGAGTTTGTGGGTGAGGACCACGAAGGTCCTGAGTTTATGACAAAGACTTCTATTATTGGAAGCTACTGAAGAATTTCAGTTGGATATGTAATAATCTTTTCTTTAGTAATACTTTATCTTCCAAAATCATGGATATAGATGATATAGACATAAATGATAAACACATAGATGATTGATATATCAACCCAAGACTAGAGATATGGTATGGCCACAAAAGATGTCATCTATTATTTTTTTCTTTGCTATTAGCATTATAAGGTCAAGGAAAAAGCAAACACTCTGGTACTAGCCAGGATTCACAGTAAAATAGAGAGTAGAGGATTTTTTCCCCCAGAACTCTTTCTGTAATATTGTGTGTGTGTTACTGTGATAATGAGCCCTCAACTAGTAGACAGCATCAGACAGATCAACCATCATCTATGCTTAGTGATTGTGTCCTCTGACTTTGCTGGGTGGTCTGATTACCTGTGCAATTTCAGGCTATTGTCAAGCTGTGGCATAGAGATTCTTGTAAAAGTACATAGGTAAAAGTTGGCACAAAAATAACTTATAGAAGCTCTAGAGGCTCTTGGATGCTACATTGGGTCCTTTCAGGGTAGTTGCTGATATCCTGTCACTAAGACCCCAAGCACTCAAAATTCCTCTTAGACAATGGGTAGTGGTGGCTTCTAGTATATGGTGGGAGTCCATTGTTCCTCCTCTGTTCTCAGAAACCAATGAACATATAACAGCTTCTCCTGTTAATAAACAGGAGAAGACACAGCCTATTCATTCATCTTCTCACACAGTCTGTGCAAACATACATTATTAAAAGTTTCCTGCAGATAATTTTAGGTAATAGCTATTAAAAAATCTCCACCCTTACCTAGCAATTTTGTCTTTCCATCTATTAATGGTATGCAATTACATCTTTGAAAAAAGAGAAAGAAACTTGAAATGTCTACTTTGCTCCTCAACAACTTGAAACGTAGGGTTATGGCTCTGTGTTTTTCCAAGGTTGCCTCAAAGATGTGCTCATGATGGACACAACATCCATTGAGTACAGCCAAGCAGTCGTCGAGGGGTACCAGGAGGAAATGGAAGCCACTCAAGAGTGAGTGTTTCCCAAAAAAAACAATGGTGGTGGAAAGGGTCTGAGCTCAACTTTGCAGGATAAATGCATGGCTTTTGGCTACATTTTTTTCAGTCAAGCCCCACAGCTCTCTTCTCTCTTTCCACAATTACAGTTCCTGGGTCACATTGGGAAAACACATGTCAGGCAATTGGAGCCATTTTTCCTATGCAAGTTTTTCCATATCATATTTTGCACCCTGTTAATTGATATGAACAGGTGTTATTGGAAAATGTTTCACAATTGATTACTTGGGATGATTTGGTGGAATTTATCTAAGTATCTTGGGTGCAAAGTTTCTCCAAAGGCTGATTTCATAATTCATATTCTATACTTTATGTTGCGTATAAAGTAACAGAGTGAATCCACAAGGTCAGGAGACTGTCTCAGACTAATTACCATAAAGATTGGGAGGGTGTCTTTTTAACCTATTAAGTTTCCATAAACCAAGAATAATGAACATATAAGTTTGGAAATTTCTAGATTGGCAATAGAGATTTCTTTTTCTTTTTCTTCTTCTTCTTCTTCTTCTTCTTCTTCTTCTTCTTCTTCTTCTTATTATTATTATTATTATTATTATTATTATTATTGAAAGACCCCCGAAGAGGTACTTTCGTAGAAGGAGACCCGTACCCAGGAATCAGCGAGACCATGAACTTGGATGCAAAAGCAAGAGGCTTTATTGGAGATACGGGTACCCGGGGCGACTTAGCTTCTGTGAGGCCAAGTGCGCCGAGCCAAGGGAAAGGGGTCCTTATATAGGGAAAAAGGCGCAAGCTAGAAGCAGGGATTCTATTGGATAATTCTAATGAGGCATCGTACAGAGCTATTCCCATTGGTCAATGTAAATGAGGCGCTATACAGGGTTATTCAAATGAGGCGAAATACAGAGTTATTCAAATGAGGTGAAACACAGAGTCTTTCAAATGAGGCGAAATACAGAATCATTTCTATTGGATGGTTCAAATGAGACACAGAGCCATTCCAGACCAGCATATTCTCAAGGTCTGGTGTCTGGTACAACAGACTCAATTCCCCCCCCCTCCGCGTCCAGATGGCTGACCTTGGGGGCGGAGACCTTGGGACGGAGTGTTTCTCATCAGGTGGGGGTGTGGGGGCGGGGCCCCAGGCCGGCCTAACTGGTGCTCTCGCCCTCGGGCCAACGCACCTGGTGCTCGCCCTCGGGCCGGCCCACCTGGTGCTCGTTGCTCGGCCCCAGCCCCGAGGCGCGGTGCCAGGCGGGGCAGGCCGGGGCTCGAGCCCTGCCGGGGTGAAGGCTTGGGAGGCCCCCGTGTCCTTGGCCTTGGAGGCGGCTCCCCGCTCGCAGCTCCTGGACAAGCAGCACTGCTGCTCTCCCAGCTCAAGTTCCCCTTCCAGGCGCCGCCCTCGCTGCATTCTCCAGCCCCTGGCCGAACCCTGGCCCTGCCCTGCTCAGTCCCTGCCGCGCTGCCCTCAGTCATCTGCTCCTCCCGCCTGCTCCAGAGAGAACACCCAGCACCGGCACAGGCGGGGAAGACAGAGGGGCAGGGGTCTTTCTATTATTATTATTATTATTATTATTATTATTATTATTATTATTAATTCAAGTTAGGGAACAGGCTTGTTTCACATGTAATCCCCTCTCCCTCTCCCTCCCCTCACCCCCATTCCTTCTCCCCCACCTCCAACCTACCCCCACCCCATCCACCCACCACTCCCCAGGCAGGGTGGGGCCCCCAACCGGGGCTCCACCAAGTCCACCAAATCTTCCTGTGCTGGGCCTAGGCCCTTCCCCATGTGTTCAGAGACAGAGTGCATCCCTTCAAGTGGGATGGGCTCTCATAGTGCCCCACACACCAGGGCAAAATGCCAGTCCACCTCCGGAGGCTCCCAGGACTGCAGGGGCCTCCCCATTGGCATCCATGATCAGGGATTAGTCCCGTACTGGCCTCCCAAAGAGCATCTGGGGTCGATATGCTTTCCCTTTTTCAGGCCAACTGTTTCTGTGGGTTTCTCCAACCTGGTACAGACCCCTTCGTTCTTCATTCCTCCCTCTCTTCAACTGAGTTCCAGATTTCAGCTCAGTGTATGTCTGTGGATGTCTGTCTCTGCTCTCATCAGCCACTGGATGAGGACTCTAGGATAGCATAGAGAGTAGTCATCAATCTCATTCTAGGGGAAGGGCTTCTAGGCCATCCTCTCCTCCACTGCCCAGACTGTCAGATCGTGTCATCCTTGTAGGTCTCTGGAGATCTCCCTAGTTCCATATCTCTTCTCAGACCTATAGTGGCTCCCTCTGATATGGTATCTCTCATCCTGCTCTCTCTCCTCTATTCTTCCCCCAACTCAATATATCTGCTCCTCCATTTCCTCTCCTCTCCTCTTCTTCTTGTGCTCTTATTGTGGGAGCACCCACTCCCCTACTCTCATGCTCTCAATTAGCTTGGGAGTTCATGCCACTTCCCATTCCTGGGGTCCATTTATCCCTTAGAGTCATTCATGATTTCTAGTTTCTTTGGGGAAGAGGATTATAGGCTGGTAAACCTTTGCTCTATGTCTAAAAATCATATATGAGTTAGTGCATACCAAGTTTGTCTTTTTGTGATTGGGTTACCTCACTCAGGATGGTTTCTTCTAGTTCCATCCATTTGCCTGCGAATTTCAAGATTCCATTGCATTTTTCTGCTGAGTAGTACTCCATTGTATAAATGTACCACATTTTCTCTTTCCATTCTTCAGTTGAGGGGCATCTAGGTTGATTCCAGGTTCTAGCTATTACAAACAATGCTGCTATGAACATGGTTGAACATATGTCCTTGTTGTATGGACATGCAGTATTTGGGTATATACCCAAGAGAGGAATGACTGGATCTTGAGGTAGGTTGATTCCCATTTTTCTGAGCAACCGCCATACTGCTTTCCAAAGTGGTCTTACAAGTTCACACTCCCACCTGCAATGGAGGAGTGTTCCTTCTTCTCCGCATCCTCTCCAGCATAGGTTGTCATTGGTATTTTTGATTTTAGCCATTCTGACAGGTGTGAGGTGGTATCTCAGAGTTGTTTTGAGTTGCATTTCTCTGATGGCCAAGGATTTTGAGCACTTTCTTAAGTGTCTTTCAGCCATTTCAGATTCCTCTGTTGAAAAATCTCTGTTTAGTTCTGCACCCCACTTTTTAATTTCATTGTATGGTGTTTTGGTGGCTAGCTTCTTGAGCTCCTTGTATATTTTGGAAATCAGTCCTCTGTCAGATGTGGGGCTGGTGAAGATCTTTTCCCATTCTGTGGGTGGTCGTTTTGTCTTACTGACTGTGTTCTTTGCCTTACAGAAGCTTCTCAGTTCAGGAGATTTCTAGATTGGGCTTCGACAAGGCAGGAAAGTCCATTTCAGACCTGCCTTTTGCTAGAATTACTTCATGTGGGTGACTTGAAATTGATGTACTGGCCACCAAAGAGCTGGATTTAGATTAATTCATGGTAGGAGAAAGAACCAACAACTATAAAGTGCATTGCACGCGCTATCTTAAGTCCCTTGCAAAAACAACACATATGACAGTTGCCAGAAGATGTACATGTTTAGACAGCAAAACCATGCAAGCTGTCATTCAGGAGAAGCCTGGAGAATCCACAAGAGCATTTTCAACCAGTGCCCAGGCAGATGTGTATCTGGAACACAGCTCCACATTCCATTCTTAGCCTAAACACTATCTTGAGGGAAACAGCCCCGTATCTGAGAGGACTGCTGAGTTCACCTTGTGTTGTCAACAGTAAATATGTCAATCACACCCAGAAAATGCCTGACAGCTTAGGATTCACATTTGCATTCCATCCAAAATAGCTGCCCACAGCTGCCTCTGGGTGGCTCATCAGCTCAGCACTCCAAAGAGGAGACTGTCCCAATGACATAGTCACTTGCTCTTCATTTGTCACCCAGAAGGTGGTGTGTCTGGCATTTACTGCATGGAGACCTTGAACCTCAGGAGTCTGTTTCTTTGATACTGCATCTTGGTGTAAAACCTGGCTCTGCCAGGCCCATTGCCAACTTTATGCAAGGAAAGCTACTCGGAGAGTTCTTTCTGGATGATACACCATCAGATGTCGGCAGAACTAAGTGCCCGTAGCTAACAAAGAGGGTTTGAGTCTACAGCTGGAGTTGAAAGCTAATTCATATAAGAAATCACATCACATCACGTAGTACGAATAATAAAAACCTAGAGACAGGTATTGGGGTTAAAGCTGAAGATCTGAGAAGCAAAGCAGCCAGCCACTAGAGAGTTCTCACCTCTACCAATGGTCAGACTGAAGGGGTGACCCACCGAACCTCAGGCTGCATTGCTCTCCACCAAACCTCAGACTCACTCAGCACCTATCTTCTCCAGCCTTATATTTTAAAAGTGTGGGATCCCAAATGCTGAGATCATTTCTCTTTCAGACTGATTTGTTCTCATGTAGCTCAGGGTGGCCTTGAACTCACAAACATCCATCTGCTTCTATCTCCTGAGTGCTGGGATTAAAGGTGTGTGCCAACACTGCCTGGCCTCTATAGCTGTGGCTAGCTTTGCACTCTGATCTTCAGGCAAGCTTTATTTGTTAGCTCATAAACAAAATAACACCACAATATTAAAGTAAGGTTTTAGAGAGGTATGGTAGAAAGTGCTGGAGTTAGATTGCCCAGGTTTGACCCTTTCCTGCACCACCCATCATCTGTCTCCTCCTTAACCTGCCTGAGTTTTAGCTGCTTCCCCTGATAGAAAAAAATATTATTATTTTATATTCAATTTGCTTTCCTTCATGAAGCCTAGGTCAATGTAGTGAATTCATCTGAACATTAATAAAGTAAGAGTATGGTGCTTCCTCCAAAGCTGGGAGATTCTGTTTCTGAGCCAAGATGTTACATTTTTCCTTTTGGATGTTTTCTCCAATTCTCTGTTTCTCCCTCTTTTCTCAAAAACACTCTTCAACAAAAAGCATGGTTGTCTATGGAGAAAATTGCATTTGCATATCCTCTGTGTCCGAAATGTGTTTACCAACCACACAGAATGGGTAGGAAAGGATGTTTTAAGTAAGGTACCAAACCATTGCTGCATCCGGCCTGCCTGGATCCTGTCATCTTTTCGCAGAGAGTCGTATTAAGGGTTGGGTATCACAACTAAGGTGTATGTTTTGGTTTAATATGTTGGCCTGGGGATCCATTTCCAGGAACCTAATTCATCTCATCCTAAGCAACAGTTCTATCCTATGAAAAAAAATGGTTATATCCGTGATGGGAGGGACCAGTCTACAAACCAGGGTTAGCAGTGAAGTCGGTGACAGATGCCACCTACATGAAGGTTGTGTAACACTCCCCCTGGAGTCCCTGCACCTATGCCTGTCTACTAGGGTGTCATGGAGACCAGGTGTGACTCTAAAACAAATGGATATACTTTCTCTCTAGTATTCTTTGGATCTCACAAGAAAGTCAGCTGGTTAATCTCCACTGTAAAGAGAAAGTAAGGCCTCATAGAGGTTAAGCAAAGAATCTGAACATGCAGAAAAGATGCCAAGAAAACTAGAATTAAAACCTCTTGATGTTTTTGTAAGGATCCAATCTTCAGATGAGTACAAAATCATAGCCAATTTCATAGACTTGGGGACTGAGAAAGGAAAAGGATTGCAGTGAATGCCCAGACTGAATATGATTCTAAAATCCTTTGGCATTATCATCTTCCCTGCTCCAGGGGAGTGACTTCCAGTAATAAGACACTTTAGACAAGGACAATATGGCGCTAATAATAATGGTTACCATTTATTCAGTGTCTCCAGACATTGTTTCAAGCCCTTGAAATAAACAAATTCTGTTAACTCTATGTTAATCCTACGAAGTAGATTTTTATTATCTGGGAACCAAACCTACACCCTTTAGAAGATAAGTGTGAGCCTGAGACTTCAATGGCTGAGCTATCTCTCCAGCTCAGATCTTTACCATCTGTACAGATCAACGTACTGAAGCATAATGAGGCTACATAGCTGACGTCACAGCAGTAAAGGGTGGAGCCAGGCCTGGACACAAAGAGCCTGTCAGCAGAGCCGATGATCTTAGCCTTTATGTTAGATAAATACCCTTGACCAGAATCTGAAAGCTCTCCTAAGTTAACTAATATTTATAAATAAATCTATAGATTACAATATTTAAAATGCAATTTATTGATTGACTGATTGTGTGTGTGTGTGTACATTTGTGGATGCATAATATATATGTATGTGTTTGGATGTGTGTTTGCCACAATGTGTGTACATATGTAGGTCAAAAAGACAATATGTAAAAGTTGGTTCTCAGGCTGGGCGTTGGTGGTACATGCCTGTAATCCCAGCACTTGGGAGGCAGAGGCAAGTGGATCTCTGTGAGTTTGAGGCCATCCTGGTCTATAGAGTGAGGGCCAGGATAGGCACAGAGAAACCCTGTCTTGGAAAACAAAACAAACAAAAAAGAGTTGGTTCTCTTCTTCTGCTATGTAGGGACCAGGGATTGAACTTGGGTCACCAGGTTTGGCGGCAAACATCTTCACATGCTAAGTCATCCTGCTATCATTAGGTTAAAGCTATTGTCATTCACAGATGCATGTGCCATTCTCACCATGTGACAAAGACTTACCCAAGCGTCCCAAAAGACCACATGCTTCCAAAAAAGGGCTCTTCATATACCTATGTCAGGCTAACCAAACACCTGACATGGAGCAATTGTCCACTATCTATTTGGCAAATGGACAAAGCAACTACAACGAAGAACTAGCTCATGCCATCAGCATCACCCAAATAGGAAGACTCCAATTTTCCACTCTGCCTGTGAACCATAATTAGTTGTCCACAGTGTCTGTCTCTTTCAGTAGACCTACATACAAGTTGTGTGAGTACAGGGAGTGCATATTTATTTGTTGTTTTGGTCCCAAGTGAAAATCAAAATACCTGGGACATGGCTGAATGCAATAACTCTTTGGTAAATAGGTGAATTAGGTTTTAGAACCTCATAACTTCCTGTGGAGAGAGCTGAATTCAATGCCGAGAGTTATCTGATGAGTGTTGCTTGGGTCACCAGGTTTCTGCTGTGATCTCATTCTGATTATGGGAAGGAATTTGTTATGTCAAGTCAACCAGTGTTCATTGAAATGACAAAAGGCCTGGTTGTTCTTAAGAATGGGAGACACCACCTATGGCTGAGTAGAGCTGGGAAAACTGGGGAGATGCCCTGGGAGCTAAGGGGCTGAAAATTAAGTCATCAAGTATTCTTTATTGAGAAATCTCTACCTGGAGCAGGGATATGCATCTTGCAATGTTTACTGGTTACACTGAGAAATGGTAAAAGCTAAAGTTGGAAAGGAACAGTAGGATTCCTCCATGGAAGCTCTTTAACCCGGGGAAGAAGTGACCCAGAGTCTCTGTCAAAAGGGAGGAAGAATGAAGGGCAACAACAGACGTTAGGGAAGAACACACAGACCTTTATTAATAGATGAGAGGTTAAGAAGGGGCCCTTTTGTAGAAAGTTCTGAAATAAGGTGGAATCTTTGAACTAATGGCATTGAAAGAGCTTAACTTCATACGACAAAGATAATTTTGCTTGTTTTATTGGGGGTGTTTGTTTTAGTTTTGAGATGGGATCTCATCTATTTCAGGCTGACCTGGGACTGCTAGATTTCTGAGACTGAATCATGTTCCTCCTGCTTCATCCTCCCAAGTGCTGGAATTAAACCACCACACCTTGTTGGGAAGATCATGTTGATCCAAAGAGGGCCTCTTGGTGCCAGGAATCACACCTTTCCAGTAATAATGGCAACTCTGAGATCTGAGAATTGGATTTGACAGTTTTTCATGAAGGCACAGTGTGGTCCCCAATAGTCAGTGATTCTCAGTGTTCGTTTTACAAGTCACACAGCTGTGTTATATGACACAGAGTGTCTTAAATGTACTATTTAAAGTATTCCCTGACATTATGAGAAAAATGCCTGAATGGTTCAACATATCTGGAAATCACAGCTGGAAAGGAGAGCTCTGGACCAGGAATCAGAATACTCAAGTTCACATCCTCGATTTGCCAATTTGTGGTCACGTGGTCTTGATAGGTCATTGTATCTCTAAATTCTCGGCGTCTGGGGTCTAAAATACATAAACACCAATTCCTAACCAAATGCAATGACATGTGAATCCTTTAGAAATGAATACAGACTAAAGCCCCATGAACTGTGTAATAAAGAGTTGTCATGAAACTTACACCTTATCCATTCTGCATATTCCTATCCAATGATCAGACCCCAACACATTTTGATTGTACCTTGAGAAAAAGCTTTGATTAAGGTTGACTGAGATATAAGAATGAAGCCCTAATCTAATAGGGTTGGTGACTTTATTCCCTCTTTACATACACTGAAGAAAAGCCATGCAAGACACAGAAATGAGGGAACTTCTAGGAACAAGAAACCTGGCTACGTGGTTCTTCAACTTTGGACTTTCTAGAACTATGAGAAAATAAATTTCTGTTGACTTACTTTTTTGTTATGGCAATCTGAGCAGCGTAACTCATCTTTATTTGTTAACTTATTTTGAACTGTACTCCACACAACAGAGGGTTTGTTCTTTTTTTAGCATAGATTATTGATATCAAATATTATGTTTCATTGTGGAATTTTCATACATGTGAAGTTGAATGTTTTTCTGGCCTGCTGATTCCCCTGGACCAGTTTCTCTCCTACTTGCTGGTCCCAGGAGCCGCTTATGAAATAATCATTCAGAGGCTGACATTAAATATAATTGTTTAGCCATTGGCTCAGACTTATTACTGGCTAGCTCTCTTCACATAGCCATGGCTTACCAGTAATGTCCTGGCATCTTACCCCTTTGGCAGCTACATGGCATCTCTGTGACAACACCTTTTTTTTTCTGACTCTGGATTTCCCACCTAGCTATATGCTGCTTGGCCATTGGCAAGTAAGCTTTATTTATCAACCAATAAAAGCAACACATATTCACAGCATACAGAAGGACATCCCATATATGCATACAATATACTATTTTCCATGGTTCCTTTTACATTTTTTACAGCTGATGTAAGGAACTTGGAAACAAAAGCTGCCATAAATACCAGAAGGAACCCACTTTTGTCCCTTGTCAGAATTCTCTATGGGAACAAAACTGGATTTTTGAGACACAGGAAGAAATATGAAATGTTTACAATTGAAACACAGAAAAGGAGGATAGGGATCTAAGGATAGGGACTTATCAGGGAACTGGATTGCAGCACAAGCATAAGGAACAGAATTTGGATCCCTAAAACCCACTTAGAAACTGGGTAAATGAGGAAGCTTGCCAGTAAGGCCAGCACAAGGAAGGTGGAGACATGGAATTTTTGGCACAAGATGACTAGCTGGAACAGCCAACATGGCAAGCTTTGGGTTCAGAAAGAGACCTTGCTACTTGAAGAGTGATTGAAGAAGATACTTGACATCAAGCCCAGCCTCAACATGCACTCCAATGTGTGTGCATACACATGTGTGCCCACACGTATCAAAACACAAGCAAACAAACATACCATCCATACAAACATTTTAAACAACAGAAAAGATCTTCAGTAACACCGTGAGACTTTTTTATGTTGAGTTTGTTTTATTTTCAATTTTTGTGTGTGGGTGTGTATGTGTTTATGTATGTGCAGGTGTCACAGAGACTAGAATAAAGTGTCTGGTCTCCTGGAGAGACTTATAGGCAGTTGTGAGCCACCAGACATAGGAACTGAGAACTGAACTTGGGTCTTCTGGGAAAGCAACAAGCTTTCTTAACTGCAGAATCATCTTTGCACCCTCCAGGTGAGGACTTCTAAATGGCAGTGTGTGTATATGGAAGAGGTCACGTGATATCAAGAAGTCATTGAATGTGGAGTCATCATTAATTCTTTGGTCGACTCAATGTACCAGATTATTGGTTCATTCCTTGATTCATCTGTATGTTTTCAACAGATACTTATCATTAATAACAGAGGAGTTCATAGAGCTTAAAATACAAAGGAAAAGGCAAACTATAAACTGTTAATTGCATAATTCTTTTTGTTTAAAGGTAATTGACATAACAGCTAGGAAAGAAATATCAAATAGTCTGACACCGTGTCATAACGGGTTCTTATCTAATCCAGCATAAGACAGAAAAGTCTTCCCTAAAAACTCATTTTGGCAGTTGCCAATCTGGAAAGGTGATGAACATGTAAGAAAAGAACATTTATCCTTAGGAAGAGGTCAAGGTGTGGGACAGGACAGGAAGACCACATAGTGGGGTAACAAGCAGGGCAAACACAGCCAGAGTGTGAGGAGCAACAGGGAGCCTACTGCTGGAGAGAGAGGGGCAAAGGTCAGGTGATTTATGAGCTTTTGAGCATTTGCAAGATAGATATGCTATAGGAGTCAAGGGGAATCTCTAGTGGCTCATCTAAGAGGCTGTAAGTTGAGAGCAGGATGACTGCTGGGCTTCACTTTCCAAAGCAACCTAGTCCTGGTTAGAGGAGAATAGAACATTCTACCATCTACATTTAGTGATGTCATGGTCTTATTCAGCCAATTTTCATCAAGGAATTGTAGTTCTTTTTGGAACACAGTCAAATTTATAAGGCAAAGCACTGGCTGGGCAGCTATGGACATGGACCACAGATAAGCAATTAGTTAATGGCTGCAAAGTGTTTTATGGATGGAAAGTAAAGTGGTAAATAGAATTAAAATGATCTGCATGGACACTGGCAGCTAATGGAAGTTCTGAGCAAAATTTTCCTACTCTGTGCTGTGTTGTGCAATGATCTTTTTATACATAGTGAAGATTTGTCACATCAGGTTGGTTTAATAAAAGTCTCAATGGCCAATAGCAAGGCAGGATTTTCATGACAGAGAGGACACTGGGAGGAAGAAGGGAGAAGACATGGAGAGTCTCCAGCCATTTGGAAAGGGAAAAGCATGGGCAGTACAGAGTAAATATAACAATGCCACGAGACAGAGAATAAATTAATGAAAGTGGTTTGATTTAAATTTTATGAGCTAGTTAGTAACAAGCCCAAGCTATTGTTCAAGTTTTCATAATTAATAAGAAGTCGTTGTGTGGTTACTTGGGAACTGGCAGGTGGGACAGAAAAGTCAGCCTACAGTACTAGTCTCCCACGTCAGACTGGCTAGTCTTGCCCAGACCATTCTGGGAGGAAATTCTACACAGAACCGGTTTCCTGTGTTTCAGTTTAATCTCCTAAAAGTGTTGTCCAGTGGAGAACTATCAGAGTGGACCTCCACCCCATTTGGACACGGTCATTGGAAATGATGTAACTTGCCGGGCTTCTCACTGTCTTTTCCTCTACAGCAAAGGTAACAAGCAAGTCCTGACACCACCAACAGACAACCACATGACCTGAGGTAAGTGGCCTTTGTGCATTTTAGTTAATTGCTGTTCATTAATTAGGCTAAACCGTCAATTGTTCGAAAGCTTATCCATTCAAAGGCTCATTGAATAAATAATTTGAAAGTCATTTACTGAATGACATCCTAGACCTGGAGACACAATGGTACACAGGATTGAATTCTTGTCCTCAAGACAGAACTGTAAACTATAGGGTAAGGATGATATAGTTAATGATAAGTGCTACTGGAATGCAGGATTAACCCTAGTGTACATTTTGCTTTTAAATTTTCACTCTTAAATAATTTCATATTCACAGGAAGTTCTAAAAGTAATTTCAAGGCATTTAGTTTCCTTCCTATCTTCCCCTCAAAGAAATATCTTACATAACTATGGTACAGGACATTGATAGTCCAAACTACAGAACTTATTCATGCTGCACCATTTTACATGCTTCTGTAGATATTACAGTCAGCATTATTTTATTGCAAATATAGTGAAGATGGTGGTTTCTGTGCTGCCAGCTCCCATCACCCCCTAGCCCCCAAATAAGCACACAGAGACATATCAATTATAAAGCTGTTGGCCCATGTCTAGGGCTTCTTATTGGTTAGCTCTGTCTTAATTGCTAACCCATAACTACAAATCTATGTATTTTCACATAGTCTTATCTTACCAGAGAAGGTTCCGGACCTGTTACTCCTTCCTCGGCTACATGGCGTCTCTCATCTGCTTTCTTCACCCCAGTCTTCTCCTGGCCTGGTAGCTGCACCTAAGCTTTCTGCCTGGCTATTGGACAAACTGTTTTATTCATCAACCAATAAGAGAAATATAATACAAAAGGACATCCCCCATCAATATAGGTTTGTGTATCTACCATTACTTGAAATATCTATGCATCTCTATCTCTATCTCTATCTCTATCTATCTGTATGTGAAACAGATGTTAAAGACAGAACAAAATGAGATGTGTTAGGACTGAAGATGGTATTTGTCTCGGGGTTTCTCTTGCTGTGATGAGACCCCCATGCACACTCTTATAAAGGAAAAATATTTAATTGGGATGGCTCACTTACAGTTCAGAGGTCTAGTCCCTTATCATCCGTCATGGCAGGAAGCAAGGCAGAAAGCAGGCAGGCATGGTGCTGGAACTGAGAGTTGTTTATATTTGATCCAAAGGCAACAGGAAGTGAACCAAGACACTGGGTGTGCTTTGAGCATATATGAGACCTCAAAGCCCACCTCCACAGTGACACACTTCCTCCAACAAGGCCACACACTCTCCAACAAACACTCACCTCCTAATAGTGCCACTCCCTTTGGGGACCATTATCTTTCAAACCACCTTGATATTCTTGTCTCAGATAAGCCAATCTAGAAAAGAGAAAGACAGCTGGGCTTTTGAGACCTTGTTAGAAGTGCTACCTTACCAACTTGTATTTACCCAACAAGTCTAATTTCTTGTGTACCACAAGGCCTATTCCTGAGTGGTTGAATGGTGCTCAGTCAGTTCTTAGTGTGGGGTGTCTTGTTTTCCAGATAATTAGGTTCTCTGTAAAGGTCATGAAAACGCCAATAAGTGGGGCTGGAATGTTCAACTCTGGAGGGACAGAACATTTTCTTGTCACTTTTAAGGAATACCCCAATGCAAGTTCCTTGCTGATAAGAACCATTTATTCCACGAGTATATTTATATTTCCAGTAAACACTTTGTCTGCCAACCTCAAGATGCCCAATGTACATCGACTGATGTCTCTGACCTTGTCAGTGATTCTTGACTAAAACAAGAGTCAGTTTTTTCACACTAAGCTGAAGATAGAAGGTTACAGAAGTTGAATGATGGAGCAATAAGATTCTGCTGTGAATCAATTTTTAAAAGCAAAACAAAGAAGAGACCATATATTTTATGTTGCCGTATTGAATTATACACTGAGCCTTAAGTATATATTATTGTTTATTTTTCTCTCCCCCACCATATTTTGTGTGTGGGAACATGCGTGAGGAGGTGTCTTTGCAAGTGTGTGTGCACATGTGTGGAGTCCTGAGGTAGAAGTTGGGCATCAGCCCCCATCAGTCTTCTAGATGACTGATTGAGTCAGGGTCTCTCAGGCAAACTCAGAGCCCACCAATATGGTCAGTTTCCCTATCCAGCTTGCCTATCTCTGCCTTCCTGTGATTGGATTACAGACAGACCACTAGGCCTACTTGGTATTGAAGGGGAATCTAAATTCTGCTCCTCAAGTTTGAATGGCAATCTCTTAGCCACTGGTCCGTCTCCCTGGATCCCATTATTGCAATGACAGCACTCACCTCCCAAATGTTGAACAGGGAGGAAATTCTAGGTGAAAGACACTTTTTTGCTAGCACTGACCTGTGGCACTTGGCACTCTTTTCCTCTTGCTTCCCTTCATGATAAGGTCCAATGAGATTTGATGCATTTTTGCTTTTATCCGGCATTTACATGCCTGTAGATGGAGGTTTTGCTCCACCTAGTCCCACAACCGGTTAGCCCCGAAGAAACAGAGAGACTTATATTAATTACAAACTGTTTGGCCAGTGGCTCGGGGTTCTTATTGACTAGCTCTCTCTTAATTATTCACCCATTTCTATTAATCTAAGTATTTCCACATGATCTTGGGCTTACCAGTGAGGCCTGGTCCTCTTTCTTCCTCGGAAGTTACATGGCGTCTCTTTGGCAACTCATTTGAGACTCCTCCCTGTCCTCTTCCCAGCATTCCTAGTCTGGTAGCCCAGACTATCCTTCCTGCCTGGCTACTGACCAATGAGTGTTTTATACATCAACCAATAAGAAAAACATATATTCATAGCACACAGGACATGTCCCATCACATCCCAGTAGGAATAATATAAACCCCTTTCCTAAACACAGCTAGAAACCAGGCTGAAAAAAAATGGAAAATAACTGAATAATGGACCAAAAAATGAATGAGGAAGAAACCAAACTGCTCTATAAAACATTGTTGTAGACTGTCAAAAGAACTAACTCTTCTTGCAAAGGCTTGATCTTGACTAGTTTCTCATAAACTACTCAGTAGTAAGTTAAAACCTGAAATATCTATGTACCATAGAATATAATGAGATTATTACATAAACATCCACAACCCTTCACCCATACAGAGCCGGTGGTGCCCTTTCCATGTGTATTTTGTTTGTTTTTACTGCTTGAGATAGCTTCACTATATGACCCAAGCATGCCTTGAACTCACAATCTCCCACCTCTGCTTCCCACCATGGTTGGATTATATGTGGTTTTGAATCATTTTCTATGTCCTTGAATGTGGGTTTCATCATGATTTGCTTTGGCCAGGAAAACATTAGAAAAGTAAAAGCCTACCTACAAGTTCTGCACTCTAGCCTCTCTGACTGAGTGCTTCCCCCTGCTCTCTCGTAGACACTTCCCATGTGAACAACCCTGGATTAATCTACTGGAGAATGAGAAGTCATGAAGAGCAAAGCCAAGACCTCTGAGCCATGGCCACCATCAAAGCCAACCCCGAGAAGTCCTGCCAACTGACCACAAACACATTTTGGGCCTAGATAAAGTAACCACACCTGATCCAGATTGTTGGCATCACTTCACCCTCCCTACCCCAATAGAAACATGATCAAAATGAAACTCTCATTAATACATGGAGCCCCACGGCTGCTTTTCTGCACTGCTACAGTGGCAATAGACAGCCAACACATTGAGCCTCTTAATCCCTTTCCTATTAGTATTTCATTTTCTCTGCCTAGATACAGCGACTCCAGAGCTTTATCTGAGTTAGGCTGGATTTCTGCCTGGTGAGAGCAAGCAACACCCTTCTGGTAGAGAGACAGTGATGTGTTTTGCTCCTGTGTACAACACAGCCCACAAATCTCCTGTAAGGCTGCTCTGTGGCAAAGCTGGAGGCTAGATGCTGGCATCATCTTTCAAGCTGAAAGAAACTAAATCGAACACTAGCTCCCGGGCTCAACCATTTCCCATCCAGTCCCTGGCAAGAGAAAGAGCTGAGTGGAGACCTTCAGCCCCCACCTTTCTAGTTTGATAGGCCAGTGCCTCGGTATTTCCACATGCAGATTATCTGTTACAAATATTTGCAGGTAAGGGGGAAATCATGTCTCAGTGCAGCCTGAATTGTGATATTCTCTACCGTCAGTAGATGTCATGTAACTCCATCGTTTCTCTGACCCTGATGGATTTTTTTTTCTTAAAAATGGCTTCAAACAAAATATTGATCTTCCCGGATTTTTTTCAAAGGTTGAAATTTTCTGCAATAGACTAGGAAAGAAGGCATCATGAGGATCTATTAACAAGCATTTCACCAGCTAATTCTCACTCGTACTTTACAGCTAAATCTAGCAAATCAACGAGCCTTGGATATCCTAGTTTGTGATTCAAAATGCCAAGTCATCAATAATTTGGATGACAGCTTGTGTCCATTACCCAGCCTCATAATAATGCAATAAAAGGCTTTCATTTCTAGGCAAGCTCCAAATACAACTCAATACTGCCATTGCTGTGCATCAGCTGACTCAAGGCCGCCTTTAAGCGATCAATATAAACACTGAACTCTCTCCCTCCTGTGGAAACAGAGGCCAAGGACCAAGAATTAGCTCATCAGCAAACCCGAAAAGGCTTATTTGTATAAAGAAACTAAAATTTATTATGTTTAAGTCTTCCTACTTGAAGGGTCATGTTCTATGTAGACTACAATTCACATGCACACAACACAACACAACACACACACACACACACACACACACACACACACACACACACACACCACAGTATTCAACTTTGCACTCAATAATATATATTGGATCTACTCAGAAGCTTCTAGAAGTGGGTACCCTTCCACTCACATTCTGTATTTTTATGTTTCAGGAACAGTACTTGGGATGAAACAAACACAGAAATAATAAAAGAGCTAGTTGTTGACCGCACTTGGGAGGAAGATGAAATGAGACAGAGTTCAAGGTTACTCTGGGCTTTGTCACAATGCCCTGTTCAATCAAAGTATGATGATGATGATAATAAAAGATAAGTAAAAACTTGATCATTAATTTTAGTATGGTCATAGTCAATATAGCAATTGAAATCTGCTTAGATTAGACACCAACAGAGAAGACAGTATATCCCCTATGCCTTTACTCAGTATAGAGACTCTAAATTGATATTTATTGATCATAGGAGCTCACACCATTTAGTTAAGTCTTTTTTTCACTCTGAGTGCATATCATCTAAGTGGTGACTGTTAATGCGTCACAGTGAAGCTCTGCTACAACAGTGTAACAACTATCTTTGTCAGTAGGCTTTAAGTCCCTGAAGGTCAAGGACCACATTTTTCTGTTTTCTTGCTATTGACTTAGTGCCTGGAGAGAGAGAGAGTTTCCTCTACAGTGAACACACAACAATGATTTGATTTGTTGAATGAATGCATAAGCAAATGAATTAATGAATGCATCAACAATCTAGCAATTTCAGGATTAAGGTCATAATAGTCACTCTACTCAAATAAGGGGTTTAAAGCCCTCATATGTACAGAAGATTCCTTAGCCATTCATCTTCCAGAAACCTCTCTTGTTATAACAGGACTGTTGGCACCTTCCCCAGATCTCTTCACAAGGCCAGTCACCCATCCTCCACCTTTTATGAGTGTCAAACCTTACAGGCTCATGGCTGCACCATTTTTTTTCTGGAAAACTGCCCTCAGCTGACAAGAGATGTAGATGTGTGGAAGGTCGAAAAGCCCCTTCCTAAGAACAGTCAAGCTTCAATGTCAGGATGAATCAAGAATACTCACAAATGTGTGCCCTGCGTTAAGATGGAGGGATTCTGTGGTGTCCTCTGATTACTAAATCTCCACTGAAGGACAGGAGTAGACTGGATTTTAGCTAGGTTCTTATCTGAACTCAGCTTCACTCCCTGTCATACACTACACCCTTATTTCTGTATGGGTTTCCCTAAGAACACCAGCTTAGTAAATACCTTACACAGGAATCATGATTTCCAATTTTGCTATGAATTAACGTCTCCTTCCCAAAGATAGAAGAGTCCTCCAGAGTCCCATGTAGGGACACATCTTTTATCCAGGATGAAATGGCCTTGGTTCAGGGAGAAGGGGATGACCTTGCTTCTGTGTATTATGTCTGGCATCTGAAAGGGACTGAGTAGAGATAATTCTGCAGAGCCTGTGGAATGACGTATCAGAAACTGGCAGCTACTTGTTGAGGAGAAAATGCGTAGACTTAGGTAAAGTAATCAGCCGCCTTTATGGTGTGACTATTGGTGACAGTTTGAATGTAGTTGGCTACCATAAGTTCATAGGGAGTGGCACTATTAGAAGGTGTGGCTTTGTTGAAGTCGGATTGACCTTGTTGGAGGAAGTGTGCCACTGAGGGGGTGGGATTTGAGATCTTATACATGCTCAAGCCATGCCCAGTATCTTAGACTACTTCCTGTTGTCTGCAAGCCAAGATATAGGATACTTGGCTCTCCCTCTAACGCCATGTCTGCCTGCACATCACCTTGTCAGACTGTGATGATAACAGACTAAACCTCTGGAAGAGTAAGCCACCACCAGTTAGATATTTTTCCTTTATAAGAGTTGCCCTGGTCATGGTGTCTCTTCACAGCAACAGAAACCCTAACTAAGGCACTATCCAAAAATGTATTTAAAGGAATTCAGAAAGACCCCTATTGGAGAGAATTGTTCTGAAGTCTGAGTCCAGGCCCTCATTTTAAAAAGTAGAAAACTTGCCCAGGAATTCTAATTCTCGATCTTGACAAGGCTTCTAGCCAAAAGTCGGGTACTGATAGCGGCAGAATTTGACCTTGATACCAAGAACATCCTGGGAAAGGCCCCTCAAGGTGCTGTCAACAATGGTAAGCTAGGAAGCCAGAAGAAGGATAATTTACTGATATGGAATGCTTCCCATGACACAGGAGTTAATATCCCGAGATGAGTCCAGGCACTGTACCTGCTGTACTCCTGGGACGCCTCCAGCGGATTGAAAACAAGTAATAGCTACATTAAGTACAACAGAGATGTCCACATTTCAGTTGCAGCGTATAGAGGGAAAGATGAAAACTCCAAGAGATGAGGATGCAAGAATGATTTCACCTATCTGGTCAGGAGCCCGGGATATGATACCATTACTTTGGAGGGCCCAGGGAGAGATTTGTTTTTCCAAGGTGTGGGTGATGGAGTGTGCAGCATTATGAGACAATGGCAGTGTATGCCCTAAGTGGATCAGGACTGACAGCAGGCAATATTGTTATAGAACTGGGCTCCGTGGTAGCCATGTGGAGAAGTAAGAAACAGCAGCCCATGCCAGGTGGCAGCACATGACCATTGGAAGGAATGCGGGCATACGTATCTTAGTTGGCGTCCGGGTTGAATTGGATGCTAAGTCGATTCCCTGAGGATTGCCTAGCAGCCCGTGTTGCCCACTATCTTAGCAAAGGCAGGCTTGCCAGACACCAATATCCCTTCTATGCTGAATCTTAGGCTCAACGCAACCTTGCAGTTTTCATACATCAGAATTATAAAAGGACATTTTGGGGGAAAACAATCTTTTCCACGCTACATATTATGATAGAGTGGGTTTTGACCAGGTAATTGGAGGAAAATGTATGCTTCAAACAAATGAATATTAGGCTATCAGGTGCACATACACTTGTATACAAATGAAAATAAAGGTCACTTGAGACTCTTAAATTGTGAATTATCCCTTTCACTCACTCAAGTTCAACTATTTCCTGTTTGCAAGTACAACCTGCAGTGCCCTTTAGCATGCTCCTCGAGGAAAAGGCACGTTCTCAAAAAACATCTGTATTTGCAACAACTTGATTTCAGACCTTGATTACGGAACAACAGCTATATTAGTAAGGGGAAGCTAACCTCTGTCACAGCCATCTCCAAATCTCCATGGCTTCACTTATTACCTGCTGGTTCCTCATCACAGGCTAATCAAAATTATACATTGAAAACACTCTGTGCTGGGGCTAGAGCCATGGTTTAGTGGTCAAGGGCACTTACTTGACACAAGTTCAGTTACCAGCAAGCATGGTAGGGGGTTCGAACCATCCTCAACTCCAGCTCCATGGGGATCGGAGACCTCTGGCCTCATGGGCACCTTCGTTCAAGTGAAGATACCCACACTTGGACATACACGCATACACATAATTAAATACACAATGGTGTGTGTCTCTGTCTAACGAAAGGTCCTAAGAATGTCACTTAGTGCAGTGTGGATACAAAGGAAGGAGAAACCTATCCAAGTTCTCTGGCTTTCAGTGTGAAATTTCCATTTAAGTGCTGTGTTCTTTAGCACCCCCTGGGAGATTCAAATAGATCCTTACAGAAAGGGGCTCTAAGAACGCAGATCTCCCTCAGCTCTTCTCGGAGGCACACACTGGAAGCTCCTTTGCCCATGGCAATGTTAAATGACAAGCCTGCCACCTCCTTTTGAGACAAACATCTCAGCAGTTGGTATTCCTAATACAGTGGGTCTGGGAAACAGAACACTTATCTTTCAACTCCTTAGGAACCAAAGCTTCTACAGTACATCACAATGTTTTGTGTCACTGATCATAATGGTTGTTAATAGGACAATCCATAGATTTCACAACCGACAACATTGGAAAGTGTGGTTTCGGTACTCCACAATGCAGTTCGTTTTGACATACTTTTCCACCGTTGGGAGAAGCCTACTCTAACTAGACCATCGTTAGCTTTCCTCTGCTTTGCTTGCTCCTGTTACAATCATCTCTGCCCTTGATGTTGGTGCCCTTCTGCAATCCCTTCTTCTTGAGTGTTGGCTCAAAGTTCTGATTTACTTGTGAAGAGTATGGCAAGAATAACAGGATGTCAGCCCCGAGTTTACGTTCTTACAACCACGGTGGCTGTCATTGACTATTCCATACTAACATTAAGAAGAGCCAGCTGCTCCTTGGTGAGCTGAATTATGGTGAAGCTGAGGCGGCAAATGGTGAGAACTCTAGGCAACAAGTGAGGAACTGAGGTCTTCATTCTCACAGCCAACGAGAAGTTTGGTGTCTTAGTTAGGATTTTCCTTGGTGTGAAAAGACACCATGACATAGGGACTCTTATAAAGGAAACATTTAATTGGAATGACTTACAGTTTCAGAGGTTCGGTCTATTACCATCACAGTGGGGAGTAAGATGGTGTGTAGGCAGACGTGGTGTTGGCTACATCTTGCAGGCTATGTTACTGGGTGGTATCCTGAGCATAGGAAACCTCAAAGCCTATCCCCACAGTGACACACTTCCTCCAACAAGGCCACACCCACTCCAACAAAGCCATACCTCCTAATAGTGCCACTCCCTGTGAGATAATGGGAGCCAATTCCATTCAAACTACCACACTGAGTCTGGCCAGGAATGAGATAAGAAGCAGGTATTGTTCCAGTTGAGACTTCAGAGGAGACCAATCCAGAGCTGCTCAGCAAAGAGTTTGAGTGAGCCTCAAATAGAGGCGCCACCGCTGTACTTCTGGTAATAACTGGTTTTGCCTACTTTCTATTCTCAAATAATTGTAGAGTCATAGGAGACAGAAAGCATAGGAAGTTTCATCAAAGGTAGAGGAGCCTCTTGTACATTTTCCCTAGTTCCTTTCTGATGATTATGTCTTATAAAACTATAATGCAATTTCACTACGAAGAATAAAACCAGGTACTCTGTGTGCATAGTGTTTTCTGTCATTTTAATTATTGCATAAATGAGTTTTACATAAAAAAATCATGGTCTTCCTCATGATAGGAAGGCTACAAGTTCTTCAACATACCCATTTGTGGTCCTCTCCACCCTGAGCACCACTTATCCTCCCTGGAAACCACTGGGCATTTCTCCACTTTTATTAATTCAATAGTGTTACATGAACCTTGATGGAGAAGCCCACAGAAACAGCTGCTATGAGCTAGTTCAAGCTCACTAATTCTGGACTGACAACTGGGGAACCTGCATAGGACTGAACTAGGTCCTCTGAATGTGAGTGACCATTGTGTGGCTTGGGTAATTTATGAGGCCACTGAAAGTGGGACCAGGATTATCCCTATCGAATGAACTGGCTTTTTTGGAGCCCATACCCTATGGTGAGCTACCTTGCTCAGCCTAGATATAGTGAGGAGAGCTTTGATCCTACCTCAGAGTGATGTGACAGACTTTGTGGACTCCCCATGAGAGACCTCACCCACTCTGAGGAGTTGATGGAGGGAGTAGGTATGAGGGATGGGAGGAGAGGGGGGAGAGAGGGGGAACAGGGATTGGTATGTAAAATTAAAAAACATTGTTTTAAAAACTAAAATTAAAAGATTATAAAAATGTTTATACAACTGAAAAAAATGTTACATGAAATGAACTGTATAACATGCATCATCTTTTATAGATAACTTTTTCACTGAACACAGAGACTTTTGAATCCATCTGTCTTTTATTTTAAGCCACTAAAATTCCAGTAATGCATTAGGCAGCAACAGTTGACACATCACTCTTATGGAGAAAAATACTTTCTGATTGGAGCAGATGGAAACATATGAACTACTCACACAGACTAAGCACCTCAGTTAAATGTCCATGAGATCATTAAACAACAGAAAAGAAATAGACAGTAATGTTTAACTCATCACCTTAGAACTGCAGTAATGTTCAACTCATGGTCTTAGAACCCAAAGCAATGTTCAACTCATGGCCTTAGAACTGCAGTAATGTTCAACTCGTGGTCTTAGAACCCTTCTATTCACAAACAAATGAATTAGAAGGGGTTATAGTTGCATAAACACAAACCAGTATTTCTCAAAGTGTCTATCAAGCAAGAGTTCAATGAGATGCAGCTCTGTGAAAATGGCACAGGTCAAAGGGAATCAATGCACTAGGCCATGTTTGATTGATATTTGGTTCACAAATATACCTAAGAATTGCTTATATCCCCATATAAACATCTGGATTCAATAGTTTGGAGTTCACAAGCTGTAGGTGCTGATTCTGAGGCGTTTATCTCAGCATCGTATTTGGAGGAATTACTTCCTGTCACATTTCCCCTTCCCCTGGACATGCCAGTCTTAAAATACTTTCGCATTTCTTTCTAACCTCAATTGCAAAACTCACTAAGTTAACACTAGTCATTGAATAGTATCTAGAAAATAGGCTTGAAAATTACACTGGTATGAGATATACTATTAACCCTTTCACTGTCTGTATCACTAACTTGGATCTGCTCCTGCCTGAGAAGCTGTTATGCTTGTCTCATAGTTTGTGTGCAGCTTTCAAAGCATCCTTTGACTTATGCTGGTACGTAGTAGGAATGTTATACACCCTAGCTAGTTTTTTCATCACTCTTATCCTTCCTCAAACATTATTTGGAAGCTTGGATCTCTATCAAACTTATCCTTTCCTTCTTTTTTTTTTTTTTTTTTTTTTTTTTTTGCTGTTACTAGTCTCCTGCTCTGCTGCTGTGTCTAGGACATTGATAACCACAATGCATTTTGTTATTGCTTTCACTACTGTTGTTCAGGTAGAAGTTCTATGGCATGACATTCCCCCACATAAATATTTTTTTGTGGGCCAACTGCCAATAAAAATAACCACAGGAAGGACCTAAAGGCTGATTTTGTTTTTTAGTAGATTTTCCCCTTTGTAAAAGACACTGTTATTAAAACATTCTTAACAATTTCTGGAACCAGTTACTTCTTTACAAGAGTCTCCGGTTGGTAATGAAAGAATGAACATTAAATGCTTTTACATAAGTGGCTGGGGGGAAAATAGGAATAGTTATGTTAAGAATATTTATTAAATTATGAGCATTTTATGGTGCTGTTAAGGTATCAGAACCCCACAGCTTGCTTTTGCTAACACTACTTTTCTAAATCTAGCTTTCTCTGGTTTGCTTCCATTTTCAACATTTTGTTTCCTGGGCAATTTGAAAACAGCAGGCCAGTTCAGGGATAAACATTAAAATACAAATCCTTCAGCTCTAGTGACTTTGCAAAGCAGCCACACAAAGCACTTGCGGTGTTAAGATTATTTTTTAAAAATGTACATTTCTTGGGGACTGCTGTGCCATAATATCTTACCTTCAATAGGTTGTTGATTCGTGGTGACACATTTAATGTCAGTACTTTTATTACTTAGCATAAAATTTGGCAACAGGCCTGGTTCAGATTCAGAGGGGGAGAATGCTAAGAAATCTGTTTTATTGATCTCTTTAGTGGAGAACCTGTATTTGTAAAAAATACACTGACTGGACATGTTTAGGGTTCCTTTTATAATATGCCATTGTAAATGATGCTTCTTTCATGATTAGCAGTGTTGTTAGTAGAAATTATCACCAAGGGTGCTAATAAGCATGTCTCAGGTAATACTTGCAGGTTACAAAGGGATGCTTCCCCATGCACTGTCTCAAAGGGTGACTGTTACTTCCATCCTACAGATGGAGAATACAAGGCTTAGGTGAGCGAAGCAACATCTATGAGCCCTACTTGGGAGATGCCTGGTCACTTATAAACCTCAGCTCGTCTTGTTTTGTATTAATGGTTTTTATCACCCTGACAAATGCCGGAGGAAAATAACTCCAGCAAGGAAAGGTTTATATTGGTTCATGGTCATAGTTGTTGGTCTTCAAGCTCCATTACTTCCAGGTCCGTGCTTGGTGATGAAGAGTGCCTTGGGAACATATGATGGAGCAAAGCTATAGAAGGCAGAGACTGGGGATGAGTTGTAGCATTTTAGGACAATTGTCTAGTAGCCTACTTATCTAAACAGGACCCCCTTCTTTCCACCACCTCCCCAACATGCCATCAATCCATTAAGAAATTAACTGTTTGAATGGGTCAGAGTTCTCAAGTTCTAATCACCCCCACCCCAAAGCCCATCAGCTGCCTATCAAGCCTTTAGTGGAAGAGCGCTTGGGGGAGGTATTTCCTATCCAAACCATAAAATCTAACAAAAATTTCTCCCAGATGCCAAAAATAATGACATCGTTTAGATAAACAATAGATTCATGTGGTGTAGATGAGTTCCATGTTCTAGCTATTGAGGAGTGGTCTGTTGGTTTGATACCGCCATTTTTGCATTTCCCCCATTTAATCCTATTCTGCCACACAGAGGCCTCCACTTTCTTGCCTTCCACAGAAGTTATATAAAATGGCATTATGCTAAGCATTGGGGATTTAGCAGGACACATCCTTGGGTTTAGGATCTTGCTGTCAAGTGAAATAGGAAAGATTAAATTCAAAATTGCAAAGGGGACTTCATTACCAGAACATGGGTTTTTCTTAGGACATACAGTGAGACCATGTGAGCTAGGTGGAGTAGAAAGAGGAGGACAGAGGTAGCAGGGGGTATAGTCAGATCATAGATGGTAGGCTTCTCTCCTACCTCCTGTCTAGATAAGAGCTGGCAGCTTACGTATTCTTCTCCATTTAGTATCTTTTCATGACAGAAAACACATTTCCCTTGTATTTCTTTCATCTCTATGCTTAAGGTAGGAATTCAATTGACATTTGCAGTTGCGGTTTTGTACCCACAGCAAAGATGGGTCAACTACCTTCTCTCTTCACCACAGGAAAAACAATAGACTATATGAAGTTTACAGGTGATTTTTCTGGGGTTATACACAACACACAAGATGCAAATTAACTGTTTGCTGGCATTTCTTCAGTCATGTCCTCTTCTAATGTTGTTGTTGTCCTTGGTAATAGTGTGTTATAATGTATATTGCTGTATATGTCTTTAAAAGAATCTATCATGACCATCCATCGTTCCCCGATTTTAGCAAGATTCCATACATTTAATATTTGCCATGATTTATTATATTATGTTCACAATATCATCTTAGTAGAGCACTTACTTTTTCTTCTAGTAATTTATAGGCCCTTCGTATTTTCTCATGGAGAGGAATTAGTGTTTTACAGATGGGTAAATGGATGCAAAACTTAGGGGGCTGGTTCGAGGACTAGTTAAATGGTGACCACGAAAGGTGAGTTAGTCAGTCTGCATTTGGAGCCTGCAATCTCAGGAATTGTACAAACAGATGTTTCTCCATGTTTTAGCTCACATGGCATCCACTTGGCCCAGTTGTCTTCCTGATGCTGCCAAATTTACTGTTTCATTTGAAAAGTAATTGTTCTGTGGAGCATCTCTGAGTCAGTGCCTCCAAACCTGAAGCCTGTAGTGATCAGTCATTCACTAGGCAAAGTGGCACAAAGAGTGGACTAGCTCTATTAATCATTAGCCCGTCAGCTGACCATCTAACTGACCAGACCTATGAAGAAAAGATTTGAACCGTTGTTTGTTTAATTCATAGACTACACAGACAATGAAAAGGTTTCAATCAGTCAGCCTATTCCAAAGAATTCATAACTCCTCCCAGATTAAATCTGCAGATCTCCAGCAATTTTGTTTTGCTTTGTGTTTTTGTGTTTGTGTTTTTGTATTTAGAGACTAGGTTTGACTGTGTGACATCTCTAGCTGTCTTAGAATTAGCTCTGTAGAGCGGGCTGGCCTTGAACTCATAAAGCTCTGCCTGCCTCTGCCTCCCAAGTGCTAAGATTAAAAGCATTTCAGCAAATCTTGATAAGCGCAAACCGCTATGACGCTTCCATTTCTGTTCTATAGGATCCTTTTCTTCACGTGTTAGAGGAGCCCTGTGCAGACAGACCATAATATTTGGAGCCAGCTTAAATATTTTCCTCACTGATGCATGTGTCTTTAGTCATGGACCTGGGAAGACCAACAGACTTCCACTGCCTCTCCTACACCCCTTTTCCCTTCCTTAGTAGTTGATTCTCCAGGGTAAGAAACACCAGGGTAAAGATTTGATTGACACATCCGTCCATCCCCTAGGATGTCCTAAGGTCACCTTCTGCATATGAGAAGGGATATGTGTGCATAGGTGGTTGGATCATGGTGAAGGTCCTGGCCAAATGCAATGCTTTCTTCCCCTTCCTTTATTTCTGACTGTTGTTGTAACATTTTGACATTATTTGGAGTAGAATGGGGAAAGAGGGGACCTGGGGAGGTGGCTTCTGAGGGAAAAAGCACCCATGGTGGAAGAAGAGAACTGACTCCTGGAAATTGCCCTTTGATCTGCACGTGTGTGCTGTGACGTGCACACACTCACAGACGTGCCTACACTCACAGACGTGTACACTGGTACACACATGGGGATTAGGTAGTCAGGCGTTTGCTTGTGTGGCTTGGTCTAAATTGCAGTCACAGAGAGGAGAATACACATTTCTTGTTAATTCACAGGCTGTGCCTAGGAAAGCAGGTTACCTTGTGACTGTAGATCCCATAAGGGACAGAGCACACAAGGGACAAGGATAATCCGAAACTTGACTTTTGCCATGACCACACTTGACCCTGTTGGCACGTCGTATGCAAGTAACTGTGTCTCATCCAAATGGCTATCTACCAAAAACAGGCAGAGGGAAACTTAGGTGACTGTGGATTTGGGTGGTTCTCCCTGATATTAATCTCCTGTCAGTGGATTTGTCCCTGAGCCCAGAGCTGGCACCGTCCGTGGTATAAAAACCGAAAGGAGCTACTTCAGTTTATTTGACATTTCTGAAATTTCCCATTATCTCCTTGCACAGTTACACAACCCTGCAGATTTGCAAGCCACCCTCTGCACAACCCCCACCCCCAGAGACTGGAAGGCTTCTCTTCTCCTTCCATGTCTGGTTCTCCAAAAGACCCATTCTGAAGTTCAGACAAGGACACTACATCACAAAGAGGAGCTGTTTTCTCTGTTTCCTGATGCAACCACAGGTGTCGATTGTAGTAGTTGGTTCCCTTCTTTCAAAATCTTCCGATTAATATGCACGAACAGCTTTTGCCCTTGTAGTTGACAAATAAGTAGTTAGTGTATCTCTTTAATTAATATTCATGACATGTCTTGAATTTTATACTATCAAAGATTTTAATTAAATATTGAAAACTTTTGTGGCACAACATGACAGCTTGCTGCCAGATCACTTGCGTATCATGTTACATTATTTTTAAAGCTCTTGCCCTGGTATGCAAAATCTTTAAAACATGTCACCTACCAAAAGCACTCAGGTTTTTCTACAAACTAAATTGTGTGAAAAAAGATGATAGTAAGTTTGGTTAGAATTTCTCCTTCTACAAAACTCAAGGGGGGAAAAACATCTTTCTTTAGCATACTTCTTAATACTGAACAGTTCAATCTCTTAATTTCTATTTTATATGAAAATACATTGATTTATTAAATGTTTCTTTGTAAACAACCTGGAGCTTTAGATTGTATCTAAATCATTCCTTCTACCCTAAGCCTTAGGGAACATTGCAGAATAGAGGACAAGAAGATTATAAGATCCAGTGGTTATGAAATCATATCTCCTGGATATGATGGTCTGTTACACTCATGAGCTCATGGCAGCTCAAGGTCCAGTGGTGTCCGGAAGATACTGTTTCACAGACGGCATCCGTCCTCACCCTAGCTGAAGAGATGAGATACAGGCAGTTGATGGCTGCTGGATGAGGGAGAGTCAGTAGCCTTTAAGGGTGTTGTCCTCTAACAAGTTGCCTATGGTCTATTGGCCGTATGTCATGTGCATACAGACAGCATTAATTGGACTTGGCGGGTTATATTAAGAGATAAAGAACTTGAAGCTGACAGGGAGGGTAAAAGGGTTTGGAGGTTGGGAGTTGGGGTAGATATGATTTTACATGTGTCAAATTTTCAAGTCATAAATTAAAATATTTTAATATTGAGCATAATAATTTATATTCCTCTTAAGGAGATAAGAAAACTGAGACCCAACTAGAAGCATATGTGCAAATTCATATGAGAATTGACAGATGAAGCTATGTTTTCAATTATTTCCTTTTTTGTAGATAATTAGGTTACAATATATGGTATCTTTAATTATAATTAATTGGGCTGATTCTGCAAGCCATACATGAAAATAACTTTCATTATGTATAATTTTTTTTCATGATAATCTTAGATACTAAGGTTATCATGATACATTTGGAAAAAACTATCCTAACACATATTTACCATCAGTTTAAAAGCTTGGTTTTTTTTTTTTTTACGTTTTTTATTTGAATTACAAACAAGATTGATTTACATGACAATCCCAGTTCCCTTCTCCCTCCCTTCCTCCCCTACCACCCCCCCAACTAAAACCCTCCCTATCACATATCCTTTCTTCTAATCTACACCTGACTCAACCTTTCTGCTCCCTCATGTCCTCTGCATTTTTCCTTTTCTTCCCTACTCATTCTCGTGGCTCCCTCCCCCCTCTTCCCATGTTCTCAATTTGCTCAGGGGATGGTGACCCTTTCCCCTTCTCCAGGTAACAAATTTTGTCTCTTTTAGGGTCCTCCTTGTTTACTAGTTTCTCTGGCAGTGTGGATTGTAGGCTGGTAATCCTTTACTCTATGTCTAAAATCCACATATGAGTGAGTAGATATCATGTTTGTCTTTTTGTGATTGGATTACCTCTCTCAGAATGGTTTCTTCGAGTTCTATCCATTTTCCTGGAAATTCCAAGATTCCATTGTTTTTTTTCTGCTGAGTAGTACTCCATTGTGTAAATGTACCACAATTTCTCTATCCATTCTTCAGTTGAGAGGCATCTAGGCTGCTTCCAGTTTCTGAACTAATAGATGTTTTCAATTATTTCAATTCAGAATATTTTCTCACGTTCTGGACTTAGGTTTCTTTCTATTTAACTTTTTAGCGCATTTTCCCCTGAGAGTTGAGAGAATGATCTTACCAGTTTCCTTCCAATCCTATGATCCTGTACTATTAGCCAATTCATTTCTTCCATCTTCTACATTACTGAGCATCCCTCAAGTTGCTACTTGTCAAGCATTCACCAAAAGAGAAAATGCATGTCATCAGTGTTGGGACAATTTCTGATGTTCTCACCTGTATAACCACTCATGCCTTTCCTGGGTACGGCATTATTGACCATCTGCTGCTGTAATAAGCCCTTGGCATGGAGCAAACAATTTCAAGATTATTTTTTGAACTCACATATGCTACTTGTGTCCACCTGGTTCCCTCTATATTTTCTCTTTTTTTCTACATGCTATGTAATGGAGGCTTTATTAAGTCATCAGTGCTGGCAATCTCCACAGTTTAGGGGTACATTTACAAGTTGAAATTGGTGTTGTGAGATGTTCCATCAACCACTTATTTCTGTGGATTTCTTAGTCCTTTGTGGTACTGGATGATACTTTTATTTGTTTTATTTCTACTTGTCTTTAGTTCATCTTTATTTAACCTTTTGTGTGTATTGTTCACACCTCCCCCAACTTGTCTGTAAGCTCTTTGAGTCAGTCCATGATGGCTGTACACATAGAATTGCTTATCAAATATCCACTGAATAAATCCAAGTCCATTTCTCTGTCTCCTGTTGTTGCTGTGTGTCTATAATCATGAGATGGCAAGTCTAAAGCCATGTTACAGCAAGCTTCTGTAAATATGAATAATACATACACCCCAAGAAAATTCACAGTCCTAGTTAGCAAACACTTCCCATGAATGATATGACCAGTGACTATAACTTTGTGATGTAGAAAACAAATGCTCTCCTAAAAGTCATCCTCTCCTAAAAGTAGCTTTATGACTTTTTCTTCCCTTCTCAATAAAACTATTAGAGCTTGGCAGGAGAAAAGTACAGAAGTTGTCACATTGGTCTTCATCTGAACCTTGTTGGACTCATCTTAGATATATTGAAGATAGAAGGTACCCTAGCTATGCCACTAAGGTATGAGAGTATCTTCATAAATAACACAGTATTTACAAGGTAAACAAGGTTTAAACTACATATTTTGCTTCCTTAGGCAAACTTTACTTTTATTTCTTCTCCCATTTTCCTGCTTTTATCATGCTAGTTTAGTGTCTCATTTCTTTAGGGATATACTCCCAGCTCTACCTACTTATAGCCCCACACTAATAGTATAAAATCAGTGAATTTTGTGACTTCAACAAGGAACAAACTGAGGTAAAAATAAGAAAACCTTGACACTATTCATCCTAACATATACAAAGGTCTGTGATCTACTTCAGTTCTTGCCTCCAGTTCCTGCTTGGATTTTATTCAGTAATGTCCTATAAAGTATAAGATGAAAAACAGTATCTTTTTCCTCCCTAAGTTAGTTCTAGTCAACATTTTATCACAGCAAACAAAGAAGCAAACTAGGACAGAAATCGAAAAAAGAGTAAATACCTTTTCACCCTTAATTAACATCTATGCCAGATATAATCCTGTTTTATACAGATCAACTAAGTCTTCACTGTAATCCCAAGAGAAGTGGTGTTACCTTTCACTAGCAAAGAGAAGAGAAAGGCCTGACTCCACCAGTCTGACCTCTGGGCCTGTCCAGTCAGTTACCCTGCAATGGTGGCTATGACCATTCAAAGTTTCCCAAGAACTATGAGGCAAACAAAGATTACTAGTTCTGAAGAGTCCCTATACCTGGTCAGCAATATTTGGCTTCATCTTTTTTCTGCCTATTCTTTTAATTTGTGTGTTCCTAAAGCTTCTCATAACTTCATTTTGATACATTATTACCATTGATAACAGGTATTCATGTCCCAGAAGTTAGCTTCCAGCTCACCTCCAGTAGGCAAATATAGATGTTTCTGACTGAAATCCCATTGACCACCACACAATGAGTGTTGGTAAATGAAGGCATCACTGTAAACATCTGTTTACCTACCCACCCGGCAGAATGCCTCTCCTGGAAAGTGAGGCAAGCTTTTCCTTCTTCATTTAATAAGCCTTCTTCATTTAATAAGAAATAGCATGCTGCTTGGCAAGAAGGCATGATTTGCAGCCCATCATCTTTGAGTAGGACTGGAATAAAACTGATTTTATATTAATGAAAACTGCACCGAAAATCAGAATTCTGGAAAGCATTAGGCATTTCCATTTTCTTCTGTAGTTTTCCAACTCAGGGAACTACCTGGGAGGCATATTAAATGGTTTAAAAATTGAGTAATGAAATGAATCACTCATTTCTTGTAATCAGTACTATGCCATATGTAAGCGGATTTAGGAGTGTGTGTTTTGTTTCCTTCCTTTCTGTACTTCTCATGATCCTCCAATGGATTTTTGTCCCACTCAGTCATTCGAATATCAGGTGTAGAATTTTTAAATGAATACAAAGTGGCAGCCTCTGGAATGTAAGACAAGAGGAAGATTAAGGCAATGAACTCAATTGACTTCCATAATTAAGAACAAGCTGCAGAGATGAGGTCAGAGAAAGAAATAAGACAGCCTAGACTGAGATGGAGAATATGGAGGGTAGGTGAATGAAGAAAAAACTCTGCAACAGCTGCCAGGTAAGAAAATCCGGGTGATTAGAGGAAGTTATGACAAATAAGGAAAGACATGAATGTCCTCTCACTTTGTGTTTGGGTATATGTGTTTATGGACAATGAACATAAATTTGTGTGCATATGAATGTGGAGGTCAGAGGCCTATGTCAAGTGTCTTTGTCAATAGCTCCCCATCATATTTTTTGAGACAAGAGACTCTTACTGAATCTTGAGCTTGTGTATTTGGCTTGATTGACAGGTCACAAGTTCCAGGGCTCCTCTTGACTCTGCTGGCCAACACTGGAATTACATGCTTATGTCCAGTCTCATGCCTGGCATTTTTACATGTATGTGGGGGATTGAACTTAGATCCTCTTGATGTATGGCACAATGGAGATGGTGGAGCATCTCTCCAGTCCCTATTCTTTCATGGGATGTCAGTGGAAACTATTTTGTAACATTTTATTGTTTGAGCATTTTCTACATTTGTATGATGAATTGTGGTCATTTCCACCCTTTCCCTCTTCTCTCAGCTCCCTCTCTCTGACATTAATTAGAAAGCTACTTCTCAAGAAGCCTCTGTCCCACTTTGATGGCTTCTTTCTGTATATGACTCACTGTGTTTAATTAGAGCTTTTTTTTTCAGAGAATGGGTAGGCAGTTATTTATCAGAGCAAGGGCAACTCATCAGTGGCTGTACCACCGGAAAAAAAAAAAAGATACATTCTGTAGATGGCCAAGAGTACCTCAGAAAGGTGTGGAGCCTCATGAGTCCCTCCTCCATATATGAGGAAACAGTGATTGGTTCAATCTTGAGTAGGTCTTGTGCAGATAACCTCTGCTGCAGTGGGTAGGTTCATAAGTTCAAAGACTGTCATGTCCAAAAAAATATCTCTCCAATCTGCATCTCCGGTTCTTATATAATTTGGCAACACAGAGGCAGTGTGTGTTTCCCCATGCTCAGAGCCTATGATCTTCCCAGCTATAAGCTCTTGGCCAAGGTTACAGAACTAGGCAAGAATTCCCTCCTGGAAAGCAGGATTCAAAACCAATAAGACATTTGTTTGTCACACTCAGAAGAGTTATGTCATTATAGTCAACACTAGTGCTAAACACACACACACACACACACACACACACACACACACACACACACACACACACACCAAACTTCAATATATTATGCTATCATAGTCAACTCTAGTGTTTTCAATATATATACTATAAATATACATATAGATGTATATTTCAGTGTAACTGTTTTAAGGAGAAAAGACAACCAGGTTTCCCACATACTTAAGGCAACAAAGATTATTTTGTAACAGAACATTGTCTTACAACTTCATAAGCACATGTTCACCAAAGTACATTAACAATTTTCAAGCTTTGATTTCATTTAAGGACAATGTCCAGTGAGATGAGTTAACATTTTATCAACTCATTCTAGCAAATCTGTTGGTTCTTCTATAGAAAATGTTACAGGCAGAAAACTCCGTTCTCTCCTAGTCTGATTTTGGATAAAACAAAAGACCTCCTGGATTCAGAGACATTTGTGATGTAAAGCAGTATCTCCTGTTTTTCTGGGTCCTCTGTATTTTCAGAATTTCTTAGAAAAGAAGATTATACCACTGGTGAGATGGTTCTTGCTGCCAAACCTTATCTCTTGAGTTTGCTTCTTGGGATGCACATGGAGAAGAGAGACAAATCTCTCAGTTGTCTTCTGACCTCCTCATATGAACTCTTGTATGTGCACCCATGTGCATAGGCATATAGATGCAAACAATGTGAGGTACATGCACACGCGCGCGCGCGCGCGCACACACACACACACACACACACACACACACACCATTAGAGAGACACAGAGAAACAGAAACAGAGATAGAAAGAGATATACACATGATAAATAAATCTACTAAAATTCAATAAATGCACATACAAAATTGTTTTCATTTTCAATAGGCTCAGAACTCTTCTGAAACCCTTCTGTGAAACTCAGAGACAACTCATGACCTGAATTATCAATCCTCCCTCTCCTGAAGTAGTTTCACTGGACTTCCAAGTTCCACCAGGCTAGACTATTCCATCTTTCCAGTTCACATGAGCTGCCATTATTCTGGGAAACCTGGAGTTTTATTTAACCCAAATTAATTTGTGTATGTAGAGATTCCAGATTCGATCCATTCGCCTATAACTGCAGGTCATAGAATTCAGTGGATTAGCAAAGGTAACTACTGATTTGACTGCCCCATAGTGGGCATTGCTTCATACTTGATTCATGATTGTGATTGGCAGGTTTGCTAAAAGCGGCTAAGGTTCTAGGTAAGAGGAGAGGCCCAGAAAGAGAGTGGGCTAGAAGAAATCAGGGATAACAGCATTCTTCACATTTCCCAAAGGAAACCTTTGAGGGTACTGGAGCTGTCTATAAATGAGGAGCAGGTTTCGAAGCCTCTTGCAGCTAACATTTTGCAGTAAACCACTGAGAGCATATTTACTTTTGGGCTATAAGTCTCATAATTCAGACTGTCCACCTGAATCAGGCCTTGGAGAATATGAGTAGAATGTGAGTAGAGTTTAGAGATTTTTCTTCTGCTGCTCTCTGCATCTCCCCATCTCTCTCTCCCCTAGTCACTCTTGCTACAAAACATCACTCAGGCTCATCACCAATCTTATTACCAAATGAAATCTTAAAATTCCCTTTACTGATCCATGTAAAATTTCTACAATCAAAGGAGGTGACAATTCCAATCAGATGTCAAATGCTTTTAAGGTACAGTTTTTAATAACTAGTTTCTTTCCTTTAATCATTTTATGAGGAACAGTTATATAAATATTATGCTTTAAAGAAATATACAGCACTGCTGTTTTTCCTTTGCTGAATCACAAGGCATTTTTTCCAGTAGGATATCAAGATGACAAAGAAGTTTCTTTTTTCAGAAGCAAAATTAGAGTTTCTAAGAAAGGGATTTAATATAGATTCAAGCACGGGATTTAAAAGACAAAGACTATACACCCAAGAAAAGAACATTAGTCCATGATCAAGAGTACATACCGGATCTCAAGAGTGAGATACCAGCACAAAAGACAGTCTTACTACTGAACTACAAATAGCATTTACACTATCAGGCTGGAGTAAAATTTCAATAGTATAGTCATAACTGTATTTATATTATATAATAAGGCTGACTGGATTCTACTTGCCAGATACAGGAAATAGGCACTCTCAGAAACAAGATGTCAACTTCATGTGAAGTAATCCAATGCCTGTACAAGCAGGGGTAGGGTAGGGGGTGATGGAAGAAAGAGACAGAGAGACGAGAAAATAGTAAAAAGTAAGTGAAAGAGAACAAATGACATTATCAATGTTCAGAGAAAGCAATATTCAGAATAAAAATCAATCCAATGGAAAGGATTCCTTTTTCTGCCATGTAATGCCAGAGGTGGTTAAGCCTCATCAAGAGTAATTTCTTCCATATTAGCCATTTTGCAGTACTTATGACTAGAGTCCCAACATCTGTATGTTGTTTATTTCTTTCAAGTCAAGAAAACACATCTTCCTTCAATCTTGCCTTCAGTGGAACAACTTCCAGCGTCTTTTTTGACCTCCTCAGGCAGAGACTGAAAGTCTGTCCTGTGATGGACATCTGTCATTCTCATAGAGAATGGCGTGAGTTACTTGGGGAGAAGTGTGGAGTCTGTTTAATAGGGATGTAATTCTGATGTCGAGAGATGCTAAATTTGAACCTTCAACCTGTGAGTGGAGGTCACCGGCCTCCTGGGAGAAGTCTGAGTGTCCTTCCAGAGGCTGAGACCCTTGGTGCTCATTTATAAGCTGATCTTCCACCTAGACCCAGCCCTGTCACTTGTCTCCACTGATCTGACTCTATGCTCTGGACCTCAAGTTTAATATGGTGAAGCTTAAAGCAGAGATCCCAGCCATAGGAAAGATAACCATCCTGAGCAACAACAGTCACTCTGTAGATGGTGTTGTCATAAGTCAAGTTTCCCAAGGCAGCATTGCAGATAGTGTACTGTGGTCTGCCTCCAACTTGTGGCTTACACCATCATTGGCTGTCTTGTCTATTCTTAAAGTAGATATCTCATGGGTATACCTTATCATCTCTTTAAAGTAAAACAGTGCATCACTGCAACTAAACCTTCCCTACATGCCTCACTCATCACTTTAAAAACCTTTTAGTGTAATTAACCTAGGTAAAAGTGGTGTGTAGTTTAGAGAGTAGCTAGGTATCCCTTCATCCATATTTCTAATGTTAATGTTATTTTCTTCATAAATATGTTCTCTGTGTCTCTCTGTGTCTCCCCACACCTCATCATCAGTCACATAACCCATGCTGTCTTTCTCCTGAAACGTGATTGTGTGTTTACTGAGCAGGTCCTCTCACACAATCACAGCACAATTTTCAAAATCACAACATTAACATAGATATAATTGTGCTGTCTCTTCTACACATCTTATTGAGAGCTTACCAGTTGTCCCAACAATTTTCATTATGTGATACGAAAAGTCAAGATCATTCTGGAATAGTTGAGTACTTTTCAGATAAATTCCTCCCGGTATAACTCAGCCAGAATTATTTACCACTGCTTGTGACAGATAACTCAAATTTGCAAAAGGAATAATGAACTTTAAATGTATAATTGCCTTTGTGGCAAAAGATAGGGGTCAAAAGGAGAAAAGATCCCTGTGCTGGACTGGCAAGGTGTGGAACTGTTTCATGTTGAATCTTTGAGACCATCAACATTCCAAAAGATAGATGAATGAAGAGTGTAGGAACTGTTCAAAAGATTGGCAAATATTTATTATTTTTAAACATATATAAATACCAGTTAAATCCTATAAGAAAGAGACATAAGGAAAAATCTCCTCATTTTCTCTGAACTTGCTCATGTATATCTGTAGCTGATACCTGGCATTCTGAAAGCCATTTTGCAACCAGAAAAAGCTTTCAAGAAAGGCATGCCACAGATGGGGTGACACTGGACCCTTGAAAGCGTGCCTGGCATCCAATCCCTGGACTGTAGCTGTGTTTATTTATTACTTAAGCTGGTGTCTGCCATGGTTTTCTGTTATTCACAGCTGAAAACACCCTAAAGATAGACATACTCAGTGAAGTGACTCTTACACTGTGCTGACATTTTGTTTGAGGGTTAGACATTTTGGTAAATATAACACCAGAGATTGGGTCATTATGCCCAACTGTGCTGCACAGCTGGTTTCCTAGATCCTTGTAACAAGCAACTTCTCTTTCTAAAGCATCAGAATCTGGAATAAAAATGTTAACATGCTAACACCATGTAAGAAAACAATATGAAAGGGCCTCTTATAATTAGCTTCCTGTGTAGGTAGGGAGAGCTTTGCTGTGGTGCTCTGCAGCATATCTGGGTGAATATAATTAATAATAGTGTATTATAGGGGTGGGAGGGAAGCAGGGGGGAGTGGTAGGAGAGGAGGGAGGGAAAGCTGGGATTGAAATGTGAAAAATAAATAAATAAAACAGTGCGTTATAATTCTCAGAATAATAAGATGAGAAGATTGGGGTATGGGGTGTAAGGCAATGCGGAGGGAGCATTTGCAAGGCCCCGGGTCAGTCCACTGCAAGGAGAGGAGGGATTTAGAATATATGCACCACAAAGAAATAAATCATATACAAATCACTCTGAGCCAATCAGCACCCGATATAAACAAGAGTCAAAATAAAACACTGAACCATATACGCATGCACAAATATTGCTATCAGTTGATAAGATAGGGCAATGACTTTTTTAAAGGCTCCATGTGCTAGAGGAAACCAACAGGATGTCCCCTCAGCATTTTTAAGTTCAAGTCACCCCTTGGTATGGATTCCTTTATTAATACATGCCGTGCTGTGCAGTAGTGATTTTCATTTTATAGATGATGAAAGGAGTGTTGAAGAGATTAATCAACTACCTCAATTTCCCAGGTACCCTCAGTGATGGAGTTAGGATTCTGACTGGAACAGTCCAGTTCCAAGGTGATAATGAGGCCAAAGTAATGACTCCCCTCAAGGCAAAATTAATTTACAGGTTCATTTGAACTGAAGGATGGATATGTGTGCTGAGTGAGGTGTGTGGGGAAGATGCCATTTCCAGACCTTGATGGGCGATTTCAGTGAGCCCGAGACTGTGGGCTAGTGGGAAGGGGCTCATGAGCTCCCATCAACAAAGACCCCTGCTCTCTCTGTAGAGTGGTCAATGCTAGCCAGCTGCCTCAATGGTGGAAAGAGTTGGCACAGAGGAACCAAAGGGTAACTAACATTTTCGAAGGAATTGTTATGTTTAACAAAACCTTTTCAGGGAGCAGCTAAGGCTAACGGCCTCATTTTCTGCAAAATGAATCCGACACGCTTGCTCAATTATATACTTGACCTGTTCTCTCCTTCTTCAGAGGCTAAGACAGACTTGTGGGCTGCCCCAAGGTGGGGGAATGGCTACTCATTTTAACAGAGTTCACGCCCCTTTCTTGGCTCTGCTGAGGCCTGTCTTCCCACCCTATCTGCTTCCTCACAGCCTGCTACTCCAGTCTCAAAGACAATTCTCCACTAGAGAGAAACTGCCGCCTGCATCTCCTAAGCATATCTCTCAAAACACTTGCCTCAGTTTTAGAAACATAAATTCTGAAAGAGACGTGGCCCATGTAGTAGACTGGGTAGAGGCACTATTAGAGTATTTGTTCATCATGTTAATCTTTGATTTGCATTCTTCAGCAACACCGTCTAAATGTTCTCTCTCCTTCCAAACCATTAACCAATGTATCTGTGTAGTTGTTACCTTTACATTGCTATGGCTGAATATTTAAGAAAACCCTTGTAACAGAGGAAGGAACTGATATCGCTCCTGGTTTCAGCCTCCTGTATTTCTCGTGGCTTCACAGTTCCAGGTCTGTGGTGAGGCAGAAGGTCATGGCAGTATGAGCACCCGGCAGAGGCTGCTTGCTTCATAGTAACCGAGAACCACAAAGAGGAAGAAACAGCAAAGAAGACGGGAGCTATGACATCACACAGTCCCTAAAGACACACCTCAGTGACCCACCTCATCCAGCTAGGCCCACCTCCTAAGGTCTCCAGACCATTCCAAAATTTAACCACTAGCTGAGAGCATAAGCCATTGGAGGAAGGCTTCCTATCCAAGCCGTGGCCTTATCTCCTGAGATTACCTGATAGTAACTGGAGTGAGATTTTTTTTCTCTTTCCACCCAGCTCCCAAATGAATCACACACAAAGGCTTATTCTTAGTTGTGAATGCCCGGCCTTAGCTTGGCTTCTTTGTAGCCAGCTTTTCTTAACTTAAATTCTCCTGACTACCTCTTGCTTCTGGGCTTTTCCTGTTCTCTTACTTCCATAAATCTTACTCTTACCCTGTGGGTTGCTGTGTAGCTGGGTGGCTGGCCTCTGAGTACGACCTCTCCTTGTTCTGTCTTTCTATTAATACTCTCTGCCTGTCAGCCCTGCCTATCCTAGCCCCTGCCTCCCTATTGGCCCTTCCGCTCTTTCTTAGACCATCAGGTGTTTTAGTCCCATGTGTGTGATATTCCTTTAAGCTGCATTTGTTTAACTCTGTGAAGCTGTGATTCTTTGCTTGTCTATTTATTTTACCACTAGTAATCCAATTTCAGAGCCAGCCAATCAGAGTATGGGAAAGGGGTAAAAAAAACTACCACTTGTGATCTCCTTACACTCTGCCAGACCATGAGCACAGTGCTTTGCTCACATTAGTTAATATCCGAAATAAACCTGTGCATAAGCCTTGGTGTCCCAAGATAGCATGAGGAAAAGAAGGCTCTGAGATACTGCATGACCTTCCCGTACTGGTAAAGCCTGTGATCATGTTTTTCTTGTCACTGAGGTCAGTACTGAAACACAGACAGGGGACCCTCCTGATTAGTCGCTCAGCTAACATAACCAAATACAGGGGGAACACAATCAAAGAAGCACTTCTCTGTGTCCAATTTCCTTTCCAGAGAGAGCTAAAGAGAAAAGCACAATATTGTGGGTGTCTAGGAGAAATACAGGGCGGAAAATCGACTGGGACGTTCATTGATACTAAGCACGTAACTTTCTGCCTGCAGAAATGCCTCCACTTGAAGTTCAGGGCACTTCTCACCCCTGCTTCTCCTCCTCAGATCCCGTTTCAGGCGCCTTGTCCTCTGCTAACCCTCAGCTGTGTCCCTCCACCCTCTTTTCTTACTAAATTCCTTTCTTACCTCATCTCATTCTCTCGTGTAGCCTAAAATAATATTTTTGTACCCATGACTCATAAATCTCTATCCCCAGCTCTTAACGCTCTCCCTCGGGCTCTAGATTTATTTATCTAACTGCCTAGTTGACATCACCTCTTAACTATCTAATAGACGTCTTGCGTTCAGTATGTTCAAAATAAAATTTTTGATTTATCCACATCCATCATCCTTATCTCAGCTAATGATGTCACCACTACCAAGCTTCTTAAGGCAAAAAGGTAGAAATAGCCCTCACTTAATTTTCCCCTTACACTTCTTGTCCAATATATGCACAAATGCTTATGTTAAAAATAAATCCAAGGTCTCACCATTTATTACCATACCATGGCTCCACTCATAACAGAAGTCACCAATACCCCTGTCATACTTCCACTCTTCTACAAGAGTTCACTCCTCACTCAGCAACCACCTGAGGTGACTATTCTGAATTACAATTCAGGTTCATTATTCTAAAGTTTGCAACAGTTCGATCAAGTTTAGAGGAAAACACAAATCCATGGATGTAGCCAGCAAAGCTAGCCAAACTCTCAGATATGACAATTTGCCTCTTTCTACACCATTCTCCTATTATCCTAGAGTTTGTCTATTCCTCTAACACACTGAGTTGAAAATCATTCATGTCACAGACCTTTGCAACCTACTCTGTCTTCAGCATTGTAAGCTCATCCCTAAATCTTCATTATTGTTCCCATTCCCCGTCGTTTGAGTCTCAACTTAAATGTCACAACCTTGGCACCACTTTCAATGGCCATTCCAGCTAAAATAACCATTTCCATTCCCCTATCCAAATTCACTGTGTACCATGACCCAGTGTTGCTATTTTAAACACACTCACATTGCTCTGTGAGCATTGTATATTGCCTGACTCTGCTTTCTAGAATGTAAAGTACAAGCCAATCCGACTAAAAGAAGGTGTGTCAGTTGATGAAAGGCTTGGTTCTGTGGTGTCAGAAGGAGGTTATTATTCTAGAGACTGGGTGAGTTAATGTCAATGTCATCTACTCGTGGTGGAGCAATCCACTAGCAACTGGTTACCAAGAAGACTTCAGATTAAAATAGTGGTTTCTGGAATCCCTTGACTTCTATTTCAATACACTGACAGTCCAGTCTTTCAGGTGTACTTTCCATTTTAAAGTTTGAAACCACCACCTTTAGCTGTAATCTCGAAGGAGTTTGAATATGCAGTCCAGTTGCCTGGGAACAAAAAACTTGATGATAATCAAATTTTAGGACCCTATAAAACTGGATTTTGCATTTCTCTTTTTCAATACAATAATACATGCCTAGAGTTGGGCTACCGTATCAAAGCAACAAAACCTGTGTTAAAATAGCTCAGTGGTCAGGTGGAATCATTATGTTGTTACAAGTTCAGCCATCTGTATTAAGCATAAGTTTTATACCATGCATATAAGAGTGTCACCTGCAGAAACTTAAAATAAAAGTCATTTACCTTGCCCATTTATAGTTCTAGGGAAAATGATACTACAATAAAACAATGCACTAAAATAAAATTGACAATTGACAAGCAAACGTAGGTCACAGGGAAAGGTCTAAAAAGTTTGAGGATTTGAAGAAGCAATAGTTTTTATTACCAACTGGTAAAAATATTGATTATATAAAAATTGTAAGAGCCAGAAGATTGGGGAATTTGCTGCGAGGCTATGTCTCCTAAGAATGTCAGAAGCTATGCCCGTAAAATCTCATTAATATGACTGTCTAAGCATAAATTGAACAAGGATAAGAAGAAAAGAAATAGCGAAGTGGACAAGGAGAACCACAAAACCTCCATAAAGAACTACAGGCAACTAAAAAAAAAAATACTGAGAGTGGGAGAAATGGTCGTCCTCAGGGGAGAGCACACAAATTGGTTAGCCAATACCAGATGGTCAGCCCTGAAAACATTATATAAACTGAACAAGCTATATTTAAGAATATGTATATATGTGCATATATATGCAAGTATGTATGTAACAAATATTAATAGAAATAAGCTAATAAGTCAAAAGAGAGCAAGGATGGGTGTTTGGGAAGACTTGAAGAGAAGGAAGGGAAAAGAAGAAATTAAGTTATTATACTAAAAAAAACAAATAATTGACTCTAATGCAGCTTCCTTACAAAAGGAGTGCAAGTTTTATACTAGTATCATCAGTTTATTAAAGTGAAAAATGAGGTGATATTTATCAGTTTAATAAAGAAGACTGAAGTTGTGATTCTTTACCTGAATTTCAGTTGGCTGAAGATACCTACAGTTATATGAAATAGCTCTCTATTTCATTTGCCTAACAACAACAACAACAACTGTGCCCGGAAGGTGGTGGCACACACTGCACGCCTTCAATCCCAGCACTTGGGAGGCAGAGGAAGGCAGGTCTCTGTGAGTTCAAGACCAGCCTGGTCCACAAGAGGTAGTTCCAGGACAGCTAGGGCTACATAGAGAAAAACCTGTCTCAAAAAGCCAACAACAAAAAGCAATCTCCCTCCCTCTCTCTCTCTCTCTCTCTCTCTCTCTCTCTCTCTCTCTCTCTCTCTCTCTCTGTGTGTGTGTGTGTGTGTGTGTGTGTGTGTGTGTGTGTGTTGGCACTAAATGTTGACCAGAATCAGCTATCAAATGAAATTGATTAAATTTTTGAAAAGTTATTCAAGCGAATAAATCATAAATATAAAAGCTCTGAGACATTTCCATGTGACAAAAAGTTTAAAACACCAAGAGGTGTGTTTGTGAACTCTATAAGAAGGTTGTTAGCTCAGAAAGCTTCTCCTTCCACAAGGAGGAAATGTTTGAAAACCCACACTGTAGACCAAAAGGCATAGCCAAAGGCAAGAGAGGATCGTTGGCTGGAGAATCCCTGCCCAAGAGTTTGATGAAATCTTATCAAGAACTGAAGGTGAGGATGTACACATCACTAGACCCAAGATAAATGGTAAATGGGTGTTTATTGGGGAACAATTACACATAAAAATGCAAAGAACCACTGGAGCATTTCCCTGCCAGAAAAGCACACAAAGGAAAGCCATACCTCAAGCTCCTCTCTTTCCACTTCTGTCCACCTGAAACCACACCCTAAGGGGTATGCCCACCATTACACGTCCATGGACCAGATGCCTACAATTCCCCTTTTAGTCTAAAGAAGAAGGTTTTAAGCCTGATGCAAAAACTATATACAATGATAACAAATGTCAAGTATACTCCAGGAAAAGGAAAGGTAAACAAACACAAATTAAAACCTACTAACAGCAAGAGCAACACTGAGCAACAGATATATACTACATGTCCAGTATACATGTCCAGTATCAGGGCAAAGGCATGGCAGAGATCACTCTGATAGCAGTCCTAATCTGGAAAATCTAAATCTTGTCTATCTAAGCTAAGAGAGGATATTGCTGTGACTGTCTAGTCTTCAACCTCATCAAAGACCTGAGAAGGAAAATAACAATACTAGGGTAGTCTGGGAGTGCAAGTGTGAGATTTCCAGAAGCACAAGCAAAGACAGACAGTCACCCAAGGTCTCACAGCAATGTCGGTGCAACCAACTTTGGCTAAGGCAAAGGAAAAGCAGGGAAATTGAAAAACTGTCTTACTCTGACTTGGCAGGGTTCAGCAGTCTTCTTTAAGTTTATCTCTTGCAAGCCCAGTTAGGATAGCATGTCCAAAGTCAGCGGTCAAGGTGGGGGCAGTTCTTTGCCCAAGAGGCCAGTAGCAAAGGAGAGAATGAACTCCAAATGGAGTGTCATCAGTGTCCAACATACTCTCAGGAATAGCTCAGTGCTGTCAGTAGCAATTGTGTCTCAAGTCAATGGAGTACTAATATTAAAACATTTAAATATCTTATTCTGTATGACTTTGAAATGTTTGAAGATCAAATATCTATGTCTGAATAACCTCATAGGTATAAGAAGCATGGGTAACTATAATCTGTAATTCTCAGAAACATAGTTGCTTAATGGCTGAACCTTCACAAAATTATTTAGCAAGGATAATGACTTCAGAAAATGTGTGTGTGTGTGTGTGTGTGTGTGTGTGTGTGTGTGTGTGTGTGTATCAATAACAGAGATAGAACTGAAATGTCTTGACTAATGGTAGAACTGTAAAGTGCAATATGATAAAATATCTTAAGTTGTATCAATATAATATATGTGTGTGTGTGTGTGTGTGTGTGTGTGTGTGTGTGTGTGTGCGCGCGCGCGCGCGCGCGCGCGTGCAAAACATTGGAAACAGAAAGAAGACCCTACTTAGTCAACATACAAGAATCTAACAATGTAAGTTATCTGTAACTAATAGTTGCTAAAATTAGTTCACAAGAAGATATCCATCCTAACCATACCTTTCCCATCCATACCCCTCAACTTATCTAAAAGAGATCCCCAAGTCTAACCATCACCTTCCATATCCAACCCTACACAACTTAAAACCAACCCTAAGCAGGAGATAATTACCCCCTTTTCAGCGACAAGAGACAAAAAAAAAACAAAACAAAACAAAACAAAAAAACCAGCAACAACAACCAAATGCCAACTGTAGGGAACGTGGGTGTTTTATGTCTTAAGAGTTGCTTCCTGCTGAAATGGGGCAATGTTGACTCTGTGTGTAGGAAAAGAATATTGCAATGGAAAATTTGAGAGGACTAACTATAACATTTGTAGCTGGTGTCTGAGTGGCAGGAGATGCTTGACTGAAGTTCTTATCAGAGGCTCTGGCCTGAGTGTTATAAAAAGGTGAACCATTTCACCTAGCTAGTGTGAAATTGTTTAGAGCAGTATTAGTCCTAAACTGGCCTTAGAGTGGTGTTTACTAGTTCAGAGACAAGAAGTTGAATCCATGATGTAGGGCCCCATCTTCTTTCTGGAGACTTCAATGATTGCTGTTAGGAAATGCTATAGTTCATTGTGGAATACTTCATCATTAATATCAATACAGAAAGTTTAACTTGAATAGGTGTGCATACCTATTCTCCTATGAGGAGAATCCTGGGAAAGTTAACAATAAGGATGAAAATAAATATGAGTGAAATTAGGATATTGGAGAAATAAAAAAGACAAATGATAGTCCCTAGATTTTGTTTTCTTCTCTCTTATACCAACTGGTTTCTTGATATAAGACAGAAACTCTGAATTTTATTTTAACAACATGCTTGAATTTAGAGGAGGAAGGCAAAATGGAACTCCAAAGATGTTATTGATTTTACATGAATTGGGACTACCAGAGTACTAGGAAGTAATGAGGACCTTAGTAAAAATAGATATTGTTACTATAAGTCAGGTTCTTCTTTGTTTGATGGTTCGTTCTGGATAGCTATCTTTTCTTCTTCAGGTATCGGCACGTCCTATGTCTTTTGGCTTCTTGAAAATGGGTGTTTTCTGTTTTCCTGTAAATACAAGAACAGAACACTCCTCCTACCTTTGTGAGGTCTCCATACAATTTGTGGGCTATACCTTGTTGGATGACCTATCATTTCTCCTCATCCAGAGGTTTCTCCTGTACAAATCAAATCTTGATCAACTTTGATAGCATCCAAAGCTTTTCTTCTCCTGTACAAATAAAATCAAAACCCCTAACCCAAATGTAACACATAACCTAGTTTCCATACTGAGTTCAATACATCCTTGAAGTACACTGGCTGATTTAGCTCAGAAGTATTTTCCATTGTCCAATGTCTTTCTGCAGCTGCTTTCCCTTTCCCATTAGCATGAAGAAAGTTTAAGGTTAGTAAAGCATTATATAATCTGTTTTGGGGGGCCTTGGTTTCCCCCTGCCTGTTTACAGAGCATTTCCTTTAAAGTACGATTAGCTCTCAACAACTGCATGTCCTGTAGGATTGTGTGGTTATGCCACTAACATGCTTTATGTTATAATATTTAAAAAACTGTTGCAATTTACTGGAGACATAAGCTGGAATATTGTCAGTTTTTATTTGTGCAGGTATATCCATAATAGGTGTGTGATAACAGAATCAGCCCTTTCAGAGCTCAGAGCAGTTGCCCATTGAAATCCTGATAATGTATCTATTATATGGTACACAGATTTTTAATTTTCCAAATTCTGCAAAGTGAAACACATCCATTTGCCAAATTTCATTTCTATGTATACCTTTGGGGTTACTAACCTGCTGGTAAAGGCGTTTGGTTATAGAAGGAACAAGTAGGGCATTTTTTTTTACAATTTCTTTAGCTAGTTGCCAAGTGATCGAAAAGTCCTTCTTTTAAACCTTTGCTATTCACAAAGTGTTTTTATGAAATTCTGAGGCCTCCAGCACACTTCCTATTAATAAACAACCAATTTCATCATTGCCTTGTGCTAGAGGACCTGACAGACTTGTATGGGATCTGATATCTGATATATATATATATATATATATATATAGGATGAATCATATTCTTGATTATTTCTTGTAATTGTATAAACAATGAAGTTAATTCTGTATCATCAGGAAGAAATTCAGATGTGTACTACGACTATCTCTGCATATTGAGTGTCAGTAACTATATTGAAAGGTTCTGTAAAATCCATCAGTACCATGAGAATGACATACAATTCTGTCTTTTGTACAGAGTTATAAGGAATTTCAACCACTTTACTTATATTTCCTGATTTATATCCTGCCTTACCTGATTTGTTTGCATCAGTGTGGAATATAGGGACTCCATGGATTGGTGTTTTCCTTACAATGCATGGAAGTATCAAAATGGTTTTCTTTATGAATTCTATTCTCTCATTTTTGGGATAATTTTTGCTAATCATTCCCAAAAAGTTACTGCAAGCTCTTTGCCAATATTCATTGTCTTTCCATAGGAGGAAATTTCCTCATTAGTTAAAGGCACTATGATTTATGTTGGGTCCTTTTCTGACAGTTGATGAAGTCTTGATTTTCCTTTTAAAATCAAATCAGAAATCTTTTAATATATGTTTTTAATTTTTTATTCTGTTTATGTGCTAGAAATTCTAATATGTCATCTTTCCTCTGCATCAAAATCCCTGAAGGGTATTCACTAGATGGTAATATAACCAGAATGCTGTTGAGCTTTGGGTACACATGGTCCACATGTGCCTCTAGTATTCTTTTTCCTACCCATTCTAATTCTTTTTCTGCTTCAGCTGATAATGTTCTTGGACAATTTAAGTCCTTGTCCCCTTTTAGGGTCTTTTCCAAATTTTTTAGATCATGACTTTCTACTCCAATAATAGTCTGTAGCTGGGAAATCTCTCTTAGCAATTTTTGAAGATCACTAAGAGTCTGATGTTGATTTCTCCTGAGCTATACTTTTTGTGGTCTAATTTTCTGCAGATCTATTTTATAGCTGAAATAATTGATAGAATCTCCACTTTGTTTTTTATTTCAGGGGAAATTTGTAACCCCCAGTGAGGTAAAACTTCCACAAACATTTTTTTTTTTACATCTCTGCCTTAGAATCAGCTAACAATATAGTGATAAATTATAGAAAATTGTTTCTATAAATTATAGAAACAAAATTGTGGAAACTATTTATGAATTATTTCCAATAGTTTTTGCACAAAATATTGGCACAGGTTGGGGTTATTTAACATTCCCTGTGGCAAGATTTTTCCATTGATATCTCTTGACTGGATGAGAATTATTGTAAGTAGGCACCATAAACGCAACATTTTCATTATCCCTTTCTTGTAAAGGTGGAGTGAAGAAACAATTTTAAAATCAATAACTCTAATAGGCCATTCTTTAAGTATCAGAGAAGGCAAGGGCATTCCAGGCTGTAGAGACCCCATTGGTTGAATGACTTTATTGATGGCTTTCAGGTCTGTAAGCATTCTCCATTTTCCAGACTCCTTTTTAATAACAAATACAGGAGAATTTCAAGAGCTGGTAGATTTTTTAATATGTCAAACATTTAGTTGTTCCTGAACCAGTTTTCCTAGAGCCTCTAGCTTCTCAGAGGTCATAGGCCATTGCTCTACCCAGACAGGTTCATCAGTCAGTCACTTTAAGGGTAGGACTTTTGGATCCTCTGTTAGTTTGGCAATTGTATTCTGTTTTTGTACAGCCTGGATAGTTGATATCTGTTTTATATAGTGCCTTACAATATTTTTCCACAACCATGAGTTTGTTTATGGTCCATATCTGATACTGGAGGAATGTTAATCTGGGTATTCCACTGCTACAATAGATCATGACCCCATCGACTTATTTCTATATCAGCCACATATGGCCTCAGCCTTCTCTATCCCTCTGGTCCTTGTAAGGATAAATCTTTCCACCAAGCCGTCCGAGCCCCGCCACCATGTGGGTGCCCGGGATAACACACAGAGATTTATATTAGGTACAATGCTGCTGGCCAATGACTAGGATTTCTTATCTGCTAGATCAGTCTTAATTATCAACCATAACAATTAATCTATATATTTATAAAGACTTGTCTTATCAGACGCCAGTGGCAGGTGTCTTCTCTTGCCAGGATCACATGGCGACTCCACAGAGAAGAGAGGAGGAGGAAGAGAGCAATTTCCTTCTTGTCCCTGCTTATATTCTGAGTCTGCATGCTATGACACTTCTGGCCTGGATCACAAGACTTCTCTTTACTACATTTCCCAGAATCCTCCTCTACTCCTAGTCCTGCCTAACTTGCTTCCCTATTGGTCAACAGTACTTTATTTATCAACCAATAAGACAAACATATACATAAAACAACATCCCCCATCAGGCCCTATATATTCAACCCATCTCATGCTTTGTTTTACCTGAGATAGGGTTCCAATACCTAAGAATTGAACATTTGCCGACTTCAGAGGCCATTTTGGTGATCAAGATTCTTGAGTTATAATGGTAACATCCACCCCATGTCCAGGAGCCCCACAAGCATTCTGTTTTTTATTTGGACTCTTAATTTTAGTCTTTGATAATTTACAGAAGTCTGCCAAATATACACTTTCTGTTCCTCCATGTATGTTTCATTCATCTTCCAAACATAATCTACCATTCAGAATGATATGATTTTTTTACAATAGGCATTAGATTTTTCTAATCATTCTGGGGAGGATTGTCCTTCAAGGTGACTGGAAATGACTGGACCACTTTTGACATAGGAGCCTTCAAGGAGGCCCCCTCAAGGAGTTTTTCCGATGCTAAAGTGTTTCCTTGCTTGTCCCTGCTAAATCTACATTCATTGGTCCAGTGTCAGCCTTTGCCACATAATCTAATTAATCCAGAACACTGGGGCCTTCTGTTTGAGTTATTTCTAGATTATTTTCAGGAATTTTGTCTACAATTTCTTCTCAGACATCCTATTCTACCACAACTAAAACATTTGGTATTTTGATGTCTTTTCATACCTTTGGAGATTGCTTCTCCTAGCTAAGCCTCAGTGTCAAAATCATTAGACTCAATATTGGCTGTATGCAGGATACATTCATCCAATGGTGCTGTTCTGATCTTTAAGGGCCAAAGCACCTTTTTGCATTGTGAATTAGCATTCTCATAAGCTAGAGATTCTGTGAGTATTCGTCTACCTTCTGGATCTGCTACCCCTATTTGTACTACTCTAGTCAATCTTTGCAAAAATTAACTACAAGGTTTCTTTGGATCTTGTAACACCTTAGTATAGGACTCGATTCTTTTCCTGGTTCTTGAATCTTATCCCAAACATCCAAGGCTGCTGTATGGCACAGGGACAAGATGTGTCCACCATATGCAGCTTGAGTCTCTGCATCAGCATAAAGACCCTCACCAACCTTTCTTTCGGCCTTGAAGTTCAAGTGCTTTGGCCTCTTTCCTCCATAAAGTATGCCATTCAATTTCAAGGACAGATGAGACTAATTGGCCCCAATCATTAGGGGTCACCCTTTATCTTGTTGTCCATGACTCTACTAATTGCCTCACATAGGGTGAATACATGCCATAGGAGACTACTGCTTCCTTCATACCTTCTAAATCTTTCATATGTATTGGCTCCCAATGACATGAGGATGATGATAAGGAGGAGGAGGAGGAAGATGAGGAAGAAGAAGATGAGGAGGAGGATGAGGATGATGGGATTATGATGACAGCAGCACCTCATAGTTATCCCAGCATTGGGATACTGGTGAAACACTAGAGTCCTTAGCAGTGGGTGTGTGCAGAAGCCTCCGCCTGGGGAGGAATTGACATGGAGGTGGAGGGAGGCCATGGGAATAGATACCCCTGGATAGCTCTCGCTTGAGGTGGATGGAGATTCAGGTGGTCCCTGGTGAGCAAATAAGAACCCTGAAGTGGGGCAGGGATGGAAAGAGCCAGAGGGGTGTGAGTAAAAACCTGGGCAAAGAGCCAGGAGTGGTGGCTCACACATGCAATCCCAGTGTTTGAGATGCTGAGGTAGGTGGGTTACCTTGAGCTTGAGGGCAGCCTGGGCTATGTGAGTTATTTTCCCATGGGTAAAGACTCAGCATAAACTGAAGGTTCAGGTGGACAATGATAGAACAAAGTTGTCATGTAGACTCAGTCCCATCCCCCAGTCATTGAGAAGCCCCCAAAATAAACTGTCTATAACAGTCAGACTTTGTTAGCTGAGACAGATGCTTGACACACACAGCTTAAGAAAGGGAAGGGTTACTTTCAGTCCATCATGGTAGGGAGGGTGTGGTGGGGATGCTCCCATCATGTCAAACAGGGTACAGAGTGGAACCAGAAAGGGGCCATGACAAGACATGGTCTTCAAGAACATGTCCCAAAGGACCAACCTACTCGAGCAAGATTTGGCAGTAGAATCTGGAAGAGTGAATCCCATAAATGAGGTAGACTAAAGCTTCATGCAATAGTCAACTTTATTCAGAGAATCAGACATTTTGTACTCTGAGGGATAAGAGCAGTCACACGAGTAAAGCAACCAATCACAAGGACAAGCCACATGTGGCAAAAAAAAAAAAAGGTTTTCCATAGAGACATATAAATAAATAACAATAGTCAGTTGTAATGAATAACACTAAGTAAATTCACTCCTATACACTATACCTGAGGGTTATGAAACACATTCCAAGATCAGTTCTGTGTTTTAAAGAAACTGAGGTCACAAGACTCTTGTCTGGTTTTCTTGGAGTTTCCTCACAAGCTCTCAGAAATCTCCTCCATTACTCCACTCTTGGTACCAATTGAAGGCGAGGATGTACTTAAATAACTAGACCCAAGATAAATGATTAATGGGTGTTTATTGGAGAACAATTACACAGAAAAATACAAAGAACCACTGAAGCATTTCCCCGTTCTTCCTACAGGATCCACTGACCCACCAGAAAAGCACACAAAGGAAAGCCACACCTCAAGCTCCTCTCTTTCCTCTTCTGTCCTCCTGAAACCACAATCAAAGGGGTGTAACCACCATTACAGGTCCACAGAACCTATAAATAACACACACAAAAGGCATGGGAGAGAAACTTCCAATATGATTTTAGAGTAGTTAGGACTCACCTACTTCTCTCCAAATGTTCTACCATTCTGTACTCAGTGAAAAAATAGAGGGAAAACTATTTTCCCATATTTGTTTGATGCTTTAAATTTTCCATATCCACATGTGAAAAAGAGACTAGCTGGTTACCATTCAGAAATCATAAACTTGGAGTTCTATGCTGCTGGGGGATGTACTTCTGTATGCTGTGAATATGTGTTTCTCCTATTGGTTGATGAGTAAAGCTGTTTTGGCCAGTCAACAGACAGGATGTGGCTAGGCAGGAAGTATAGGTGGGGCTACCAGACTAGGAGAATTCTGGGAAGAAAACTGCAAAGAATGAGTCACCAGGGAGATGCCATGTATCTGCCTAGGAAGAAAGAGGTCTGGGCATCACTGGTCAGCCAAGACCACATGGAGATACACAGCTTAATATAAGTGGGTTAATAATTAAGAAAGAGCTAGTCAATAAGAAGCCTGAGCCACAGTCAAACAGTTTATGATTAATATAAGCCTCTGTTTATTTATTTGGGACTAAACAGCATTGGGACTGGGTAGGACAGAAACTCCCGTCAACACTATGCCTTGACCAGACAGAACTTCAGGGTTGTTTCTATAGTGTTCCTCATGCTGTATGCAAAATAGTTCTAAATCTCTTGTTTCCAGTTACATGAGAGGATTATAGTCCCTTACTCAAACTGGATGCATGAATGAGACATTGTGACTGTTTTCACCACTGAGCTGGGACGGAAAACAGCACATCTTTTGTTTGTTTGTTTGTTTGTTTGTTTTTTCAGCTTAGAGAACTTAAGTCCCAGTGGGAAAGCACAAAAAAGTCTTTTCTGTAGAGCCTGGTGACTAGCTGTAGTTGGATAGGCTTCTCTTTCTGACTCCAGAGCAGCCCCACCTCCTCCCAAGATCTGTATGCACAAGCCATTGCTATTTCTGAATTTTAACTGAGTTGACTTGTGTCTCAGCCTCTGGTATATATTTTTAAGATACTTTTCTTTTTAAATTCTTATTTTATCATCTTCTAACATCTATACACTATTTATGACTAACTTATAAACCAGGCTCATGTATCTTTCTCTAACATTTTATGTATTTTTCTGCTACATCAGTATTCATGGAAGCCTAATAATCCAAGTAGGGATGGTATAAAAGTTTTTACACAATCCCATTTTTGTAAACCTAAATGAGCTATTACCAGTTTTTACTGCTATAAGTATTAAAATGATGTATATTCTTACAGTTAAATCCTAACATTAAGTTCACAAGGATTACCAATTCTTATAAATTGTACATCAAAGCTTATGCAGAATTTTAAATATTTGGGCATTTAGTCATTTATTCTGGTTGCATCCCGGGCATTGAAGATAGAGTGATGAATATGACATTTGAAGGCTCTGTGGAGCTTGGTACCAAATTGCTAGCAAAGCATTTACCAATACCCTCAATACTTGTGAAGGCAGGAGTGTGTGAGTACCCCTACTCACACCCTTGGCTGCTCACTCATGGACCCATAAGTATCCTCTTGCCACCAAAGAATTATATATCTGGAATATCCTATGCATTTTTGACGGTGAGATTATAGTAATTTCCCAAGAACGGTGTGATCCAAATGCATGTTTTTACTTTCAGAAGAATGAACACCACAAACTAAATAAAGCTGATTACAACTCAAATGTCCACCGAGCTGCTCTAGTCCACAAGGAGCACTTTTCTCACTATGGCATTTTTTAATGTTTTTTTTTTCCCTCATAGACCAGGAGGCCTTTGAAAAGGAACAGGAGAGAATCTCCAAAGTATAAAGGTAGCCAATTGCTAGAGATGATGAAGGGTGGATCAAGCCCTTGCTTACACTTCAACTTCAAGACAGTGACTACCTGCAATCTCCTTCTTTTTTTTCCCCAAGGAAACATTTTTTTAAATCTAATTAGAAAGAAGAGTATTTTACATGTCAATCCCAGGCCCCTCTCCCTCCCCTCCTCCCCTCCTCCCCCAACTAACACCTTACCTATCTCAGACCCTTTCTGCTCCCCAGGGAGGGTAAGGCCTTCCATAGGGTGTCTTCAGAGTCTGTTGTATCCTTTGGGATAGGGCCTAGGCCAACCCCCTTGTGTCTAGGCTCCCAAAGTCCATTGCTATGCTAGGGATAAGTACTGATCCACTACAAGAGGCCCCATAGATTTCCAAGGTCTCCTCACTGACGCCCACATTCAGGGGGTCTGGATCAGTCCCATGCTGGTTTCCCAGCTATCAGTCTGGGGATCAAGAATTCTCCCTTTCAGGTCAGCTGTTTCTGTGGGTTTCACCAGCCTGGTCTGGACCCTTATGCTCATCAGTCCTTCTCTGCAATTGGATTTCAGTTCAGTTTAAGGTTTAGCTGTGGGTGTCTGATTCTACTTCCACCTGCTGCTGGATGAAGGCTATAGGATGGCATATGTACTCACTCATATGTGGGTTTTAGACATAGAATAAAGGACAACCAGTCAACAATCCACACTGCCAGAGAAACTAGCAAACAATGAGGACTCTAAGAGAGACATACATGGTCCCCTGGTGAAGGGAAAAGGGACAAGATCTCCTGAGAAATTGGGAGCATGGGGGGAGGGGAGAGGGAATTAGGAGAATGAGAAGGGGAGAAGAGGAGGGGTGAGGAAGACATGATGGGGCAGGGAGGTTGAGATGGGGGAAGAACAGAAGAGAGCAAGATAAGAGATAAAATAATAGAGGGAGACATTATAGGTTTAAAGAGAAATCAAGCACTAAGGAAATGTCTGGAGAGCTACAAAGATGACACCAACTAACGATCTAAGCAACAGAGGAGAGGCTACCTTAAATGCCCTCCCCTGATAATGAGATTGATGACCAAGGAAACATTTTTTATTCTCTAAGATATAAACTAAACAAAAGCCAAGACTTGTGGGAACAGAAACAAAGATAGTACACAATTAAACACTAACATGGGCCGGGCGGTGGTGGCGCACACCTTTAATCCCAGCACTCTGTGAATTTGAGACCAGTCTGGTCTACAAGAGCTAGTTCCAGGACAGCCTCCAAAGCCACCGGGGAAACGCTGTCTCGAAAAACAAAAACAAAACAAACAAACAAACAAACACGACAACAACAACAAAAACCCACTAACATGTGGGGAGCAGATGAAGTCCTGAATGAGTATGTATTGGTTTTTATTTAAATTAAAAACAAACTTGTTTTCCATATCAATCTAAGTTCCTTCTCCCTCCCCTACAGCCAACTAACACTTCTTATCCCATCCCCTTTCTGCTCCCTAGGGAGGGTGAGGCCTTCCATGGGGATCTTCAAAGTCTGTCATATTTGGAGCAGGGCCTAGCCCTCCCCTATGTGTCTAGGCTGAGAGAGTATCCCTCTATGTAGAATGGGTTCCCAAAGTCCATTCATATACGAGGGATAAATACTGATCCACTACCAGAGGCCCCCATAGATCTCCAAACTGACATCCGTGTTCAGGGGGTCTGGAACAGTCCTATGCTGGTTTCCCAGGGAGAAACCCACAGAAACCTGAACAAGGGGGAATTAACTCATGGATCTCCTTTCATTCTTTTTTTTGGTTTTTCGAGACAGGGTTTCTCTGTGTAGCTTTGGAGCCTATCCTGGCACTCGCTCTGGAGACCAGGCTGGCCTCGAACTCACAGAGATCCGCCTGCCTCTGCCTCCCAAGTACTGGGATTAAAGGCGTGCTCCGCCAATGCCCAGATCTCCTTTCATTCTTAACACCGTCCTCCATTATACAGTTAGTTGTGCAGATAAACGTAGTAATGATTGCTTGCTTGAAAGCAAGTGCATGCTCACAATAGTTCATAGGTGATTGCAGACTGGTTTCTGTTTGTTTGTTTGTGTTGTTTGTTTGTTTTTAAGGAGCTGAAGAAAATAGCCAAAGGTCAGCCTCATGAAACCTGACACAAGTATTTGGCATATGGATCTGTAAATAAATTAATGTAATTAGATAAATATAATGAAGAGTAATCAGAAACGAATGTAAAAGGTTATTCTCTTCCTCCACACCGATATCAAATTCCATGTATACCAGCAATGAAGATACAAGGTAATGATAAGTATCAGAATTTGGCACACCCAATCTGTGGAAGTTAGGCTCTCAGTCAAATGAAACTTTAGGCATGAACATTTTTTTAAACTCTAGAGGGGAGATTTTGAAAAGAGCTGAAAAGGAATATGATCTTTATACTTTATAAGGGAAATATTACTTCTAAGAATAAAATACATAGCACCTTGCTGTGGTGGTGTTCTGAGTAATTTGTAGGCATTTCTGTGATCTGGTCACATTTAAGGATACATTGCATTCTACATAAGCAGTAAGTTGAGCTATTGATAAACACCTTTTTAAAAATTCAAACCTCAGTGAATTAAGAATTCACTACTTCTTAAAGTAATTGTATGAATAGTACTATTATTAATTCTTGGGAGTGAGTTCAAATATTCGCATCTATACTTCCCACCAAACTGTTAAAATCAAACATCAGGAAGGAGTGTGCCGTAGAAAGCTACAGAAAAGGAAACAGCTGCTTCCTGCTGCATCTATTTAACCTCCCAGAATATCCTTTCTTGCTGGATGCTTGAATGGGGGATAGATACCAGAGTGGGGGATATGGCATATGCGTCTTCCCAAAATCTGCTTTGTGCCTAGTGTCTTAATAACAGGGAAAACGTCTTTAGCACATTGGAGACCTTCTTACAACTTGCCTTCCCTTCTTGACTGAAAGCCCTCTTCCCGTAGAAAGCCTCTGTGACCACAGGGCTTTTCCTCCCACTTTTGTGACCTATTCCTAACAATTTTACCCCCTTACATCTCTCCATTGTGTGTGTTCTTTTCCTCCTTTGTGTTCACTTTGTGCTTGTCGTAACCAGAATGGCTTCTTTCTACCGTTTATGGTCCCAGACGCTGTATTTTCTGTAATTCTTGCTCCAGACACACCTTAACCCCAGACCTCTCTTGAATTCTCTGTTCATTGATGAAGGTCTTGGGTGACCCATGTATCGTTCAGATCTCATGGTTTTACTCTTACATGATGATTGTATTTGGTTGTTTGTTTTCTTAAAATTTCCAGCAGATAGGTTTGTCTAATTGACCCAGTAAGTATCAATAAGATTTATATTTAGACCAAGTTACTTTCCTATGTGCCCTCCTGTTTCACTGTAATATTTTATTAGTTTGCTAAGAACCTCATGCATGTATGCAGTGACTTTTGACAGTATTCACTCCTCCCTTCTTCCCCTTACTATTTCCAGATCTGCCCACTCTCTTTCATTTTCATGTCCTGCCTTTGTCTTAAGAGTCCACGGAATGCAATTTGTGCTTCCCCGAAACAAATGGATGAGGACCCATCCCCGGGAGTATGATGGGCTGCACTGTTTCCATGTTGCTTTAAACAACCCACCTAACGATTCTCATGAAGAAGGAGTTTCGAGCTGCAGTAGCATCGTCTCTCCAAAGTGTCTTCCCATACAGCAGTCTATGAATTGTCTTTTGATTCTCTTATGCCTTCTATGATGTCTAAGAGTATACAGAGAGATAAACAGATGGGTAACTAGCATGCTACATTAGGACATAGATGAGCAGCTGAATAGGTGCTAGATGGACATATATAGGTCTGCTGTGTTACTGATCTTAAACCCCTTATTGAATTATTTTAAAAGTCCTCAAACATTGAATTATCTTCTGTCTATGTTGATCACACATGTTACTAATGAATATAATTCTATTTCCTCTCATGTTTGCTTCTCAAATCTGTTCCAATAAAGGAAAATCTCTAGCTTCCTCCAGACAAAAGCCCCTTGGAATCTGCCTGATCAAATAGGTACACATAGTTGCTTTTGCACTTTTAATTAGGAAAGAAAAGAAGTAACTCCAGACTGGGAAATGTTAGATTTCTTTTGCATGATTAGTCCTTATGAGATGAGATAATGTTGTATAACTGAGACCTGAAATGTGATTCTCATTTATGGTGACTGTTTTAACTTTATGAAATCATTTCCATTAGCAGTTTGACAGGGGGAAGCAAAAGCAAGCCATCCTGTGTCTTCTAACAGCTGCAGACTTTGAGCAGAGAGTAAATGGCAGAAGTATATTTGGATCAAAGTGTGAACTTAATTTTCTTCCAACACTCATTCTCAGCTCCATTTTTAAAAGCTAAGATTTAATTCTCATGTGCACTCTCCAATTCTAGATTTGCATGGGAGTTACTGAGGAAATGCATGGCCTGTGATCCACCTGGAGTCTGGAAGGAAGCTCATTAGATACCCCCTTCCCAAAGTGGAATGTCTCAGTCCCCACCACAAACCCCAGTTCTCAGATTCCATTCTCCAGCAGCAATATGACAGACAGCCTGTCAGGGCCACTACCACAAATAACTGAGAAGAGCATTATGATTGTAACCCTTACTGCAAATAGCCAAACCCTAAGACAGCTCTCCTCCCAGATGAAACACCTCACCTTGCTTTGACAAAATGAAAATATCTTGTCTACTCCAAAGCATGGCAGTGGTGACAAGGAACCACAGAGTCTAGGTTCTAAAACACAAGATCATTACTTTTTTGTTAACCCTTATTCTGCTGTTTCATTTATTAAGGTTTACAGTGAGCATGCAAAACAAATGGTTTTATTGATGACCATATGTGTGTGAATACATTATTGTACCTTGGCTTGAATTATCTCCCCGTTGGTTCCCTTCCTCCTTCCAAATATTTTCACCTTTTATGTCTTATATAATACATGAATATTATATGGATGCATCTTAAGTCCAGAATCCACATATGAGAGAAAGCATGCAATATGTTGGGTTTTTTATCTCTCATTTCTATTATTTTCTCTTATCCTTCCTCTTATTTCCTTTTAGACCTCTTCATCCCCCATCTCATAGTCATTGCTCTTCTTTCATGTTGTGTGTGTGTGTGTGTGTGTGTGTGTGTGTGTGTGTGTGTGTGTGTGCATGTGTATACATTCAGATTCTATGAAGAAAAACACGATATTTGCTTTTTTAAATCTGACTTACCTCATTATGTAATTATCACAAGTTCTATCAATTTCCTACAATGACATAATTACATTCTTTGTGGCAAAAAACATATGTACATATACACACTGTATGTGTATGTATGTATGTGTATATATATATACATATACACAGTAGCTTTGATATATATGCATATATATTAATTTATTTATCCATTTATCTGTTTGTGTGACTCTCACTCAAGTACACACTACAGATTACATTTCTCACACTGTTTACACATTACATTTCATTTCTTAATTTTGATTGTGTAGTCCCCACTGTCATGCTCACAAACTAATTTTAGTGAAAATTCCACCAAGGTTTTATTCATTCATAAAATCCAAATGCATGCCAACCAGAAGTCAAGTACTATGCCATAATTTTTGAGATACAATGATAAAATAAAAACAAAATCAATCTGGAATTCAACCTCTCTTTACAGGGCCAAGTATTTAGACTTGTGGACTACATAGGTTTTTTTCCTAATCACAGCTACTCAACTCTGCTCTTGTAGGAAAATACCCATAGACTCATAAGCCAATGATCTAGGCTGTTACTGTAACCTTTTATTTACAGAATATATGACAGACTAGATTTGGTCCTCTGGTGTGGTTTGCTGACCTCTGTTCCAGTCATCTAGGATATGAGTCAATACTGTCCAATAAGAATACAGTGGACAGGGCTGATGCAATGGATCAGTGATTAAGGGTGCTGGCTGCTTTTCCAGAGGTCCTGAGTTCAATTCTCAGCAAGCAACCACATGATGGCTCACAACCATCTATAATGAGATCTTGTGCCCTGTTCTGGGCTGCAGGCACAAATGCAGACAGGACACTGTATAAATTAATAAATAAATAAATCTTTAAAAAAAGAATACAGTGGACACAGTGATATGTATGAATCTAAATTTTCAGCTTAGAACACTGGAAAAAATTAAATACTGAGGGAAGTTAGATCTGATAATGTTTATTGACCTTGATTTGCACAAAGTGTTGTTATTTCAACAAGAAACATATTCATGTCTTATCTTGCTTTCATGTTTTTAGTTCTAGGTCTTTTACACAAGAGCTCATTTCAACGCATCCGTGTCATGTTGCAAGTGCTCAGTGGTCACCACAATAGTGAGAGGACAACACTAGACACTTGCCTAGAGACATCAGTAGATTGATGTATGAGTTTTGGGTGGGAAACAATTCCTACTCATCCCAAGTAGAGAGGACCACAAATGACAATTAAATTATTCCACTCAAGACCAGCTTATTACCCCTGAGTTTACTTAAGCTAAATGGGTGTTAGGTGACTTACATGGTTACTCTCGGGCCAAAATGCTCATCCCCACATTGGTAATGGTTGATGAAGGTGCATCACTGGAGACACACTGCACAACCTGTAGGCACTTATACCACCAAAGCCCCTTCTCTACCAGCAATTATTTACTGCTTATATCACCTCACAGAGGGTCCTCATGAGTCTTTTGTGTGTTGTATGAATTTCATAAACCCTATGAGTCTTGTGAGTTGCAGAAGTCGCCTGATCTCTGCCCTCATTGCCTAGTCAGTACCATCCAATAAAGAATAAAATATGATGCACAAATACACACATATATAGAAACATACACATATATGTATGTATATAATTTGAATGTTTCAATATAGAGGAAACAGCTACACACATAGAAATATGAGGAGATGTCCACGTGATTTGGAATAAACATAGAAAAGAAAAAGACAATTTCCCAGCTATGGTAGATGTGGCTAGCTGTCAGAAGAGGGTCTTTCACATGAGAACACTCCCATGGGATGAACAAGGCTTCTTGAGTTGAGTGCAGGGAGAGACAGAATTGTAGTTGGAGGAAAGCATGCATTTAACAACCAGGACAGAGGAAAGGTGGCATCTTCTCCAGAGAATAAAAAAATATGTCAGTGCCACATTTAGATGGAGGTGCTGACCCTGAGGAGAGACAGCACTGTGGGAACAGTGTGCAGTGAAATGGACATGAGACATGCTAACAACAGAAATGATGAGACTAAGATACCTGACACATGGCAAAGAAAAAACAAGAGGGTGGGATGATGTTGAGGATATGCGCTCCTACCCAATGCAGCGATGGAACTGGCATCTGTCAAGACCAGACACCCAGGAATGGGGGAAGATCTGGATAAAGATGAAGGGTATAGTCTTGACCATCTTTGAGCCCTTAGGGAGGCCTATGAAATGATAACAGGAACCAGAAGTCGCATACAAAGAGAACAGACTTCTGCACTGGGAAACCTCTTTATGTCTGTAGCTGCCTTCTCTGATGAAATCAAAAGCTTGGTCAGGACCAGGGAGATGGCTCAGGAGATATAGCACTTGTCAGGGAAGCACTGGGGCCAGAGTTCAGCTCTTCAGAACTCACATAAATGGGTGTGGAAAGCTGCCTGTAATTCTATGGTTCAAAAGACAGGAAAAGGAGACCCTCCAGAGAATGCTGGCTTCTTAGACTGGCTGTATCAGTGAATTCCGGAATCAAATGAGAGGCCCTACCACAGTAAATAGATGAGGAAAAATGGGAAAGACACTCCACATTGACCTCTCCATACTCACACACTTACTTGTTTACATGGAGGTATACACACACACACACACACATACACACACACACACACACACACACACACACACACACACACACAAATGCATGCCACACATACATACACATGCAAATGGGCAAAAAGCTCTCTCTTCCCTTCCTCAACCCAAACTATTTGTATTAACTATCTTCCACCTCCAGGAGAATGAGAATGTTCACTCAACCTGCCTAGCACACGGGTTTTCCCTAACTAGCCCCTGTTCATTTTCATATGTCAATTCTAATATCACTGCTCAGGAAGAATTCCCAGGCTCCCAGATGAGGTCGGAGCCCCTAGCTGTCTAGATTCCCTTACATATTTCTTCAGTGGCCATTTTCACACTTGTAATTTCATATCGGTTCCCACAACTATTTGATTAATGACTTTCTGCCTCAAAATAATGATTGGTAAGCAGCTACTCTTCTATTCTTGCTTGACGCTGTAATGTGAGCCTCTGTCATTTACTTGGCCCAGGGTAGAAGCTAAATAAACATTTATCAAATGAATAAACATAATACTAAAAGTCTCCTTTGAAACCCAAAGTTTTCTGAAAAGGAATACAACCTTAGCATGGATTCTACTATTCAGCCACAAACACAATCAAAGGTGTTAACTTTCTTTATTTTCTATAATTTGACCTTGATTTTTTAATTTTTCAATCACAGCTGAGGTGGTGGAAGCTTAGTCCTGGTTGTTTTGTGTACCCCAACACTAGTAGAGGCATCACCTGGCCAGGCACCCCCTACTGGCCTAGGGAAATGGAGGAGGACCCTCATTTCTCTCAAGTTTCTTCTGACTTTAATGAAACATTCAGAAAGACTGAGTTGGCCCCTTGTAATTGTCTGCCTGTAACATCCATTTCTGGTAGGAAACAAATGTACTAGTCTTTAGCTATATAAATGGAGACGGGAGAAGGGAAAAAATGAAAGAGGAATTCTAGAACGAAAATGGTAGGTAATTTTTCAAAACATAATGCTAATTAGCTTATGTGAAAAATTAAAGATGGCAGATGACTTTGAATTGAATGGATTTTACAACAGCAGTAAGAAATATGTATAGAGGCAAGAGACACACAGAAGAAAATAGAAGTGTTTTCTAGGTTGGCCTCTTCTGTGCCCATGACCAGTAACACAGTCTGGGAGGGAGTTAGCCCTTCACTCATAGCCCCTGCATTAAGCATCATCTCACAGTTCTTTCTTGTAATTGTTCATTCATGGCTCCTGGGTTACTGTCCCACCTCTGGGTTGCAAGGTCCCCAAAGGTGAGGCACTCAATCAAAGAGTATCCACCTCATCCACTGCTGTGTTGTCAGCCCTGCTCAATCTGGAACAAAATAATGCTCAACAGATTAGATTGAATAAGTCAATCTGTTGAACAGTGTTCTAACCTTGTTTGTGTTGCTATGTTAGAACACTCTAACCAACATTGACTCAGGGAGGAAAAGGTTGATCTGGCTTCCATGTCCATTAATGAGGGATGCCAGGGAAGGAATTTAAATAGGCACTTGAAACTCTAGTGGAATTGCTGCTTGCTAGCTCACTCAACAGACCCACCCTAAGAAAGCTTTTATATACAGCCTAGGGCTACCTGTCCAAAGAATGGTACCACCCATAGGAGGCTGGACATTCCTACATCGATTAGCAATGGAGACACCCCCACACAGACATGCCCAGAAGTCGACCTCATCGGATAACTCAGTTACATTCCTTTTTCAGGTGACTGTAAGCTGTTGCGTCAAGTTGATAATTGAGGACAAACATGAAAATCATGAATGAGAATGTACAGACTCAAATTCCCCTCCTATTCAAATCCCAGCCCACATCTTAACCTTTTGAGAGAAACTACATCGATGACCCCCACCTCCCTGCAAAACACTCTGTGTTCCTTTAAGAGCATTTATTAAGAAACAGTGGTCACAGTATAAGCCCCCAAGACCAAAATGATTTGTTCAGGTAGCAGCTAAGGTTTCTAACAAGAGAGGGTATTTAAAGACTCTGAGCACTGATTTCCACAAAATGGAGAGACAATTGTAGAATCAATGTCACTAGAGTTATTATAAAGAGTAAATGGGGTAATCACTTATAACTTTTAGTTCATTAACACAGTTAAGCACCCAAAAGTCATTTTTATACTTAAGATTCTCCACTCTTTGGATGACAGTTCCAAAACTGCTACATTTGCTGAGCATATGCTATTTTTGTGCAGTAAGGAAAGAATTCTATGTGGGCTTTCACAGTGAAGTCATAGTTAATTCTATGGGTTATTATTTTACCTCTCTGTCATTATGAAACTGCAGCTCAAGGGGGTTCCATAAAGTGTCCAAGGTCTCATAACTAGTAATTAGATTTATTGTCATTGGACCCCAACTGATAATACAACAGCTTCTATGCTGTCTCCGGAGATGTATGCATCTTCCATCTTGTACTAAGTTATAAATTTCATGCCAGGCAAGGATTTGATCTGATTTATCTTTGTATCCCCAAAAGCATCCAGCTTAATGCCTTATATGCCAACAATGAGTAAATATTTATTAAATGATTGAACATGGAGTGAAGGGACCCCAAAGTCAAACTCCATCGATGTCATAATGTCATCCTGGCACTGGGTCTGCAGAAGGCACTCCCAAGCATTGTGAACAGAAGCAATCACTTCCTTGTTTGAGTAGCACCTTCAGGAACACTTCTGTTACAAAGAGAAGGGTTCCCTACAAGAACTGTTGTGTACTCAGGTGCATGGTGCCACCAGGTCTGTCTCAATGATGTCTGCATTCATCTTGAAATGTTTACATTTGCACATGGTACCACGATCCATTCGTGATTCAAAGAAACATTTTCCCAAGATAGAGGTGGTAACTTCATTGCAAGCTTGAGAAACCTAGTTAGATTTTTCAGAATCCATGTAAAAGAAGCTGAAAATAGTGGTAGGACCTTGAAATCCCAGCACTCGGGAGGCACAAACAGGACGATCCCTAGAGTTCACTGGCCAGCAGCCCAACCTACTTTGGCAAGCTTCAAGTCAATGAGAGAAAAGTAGATACCAGCTGAGAAAAAAGAACCTGAGGCTGTTCCCTGGCTACACACACACACACACACACACACACACACACACACACACACACACCTATAGAAAAAATGATCTGAAGAGCAAGAAGGGACACATTGAAATTATTTGTATGGCATTCAGTGTATCATTCTTGTGAGAGCTGAAGAAAATTTTGGTCAGATTAAGTTTATTAATGTGTCTATAATAATTTTGCTTTGGGGCTATGATCTACACATCTTCCAGTTTCAATTTTCCAGTCATTTTATGGCCTGTCAGGGGATAGATGATCATGTCAACATTCCTTGAAGAACTGGCCATGAAGGAATTTCAAACAGCAGCTACTATACAATAGTGTCAATGATAAATCTCTGCATCTGTATGAAATTTCTAATTTTCAAGGCTTTTATATTATATACAAAACTTAGAAAGCAGATGTGATTAATTCCAGAAAGTTTGAATTACTTCTCAATAAACTACTTTGCAATAAAAATGCATAAATTAAAAATAAAAAGTCACTCGTGATGGATACAGTCAGTTTCCTCAGAAGACACCAATGTGCAGAGTAATGTTTTTAGAACTTAACAGAACTACAGACAAAAATCCAAGAATGGCTAGGCACTGCTTGATTGTCTCATAGGCAGAAAGTTGGGAAAGTTTAAGTCTTAAACTTTAAGAACTCACACAGATCACATGATGCTAGAATGGCAGCTCTTGGCATCTGGCCCATGGACCACCAGCATCAGGACCACAGCAACAATACATGTACTCCGTCCTTACTCTGATCTTCAGAAGTGAAGGGGCCCCAATAATGAGTGTTTTAGCAAGATTTTGTGATGATTCATTGAATGTTCATTTGTGAACACCATTGAGCTACAGCGTTGATCTTTTCTTGTGGAGATGAATAAGACAGCCGAACGCTTTTCTTGTGAGAATGAATGCCTAGATAAGTAACTTACACCACCACAACACAAATTACTAAAAATAAATATCTAAATCCCAACTTAGGTTAAAACAGAGTGGTTGGCAAGGGCACAGGTGAGCCAGCCCTGAGGGTGTGAGAGTGAAATCGCTGCCCACACCCCCTCGTCTGCTATGTGGTGGTGAGGGCTAGGGAAAGATGTCCCCCCACCATGCCCCTACCACCTGAGGCAGATGAGGGAGCTGACCCTCCCTTTTACCAGCGCTTGGGAAAGCAGGCCCTGAACCTCACCTGGACAGCAGAGTAGAACTGACCAAATTGACTAGGGTGCAGGTGAACAACCCGAGAACATAGGAAATCTGGCCTGGCCCCGCACTGGCCGTATGGTGGCATGGGTTAGGGAGAGATGACCCACATTACTGCCTCTGGTAGGTGGGAAAGCTGGCCCTGAGGTCCTAAGAGAGGGAGAGCTGCAGCACTTGGGAGAGCAGGCCCTTGCACCTCGCCTGGGAAACACAGTAGAACTGGCCCTGAAGGTGTAGGTGTGGGCCGACCCCAAGGAGCTGGAACTGAAAGCCGTTTGCTCCTTGCTGCAAAGGGTGAGTGGGTGGGAACAATGCTGGAGAGTTCACCCTGGTGGTGAGGACCAGGGACAGCTGGAGGGCTGACCCTGCAACTACCCAGGCCCTGAACCGGTTGTAAGTTGGCCCACCCCAATATCCATTCCATCTATGATCTGATGGAGCACAGGAAGGATCATGTCCTACAGATCCAAAGTAAAAGGATCTCCTTGACACAGAACAACAAACAGGATATCCAAGAAGAGGGCCCAGTATCGATAGTGTAGCAGAAACCAGAAGTCTCAAATCAGATCAGTGATTCTTTGCACAAACACTTGCAAGTAAAGACATGAGTCAAAGTGTTTACCATGTGACTCACTGTGTTACACTACAGCTTCCATGACGAGATTTTTCTTTTATTTTTCCCTTAAATTTTATTTTATTGGGGGGGGGTTGCAAGGGTAGAGGACCAGATACTAAGGGATGCGGTGATGGCAGAAGTCTCTATTCTGCCTGGTCCTGCAGCTGCTTAGTCCCAAATAAACCACTAAGGCTTCTTATGTTAGTTCTAAACTGTTTGGCCAATGGCTCAGGCTTCTTATTTGCTAGCTCTCTCTTAATTATTAAGCCATTTCTATTAAACTATGTATTGCCATGAGGATGTGGCTTACCTGTAGAGCTCCTTCGATGGCGACATGGCGTCTACCTCACAACTCACTCTCTGCTTTCTTTCCTCCTCCCAGCACTCTCCTAGTCTGGTAGCCCTGTCTATACTTCCTGCCTGGATCCTGGCCAATCATCATTTTATTAAACCAATAAGAGAAACATATATTCACAGCATACAGAAGGATATCCCCCATCAATGGGGAGATGAACGAGATAGAGATACATGATGTGAAGGACACAAAGAATAAATAAAAAGAAAGTTTAAGGAAAGAATAGAATGATGGGTAGAAAATGATTTTCTGTTCCCTGCTCCTAGTTCTCATTGGTACCTCATAATTCTGAAGCTACAGCTCCTCAAAGCAGACTGTTTGTGTGTGTGTTTGTGTGTGTGTTTGTATGTGTGTGTGTGTGTGTGTGTGTGCACATGTGTGTATACATGTATGTTCATATGTGTGTGCAAGTGTGTGTGCACATGTGTGTTCAAGTGTGTGCATGTGTGTGCAAGTGCGTACAAATGTGCATGAGTTTGTGCGTGTTGTGAATGTATGTGTGCATGTGTGTGTACATGTGTGTATGCATGCATAGGATTGTACATGCCATGGTGGCCATGCAGAGATCATAAGAAGCTCTCAGAAGTTGCTTGTCCCCTTTCATTGTGGGCTCTGAGGTTCTCATGTTGTCAAGCTTGAATAACAAAGGCTTTCACTCACTGAGCTATCTCACTGGCCCAGTTTCCTGATTTCTTAACCTCAAACTTTATACTAGGAAATATGATTTTAAAAGCAGGAATTCCCAGGAACCTCAAAGTTTGCCTGTAACCACCATATAGTTCTGCTTCTGTTTTTTAAATACCAGATGTTAGTTCTGAACTCATGTGCAGAGGAGGAAAACCAGTATGAAATTCTGTTGTACACCAAGCCAAAATGGCAAGCAGTTTTTGTTTTAAGTGGTTGATTTATTTGAAAAGTGTCAATCAAACCAGCCAGAATACAAACGGCTTAACTTATAGTCTATAGGTTGCTAAAGAATCTTGGTTCCCAAGAGTTGATCCCTATGGAATCACAAGCATCATTTTTAAGAACATGAACACATTTGATATTTTTCCAAGGCATTTCCAAAGGTTTGTGTTATTTTTCTGTGGAACCTATAACTTATGTAATCACTAGATAATTTCAGCTTCATGTGGATGTAGACAAAAAAATCTGGATTTTTTTCCTTTGGTTGCAATTCTTGTGATTTCTCTCTTTCCCCTTTTTCTCTCCCCTCTCTTTTATTCTTTTTATTAGCATATATTCATTGTACCAAATAATGAGTTTCACTATTACATTTTCATGCATGATTATAATGTACTTTGAGCATACTAATTCCCCATTACCCTCTCTTGATTCCAGTGATTATTAATTATGCTCCTATAAAATATTCCTGTGGCTCATTCTACTTCTATTCTGCCCTCGCCTCAGTCCATATTCTACTTTTCTTAAACTTCAAACCTATTACATGCATGCTTTGACAACCTCCGACAGCTCTGTCATTCCCCTGTAATTCACACACAGTGCTTCTGACCTCTCGAAAGGAGGTTCTGGCTACAATGCCTTCCATTTCCTCTTTTGTGCACCCTCCAGTCAATGGACGGCTTGTTTCTCTGAAAAACCACTCAACTTCTGACTTATCTATTTGGAGCTATCCATCTCTCAGTTGGTCCTTCTGAAACATTCTTTATGCTTTTGACGAAAGTTGCCTTTTTCATGAAATCTCCGATCATGTCCCTGAAGTCCTGATGTCTCAATGTCTTCGTGAAACTGTTCACACTTGAATCTACACAAGTATTACTGGAATGCCTGCCAGTCTCTAAGACTTATATACAGAAACTGATAAAACTATAATTTCCAATTTGACTCTGGACATTTTTATGGATTACCCTATTCAGGGATGCCACTAGACAAGTAATATTGGTCTATTCAAACAATTCTTAGAAATGTTTGAATTTTTCTTTCTATTTGGAAACCAACTGTAGATACCAACTATGAAGTCTGACTTGTTTCCCAGATGAAAGAATGCAATTAAAAGGCAAACCAATAAAAGAACAAAGAGCCTTTCCCCATCTCTTTGCTCTCTGAACCTTGTGTTCAGAAGCCATATGCTTTCAGAAAGAATAGTTAATAATAATAATTTTAAATACAATCATCTACTTCCATTATCATAATTTCCTGTTCTCACCCACCTTTGTTCTTTGGTAGAAATGCATTTAGTAGGAATAAAAGGGGAATAAAAGCAAAAATAAGGCATAGGAGATAGGATACACAAAACCAAGATTTTTCTCCATGGATGGAGAATTCTACTATATAAAATTCCAGCCAAAGCTTAAACACTCAAGAAATACGGGGAGTTAGCCTCTTACATGTAGATTTTCTAGAAGAATGCTCTTCACTGGGAATGGTAGACCCAGCTGGAGAGAGGAGGGTATGTTCCCCCTCAGCCCAGGGTTCGGTGGATTCTGCTTCAGTCTGATACTTTGATGAAACTGTGGAAGAAAAGGGTAGTAGGTGCCTTATTAATTACTTTTTCTCCTTTTAAAATGGCTTAATAATGTGTAAATTGACTTTAAAATCCCGCACACATTTAATGTACAATACACAGGATTTGATGGGTTTTAATATGTGATTGCATAGGTCACATCACCACAGTCAAGAAAAAGAAAGCTAATAGAAACCGGACTGATCTCTTTATTGAGGTGTTAACAGAGAATTTTAGCACATAAATATAGTTTTTGACATTGTAAGGGAACTTACACTCTTCAACATTTGCCAACCTTACAATTACGTTGTGATAAAATACCATGTCCAGAGGCAAGTTAAGGAGGGTTTATTTTGGCTTACAGTTCTGAGAGCAGGAAGCTGACTGATGGCATTTTATTCACACACAGGAAGCAGAGAGACAGTCAGACGGACAGAGAAAGAGACAGAGAAAATGAAATAGAGTGAGACTATAAACCCTCTCAGTGGTGGACTCCCTCCAATGAGACTATTGTTCCTAAAGATTCCATAAACTCCCCAAATATCACGACCAACTGGAGACCAAGCGTACAAATATGTGGGCCTGGAGAGGACTTGTCTCATTCAAGCACCACAGTATTGGTGACTGTGGAAACAGCGGAGGTGAAGGGCAGCTCTTCCTGTGTGTAAAGGGCTGAGAGGTTCAGCTCTTCCGATGACCCACAATGCTCTTCCCTTTGGCCCCTTCAGAAAGGAGGGCTTTAAACAACTCCATTAGTTCTCATTCCATTAACAAACTAAGATGCCTTTTGTAATCAACTTTAGGAACCAAATTTGAAATTACATCAGAAAAATAAATTACCATATCCATCAATTTACACAGTTACGCCCAGGGACCACTTTTCCTGTCTGTCCTTCTTCTCGCTGGTGGGAGACTGAAACCAGCTGCCCAGGAATGATTGGGAAATGCAGAGTGGAGAGCTGGCTATGCAAACACAGGTGTTAAACCACCAGCAGCTCCAAGTGTTGCTCTTTAAGCGCTTTAAATTCCTCCATAGATCCCCAAACTCTATGGTTTCGTTTCAAAAGAATTCAATTATTATTGGGACTCTCTAACAAATTTGGCTTTAGTAGCAGCAAAAAAAGAAAAAAAAAAGAGAGAGCAGTCTTCCTAGGATAGACTAATTGGGTCCTGGTCTCTCAAATTTTTCTGCCTGACTCCAGGCAGCTCTTTACACTATCTGCCTCCTTTGGTTAATCTCTTTATAAAATGGAAATAAAGTATTGTCTTTCTCATTAAATCTGTGTCTGCTCGAAGTTATGTAAGGCTATAGTTCAATACATGTTAAATGATGCTAGCGGTTGGCATCGTTTCCCTCGCAAGCAACCTGAGTGCTTAAGATGAATCCGATAAATAATCCAAAATAATTTGGATCCCTGGGTAACTGCTTGATGGAAGAGTAACCAAGGTGCTTCCAAGTTAATTATCACCATCTAGAATGGGATAGAGGGTTTGCTTTTTTCAACTCCAATTTTCGGGATTGATTTTATGACTTCTAGGGTCTCCTTCATTGGTGAACTCCTCTTTTTTTTTCTTTTTTTAAGGGATAATCAATAAAAGAAAAACATGCCATTACATTCACCTGGGTCCTGGTTATTTCCATCTGCCTATTTATTTTTTTCAAAATAAGTGCTGTTTTCAAGGTAAACATCTTTCAACTTCAGTTAGGATGAAAGTAGACATGCATAGCTTTCCTCTTAAAATACAAATGCTTATGGGTAATGATATTCATTATCATGGCCTTATATATGGGCTGTGTGCTATCCCCGAGCATTGCAGAATTCCATGTTCAAATATTAAACCAGAAAGCCTGCTTGAGACACGCAGTTATTTTCACTTGAGCTTTCCTGGTTAATAAGCCATTTGATCTAGAATCTTTTGGTTGCTATGTTTGAAATTTGACTCATTTGCTGCCTTAGGAACTGCTATAAAGATTGTGATACTGCCAAAATCATATTTTATTACAATTTTATTTTGTGATAATGCAGAAAATGTGGTCTACTCTGCACAATGACTGAGTTGGTGATGTGGAGTAATGCCTCATTTATCCAGAATGGCTGTGTAGTGAGGTGGCCTTTGCTGTGATCTGTCCTGACGACCGAGGCTTATTCCCTACACATGCAAAAAGCTTTATCCCTTCTTTCTTTTTGTTCTTGTGTGTGAAGTATGTGTGCACATGTGTGGAGGCGTGTGTGTACCCATCTGTGCAAGTGTGAAGGTCGGAGGCTGATTCTGGGTGTCTCCCCAACCCATTCTTCACCTTCTGTGTTGAGGCTGGTCTCTCACTTGAATGCAAAGCTCTCCGGCTAGTCTCAGGAATCCCCAGTGTCTACCTCCTAAATGCAGGGATGACAAAGGTCAGGAAGGCCCCGCCTGTCAGGCATTTCTGTGGATGCTGGATGTCTAAAGACCAGTTCTCACACTCCTGCAGCACCCTTCACTCACCGAACCATTTGTCCATCCCATCGCTACCCGACATACAGATCAGATCTTGGGTTTTGAGACAGGGTCTCTCACTGAACCTAGAACTCATCATTTCTGCTAGCCTTGGTGACAAGGCTGGGTTCTGCTTGTCAAAGCCGCCCCCTCCCCTACCCAGCACTAGGGTTACAGAAGCAAGCCACTGCACCTAGCTCTCATATGGGTGGGAAGAGTTCAAACTCAAGTCCTCGGGCCTGCAGAGCAAGCATTTTGTCCTCTGAGCCATCTCCTCAGCCTTCTGAATTGATTTTGATAGATTGCTCACATGTGTTAGAGAGCTCCAAGCCAAATCAAATGCACGCTGGAGCCAGGGACCAGCCTTTAATGATGAAGTCAGCACCGTGTCAGCCCTTTCAGGGGAACACACCATGGTTCCCACAAGAATCTGGGAGGGGAAGAGGCAGTGGCTCTTTTGTGACATGCTTCTGCCTTGAGCCGTATTTTGTCTTATTTCTACAATAATCTGCATTTCCTTTCTTGCTATTGGTTGCTATTTTTTAATCATTATTTAATGCTTTGGATCAAAATGCTTTATTTAATGCTTTGGATCAGTTTTTCTCACATAATTTAGTGTTACAGTGGCAACTGGGCATGTGTGAGGATACAGGAGTCCCAGGCTAGCAGTAAATATCCCAGTCACTTGGTTCTTTACCAAAACCGGGCAAGGTGGCAGAGTCCATCACCAAGAATGTCATCTTCTTATCCTGCTCCCTATTTTTTTAATCTCAGAATGTCATTCTGACAGTGGACCCACAGCTAATTTGTACAGTCCTTTGGGCCAGGGCACTCATTTTACTCTTAATTGGATTCATTAAAATATGGAATACAGAATGCTGAGTGTATGAAAAATTTTGTGTCGTTTGTCTATATTGTATCTTCCAACCTTAGGAAAAAAATCTACATTGAAAAGTTAATGTAATGTGATACTTAAAATTTCTGACAATTGGCATTGTGTCAGCTGAACTTTCCCTCCAATAGAATGGACTGCCTTGCCTGAGACTTTACTGTAAGTAGGGAAATTTGTTGTTTAATTCGGGACACTGACGGGGAACCTGCCTTTGCTGCCATTGTTCTATTTTCCTGGCTTACAGTTCTTTCGTAGAGATATTCTTCTAGACTGGGTAATTTGTAAGTAGCATCTCCAGTCTTAGCCTAAAGCCAGGTTGCAGCCTTTATTCTTTCACTTGGTTTTTCCAGTAACGTATTAATATTCCTTAAGCTGCATATAGGTCAGATTTTTCCAAGATATATCAAATAATCTCTTTCCTTTGACAGGCAAAGGAGTTTTCATTAGAGAATAGTTTCAGAGAAGAAATGCAAAGGCACTGTATATTTAATAATTAAATGACTGACTCACTCAGATATTTATTCTAATTTATTTTTCCCTTGTAATGCTGGGTTATCTCAATTTTCCCGATCCTGTGAAACTCACTTCTGAAACCCATCTCTCCTCGTGACATTAATTTTTTCAGTGTCAGATTCTTGATTTGCTTGGACATTGCAAACACTGCTTCCCTCTCTCTCTGAGGCTCTGCTGTCTCCCCAAACCATCCTCCAAATCTGTAATATGGCCATGACACTTGAACACAGTCAGAAAGTGGGGTCAGCAGTCCTAGTACAATGTGCTAATACCAACTCTTGCTTAGCACATTGTGCCTTAAGAGGGGCTTGTACAGGGCACAGCCTTGTATATCTTACCTGAACCCCAATTCTCCTGGGAATGATAAGATCTGCTCTGTGTCTGGTGATTCACCATGGATCTTGTTCTGTGTGACTTTATTTTCTCAGAGCTAACTTTTAGAAGCTCTGCTTCTTCAGCTGTGGGAAACCAAGGGCAAAAGTCACTCTGCGCTCAGTGCAAACATTTATTTTTCTTTGTGGCACTCTTGAAAATCTGAAATGAATCACAATTTTCCTTATGCTGTATTGCCTATAAACAGAATACAGAAATGAAAAAAGTATAGTCGAATACCAGTACTTTATGAGTGAATAACATGAATGCATGCAAATCTGAGAGAGAAATAAATAATAAATAATAAAGTTCTCCTGCTTGCCAAAGATGAGCACATTCAGAGCCGTGATGGCTTAGCACCCTACACATCCTTCAAACACGCTTCTCTATCTCCTTCCTAAAGGGACCCACCATACTAAAGTCTGTCTTTCTCTTTCTGTATCTGCCTCACCACCATTTCGAGACATGTCATCCCAACATGATTTCTTAAACAGAGTTTTGTTTGATAGCTGGCTTTTTAATGTAGGCAAGTAAAATTTCTGTGTAAGTTTTTGGATGGGTTTTTGTTGGGAGCCAAAGATGTCAGGGTTTGGCATGAGACCCTAGGCCATGCTTGGCCGGCCACATAGTTGTATATTAACCTTCACATAGCAGCTCCTTAGAATCTCAGCTCAAGAAAAGAAACAACTTGATTCAGTCCTCCCCCTCAGGCTCAGTCACCTAGGCAACCCTTCCTGGACCTCTTACTCATGAACTCTTTACCCTGCTAAACATCCTGTATGTGGCTTCCTAATATCCTGCCTACACTAACACCTGGCGCAGAAACAACCCATTCTACCCCTCCCCATATGCTGCTCTGCTGACTGTATAAGCTAGACTGAGAAAAATAAAGTTTGCCACTTGATCAGAATCCTGTCTTGTGATCGTTCTTCCTGGGTCTCTTGTCTCCATTCCCTATCCCTGACTCTCTTGCCCCAGGTTGACGTCCTGTGGGTTGGGACAGGTTTTGCCATTCTCCCTATTATAAGATTCACCCCTGTTGAAGCAAAGGTTGTATTTGTTCATTAATGTGGTGGACAATTCAAGTTGTTTCTATTTCCTGTTGTATGAACTGCTGTGAGAATGTCTTGTGTTTTCTGCTATTCAGGCATTAGGATTCCTCACCAGTGTATCTCTTGGAGCAAAGTGACAGTTATGGAAAACAAGTTACCCACACTTCTACTATAACTTACCCACAGACATTCAAGTCTCTCTTCCTGATAGCCTTATTATACTTGGTAAAGCACATTTTATCTGACCCACTGGTAGGCGTGGAATGGTGTCTCATGGACCTTTTCATTAGCATCTTCCTGATTCATAATGAAACTGAGCATGGTAGCTCATATTTCCATCATTTGTGTAAGATATGTTTGGTTTTGTTCTTATTTTCATTGTATTGTTCATTGTTTTGTATGTTATCTTCAACTGCTTTCTATTACTATAACTGCACACCTGAGGCTAGGCAACTTATAAAGAAATACATTTCGTTCATAATTCTAGTAGCTGGGGACTCTAAGAGCATGGCGACAGCATTTGTACAGCCTCTGGTGCGCTGTAGTATGCAGACTACCAGGAGGCAAGTGTGCTAACTTGGGCCTCTTTTTCTATCTTATAAAGCCATTGGTACCCACATGGTGGCACCACTTTCATGACCTCATTAATCCAAATTACCTCCCAAAGGCCCATCTCATCGTAGCTTTAACATGTGAATTTGGAGATTAAGTTTCAAGCACATGACCTTTCTGAGTGGGGGACACGTTTAAACTATAGCAGACACAAATTATTAATCATCTCCATGAATTGCAAATACCTTCTTTGACTACAAGGCTTCCTTTTCACTGTCTATAGAATCTTTTGATTCTAAGTCTTCTTAAATTTAAAGATGCAATACCACTCGCAGCAATTTGGAGATTTTGTTTTTCTGATGAGAAAATTCTTCAGTTCATAAGATTATCCTCCCAGGAAACCCACAGGAACAATTGGCCTGAACAAGGGAGAGCACATCTACCCCACATGCTGTCGGGGAGGCCAGTACAAGACTGATCCAGACCCCAGAACATGGATGTCAATAAGGAGGCCTCTGCACTCCAGGGAGCCTCTGATAGTGAATTAGTATTTTTCCCTGGTGCAAGAAGGGACTTTGAGAGCCCATTCCATGTGAAGGGGCACACTCTGGCCCTGGACACATGGGGAAGGGCCCAGGACCAGCACAGGAAGATTTCATGGACTTTGCAGAGCCCCCGTTGAGGGCCCTACCCTGCCTGGGGAGTGGTGGGTGGATGGAGTGGGGGTAGGCTGGGGGGGGGAGGAGGGATGGGGGTGAGGGGAGGGAGAAGGGACTTACATGAACTAATAAATAAATTAAAAAAAAAAGATTCTCCTCCCGGAAATTGCTCTAGCCTGGAAATACTGTCATTCATACTTACATATTTTATTTGCTTAGAACTAATCATGATTTATGGTGTGAGATACAGAACCAATATTTAGGTATTTCTGTGTGAACAACCAATTGTCTCAATCATATGGTGTCAATATCATGTCTTTCCCTGGATCTCCAGGTTTTCTGGTGTGACCAAGGTTCTGTTTGTGTTGGGGACCTGTTTCTTAGCTTTGGTTTGATTCAGTTTGTATATTCCTGCAGCAAATCACCCTTTTGTAATCACAGTAGCTTTGAATAAGGTTATAAATCATGAAGCGAGGCTCTTTCCTTAAATGAAAGCATTGGTCTTTGGACATACGTGCATTACTTCATGTTAGGCTACCACATCAAAATCATTTCTTCAAGTATAAGGTATTTATAGCTAGAAACTACATACTAGACATGTTTTTGAATGCCTTTAGTAAGAGAACACTTTAAACTCATTGACAATAAATTGAAAGTGGAATAGAAGAAAAAAAAGAGTAAAGAGATGGCTCAGAGGGCAAAAGCATTTACTGTACCAGCCTGATGACCTGAGTCAAATCCCAAGATCTTACAGTAGAAGGAGATGACAGGACACCTGAAAGCTGTTCTTTGAACTCTACTTACACACCAGACTCTTGCTCTTTTGTACATACACACATGTATCTGCACACACACACTCATACACACACACACACATACACACAGACACACATGCATTCACACACAATAATAAATAAAATAAGAAATTTAAAATAAAGAAAAGATATATCATTAAAAAATAACTAAAAGAACATATTTATATTAATATCAAACAAAGCAGATTTGGTAGTGAAAATTGCTATTTCAGGTAAACAAAGGCATTTTGTAGTTACAAAAAAGGCCAGTCCATCAAGAAAAAAATAAAGGCATTATGATCATATAAGTTCTTCTTTATAGAAGAACCCAAGAAAGCATGTGGCAAAATTGGAAATATAGAGGAAAATGGAAAATTGAATTCACAACCCTCAATACTAGAAAGGACATCTAGAGAAAAGACCAATGAAGAAATGGAACCCATATCTGACGTCAGTGTTGCTACTGTTCCATTTTGAGATTATGGTGTAGAGCAATGGTGTAGAGTAGAGCAATCGGCATGGATAGTTTGGACAGAAGCAATGGCTTGTTTCCTGGGTAGTACAGAAGCTGGTGGTGCAGAATTTAACTGTGCTCCTTAGATTCGCATGTAATTTAAAACTTTGAGGTGTTTATTTCTGGGATTTGCCATTTAATATTTTTGAACACAGTTAATTATGGGTAATTGACATCACAGGAAATGAAATCACAGATAAGTAGAGACTACTACCTATAAATCTGACTTCATTATAATTAAAAACTTTTATTTGGTAATTTGTACCATTAATACATTTAAAAGAAATGTATAGTATCTAGTAAATTGTTTGCAAATTCTGTATACCTTATAGGTCTAAATCCAGAATATATGAGAAACTTTCGCAATTCAACAATAAAAATGCAACAAGGGAGAGCTCTTGGTCCCCAGACTGATAAATGGGAAACCAGCATGGGACTGATCCAGACCCCCAGAATGTGGGTATCAGTAAGGAGACCTTGGAAATCTATGGGGCCCCTTGTAGTGGATCAGTACTTATCCCTAGCATAGGTGTGGACTTTGGGAGCCCATTCCACATGGAAGGATACTCCCTGAGCCTAGACACATGGGGGTTGGCCTAGGCCCTATCCCAAAGGATATGACAGACTTTGAAGAACTCCTATGGAAGGCCTCACCCTCCCTGGGGAGCAGATAGGGTATGGGATAGGTAGGGTATTAGTTGGGAGGGCAGGGGAGGAGGGGAGGGAGAGGGACCTGGGATTAACATGTAAAATAATATAATAAATTAAAATAATAATTTATTATATAATTATAATTATATAATTAAATATAATATAATAATTATATTATATTAATAATAATAAAATAAAATAAAAAGAAAGAACTTTCCAGAAAGAGCTAGGAAAAAAACAATAAAAATGCAAACAATGGAATCTTAAAAGGAGCAATAATTTTGAACACTCCTGTCTACAAAAAATGTAGAAATGGGCCAATAAATAAATAATGATGAAAATCTTCACATTAGGGAACTGGGATTGTCATGTAATTCTATCTTGTTTGTCATTCAAATATATAAAAAATAAAAAAACTAGAAAAAAAGAAAAAGACAACACAAAACTACAGTGTAGCACCACTTCATGCTTAAGAATAGCTATAATAAAAAAGAGAAAACATCAAATGTTGAGAAGGTGAAGAAAATAAGAATTTCCTCCAGTGTTGTGGGTGTGAAAAATGGTGAAGCTATTTTGAAAATAATGATTTGATGAGCTCCCAGAAATTCAAATGTAACTGCCTGCCAATACTACCTCTACTTGCAAACTCAAGACTATCAGATAAATGAATAAGTATAATACAAACATTTTCATTCTTTATACTGTATATCCTATATGACCTCATATAGAGAGCCATAAATATGCCCACATAAAACTTATGTGTTAATTTTCATAAAAAATAATATTCTTAGTAGTGTAAAGGTTTAACAACCTGAGTAGCTGTCAACCAATAACTGGACCAATAAAATCCAACATAGTTTCATTAAGAATATTTTTTAGTAAAATTTTTTATTTAAATTAGAAATGAGCTTGAGCTTGTTTTACATGTCAACCCCAGTTCCCTCTCCCTCTCCTCCTCCCCTGCCCCCAACTGACCCCCATCCCATCCCCTTTCTGCTCCCCAGGGAGGGTGAGGCCTTCCATAGGGATCTTCAAAGTCTGTCATATCATTTGGACCAGCACCTAGACTCTCCCCTGTGTGTCTAAGCTGACTCCCAAAGTCCACTCATGTACTAGGGATAAATAGTGATCTTTTTTGACCATATTGTTTTAAGATGGACTGATATAGGCTACAAATGGGTTAAGTTTGACATTATTGTGCTAAAGTGAGAAACCAGATTCAAAGTTCATACATTGTAGAATTCCATTTGCATGAAGTTTCCAAGAAAAACATACCCATACAAAGAGGGAATCGGTGGTAACTAGGAATGAAAATAATTGGCTGAAGGTTTAAGCATTACTGCTCATAGCTTCAGGGTTTCTTTTGAAGGTAATGAAAATATTATAGAATTAAAGTGACAATTGCACTGTGTGTTGATAAGGTAAAGAACATTACATTGTCAGTGATGAAACTTATAGTATGGGAATTATATATTTTCAATTAATAATCAACTTTTGATACCCAAGAGGCAGAAACAGGGGATCAAGGCCATCATGGACTACATATTAATTTTCAAGCCGGACCTGTGTATGATCACATCACAGAAAGCTTCAAGGTGCTCTCACACATATTTGGTGTATTTCACAAGTTTTTAGTCTCATCTATCATCTGCTGATATTTTTCTAATTCCTTACATTTATGCTTCTAGTTCATTACTTTAAGCCCTCATTGTTTTCTTATATTAACATGTAAGACTATGTATTTGCCTGTAGATCCTGCTTCAGCTATTTCCTACACATTATAGTAGCTAATAATTTAATTGTCCATAGTTTTGAACACATTCCAATTTTCCTCATTATTTATTCTTTTATCCAAGAGGTATTTCAAATGGATTTTAAATTTACAAGCATATCACTTTCCCCATTATTAAGACTGTTTGATTTTTATCTAATTGCAATTTTGCCATGGAATGCAGTTGTGGAATATTGTCTCAGTCAGCCATTTTGTATATGCAGATATAAACTATCAGGGGTGTGCACTCACAACCAGACACACACACACATACACACACACACAAAAGTGTCTTTGTCACATAAAGCAGTGCTCAGCACATTTTCTGGGTGGCTGTTCTCCAGGTCATAACCTAGGGATCTAAGCAATATCTACTTGGTAACTTTGTTTGGCCAGGTATTATAGAACAGTTAGCTATATAGAGCTAGCAAAGAGAGGGAGGGAGGGAGGAAGGGAGGGAGGGAGAGAGGGAGGGAAGGAGGGAGAGAGAGAGGGAAGGAGGGAGGGAGGGAAGGAGGGAAGGAGGAAAAGAGAAGCATTATATTCACCTAAGCTCCTTCCACCAAAACAAACCCATTCTCCCTGTCACTGGGGTTTCTTGTTCTGTCAGGTCCTACTGCCCCTCTCTGCCCCAAATAAACACACTGAGGCTTATATTAATTGTAAAACTGTTGACTGATGGTTCGGGCTTCTTACTGGCTAGATACGTCTTAATTATTAACCTGTTTCTATTAATCTATGTATTTCCACATGGTCTTGGCTTGCCGGAGAATGCCCAGACTTGTCACTCCTTTGGCAGCTACATGGCATCTCTTCTCAGTCCCTCTCTGCCTACCTTTCCCAGAATTCTCCTCGTCTCCTAGTCCCACCTATCTTCCTGTCTCTATTGGCCAAACAGTGCTTTGTTCATCAACCAATAGGAGAAACACAGATACAGAAGAACATCCCCTATCACCTCCCAATGCCACACTGAAGACGAGATGACAGCATTGCAGGGGACAGTAAGCCACACCTGTTAGAGGCTGGCTACAGGTGTGCCTGACCACGCCTGTCAAGGCATGGTCAGGCACACCTAGCTGTGGATGTGCAGGACCAGAGCACCTGGCTAGTCTTCGCCAGTCCAGTCTTTGAAATATGTTGAGCTCAATTTTGAAGGTTAACCATTAGAATTTTTTTATGTTTCACTGAAAAAAATATGCTCATAGGGAATTTGAGAGATAGCTTAGTGGTTAAGGTCACTGGCTGCTCTTTCTGATGATTCCTAGTGTCCACATGGCAGTTCCCAACTGTCTGTAATTCTAGTTCCAGAGAAGCTGGTGGCCTCCTTGGTCACTGTAGTCACATGTTGTGCAGACACATGTGCAGGCAAAAATTCATACACACAAAATAAAAATTTTAATTACATACATAATGAATTTTTCAATGTATGTAAGAGAGACAGAGATACTAAAATTGTTCATCATGGTGCACCATGAATGCCTATCAGGTTCTATTAAAATATTTTACGGTCATACTGAATTTCTCATGCACTTTGTCAATGAATTGAGAAAGTATCTCCATCCCCTGCTTTGATAGCAAAGTTGTTGTGGGTTTTTTTTTTAATCTTCATATTTGTTGTATTTACTTGACACTGTTGGGTACTGGCAGCTTTAGAATTGTTTAAATCTCCTTGGTAAGTTGACTATCTTATTACCACTGTACGGATATCTTTATTAATAATAACATTCCCTTCCTTACCAAATACATGCCAAATAGTGACACAATTAATCATATCAGCTATTCTAAGCAAACACTATAAACATATTGAGGAATGATATTATGTTTGTGGTACCATTAATTGATTACATTAACAATATAACTTGGTGATTCTAAATTTAGAACTTTGGCACATGGCCTTACACTCCTGGCACTAGCATATCACATTCAAGAGCAACTGACATCTCTATCAGTTTCTCCATATACCTGATGATTACAGATAAGTATAAGCCAAATCCATGTCATGATTTATGCCAAATAATAGAAAAATATGTTCATTTAACACCACACAAAGAACCTGCCTAATTAGCCAGCTGATCGGATAAACAATTAAACTGCTTTTGAAGTCAGCATTTCATACATATAAAAGCGGGTCTAAATATTTTCTTTGCTCTGTGTCATATAAAATAAGCTTTGACACAGACATCAAAGTAAACCCTGTCCTTTCACCACTCCCTTCCTGGACTTAGAATGTAAGCTGCAAATATCAGCCTGCCTTGTCAGTAACTCCAGCCTCTCCACTCTGTCTCATTGCTCTTCATTACCTGCACACATTGACCCGAGTTTCTTTTGCAATTTTGGACACACTGCAGAACCACAATACCTTTCATCTCCTATGGTCCTTTGAAGTAGGAAAATTACTTGTAGGCATATTAGTAGATCCTCAATAGCTATTTCTTGAACTGAATTTTCCTCTTTGATAGAGGTTGAGCAAAGATGCAATCATGAGTTTTCTAAGTATGGCACTGATAACTCTGAAAGCCAAATCTCTCTGGGGTTTTCAGCACACATGTTTTTATGTCTGCTACAATTTCCATCATTATTGGGTGCCAAGAATGCATCCAATAGAGTCTTTTCCCTTCTATACACAAAGCAGGCAAGGATGCATACAGATATCTATGTATGAAGAGACCAATCCACTTTTAAAAGCTGAATAGATGTCAGGTCCATTTGAGATAGAGCATCTGCCATTTACATTATTTCTCTGTTTAATGTCTGTCTAGATGACTCATATATTGGTAAGAGTAGGATGTTGAAGTCTCCTACTAACAATTTGTAGGGTTTGATATGTAATTTAAGCTTTAGTTTAAGTTTAGATTTAAGTTTCTTTTACAATTCTGAGTGCCCTTGTATTTGGAGTGTAGATGTTCAGAATTGAGGCATCATCATGGTGGATTTGTTCTTTGATGAGTAAGAAATGTTCTTCTCCATCTCTTTTGATTAATTTTGGTTTGAAGCAAGCTCCACCAGCTTGCTTTGTAGGTCTGTTTGATTGGAAAATCTTTTTCCAATCCTTTACTCTGAGGTAATGTTTGTCTTTGATGTGGAGTGTGTTTCTTGAATGCATGAGAAAGACAGATCCTATTTTCATATCCATTCTGTTAGTCTGTCTTTTTATTGTCAAATTGAGTCCATTGTTATTGAGATATATTAATGATTGGTGAATGTTAATTCTTGTTATTTTGTTATTATAGTTGTTGTTGTTGTTGGTGGTGGTGGTAGTGGTATATGTGTGTATGTGTGTTTCTCTTCTTTGGGTTTTGCTGGTGTGGGGTTATCTATTGCCTGTGTTTTTGTGGGTGTAGCTAAATCACTTGGGTTGGATGCAATACCCATCAAAATTCCAACAGAATTCTTTACAAACCTTGAAATAACAATACTCAGCTTCACATGGGAAAAAGGCAGAATATCTAAAACAATCCTGTACAATAAACAAAAACTTTCTGAGCCATCACCATCCCTGATCTCATGCTCTACTATAGATCCATAGTAATCAAAACAACATGGCATGGGCATAAAGACAGACAGGTGGGTCAATGGAATTAAATAGGAGACTCAGAAATAACCACACACCTAGAGACACCTGATTTTTGACAAAGAAGTCAAAATTATACAATGTAAAAAAGAAATTTTTAACAAATGGTGCTGGCATAACTGGATGTCAGCATATAGAAGACTTCAGATGGATCCATATCTATCACTCTTCATGAAACTCAAGTCCATATGGATCAAAAACTTCAACATAAATCCAGTTACACTGAAGAGAACATGGAAAATAGCCTTGAACACATAAGCACAGAAGACAACTTCCTGGACAGAATACCAGTAGCACTGACACTTAGACTAACAATTAATAAATGGGACCTCATGAAACTGAAAGGCTTTGTAAGGCAAAGGACACCATGAATAGGACAAAATAGCAGACTACAGAATATGAAAAGATCTTCACCAACCCCACATCTAACAGAGGACTGATCTTCAAAATGTATAAAGAACTCAAGAAACTAGTCATCAAAAAATCCCAAATAATCCAATTTAAAAATGGGATACAGGTCTAAACAGAGAATTCTCAACAGAAGAATCTCAAGTGGCTGGGATACACTTAAAGAATTGCTCAACATCCTTAGACATCAGGGAAATGCACATCCAAATGACTTTGAGATTCTATCATACACCTCATGTCAGAATGTCCATTATCAAAAACACAAATGACAGCTTATGCCTGACAGGATGTGGAGCAACTGGAACACTCCTCCATTGCTGGTGGGAGTGCAAACTTAGATATACACTTTGGAACTCTACACGACTGTTTCTTAGAAAACTGAGAATCAATCTACCTCAAGACCCAGCTATACCGCTCTTGGGCACATACCCAAAGGATGCCCAAACATACCACAAGGACATCTGCTCAGCAATGTTTACAGTAGCTTTATTTGTAGCCAGAACCTGGAAAAACCTAGATGTCCCTCAGCTGAAGAATGGATAAAGAAAATTGGTACATTTACACAATGGAGTACTACCGAACTATAATAAACAAAGACATTAAGAAATTTGCGGGCAAATGAAAGGAACGAGAAAAAAAGGGCACCCTGAGAGAGATAATTCAGACCCAGAAAGACAAATATGGTGGGTACTCAGTCATAAGTGGATATTATTTGTAAAGTAAAAGATAAACATGCTACAATCCATAGACTCAGAGAAGCTAGGTAACAAGGAGAGTCTGGGGTGGAAGGGGAATGCATGGATTTCCCTGGGAAAGGTAACAGAAGAGATCTCCTGGTGTGGACTTGGGCCAGGGGGGAATGGGAGCTTGAGGGGTCAGATTAGGGGGTGGGTGAAAGGAGAGTACTGAAAGAGATGGCTGGAAATGGGGGGCATTTTCAGGGTCAGGTAGAAAACTTTTGCAAGGAACACTCCCACGAATCTACAACAATGACCCCAGCTAAGACTCCTTACAACAGTGGATACTTAGCCTGAACTAGCCCTGTCCTGTGACTGGATTGGTGGCTACAAAAATTGTCATCAGAGAGCGTTTGTGCAGTAACTGATGGAAAGAGATGCAGAGATCCACAGCCAAACATTGGGCCGAGCTCAGGGAATCCTGCTGAAGAGAGAGAGGAAGGATTGTAGGAGTCAGAGAGGTCAAGGACATCAAAAAAAAACCAACAACAAAACAAACAAACAAACAAAAAACCCACAGAAACAACTAACCTGGCTCATAGGAACTCACTGAGTCTGAACCAACAACCTGGGATCCTGCATGGGACTTGTCTAGGCCCTCTACAAATATGTGACAGTTGTGTATCTTGGTCTACGTGTGGGGCTCCTAACAATGAGAGCAGGGGCTGTCCCTAACACTTTGGCTGACTCTTGGGACCCTATTCCTCACACTGGATTGCCTCACCCAGCCTTAATACGGGGGTAGCTGCTTAGTCTTACTGCAAGTTGATATGCCATGTTTGGAGGTCTGCCTCTTTCTGAACAGAAATAGAGGAGGAATGGATTGAGGGTGGTGTGGAGTGGGGGATGGGAGGAGAGAGGGAGGGGGAAAGCAGTTGGGGTATAAAAAATGAATAAATTAAAATTTTAAAAAGCTGAAGAAATGACTTAAAAGTAAGCTATAGCTGATTGATATTTAGGAATGTCCTCCCAAATCTGCCCACACAAGCTATCGCCCAGATTTATCGAGCTTTTCACTGATTGAGATTTGATGGAATGTTCATTTTTTATTTGCTCAGTTCTCACCTTTTCGATTCTGAGCTAGTCCATGGAATGTCCCCAGCCGTGTTGAGCTCTGTGACTCTGCTGGTCTTGTTGAAATGATCTATTTCTATGGCAAGACTGCCAGCTTGAGATAGTCTCTTGCCTGCTGAGCCGTTTGCAGTGATGGATGGTACGAGGAAAGTAACACTTTCCAATTTGGCATCTTTTAGGCATTAACTGGGTCTTTTATTCCACATCCTTTCAGTGCGGCCCTTATTTTTCTGTGAACTCATTGACTTCTAGACAAGAAAATGACATATTTCCTTAAAGAATCCCCCCTAGCTAGGAGTTGGTGTCATTTTTAAAAGAACCTTTTAGAAAAGTCAGAAATGGCTCTTAAAACCTGATGTTCTTTTATTAGAAACAAAGAACTCTTGTTAAAATATGTGAACAAGGGTTTGTCTACCTGGTAATATAGTATGTTATTCAGGGAAGCCACCTGAAGCTTGAAATAGGGTATTTAATGAAAATGAAAAAAGAAAGTAAGAATTTGAAGCACTTATAGTAACATGTATACAGAATATTATCCTTGTTTGGCAAATACTTTGTTTTTCTACTTTGTACATGGGCAGAATTGTACTACTTGTCTCTGTAGTTAGATAAGATGAAGCACTTTGCCCAAAGACCTGTCTGGGGATATAAATTGGTCCCTTGTTGGGCTGCGTGGTACAGTGTAGGGCCCTAGAGGCTCTATGTGCTCTCTGAGAGGTTATGGATAAAGTTTCAGCAATGACTACCTGTGATGACCTTCAAAGGCCCACATGTTAGCAGTCCTCATGGTGGTGCCATGGACGTTCAGAGATAGGGCATAATGAGAGGTTCATGAGTCACAGGGCTGGATCAGAGGAGGACTTTAGGGAGATTGTATGGAAACCCATCTCTCGATGCTTCCTATTGGTGCTTGTTAACAATATGCTCTCCTGAATGCTTCTGTCATCAGTCCCCGTGCATGCCAAAGGCAGAAAGCAATGGGCCGGCTCACCCGCAGATTATACCCTCCAGACCATAATTAAAGATTAACATTTTATCTTTAACTGATTGTTTGTGTGTTCTTTTTTCTCAGGGAAAGGGTTGTAATCAATAATATTTTATTTGAAATTAAACATTTTGTCTTTATAACTTGATTGCCTCAGGCATTTCATTATAGTAACTTGAAGCTAAGTCTGAGTCCCCAAGTCCCTATTCTGGAAAGTCATCTCCTGCTGATCTGCAATACCTGGATAGCATGGCCAAGAAACTACCTAGATTTGGGGGTTGGTTCTCTAGTACAAGCCAGTTTATACTTAATTTTGACATTACAAAACTTATTACCACCAATGGGTAAAGGTTACACATTCAGGATACCTTTAAAATACCTTTAAAATCTTTAAAAGATTAACCATCACTATAGGAGTCTGCGGATTTCAAATTCTCTGAAGTTGTTACTAAGATTTTGAGTTATCGTTACTAATACGAACACTATATTTTCTTATGAACAGGACCAGCATTGGATATTCTGGACTTGCTAGATCCCAGATAGTCTGAATATTGAACTGAAGAGAGGAATGATATATCCAGGATTGCCTTGAACAGTCTCTCTGTCTAGTACCCAGTTATCCCATCTGCTCTAGTATCTGTTTCGATTTTCATTTGTAGGAAAGTATTGTTATTAATGCTAAATTGAAACCTGCCAGGTTAATTAGGCTTCCACTTACTTTCAGCCTCTGCCACAGTTTCATTAAGACTGTGGGAAACACAACAATCAGACCTATCAATTTAACACATGCTTACATCTGAAAAATAATCAAAGATAAGCTTTCCTTCTTCTGACCCACTGGGAATGCAATGAAGCTGCCTTTGGGGGAAGCTAAATAATGTTCATTAGAGGCTGGAGCAAGTTCTCTTTATAGTCTCTGGTGATGGTGGTCATAGGAGAAATACATTGACCAAAATACCCTCCTGTTATTGTTTAGATGTAATTTGTGCCAACACACTCCAAAGCCTTTGGTATAAAATATTTTTAATGTCTAGGACAGTAGGTCATTGCATAAAGTGCTGCCAAGTCTGTTGACCTGAGTTCAATCCTTGGGCTCCCACATAGCGAAAGGAAAGAATCCATTCTCTACAATTTCCATTCTTACATGCACATATACACACACAAATTAAATTTTAAATGTGATTTTAAAATATTTTCAAGGTATTCTAAACAGAGGTCATGTTAGTACAGGTGAAATGGTGAGGTGTTTGTATATCCAATTTTAAGCAGTCACCATAGACAGTCATCTGTCTATGGCAGATTTCCTTGGACTTGCAAGTTACATTAGTATCTGAAGAGAAAAGTTTTATTCAATTATAAATATTATATGTACTGAAATACACTAATAATTTTTAATTTATTAAAAATAAACCATACTTAGAATAAGAATTCAGGCATTTTACAAGAAAAGAATTCAATAAGATCATATCGAAAAAATAATTTTCAGGAAAACACCAAACAAATAGCGTTTAAAATAAATGCTGATGCCAAGTGGGAAAATGTATACCCAGTGCACTAAGCAGAGTTGTTTTGTTTGTGTTGTTTTAAATGTTTTGATAGGAGGGTTTTTATTTTGCTTCATGTGAACAGATGTCTTTTTATGGCTAAAGTTTCTAATATTGAAAACGGATTTTTCAATGTGAATGTTTAATAAATACAAACATGTTTATGTTTACAAATAAATTAACTAATATATATTCCAGAAAGTAGTTTTTATTTTTACACCTAATAATTAATGGCTACTCACCCCTAACTGAATTCACACACCACCTAGAGAAGCCAAGTTGTAGGATGTAATGAGTGCCCTCCGTTTCTTCTCCCATTCTAGAATCGGCTGCAAGTGTAGCCCACAGAATCACAGACCACTCTTTAGACAGTTATTTTAAGCAAAGGATAGAACACAGTGTCTTGCTTCCTTTCCTCATTTTAAAAGGAAGTATCTATTTTCCGGGTTCCTTTTGATTCCATGGCTTCAAGGACTCCAGACACAGCAGTCACCTGAGCATCACGGGTGATAAATGTCTTCTTTGCCTCAAAGGAATGTCCTAGGCCTTGATGCTTTCCAGCATTGCCGAAATTCCAAACAGACCTACATGGCTTTGTGACTTTGAAGATTAATCTCTGTCACTCACAGCTCGTTGGCTTCTCTTGCTCATTTCTGCAATGTCTGCAGATGGTGTCGCATTCTGTGCCAGCATTATTTATCCACAAGTTCACTTCTCACACAGCTCCCTCTTTGAGCAATTGTGGAGAACGTTAAACACTGAACAATTAGCCAACTCTTTCATCAGTGTATGGGTTGTCACAGTTCTGGTCCAAAAGAACACGCCTACATTAACAGCCACCATTGCATAAAGCTATCCCTGACACAGTCTCTCAACTGTGTACACCAAGATCATCAAAAGAAGTCTCCCAGGCCACCAAAAGAAACTCAGGAGAACAGCAAACCTTCATTTCTATATATTCAACAACACACTCAAATGCTGTCCTTTTCTTTGATGCATCTTTGTCTCAGAGCTTGAGCTGTGGTTTGACATCCTCTGGACTTTTTTTTTTTTATTAATCCATGAATGAGCATTTTGGGCTTGAAGATGTTAGCTTTGGAAAGATAGAAGGTAAAAGGAAAAGTTATATAAAGGAATAAAAAGAAACAATAACTGTGATAGAAAACAATCCTTTTGTTCTATTGTTAGTTTTTCTGTCCGTCCTATAAGGGAATTGTTCCCATCTCATTTTGTGTATGGGGATTTGAATGCAGGGGTTTACATCTGGAGTCTGTAGTCATAGAGCAAAAGCTTTGTTTCTCCAACACTTGGGAAAGTAGAAAAAGTAGAACGAGAAACAAAAACATGGGAGAAAGCAACAGAAATGAGGGTGGCAGAGAGGAAGACACTGGGTTGAAAAGCAGGGCATACTGGAGATAGGAAGAACAAAGAGGAAAATAGTGCAAAGATGGGGGAAAACACTGTAAAGGGACCTTGTAAGACCTCCCATGGGTCACAGCACAGGTACCATATGCCTTAGTGAAACTTGAACAAATTTCAGAGTCTTATAAAAGGAAAAAGGATATCAAGAGATAATACCAAGACCTTATTTCAAAAATATACTATTTAATTTAATTTTTCAAGAATTGCATACAGCGTATTTTGAGCATATCACCTCCCTCAAAACCTTTTTCCAGACCCACCATCCCTGTTCCATACCCAACCAACTCAGTGTCCTCACTTTTAAAAGAAAAACTGCAACGCGTCCAACTAGTGCTGTCTGTAGACTCTTCAATTCAAAGACACCAGCTGGAGTGTGTTAGACCTACCAAAGATCACACATGTAAAGGAAACTAAGACCTTTGTTCGTAGTTCAGAAAACATGTCTGATGGGGAATGTACTGTGTATGTTTATCTTATTGATTGTTAAATAAAATACTGTTTGGCCAATGAGACAGGAAGTTAGACAGGACTAGGAGTCAAAGAGGATTCTGGGAAATGTAGTAGAGAAGTGCTGATCCAGGCAGGAAGTGACATAGCAAGGAGACTCATATTTAAGTGAAGGAGAAACCGGAAGGGCTCTCTTTTCCCCTCCACTCCTGCTCCAGTGGCACAATGTGATCCACCGGCAAGGAGGGACGCCAATAAAGCGTCTGATAAGATAAATTTTATAACATATATAGATTTATGATAGTTAAGACTGAGCTAACAGATGAGAATCCTAGTCATTGGCCAAGTAGCTTTGAACCTAATACAAGTTTCTGTGTATTCATTTGAGCCTAACTCGGGCAGGCGGCTGGCATAAAGCACACATGTGGCAGCGGGGCTCGGTGGCTTTTGGCAGAAAGATTTATCGTAACACATGTCCTTTAACAAATCTTGGATAAATTTCACAACGGTTAGGATATATACTGTATTTCACTCAACATTTTTTTCAACATCTTTTCATAGCTACATGTATGTCCGGGAGGATCAAGAAGTGCTGCCTCTAACATCATTAAGGTCCTTCTGGTATTGACTATTGGAAACACTTTGCCTATCTACCTTCATTTCCCACTATGGATGTGTTCTGTAAGTAATGCATTGGAAATTGCCCATCACAACTTCTTTTGCACTGAATACAGTAACTTTGGTCATGGAGCTGGGACATAGAAAGGGAGAAACTGACCAAGGAAGTTCGGGGGTGGGAGTGGGGGTGGACTCATACCAAATGGCACTTACCACGAGCCCTGATGTATTTTAGCTCTGTTTCTGTCATGGTGTACTCTAGAAGTTTAAATTCTCCTCAGTGCTCTCAAAAGCGAGCAGGGGTTCTTGTCTTAAACCAGACCTCCTAAGTCCCACACAAGGGGTAGAATCATTTCCATGGTTGTGAGAATGGGCTCAGAGCCACACGAGGTTCAATTGCTAGGCTCTCACACTCATTGTGTCGTTTAGCCACTGCAATGCATTTGCTTTTGTGTGTTCAGCTCTGTGGAAGAACAACATCTGTTGGCTGCTTTATATCTAATGTGTCCCAGCCAGTGAAAGACACAGCCTTTCTCCTATCCTTCCAGGCATCCACAGCATGGTAAGTTTGGACAGCAAAGGACTGCGTTTCTCTTGAGCCACAAGTGTCATTAGGGATTTCTCTTACTCAAAAGATTGTTGCTCTGTGTGTTTGTGTGTGAGAGAGAGAAAACTGAATGAACGTTGCTTGCACATTGGTGCTAAATACCTTCTCAGGCACATAAGAGATGGTAGCTGTTACTTCTTTTGCACTTCTTTTGTTACTATCCGCGGTCTACCCAGGAAATATAGAAGCCTGTAAGGATGAATGAATGCAAGCTCCTACATATACCACTACTTTAGAAAGTTCTTGGTTGCTTCCATCTTAGTGATTATCCCTGTTACAAGGTCTCTGGTAGTTCATGATTCATTCTATTTCAAACAGATCTAGAATACTCAGATTCTCATTGAAATTATGAAGCTCAGATACAAAATTATGAAGCTCAGATATGTCTCCCTAAGAAACAGAAGGTTGATTAATTGTGTAAGTGAGGACTTATCTAAGTCCTCTTCATTCCTCAGACCTAAGGAGTCCCCAAGTCATCCCCATACCTAATAAATCCCACCAGTATACAAAATGACCTAGTACAAGGATCCCATGTCTTAGACAAGCCAGATATAAGAACCTCTCCTTGAACCACCATTATCCTGTGTCTTGAGTTAAAATTGGGCCTCTTTTAAAGTTCCAAGTGGAATCAACTGGCCCTGCAGTACTGAGTGGAGAGAAAGCTCTAGGCCAAGCATAGGTTCAACAGGATAAAAAGAGGTTGTGATTGATTAATAATGTCTTCAAAGAACATGGGGTAAGGATAACAATTCCATGCTTGCTACTTGTTTGCTGGTCACATAATTAATGGATGAAGGTTTTTTTTTTTTTTTTTTTTTTTTGTAAGACAGTAGAGAGGGTGGTAGCACCACGGGGACTTAACTGTTTCCTGACTCACAAAACCCTTCTTTGCACCCTTCTCCTGTAGAGCCTACATCAAATAAAAGGTAATGATGGAAATTACAGACACATCAGACACATTTTCTCATTTACACCTCTCCTTATTATGTGCATTTTCATTCAGCAGTGAAATTATAACACATATTTGGTATCTGTTGTAAGCATCTGGGAATGGTTTGTATTACAGCGATTCAAGAAATAGAGCTCTCTACTGGACAGTGATTCTGCAAAAGATGTTCAGCATAGCTCACTGAGCTCATCTCATCAATGATATGTTCATGCAGCTAAAGGCAAATGTTTAAACATTTAGTTAATGCACCATATGTCTCCAATCTTTTAGTTCCATCTGACATTTTCAAAACCCATTTTAGTGGAAACTCGCCAAGTAAATCTACTTCTGTGGAAGCTGATGAATCCATTCATCTTAAACCCAATTCTGGACCTCTCAGACACAATGAACTCTTAATCTGTAGTCTTCCAACTCCAGGAGCAGTGTTTTCTTCAAGCTCATCCTTCTGAGCATGGGGAAAAGCTAGGTTAGGTTTCTCAAGAGGATGCAACTTTTATCCTGAAGAGCAAACAGGTAGTTATTGACAAAGGAAATCCTGGGAAGAAGTGATCATCAACACTGGGGCTCAGTGTAAAGGAAAAGAAGCATGGAGGACCAATAAAATAAAATGACCAATATCAAAGAAGTTGCAGAATCAGAACAGGAAAAAGAGAACATTTGCAATAGGATATAGTTACAACTCTCATTGTTGAATCCACATTTCTATGAGTTAAAAACAGTACAGAGGAAAATTACTACTAATATAAGCATAACACATGAGTCCTGGAAAGACGGCTCAGGAAAATAAAGCACTTGCACATAAATATGAGGGCTAGAGTTTGAATAAGAAGAACTCACGGAAATTTTGGATGGATGGGGCCACCGGAATTCCAACATGCAGGAGATGGAGAGAGGGTATCTCTGCAGTAAGCTGGCAAACATGCTCTGGGTTCCATTGAGAGAGGAAGACTGAATCAACACACGAAAGAGTAATTTAGGAAAATTCCCAATGTCAACTTTAACCTTAATATCCTTGCACACACATGTTCCTGTGTAGCCATCCACACACAAACATGTATAATATACATATATACACAAAGCAAAAAGTAACACTTAGACATGGTAGTTAGAATCTTACTTTTATATCCAATACATTAATATTTCAAGTTGTGGTTTCACTTACTATTAACTGTTACCTTGGGCAAATTATTTCAACCTTCTGAACCTAGGTTCTTCACAGCATTGATTAAAATATTAAACGCGTATAAAAATGAGGTTTATTTTTAAGTAGTAAGTTAACTTTTTGTTAGTGAATTCATCTGCGTGGGTAAGCTGCTAATCTCTCCGTAGCAGGAGATAATTTTATCACATTGCTATACATTCAATTTGTTTTCAATGATTCTTACTATTTTTTTTTAAAAAAAAAGCAAGTTAAAGTATTATTTTCTTGGCCTTTCTCACATTTCCACTTCTGACCCAGGATTCTTTATCTCTAAGGTTTCTGCTGCTAATGCTAAGCCTCACTATCTACCAGGAGTAAGCAGGTCAACAGAGAGGGGTTTTGTGTAACCTCCTAACTTCCAACCATTAATGGTTTGCAGCTGAGGTACCTTAATCTCCTTGGCCTTTGGCCATTGGCCTCTGTCTCACCTGCTTCGATTAAGCTGCTCTTAGCAAACACAGGTTTTCCTCCATGGCCTTGTCCATCTTTTTGGTACCCTGCTGGTATCCAAAGCCTCTCATCAAAAGGTCCTAGATTTCTATGACTTCTTTGCCCCAGCTAAGACCTTTCCTCACCATCAGTCTTTTCTACAGTTCTATTGGCTTCTTTGACAGTCTGAAGAATGTCCTACCACTTTACTCACATGACACTAGAAGGCAAAGATCGGTGGAGACCTGCCACTCACATGCATCGCTCCCCTTCCTCCTTCTTCTGGAGGACTGAACATGGCATTGAGCACTAACGGGATTCCTCTGCACAATCCTTCCCGGGATCCCCACTGTGTGAAGTCAACATTCTAGGTTAATCATGTTGGAGACTTGGAGGTTCAATATCTTTATCTGTCTAAACACGATGTGCAGAAATGACCAGATGAGGAAGAAAATGATGACCAAAAGCAACTCTAAAGTCATTTCTTGGCATTTAAATCTGCTGAGGACTAAGTCCTTCCTTGAAAAGGAGGGTGATGCTTAGTGTTGCAGGCAGTTAAACCAGCCATTATCATGGGGAGGAAAGAGACTTTAGGGAAGTGATGAACCATAAAAACTGGGACATACCACACAACACGGCTTTTGCACGTAAGAACCCATATCAGCTGTGGATACCTGCTCAAGACCTAAACAAGATCAAACTACTATAAAATTGCTAAACACACGGGGAAGGAGTAGCTATGGCCCCAACCCTAGCTGAGAAGCTAATGGCTGTGCGGTTGACAGCTGGAGGGGAAGGTCACTTTTCTTTGAAAGTATGGCCAGTGGCAGGTTCCATGTATAACAGTAGATGACCCCACACCCATAGACACATAGGCAGCACTAAACTAGATTCAGAAAATAACTTGGAGGACATGAAGCTGGGAGGGAGATGTAATGGGGGAAATCCCAAGGGGAGTTGGAAGGAAGAGTCAGGATAGATAATATTAAGACAACTTGTATACATGTATTTGAAATTATGAGAAAATAATTTTTTAAGAAATTACTCGAGTGTTTACTCAGAAGTCAGGTTGCAAAGACAATCCACAAATAGAGATACAACCACAAAGTTAGAGTTATGGCAAGTGTATTCTCTCTCTCTCTCTCTCTCTCTCTCTCTCTCTCTCTCTCTCTCTCGTGTGTGTGTGTGTGTGTGTGTGTGTGTGTGTGTGTGTGTGTGTGTGTGTGTGTTTCCTCAGCCAAGTTTGAGGCAGCTTTTTGGTTTTCCGAGGCACTAGAAAAGCAGTTACCAAAGCTGGGAGTCCAGTGAGTAGCATGGGTAGCATGTCAACAACCACTTCTAGTCCTTAGCCAAAATGACTTAATGATGCCTTGTCAATCAAAGTGCTCTCCAAGTTTCTTTCTGCTCCCTCCAAAGGCTCTACAGGCACTTGTGACTGAGCTTCTGTGGACACAGAAAGCAAGAGCAAACAGAATCTGGAGAGATCTCAGCTCCCTTTCTAGGAAATATGAATACCAAGACAGACAGAGATGTGTACAGAGGAGTGGGTAGGAGGAAAGATCTACTAAGGGTGAGCATAACAGAGAATATCTGAAAGTAATTAACCCACTGCTGTCTTTTCAACCCTTAATTACTGCTTGTTTTCCTATCACTCTTGGAGTATTTAATACTTCTAGGGAAAGTGAGATCATCCTGGATCAAATAAATCCTTGCTAGGCATTGAGCTGTAAAATATAGACTTATTTTTGTGGGCCCCTAGGCTAAACATGAGCGCCTTTGATTTTCAGACTCTACCATTCTAATGAGTGTTTTCCTTTAAATTCCAAAATTCCAGCTTTACAGTTAGAAATGATGAAGCCTGACCTGAAAGACTGCTTTTGTCACTAGAGTCTGTGTGGACACAGCCTGGAAAAGATGAAGTGCAAACAAGTGAACCCATTTCTCTGGTCCTTTGAAACAAACACTAAAGGAAGAAGACAGATCTACATAGTTTTGGTAGATAAAAAAGCAAGGGGCTCCCAGCTTGTAGCAATGCTCTTACTTAATATGACATCAAGGATAGTCTCACATTGGGGCAGAAGGGAAAGTCTCAGATGGGAGGACCAGAGATAATCTTCATTTCCCGTCATCCATGGGAGGTTTAAGTGTGAACATGAGTTGTAAAACTGGAAAAGGAGACAAAACCAAAAGACCAGTAGCCCTAGGGATAGCCACAGTAAGACTCAAATCTACCACAGAAGCATTACTAAGTCCCAGTATAAGGTGCAGATAAAATTCCCTGCTGCAGACAGAACACAGCAGCAGCCACAGTGTGTGATCCATCAGAAGAAGACCAGATGGACTCCAAATCCCAGTATCCTATGAATTATGAATTGCTCTTAACCCAGCTACCATCTTGAACTAACAGGATGCATGGGTGAGTAAGTACCTAAACGGTGCATTTTACACCAGAAAGTTAAGAAGTTTTATCTGACAAGAATAAGTAAGTGTTCTTTCTACCATCAGGGTAGAGAGAGAAAAAAACATAAAGTAAATTAATTAGTGAAAATATAAGAAGATTAAGTGAGGCACCAGTTATTTGTTTGTACATATTTATTGCTCTGCTTCAGTTGCCATTCTAGAACACCACAGACACAGTAGATTAAACAATAGAATTTTATGTACTCTGAGCTCTGGGTTTTCAAATTTTAATACCAAGGTTCTCTAAGGGTTTGTTTCTGCCTGACTGTTGTTTCTGCCTCCTTACCTGGCCTTTCCCTGTGTGCTCAGAAAAAGTGAGAATCCTGGTATCCAGTTCTCATCTCATTGTGGTGATACATTGCTTATGATCTAATAAAGCTTGCCTGGAGATCAGATAGCTTTTGCAAAGCTAGCCACAGTCATAGAGGCCAGGTAGTGGTGGCACACAACTTTAATCCCAGCAGCCACACTAGTTAGCCATAGAGCTGGACAGGGGTGGTGCATGTCTTTAATCCCAGCACAAGAGAGATGATATGAAAGACAGGAACAGGGTCTCAGGGCTAGCATTCAGTCTTAGGAAATTAGTCTCCAGCCACATTGAGGATGGGATCTCCCCAGCCTTGGTAGAGGTAAGATCTCTCTGGTAGCTTAGCTATTTTGCTTATTTGACCTTCAGCTTGAACCTCAGTATCTGTCTCTAGGTCCAAAGTTGTTTTTTTTTTATTAATTCTATATATTGGCACCCAACATGGGGTTTGAACCCATGAACCTGAGATTGAGAGTCTCATGCTTTACCAACTGAGCTAGCCCAGCATGTTTCCTACTGTATTAAAGCCTGGCCCCTTTGTCCTCATTTAACCTTAATTGCCTCAAGAGAGTCCTATCTTAAAAAAGTAAGTCACAGTGGAGATTAGCATTTCATAACATGAACTTAGGAGACACAATTCATCCCATAGTCATAAGAAATAATGTTGTAGCAAGAAATACAATGTCTACAGCTAGAGAGATGGGTTACCTGTTAAAGGCTAGGCTTACAACAAAAAAAAAAAAATCAAGAAATGTTATCTATTTTATCCAACCAAAGACCTTAGTCTGGTACTTTTAAAAAGAGATCTATTATAATATACATTATATTAACAAAATTAAGAATTTTTAATACTCAGAAGCACTGTCTTAACTATGTGTTGCCTGTGTTAACTTCATTTAACAAAAAAAAATGTATACATACCATCATCACTCCTACCAGCTTTCTCAGGAAAATAACTTCCCACCCCACACCCAAAACCTCATCAACTGATGATCCAAGTAGGTGTCTTTCGTTACCATCCTGTCTTCATTGTCACAGTGCTTCAGCTCTTCCTCTATACTTTCTTTGGCTTACTGGGATGATATCTTCACTGACCTCAACATCAAGCATATCAGTCTTGTCATTGGTACCCACTGAAGGCATGATGATAAGAGCTTTAGTCTGATTAAGGCTCTGCTGCTTGCACTACCACCACTGAGAATATAAACCATCCATGTTCACTAGGAATGCCATACAAGTTGTCAGCCATGGCTCTTGTCTAAACAAGTCTCCCTTGCTGTCTCCCAAGATAGTGATGCATCAGATTGGGTCACTGCTGGGAATTCATTCTTTGAGTCTCACTGGCTGTACCCAGTATCACCCTACTAAATATCTGCACCTTTTGTTACTCTTAGATTTACCCACCCTGAGTACTGATATTGGCATTTCTGAATTTTATTTTGAAGAAAGAAAATGCAGACAGAGAAAATAGAATAAGAAGTCTATTCTAAATGAATTATCCATTGGTAGTAAGGCTAAAGGGACAAAACATAAAATAAAAACTAATTTTGAATTAAATGATCTGTTATAAATTCAATCACCGGGCATTGTGAATGCCTTTCTTGAAATGTAATCCCATTTACATCATTCCTTTTGTGTCCAGTAATTGGTCAGTAAGTGGTTAATACCTCTAGAGATATTCCCTGTGATTCTCACCACGAAATTCAAGAAAAGGGCATGTTTAAATAGTAAGTAGAAAGAATTCTATCTGCAGATTTCACTACTTTTCTTCTTATTTTTTTGCTTATTTGATAGGAAGTTACCATTTTTCTCTGAATAAGCCAGAGCCTGGAGCTTAGATAGAGAAATAAATCTACAGTTCATCTTCCCACAGATGTCGTTTTAGAGCCGCTCCATTTGATGGCTCCTAGATAAAGCAATCAACCTGGAGAGGAATGAGGAGCCCATATACTAAAAAGTGACACATAATTATTACCATACCTATTAAGTGAGAACCAGCCAGAGCCCAATTACATCGTTGCAACACACAATGAAATATCTCTTAAACTATTCTTCAACAAAGAAATAAACCTGTCATGGAAGAAAAATTTGCTGTACATCAAGGCTGTGTATTGAGGAAGTAATGTTGGTGTCAGGGTCGTGCTGGCTGTAACTCAATGAGCAATTAAGGGAAATTAGAGGCAGCCCTCATTACATACATTTTGCACTTTGTTTATTGTGCTACAAATTCTGTACTGGAGCCACTGACTTACAGCAACAATAGCTCATTTAATGGAAAATGAGGATGTTAACAAAGGATGTTTGATGGCGGAGGACCACAGTATAGCAATTTACATTTTTTTGTTGTGCACCCCTGCTCTTAAACCACATCGCTGATTGAGCATGAAGTAGCCACAGTCGGAGCCAGTATGACACAGCTGAAATTCTACTTGCAAATCAAAGGACTGGAAAAGTAACATAAAATAGGAAGCAAAAGTGTGTCAGTCTTTTTCATCTCCGCGAATAAATTTCCAATCAATCATTTCTCAAAGAATTGAGAAGAAAGGGAACAAAAATGGCTGAGACAAGCTTGTCTGCCTAGGACTCATTAGAAGATAGCACCAGTCTATCAGAATCACAGTTGAAGGCTATCTGTCCTCTCCAAGAACACTCATTAAAAATTTCCTGAATCTAAATGCTGACATACTTGGTCTGAAGGCTCTAAAAAGGACTTTTCTTCCAACAGAACCCTACCATTCACTTTCAGAAATAACAGAAAGGCCCCACCTCATGTTGACAGGGTGATACTGATATGGTTGTTCTACTGAGAACACAGGTCTGAGGAAAGGAGTAGAAATTACACCCATTGAGCCATACAGCTGGTATACATTTTGGCTCTTGGATACTGAGTCACTTACCTATCTTCCTGCATGAGGGTTGGGTTCTCCAAGATAGAAGAGAGTTTCATGTCTTCTTCTAGTCTGTAACTTTGGGAGTTCAAGGTGTGTGACAGCAGCACAAACAAAAACAGCAGAGAAATGGGACCACATGGTGTTTGGAAAGTGACCTGGTTGGTATTTTGATTTTGCTTGCTGATTGGTTGATTTTTTTCCAGCTTGACACAAGATAGAGTTATCTGAGAAGACAGAACCACAACTGAGAAAATACCTCTATCAGATTGGCCTACTGGTAAGTCTGTAGATCATTTTCTTGACGTGGAAGGCCACAGCCCGCTAGGGTTGGTGACATCCCTGGGCAGGTGGTGACAACCCTTAATAGACTGAATAAGCCATGGAGAACAAACCTTAAAGCAGTGTTCCTCCATACTGTCTGCTTCAGTGCCTGCCTTAAAGTTTCTGTCTCGAGTTCCTGCCCTAACATCCCTTGGTTATATAGTGTGACCTGAGAATTGTAAGCTGAAATAATCCTTTTGCTCCCCAAGTCCTTTCTGGTTATTATGTTCTGTCACAGCCTAGAATCCCTAATTAATACAGAAATACTCTGACAAGAAATAAAACCCATGGCTAATTTTGGACATTTCTGAGGTGCCTGAGAGTAAACAGTTTTGTTCTTCCAGCCCTGGACTTTTGGTAATCCCTCACATCTTGACCATTAATTGAATTTCTCCAAACAAAACTGCTTTGTGTGTGTGTGTGTGTGTGTGTGTGTGTGTGTGTGTGTGTGTGTGTGTGTGTGTGTGTGAGAGAGAGAGAGAGAGAGAGAGAGAGAGAGAGAGAGAGAGGGTACAGGGTGTCACATGTTTGTGAACACTGGAGTATGACATTGAGTGTTCTCATCAATCACTCTCTACCTTAATTTTTGGTTGTTTATTTCAACTTATAATCAGCTCAAAGATTAATACAGTGTATATTGCTTTCTTTTCACCAAGTCTTCCGAGTCCCATTGTGCATTGAATACTCCAGTCTTACTCAATCAGGGGGAAGGATGGTTCAAATGACCAGCAGCCCCACGGGGTCATTTGGGGATACTGTGGAGGGTGACTAGTGCTAACTAAGATAGGTACTGCCTGCTGAGGGCGTGAGACCAGAGTTAAAATTTATTGTACAACATGTAGTGTGTAAATTTATTCATTTGCTCATTTAATGTTCAATAAATGTGGATTAAAAACTACTGTGCTCCTGGGAAGATAGGCAGGAGCCTTATTGGTGGGAGAGAAGGTAGGAAGTCTCAGATGAGACATGACTGGGGGGCTTCTTCAGCCTGAGTATTCACCCACTTCTTCCCAGCTCAAGGTTTGGGAAAGTGCCAGAAGCTTTATATTTCCAGAACATTGCCCAGTCTCTGCTGCTGCTGCCTCTCATGATGATGGTGATGGTGATGATGATGATGACGATGATGGTGGGGGTGGTCCACCTGCTTTATGTTTTGAGGCAGGATCTTTCACTGAACTGGGGATTTCCAGATTTGGATAGACTGGCTGGCGAACAAGTCCCCAGGGAATCCTCCTGTGTCTACTCCTCCAGGGCTGAGATCACAGGAACATCCAGGTTTTGCTTTAATGTGAGTCTCTGGGGTTGAGCAGGTCTTCATGCTTGTGTGGAACATACTGTACCAATTCAGCCTCACATGTGTGTCTCTCATGGCATCAGTTACTGATAACAGTGTGCTATTTCAAGAACAAATAAGAGTGGCCTAAAGACCTAGGACGATACCTGTGCAATCACTTTCAAATATCTTCAATTTTAAAAAGTAAAAACACTCGCAGTGTCTGAGGTGAGACAGATGTGGGTTGCTGGAGAGTGGCAAGGAGAACACAGATGGCTACAAAGGAAAACTAAAATACTAATTTGCTTGCCAGGGCTCTCAAGGAGGGCAGGTTACACTTCTGAGAAATTGGGAGACATCTTCCAAAGGCAGAGCCTTGCCAAGCTGGGAAAGAAGAGCTATTTCAAATGTCACTTCTCTTCCACAGGGAGGAAAGAGACTGAGTCACATGTTTAACCCTTCCCAGAATTCACAGCCATGTTTGTTCCATAACGACTCTTGAATTTTATGTCCTCAGACTTCTTCATGTTCCTTTTAGTTCTGCGTCTCCGGAAAGCATTTCCTGTTAGTATGTCAGTGTCAGATTGTAATTAAGTTTTTGATTCATTAGGTCCCTCTGAAGGATGTTGGTACCCAAGGTTGTTCAAAGGGCTATGTCCAAGAATTGGCTACAGATCGTACCTACACTGTGGATAAGTGATTCAGGAGAGTACCCATGACTATCATCCCACAGTTCTCACACTGGGTACAATGTATGTCCAAGCCCTGTGAGATAAATGGGCCTCTTAGAGACTATAAACACCTGCTATGCTGGCAACCTTTTGAAGCTGGGAGTGAAGTAAAGGTTCCCAAAGCTAAGGTTCCCACCGCCTCTCTCTCTCTCTCTCTCTCTCTCTCTCTCTCTCTCTCTCTCTCTCTCTCTGTGGTGTGTGTGTGTGTGTGTGTGTGTGTGTGTGTGTGTGTGATGCATGTTTAGATATGGGGGATGCCTGTGCACATAAATGTTCATGAGAAGGGCCTAGGCTGATGGCAGGAATTGTCCTCAAAGCTCTTCCGCCATATTCAGTGAGAGGAACTCTCTCAGCCCTACCCACAATTCTCTGACAGGGCCAGTCTTGCTGACTAGCTTGCTCTTGGATCCCATCTCCACCCTCCAAGATGAAATTACAGGCTGGCTGCCAACCCTACTTTGCATTTACATGGATTCTGAGGATCAGAATGCCAGTTATTGTACGTGCAAGGCAACCACTTTGACCACTGAGCCATCTCCCCAGCCCGGATTCTTAACCATATAGACCCACTGCTCCTGTAGATATTATATGTATTCATAGGGACTATCCTAAAGTCAGATAACAAATGCCAAACTTTCCTATAACCCACATTGTCAAATAAAATCACAAAGAGATGGTCAAGTAAAAAGCACTAATTTTTCATCCCTAAGCCAGGTACTATTTAGTAAAAGGCCAGTGAAATGAATGGAGTTAAAAGCAACATACAAATAAAATTTAATTTAAAAGGGGAATTTTCTAGCAAATCAGGTAACCCTGAAATGTACCATTTCTTTGGTTAAGGGGAGGTGTCGGTAAATCTGTTTGTTTGTTTGTTTGTTTGTTTGTTTGTTTGTTTTTTGAGACAGGGTTTCCCTGTGGCTTTGTAGGCTGTCCTGGAACTAGCTCTTGTCGACCAGGCTGGCCTGGAACTCACAGAGATCTGCCTGCCTCTGCCTCCCGAGTGCTGGGATTAAAGGTGTGCGCCACCAATGTCCGGCGGTAAATCTTTCTTTAAATGTTTCTGAAAACTCAAGATGGTGCTAGAGAGATGAATCAGTGCTTATGAGCACATTTGTTTTCTTCCAGAGGACTTGGGTTCAGCTCCCAGAACCACCTAGAGACATACAACTGTCTGTTACTCCATACTAGGGGATCTGATGCCCTCTTCTGGCTTCTGTTGGCCCTACACACATGAATTATACTGACACACACACAAGCAAAATACCTACACACATAAAAATAAATTAATTAAAAAAGAAAAATGCAGGCATTGTTCACAAACAAGCTAGGGATGAGTTAATGAGCCTTGGATGCATTTAAGTTCCTAGGTCTGGTGAATTTATGATGAGCAAATGTCCTTCTGTATATATGTTTCTCTTACTGGTAGATGAATAAAACACTGATTTGTCAGTAGACAGGCGGAGCTACCAGAACAGGAGAATTTATCAGGGAAGGAGTATTAGACTTTTTGACAACTGCAGCTTCTCTGACCTCCTTTCTGACATGTGGATCGTCACACCTTTGGGAACAGACTTTTAGAAGAGGCAGGTATACATCAATTATAACTAGGAACTCAGAAGCTATTGAGCACTGTTTGGTAGGCCACACCCAACACCAATATCCTCATCTTATACTTCCTCCTTGCACATACGTGTAAAGTAATATGGACCCCACTAATATACTCTGATGACTTTTGCTATTACTTCTCTTTATATGTTCCTCATTACCTACTTATATCCTCTAAGTCAGCAGTCCTCAGCCTGTGGGTTTCGTCTACTTTGGGGTTCAAGAAAACCCTTTCACAGGGGTCACATACCAGATAATCTTCATATCAGATATTTACATTAAGAGTCATAACAGTGGCAGACTGACCTGGAACTAGGTGAGTGAGCTCCTGCCCGCTCCGGACCCCAGGCCAGAACACCCTACCACCCCCGCCTGTGCCTGCCGGCTTGGGCCAGACACGCCCAGGCAGGGAGGAGCCCCCTGCCCCACCAATCTGCTAGCACCCCATTCTTACATTCCGCCGCCGCAGACTGACCTGGAACTAGGTGAGTGAGCTCCTGCCCGCTCCCGACCCCAGACCAGAACACCCCACCACCCCCATCCCACCACCCCCGCCTGTGCCTGCCGGCTTGGGCCAGACAAGCCCAGGCAGGGAGGAGCTCCCTGTGCCCCAAATCTGGTAGCACCCCACTCTTCCATTCCGCCGAATGACCGAGAAACTAGGAACTAGTGAGGAGACCACCAGGAGCGTCGAGATCATCTAGAGTTGTGGACATCGAATTCCTAGCCCCCACACACCACTGGGCCACAAGAGGAGATAGAGAGAACCCACCCGCACCCACTAAAAGGATATGGGGAGAAGACAGAATAAGATTTCACTCAACAACACAAAGACCAACATGACACCACCAGAACCTAGGGACTCCACTCCGGCAAGAGCTGAAAAGCCCAACACAGAGCATGAAGATGAGATGGACCTCAAAAATTATCTCAGCAAGTTGATAGAGACCTTTAAAGAGGAAACAAGAAAATCCCTTAAAGAAATAGAAGAGAAAGCAAACAAAAAATTAAATGAATTGGAGGAAAAGACAAACCAAAAAATTCAAGAAATAAATAAATCTCTTAAAGAATCCAAAGAAAGCCAAGAAAAAACATCCAAGCAAGTGAAGGAAGCTCTTGAAATAGTTCAAAACATGAAAGCTGAAATACACACAATAAAGAAAACACAGAATGAGACCATGTTGGAAATGGAAAGGTTGGATAAACGATCAGGAACTAAAGATGTAAGTGTATCCAACAGGATTCAAGAGATGGAAGAGAGAATCTCAGCCACTGAAGACTCGCTAGAGGATATACATTCATCCACCAAAGAGAACCTCAAGTCCAACAAAACCCTAACACAAAATATCCAGGAAATATGGGACACCGTAAAAAGGCCAAACCTAAGAATAATAGGTGTAGAAGAAGGTGAAGAAATACTGCTCAAAGGTACAGAAAACATATTCAACAAAATCATAGAAGAAAACTTCCCCAACCTACAGAAGGATATGCCTATGAAAGTACAAGAAGCTTACAGGACACCAAACAGACTGGACCACAAAAAGAAGTCGCCCCGACACATAATAATCAAAACACCAAATCTACAGAATAAAGAGAAAATATTAAGAGCAGCAAAGGAAAAAGGCCAAGTAACATATAAAGGCAAACCAATCAGAATCACACCCGACTTCTCAATGGAAACTCTGAAAGCCAGAAGGTCTTGGATAGATACCCTACAAGCACTAAGGGAGCATGGATGTCAACCCAGACTACTGTACCCAGCAAAACTTTCAATCACTATAGATGGAGAAAACAAGATATTCCACGACAAAAACAGATTTAAACAATACATATCAACAAATCCAGCACTACAGAAGGCTCTGGAAGGAAAACTCCAACCCAACGAACATAACTACACTCACAAAAACACTGGCAGTAGTTAATCGAATTTCACCAAACACAAAAAGAAACAGAAGGGCAAAATCCACACGCAATGATACCACCAACAATAAATCCAAAACTAAGAAGAACCAATGAACAATGGACGTTAATATCCCTGAATGTCAATGGTCTTAACTTACCCATAAAAAGATATAGGCTAACAGAATGGATACGAAGACAGAATCCATCCTTCTGCTGTTTACAAGAAACACACCTCAAATTCAAAGACAGGCGATACCTCAGAGTAAAAGGATGGGAAAAGATTTTCCAATCAAATGGGCTCAAGAAACAAGCTGGGGTAGCAATACTAATATCTAACAAATTAGACTTTAAACTGAAAGCAATCAAAAGAGATAAAGAAGGGCATTTTATACTCATCACAGGAAAAGTCCATCAAGATGAAGTCTCAATCCTGAACATCTATGCCCCTAATACAAAAGCATCCACTTTTGTAAAAGAAACATTACTAAAGCTCAAACCACACATAAAACCACACACACTTATAGTAGGAGACTTTAACACCCCCCTTATACCACTGGACAGAACCACTAGACAGAAACTTAACAAAGAAACAAAGGATCTGAAAGAAGTTATGACACAACTGGGTTTAACAGATATCTATAGAACATTCCATCCAAACACAAAAGAATATACCTTCTTCTCAGCGCCACATGGAACCTTCTCAAAAATTGACCACATAGTTGGCAGCAAAGCAAACCTCCACAGGTACAAAAGTATTGAAATAACCCCCTGTATCTTATCAGACCACCATGCATTAAAGCTAGAATTCAACAGCAATACGAATTGCAGAAAACCTACATTTACGTGGAAAATGAATAACTCCCAATTGCACCATTCCTGGGTTGAGGAAGAAATAAAAAAAGAAATCAAAGACTTTCTAGAATTTAATGAGAATGTAGACACAACATACCCGAACTTATGGGACACCCTGAAAGCAGTGCTAAGAGGGAAGTTCATAGCACTAAGTGCTCACATGAAGAAACTGGAGGAAAGTCACATTAGAGAATTGACAGAACAACTGAAAGCTTTAGAGCAAGAGGAAGCAAACACACCAAGGAGGAGTAGACGCCAGGAAATAATCAACCTGAGAGCTGAAATCAACAAAGTAGAAACTAGGAAAACAGTACAAAGAATCAATGAAACAAAGAGTTGGTTCTTTGAGAAGATCAACAAGATAGACAAGCCTCTAGCCAAACTAACCAAAAGGCAGAGAGAGAGCATGCTAATTAACAAAATCAGAAATGAAAAGGGAGACATAACAACGGACACTGAGGAAATCCAGAGAATCTTTAGGTCATACTTTGAAAACCTGTATTCCACAAAATTGGAAAACCTAAAGGAAATGGACAACTTTCTGGATAAATATCACTTACCAAAATTAAATCAAGATCAGATAAACAGTTTAAATCGAACTATAACCCCTAATGAGATAGAAGCAGTAATCAAAAGCCTCCCAACCAAAAAAAGCCCAGGGCCAGATGGCTTCACTGCAGAATTCTACCAGAAATTCAAACAAGAGCTAATTCCAGTACTCCTCAAACTGTTCCACACAATAGAAGCAGATGGGATATTGCCAAACTCTTTCTATGAGGCTACAATCACTTTGATACCCAAGCCTCACAAAGATATGACTAAGAAAGAGAACTACAGACCGATATCCCTCATGAACATCGATGCTAAAATACTCAATAAAATATTGGCCAACCGAATCCAAGAACATATCAGAAAAATCATCCACCATGATCAAGTAGGCTTTATCCCAGGGATGCAAGGATGGTTCAACATACGAAAATCCATCAATGTAATCCACTATATAAACAAACTGAAAAAGAAAAACCACATGATCATCTCACTAGATGCTGAAAAAGCCTTTGACAAAATCCAACATCCCTTCATGATAAAGATCTTGGAGAGAACAGGAATAACAGGAACATATCTAAACATGATCAAGGCAATATATACCAAACCAATAGCCAACATCAAAGTAAATGGAGAGAAACTCAAAGCGTTTCCTCTAAAATCAGGAACAAGACAAGGCTGTCCACTCTCTCCATATCTCTTCAATATTGTACTTGAAGTTCTGGCTATAGCAATAAGACAAGAAAAGGGGATCAAAGGGATACAAATTGGAAAGGATGAAGTAAAACTTTCACTATTTGCAGACGACATGATAGTCTACATTAGTGACCCGAAAAACTCTACCAGGGAACTCCTACGGCTGATAAACACCTTCAGCAAGTTAGCAGGATACAAAATTAACTCAAAAAAATCAGTAGCCCTACTATATACAGATGATAAATCCAATGAGAAAGAAATCAGGGAAACATCACCTTTCACAATATCCACAAGCAACATAAAATATCTTGAGGTAACACTAACCAAAAAAGTAAAAGACCTGTACAATAAGAACTGTGAGACTTTAAAAAAAGAAATTAAAGAAGATACCAGAAAATGGAAAGATCTCCCATGCTCTTGGATAGGTAGAATTAACATAGTAAAAATGGCAATCGTGCCAAAAGCAATCTACAGATTCAATGCAATCCCCATCAAAATCCCAACACAGTTTTTCACAGACATTGAAAGAACAATACTCAACTTTATATGGAAAAATAAAAAGCCCAGGATAGCCAAAACAACTCTTTACAATAAAGGATCTTCTGGAGGCATCACCATCCCCGACTTCAAGCTCTACTATAGAGCCATAGTTCTGAAAACAGCTTGGTATTGGCACAAAAATAGACTGATAGACCAATGGAATCGAATTGAAAACCCTGATATCGACCCACGCACCTATGGATACCTTATTTTTGACAAAGGTGCTAAATCTATACAATGGAAAAAAGACAGCATCTTCAACAAATGGTGCTGGTACAATTGGATTCGGACATGCAGAAAATTACAGATAGATCCATACCTGTCACCATGCACAAAACTTAAGTGCAAATGGATCAAAGATCTCAGCATAAATCCAGTCACACTGAATCTTCTAGAAGAGAAAGTGGGAACTACCCTTGAACAAATTGGCACAGGAGACCACTTCCTGAACATTACGCCAGAAGCACAGACATTGAGGTCTGCAATTAATAAATGGGACCTCCTGAAACTGAGAAGCTTCTGCAAGGCAAAGGAAACAGTCAGTAGGATAAAACGACCACCCACAGAATGGGAAAAGATCTTCACCGATCCCACATCTGACAGAGGACTGATTTCCAAAATATATAAGGAGCTCAAGAAGCTAGCCACCAAAACACCAAACAACGAAATTAAAAAGTGGGGTGCAGAACTAAATAGGGAATTCTCAACAGAGGAATCTGAAATGGCTGAAAGACACTTAAAAAAGTGCTCAAAATCATTGGCCATCAGAGAAATGCAACTCAAAACAACTCTGAGATACCATCTCACGCCTGTCAGAATGGCTAAAATAAAAAACACCAATGACAATCTATGCTGGAGAGGATGTGGAGAAAAAGGAACACTCCTCCATTGCTGGTGGGAGTGCGATCTTGTAAGACCACTCTGGAAATCAGTATGGCGGTTGCTCAGAAAAATGGGAATCAGTCTACCTCAAGATCCAGCCATTCCTCTCTTGGGTATATACCCAAATAGGGCATGTACTTACAACAAGGACATATGTTCAACCATGTTCATAGCAGCATTGTTTGTAATAGCCAGAACCTGGAAACAACCTAGATGGATTGAGAAAATGTGGTACATTTATACAATGGAGTACTACTCAGCAGAAAAAAGCAATGGAATCTTGAAATTCGCAGGCAAATGGATGGAACTAGAGGAAACCATCCTGAGTGAGGTAACCCAGTCACAAAAAGACAAGCAAGAGCCCTCACCCAGTGACTGATGGAAACAGAGACAGACATCCACAGATATACAATGAGCCGAAATCGGGAATTTAGTTGAAGAGAGGGAGGAATGAAGAACGAAGGGGTCTGTACTAGGATGGAGAAACCCACAGGAACTGTTGGCCTGAACAAGGGAGAGCACATCGACCCCAGATGCTGTCCAGGAGGCCTGTACAAGACTGATCCAGACCCCAGAACATGGATGTCAATAAGGAGGCCTCTGCACTCCAGGGAGCCTCTGGTAGTGGATTAGTATTTTTCCCTGGTGCAAGAAGGGACTTTGAGAGCCCATCCCATATGAAGGGTTACACTCTGGCCCTGGACACATGGGGAAGGGCCCAGGATCAGCATAGGAAGACTTGGTGGACTTTGCTGAGCTCCCGTTGAGGGCCTACCCTGCCTGGGGAGTAGTGGGTGGATGGGGTTGGGGGGATGGGCTGGGGGTGGGGGAGAAAGTTTGGGGGTGAGGGGAGGGAGAGGGAGAAGGGACTTGAAATAAGCTTGTTCCCTAACTAGAACTAATAAAATAAAATAAAAAAAAGAGTCATAACAGTATCAACATTAGAGTCGAGAAGAAGTAATAACAAAAATAATTTTATGGAGGGGAACTGTACTAAAGGGTCACAGCATTAGAAAGGTTGAGAACCACTCTTCGGAGCACAAGCTGCAGTCCCAATCTCACTTGGCCACACGATTGCTCTTTCCTTCCTTTGCTTCTAATTTGCTAAGAACCATCAAGCATCAACATGACACTTTTCAAAGGGAAGTATGTTTCAAATGTGTAGCTCTAAATGGTAAATAAATTCCAACAGCATTAAATACTCTTCAAAGGGAATATACCTAATTTAAATTCTTTCTGCCCAGACAAGGCTATATTGTCTCAACTCTCTTGGGAATTACTGATTCATTTAACAAATAAATATTGAGTGAACAAAGGAAAAGAATTCAAATTTGAAGGTACAAGCTGGTAATGCAATATGGTTCGATACGACAAGAATTAGAATGAAGTCAAACCCTTTGGGAAAGTCACATAGTGCCAGGACTAAGGAAGCTGAACTCCCTGGTTCTGCCTTAAATCTTGGCTTGATCTTAAATCCTGGATCCTTTTAACCAAGTCATTGAGTCCTTCTGTGTCATAGCTTCTTAATCTACCAAACAGGCATATGCTAATAATCTTTACCTTAGAATTTGTTTTGAAAATACTTAAAGTACATATTTACTTTAAAGTGTCTGGTTTACAGAAAACTCATTAAATATTAGGCACTGCTGAAAGCATAGAAAATTATGTGATTGCCATTATCAAGATTTGTCAAAGTTGTCTGTTTTGTTTCATTGCAGTGAACAATGGCCAGACCATGGAGTCAAAGAATACTGTACAGAGAAGATGGCAAAGTGATTTCACAGCAGAGTCTAACTTTGGGTGGGGAAGCTTGATCGGCAGAAAATATTTAAAAATTTAGGAACATTTTTTTAAATATCATTTTTATTTAAATTAGAAACAAGCTTGTTTTACATGTCAATCCCAATTCCCTCTCCCTACCCTCCTTCCCTGCCCCCCACCAACCCGCTATCCCATCCCCTTTCTGCTCCCCAGGGAGGGTGAGGCCTTCCATGGGGATCCTCAAAGTCTGTCATACCTTTTAAAGCACAGACTAAGCCCCTACCCCCCTCGTTAGGCTCCTACTTTCCCAGTCTTGCCTAAATCCCCCCTCTTCTGTCTGTATGTATGCATGTTCTCATGTGTATACATCAGTATGTAAGCATGTGAGGCCAGAGGTTCACATCGGGTACCTTCCTCTATTCCCCTCACTTTGTTTTTTTAGTTTATTTTCTCCACTACAGACTCTCCTATTGAACTAGAAGCTCACAGAAGAGACCCCACTAGGTGGCTAGTACATGACAAAAGATCTTGAATGCCACCATACTTAGCTTTTACTTATGTTCTGAAGAACCAAACTCAGATCTCCATGCTCCCACAGCAGGAATTTACCAACTGAGGCATCCGTACATGTCAACATTTCTTCTTAAACTTTTAACATAGAAAGAGGTGGCAGACGATCTTCCCCAGTAGGGCTACAGTCTATCTACCATCTTCTGTGTCAGCTTGTCACGATGGATGATACAATAGGGTTCCTTCTCTTAGGTGACAGAGTGTCTCTTTCTTCTGCCGTGAACTTAGTACTTAGCTCTCTCCTTAACCACAAGTATGGAACAGAAGTAGCCTCTAAAGGCATAGCATAAAATGCCAGCACCCCACTCTTCAGTCCTATAGTGCTTGCTCTAAGAAACCAGCCACCAAGGTGTAAGGAGGCCTAAATTAGCCCATGTAAAAAGACCACAGAGAGAGAGAGAGGTCTATAGCTGATATTCTGATAGCTAGCATCAGTTACTAGGACTTCAGCTGCTATGACAAAATACCTCCAACTGAATATTTTATAAGCAACAGAAGTTCATTTTTATGGCTCTGGAGGCTATGAAATCCAAGGTTAAGGTCCAGTGTCAGGTGAGGATTCATTCTTTATGCTCAGTGTCTTCTACCTCCCTCCTTATATGGTGGTTGGGGATGGATAGTTCCTTAGGGTCAGTTTTACAAGTCACTAATCTCAACCATGAAGGCAAAGCTTCCTCAAACTCCCATACCCTAACACTATCACTACAGCAATACCATAAAGACTAAGTAGAGATGGAACACATTCAAATCATAGAAACGAACCCCCAAAGGGAAAACACCTCTAGTTGATTCCGGTTGCCACCTGACACATCACTTCTGGGCTTCAGACCGTCCCGGCTGAGGTCCCAGACATTAGGCATCAGATATCAAATACCTCTCCTTTGAATTTGCTTTCTAATTCCCAACCCAGAGACTTTGAGAACAAATTGAAATGGCTGTCTTTCCCATAAAGCTTTGAACAGTTTACTACTCAGAAATAGCATCGAAGGCAGGCACTTCTTCTTAACTATGGAAACAGATGTTGACTGCAAGTCACCATTTGTGGTTGCCTCTCCCATTCCAAGGGGCTACGCCTACCCAACAACCCTATAGAAACCAACATAAGCAGAAATCACACAGTAACAAGAGGCTTATTCAGATGGTTGGAACAAGAAAGGGAGCCTGAGGTGGGAGGGGAGAAGAAAAGGGTGGGCTCACAGTTAATTATTGATGTCATCTGCTGCCTCATTCCCTCTGGGTCCTGACACTCATGCTGCTTCTTTTAACATCTAATCATCAGATTTTTCATAATCACTTTTCCAAAACACTTTTTTCACAAACAACTATTTATTTTGAGATCTATTGTATTAATTTATGTGTATATATCAGTGTGTGCATCCATGCGCATGTTTACAGGTACCTGCAGAGGCCAGAAGAGGGCATCAGATGACCTTGAAGAGGAGTTACAGGCAGTTGTGATTCGGATGCTGGGAACTGAACTTCAATGCTCTGAAAGAGAAGCAAGTCAGTGCTCTTAATTGCTGAACCATCTCTCTAGCCCCCGCAAACAAGCTTTTTTTTAAAAAAAAAAATTATATCTCTTTGTGTAGTGTGCTTCTACCTAGAATCATAGCCATAGTGCTCTTTTCAAAGATGCCTCACAGGCGTCAACAGAAGATGAACAGGAGAGATGTCACAGATCTGAGGTCTTGTTGTGTGTCCACTCCCCTAAAACACATAACTGTTATGATAAATCTTTCTGCCAAAACCGCCTGAGCCCCACCGCCACGTGTGAGCTTTACGCCAGCCGCCCGCCTTAGTTAGGGCCCAAATGAATACACAGAAACTTGTATTAGCTTCAAAGCTGCTTGGCCAATGACTAGGATTCCTCATCTGTTAGCTCAGTCTCAATTATCATATATCTATATATTTTATAAGACTTATCTTATCAGACGCCTTATTGGTGTCCCTCCTTGCTGGTGAATCACATGCCGCCGCTGGAGCAGGAACGGGAAAAGAGAGCGACACATAATGGAAAGTAAGTTAGTATTTTCTGATTGAATGAATAGTCAAGACAGTGTTGGTTAAAATTCTTGTTCTCTTTCTGCCTCTGCTCATCTGGGCCACTAAGTAGTCTAGAGTACAAGGTCCAGAGGAAAGAATAGAAAGAAGGGGGCCCTGGAGAGTTTTGCCAAACCACAGTTTAGAGAATAACCTTCTTTTGGGAAATCCAATGTTTCCAGGAAAGCCTTAGTGCTAGAGGTTGAGCAGTTGGGACTGGGATCTGGTTGGGCCTCAGCTATCTTTGGGGAATCTCATGATGGATCACAGCTGCTCCCAAGAGAGATCATTTCCTGACAGGGCCGAGGCAGAGATGGTTATATGTTGCAATTCTACCCACCCAGTGGCCTTAACTTGCTCCTCCCTTCCTAAGGGAAAGCAGTTCAACTTGGATGGAAGCATGCAGACTTAACAAAGCCAAGAGCTTATCCAGCATACAAGCACCCTTGGGAAAATCCTGAGGATAATTTACAGAGTTACCATGAATAATCTGTGGCAACCTTGACTTTACCTAATAATCTTGAAAGTCAATCGCTCTCTCATAACCACTTTTGGCATGAAAAAGCTTCTCAGGAAAGGAGCGTTTGTTCAGGACGATTTCCATCTCTCTGAGAACATTCTACATCATGCTCTCTGGGTAACACCCTACTCCACGCCCTCTGTGTTGTTGCATAAAGCTCTACACAAGTTCTTCATTGCCTTAGATGCTGTACGACTGATGTCAAGAGACACCATGACCAAGGCAACTCTTACAAGAGAAATCATCTAGTTGGGGGCTTGCTTACAATTTCAGAGGCCTAGTCCAGTATCATCATGGAGAGGAGCATGGCAGCATGCAGCTAAGCATGGTGCTGAAAAAGTAGTTGAGCATTCTAGCCCAATCTGCAGGCAGAGAAGAAAGAGAGACAGGACCTGGCATGGGCTTTGAAATCTCAAAACCCACCTCTAGCGACACACTTCCTCCAACAAGGCCTGCTGAGGGAGGGTCACTCTCCTTTGAGATGTGGCAGCTGTTAAGTTATTCACTCTCCAGTGGATGGCCACAAACTTTTGTGCATATGGGCAGCACTGATTGGACTCAGGGGGTCATTAACAGCAAAAATGAAAAATCAAAAGTGTACAGAAAATTGAGAGGGAGATAAGGAGGGGGCACTAAGAGGAGTTGGAGGCAAATGATGGTGAATGGATATGATTGAAATGCATTGTATAAACGCATGAAACTTTCACATAATTACATAAAATAAAATTTCAGCCAGCTGAAGAAAGTAAAAAATGAAATCTGCACATCAATGTATGGAGTGAGGTAATCCAGGTACAGAAAGATTAATGCCTTGTGTTTGTGCCCAAATAGGAATCCTAGCTTTGAATTTTTAGATTTGGGTAATTAACTTGGAGTACCTGTGGAACCCAGGAAAATATAAAGAAGCCATTGGGTGTAAGGGAAGAGACACTAGAACATAGGTGACATGAAAATAGAGAGGGAGAATATTGGGGTTAGAAAGTTTTAAATGGGGATAAGGGTAGAAAAAAATGAAAGGGTTGGGGGGGGAGTTAACCGTGACAAAGGTTTGTATAAAATCTTAAATGGAAACCTACTACTTTTTAATTCAATTAAAAGATAGAAATTAAAGAAAAATGTAGACTGAGAAGAGAAAGATTTTGCATGGCTGAAAAAGGTTAGTCCTAAAACCTAACCTTTTAAATTTAATCGAAAAATCCCAGGGCCAGAAATGAGGAACCCCTTTATGAGCTGTTGGTCAGGATGCTGCAGAGGCTCCAAAAACAATACAGACTCATGTCACTTTGCTTGGTTGCACTACAGAACTAGGTGATAAGTCCATGTTGCTGAAGACACCACACATTTTCATCGCAAGACATAGAAAAATCAAGCTTCCTCCCTGTTGACTAGCTTTCATTGTCCTAGAAGGTACTATAGAATCTGCTGGGAGTAAAATAGTAAAATAGTCCTAAATGACTGTCAATTCTACAGATTACAATGGCAGCCTCCCAGGCAATTTGCACCCCACTGTGCAATAGTGGCACAGCTGTTATGAAGACACCCAACCAGTCTCTGATTGAATTTGAAGCCCATTCCACAGGATGGAATCAGTGTCTGGTACTGTAAACTCAACTAAAAACCCACAGCTAAGGAGGTCTTGGGTGTGAAAGAGTGACTTGTTATTGTTGTGTAATTAAATTTGTGTGGTGGCTATTCTTATAAGCAAATCCTACTTTCAGCCTTAATGAATCTCCTCTTTGCAATGAATGATCGTGAATACAGAGACTAGTAGCTGCTGGTGGTAGTCCACATGAATGATTAGCCCTAAACAGGACACATATACTATGACCTCTAAAGCTTAGAGAAAAATCAAAGGGTGGAAAGAACATGAGAGATAGAAAAGGGGAAGAAAGCTGCTGGAAATGTCTTCTGTGCGTGGCACAACCATTGCACCATGAACCTGTGGTAGCTGAAGTTGCCTGCTCTGAGCATGCATAACACAGAGCCTATCATTATTCAGTCATGGGCTTAGGGAAGGGCTCATGGAACTCTACTCTTCCTTGTTGAGCCATTGGATACTGGTGAAGGGACATTCGTTGTCTTTAGCTGAGTAGACAGGTGAGCTTACTAAGTGTCAATGGATAGTTCCCAATCAAGTTCACACAAACAGCCCTAGTTACGCCCAGATGGTCACAATACATAACAAAAAGACATGAATGTGTAAAGAGGACCTGTAGGGAACCGTGCAAGGTGACAGGCTTGGAAGAGAGATAGAAAACAGTAGGAGTTAAAGTAATATTAGGAAAATTTAAACAACTTTAAAAGTTATAGAAATATATTTGTGCTAATCTTAAATTCTTAGCTGCAAATTTGGTATCCATTTATAGGATTCCAAGGTTTATGGGTATACTTTCACAGATCTTCTCCAAATCATTGTTTTATCAAACTTTTAACTGAAAAAATTTAACTGGTGTTTTGAATTACATTTATTTTCTTATTGTGGTAGGAGGTTCAAGTGTCCTAAACTTGGAGACAAATCTATCCAAGGTCTGGAACCCAAATTAGACCACATTTGGTGGAAAACTCCTGAATTACAGGAATGTCACTAGGATTCAAACACATAGCTTTTTTTTGTACTTTTGGCTTTATTCTTGAGGATAGTAGAATTAAACTTGCTGTGAGATAGCACTGATTAACAGTTTGCAAAGGGAGAACCAAATCCTATAATAGGATTGTGGCTGTTTTTGGTAACATAATGAGAAAGACTGGGAATTGGGAATAGGCATGCAAAGAAACATGATGTGATCCATTAGTAATGCCTGCCATGGAGTTAGTGACCTGTAGAATGGTCATTCTTTTTCCCTACCATTTAAACTCTAGAGCTCTGCCAATATTTTAATCTTTGACACTCCCATTTAATTTATCTCAATTCACAGAAGGCAGTTGTTAAGCAAATACCTAGTGAAACCATGACATGGCTTCATTCCGTGCTTTTCCTATCCATCTATAAAGCACAGAGTTTCAAAAAGTTCACAAGGATTCATTTTTTGGAAGGACAGTCAGTAAATATTTTGGTATAGTCTCTATTCTGCCTTTTGGTCTTTAGTAAGTGGCTTAGGCTCTTAGAGATACTTTTACTTTACCCTCAGATATTATTTCAATAACTCATTTCCTGGTGATGTTTGAAAGATGGTTAATTATTGTGGGAATTTAAATACAGTGTCAAAATAAATGATAACAGGGTTCTCTGGTCAGGCTCAAGGTTAAAGGCAACCACATTACCCGACTACAGAGAAACATAATCATTCCCTTTCCCACAGATAACGAAGGTCTTCCTGTCAGCCTACAGGAATCTCATTCCTTTCTCCCCCAGTGTAACCAGATACTTGCCACAGAGAAATAACATTCTTCTCTTTGGCTTGGCCTCAGGGTAGTCAAAGCTAGGAAAGGCCAACCTCCAATGCTACAGTAACCACAGAAACCACACAGAGCTTAGGCGGAGCACAGTCATCATTTTCAACACAGGGAGGTGAAGTCACACAGCCTTTGCTCTGATGAAAGCAAAATGTTGAAATACAACATTGGAAACAAATGTTTTCCCAAGGGAGAAAGGTTACATTGAAAAGATAAGTTTCCATCTAGATGCCTGGGTAAGGAAAAGCAAGCCCAACTGAACAGACTGCCATTACAAACTAGACTGTCTCAGTCTCACAGAAGGCAAAGGCAATGGGACACTATGGGGGAAAGATAGTGTCATCTGAAGAAAATAAATCCCCAAAAGAAATATTGAATCACCCGAGTCCTTAAAGAGTGGGGACCCTGAGAGGAAGAGAAATAACAAACTCAGAGACACTAAAAACTAACTCAGCAAAGAAAATTTTGGCTTGAAAGTGGCAATTTTTTTTTCTGGTGACTGAACAGTAATCTTCTAAAGTGAATAGCGAGAGCCTCTTCCCAGCAGACTTGAAAGCTGTGGAAACGCTATTCCTGGCTCGCCAGCTCCACTGATTTAGTCTCACCTTGATGCAACTCTGTAACCTTTCTAGCTACCTCAACTTCCCAGTCAGCCAAGTGGGACATCCGGCTTGCTGTCTGCTTCATTTGCTAGGATGTCACGAAGATTAATTAACAACATTAATATGAGAAATATTCTTCAGGGTAGTCAGGGAGAAAGTGTGATTATGATTATCATTGCTATGGGTTCCCATGTAGAATATTGCCAGAACTGTCCAGAATGAGATGGTAGCAGGGGACTATACCTGGGAGCAGAAAAACAGGCCAAAGATTTTTCCATTGTTTCCCATGGCCCCAGCTCAAGACCCCATCTTCAGTATTCTTGTCCAGGGACTTAAAATTTCCACTGTCATAATAAGTTAATTGTTTTTAGAGTCAAAATGGTTCAACTCCACTGTCTCTCTAATACGTATTGGCTCTGAGGTCTGGGATGGATCTATGAAGTTTTCCCAATCTCAGCTTCTTCATCTAAAAATTAAGCAAACTTATCCCTCCTTGTGTCTGTGCCACAGTCCATGCTCCTGAGATTTGGATGAGTTCTGAAAACTAATCTGACTGTACAAAGACAGCATATTATTCATGAGAAACTATGCCAATGAATTGGAGAGATGACTGAGGTGGTAAAGTCCTGCCACACGGCATGAAGACCTGTGTTCAAATCCCAGAAACCATGTCCAGCTTTGCACAGCGGTACACATCTATAGTTCCAGACTTACTACAGTGACATGAGAGGCAGAGACAGAAGAATCCCCCAGAAACTTGCTGGCCAGTGAGTCCAGCAGATGCACCAGAGCAGCAAACAGCAAAGAGACCCTCCTTCCAATAAGGCGGGATGCAAGGGCGAAGACCTCTGACCTTCACAGGTACACTGTAGTGTGCAGACACACAACAAACAAATCAATAAAGAGAAAATATGCATTAGGCTAGTCCACTTTCCAACTTGTTTCATGAGACAATCTACCAGCGTAAGTGCATCTAAGACAGATATCTTTGACTCTGAACAGTAATCGGAAAGTATGATGTGGCTGTAAAGCTGAGAGCCTTGATACCCAAGCATCTATCTAGGGTGCTTAGGAATCTGTGAGCAGTTGGGAAGACAACAAGAACAGCAACAACAAAAAACTATCACTCCTTCCTGACATGAGGCTTCTCTACCAAGAAGGCAGGGAAATTTTGTTACGCTCTTTAAATCATTGTATCTGCATTAAAAAGAAGCAGAAATTATTCTAGCTCAATTTCTTACTTTATAAAATAGAAAACTAAGGCTCACTGTGACTCTGAAACCTCTTCCTTCCTGATGCCTGGTCTCCGATTATTTCCATAGTACAGCCATCACTAATGTGCAAAATGGCTTGCTAGGTGCTCTGGGTACCAGTCTCCTGAGTCCATCTCATACCCACATCTGTTCCATTCTCTTACTGGCCTGGATCTAAACGCCACATGCTAATCTCACAATCTACCTTCCTTGAACTTCTTTCTGGTCCATAATCTCTACATATTGCTCTCAGAATGACCTTCTACAAGCATCCACAGTCTAACGGCTCCTCGGATCAAATGTCCACTAATGGCCATTGTGTACAGAAGAGTAACCTGCTTACTCTGGGTTAATACAAAAACACTCTTACCCAAGGGGATGACACTCTGCACCTTCCTCCCTGGTGCTCAAGTTCTCGAAAAGGATTGACAAAAATGATAAATGCACAACTTCCCTGGGTTTGCTGTTCATCTTAAAAAGAAATCCAATTACAGTTTGCAATTGCATTTTGGTGAAACATAATGAGCTCTCTTTGGAGTTGCCTTATTCAGATCAAATTACTTGGTGGTAATTTAAAGTACATTACATTTCCCAGATACCTCTCAATGCACCCACGGTGTTTGAGCCCCTGTGTAAGAATAACACAAACATTGGCCTGCCAAGTCTACATGAGTTCACCACCAAAAATCCACTCCATGGCGATCCACAGACAAGTCACTCTTCATGTCTCTTGTGCTGAGATGTCAAAGGTCACCTGACTCCTTGGAAGCAAGTCGTTTCTCAGGAAAAAGATTGTGAAGGAAAATTTACTTCTGAGGACAGCACTACCGAGATGTCTGAGCAGTTCTGTGAGAATGATCGATATTATCAGTCAATAAAATTTCCCAGTCAATCACTCTTATATATTGACATAGATGACACAGGGCCATACGTGACTGGCAGAACTGACAAAGTCTGAAACATCGACTAAAACTCTCAAGGATGACATTTTCATTTAAAAAAAATGGCAGAGAAGGAAGAAGACATAAAATGTTCACAGAAGCTGTGTCAGTAATAGAGGAACAGAACTAAGGTTTGGGGTGTCATAATGTGCCCCAATTTCTCCAAGGAAGTTGAGCACAAACATCAATAGATCAGAAAACCTCTAAAATACTTTTCACTAATGTCAACAAGCCAGAAAGGTCACCTAGGAGTTTTGAAAGTGCAGCCTGACCTGAGTTTCTGTTTTATTGAGCCGGGGTCTCATAAAAGTAGGCTTTTCTTCTTCCATGCCATGAGATCAATGGCCTTCAAGATCCATGTTCTTGACATTTTTCCCTTCAGAGATGACAGTATGTGTCACCGGGCTTCGTCAACACTTGTGTTTATCTTTGATGATTCATCTGCTAGTTGTAAGCGATAGCCTAGATTTGAAAGTGTTTTGGACAATAGCATTAACTTCTACTCATCTGCTTGAGTCACATACATATCACGCCTGATACGTAATTAGTAAACAATGCTTTCACATGTTCAGTTACGTGGATGGCAAGTTGCATTGTTCAGTTACATTATAGGATGGCAAGTGACCTTTCAGGCAGGGGGTCCATTTGATTCCATATTACAGCTGTGGTAAAGAAGGCAAACAAGAACTTAACAGTACAGAACTTGGGCAGCCACAATGAGCTTATTCCTAGAAACAAAGAAGGAGATTGCCTTTGAGAGTCAGAATGCAAAATAAGAACTGTGGGTCAGAACACTTGTAAATAAAAAGCTTTGGTGGAGATAGGATGGTTTCCAAGACAACAACAGGACTCTGAAGGGACTTATTTTACTGTAATCATGGTTTAACATTATATCAATCTTAGAATTGGGAGGGAAGAAAGAAGGAAAGTTGGGGAATTACAAAAACAAACAAGGAAGTCACGAAGGCGAACATTAGCAGTGCCCAGACAACCACTGGCAAAAGCTATTGGATTTAACATGTTCTTATATAACTACATAATTATAATATAATTTCAATATAGGATAATATAATTCCAATACAGTGATGCATAAAGATAGATTTTGCATTGATTTAGGTCTCAGTATATTTATGGTGGCATGGGTACATGTCATGGATTGAACATCCAGTGTTCTTTCCAGATTTGTATGTTGAAACTTCTGGTATTGCTTTTTTTGAGAAGTTATAGAGACTTTGGGACATGAGGCCTAGCTGGTGGATGGAGATCAAAGGGTGATGAGATCTAGCTGGCAGAGAGACATCACTGGGACGTGGGGCCTAGCTCGTGGATGGAGATCAAAGAAAGGGTGATGGGTTCTAGCTGGTGGATGGAGATAACTGGCAGATGGCTCTTCAGATTATGGCTCTGCTTCCTTCCCACCCTTTGTTTCTTGATCCTCCCATATCTGAACAAGTCATGCCACAAGTCCCTGCATCCATTGGCCCAGCAGCCCTGCCTGCTGTTTCTTGTTTCCTCTGGGTACCCTGGGAAACCGAGCCCCATCAGTTCTCTCCTCCCTTGAGCTTCTGATGGGTATTATCAGAGTGGCTAAGAAGGTATGTGATATCTATGTTCCTGTGTCCCTGCAGTCAAGATTATCTCCACATCACCACTGAAAAGCAAAGGCGTTGCTGTGCCCTACTGTCAGTTTTCTAGTTAGAAGGTGTTCTCTCTGAGAGGACCTACCCGGCACATCTGATCCACATCCCATATTTCTCCTCTTCCCTTGCAATGCTTCATTACTTACTTTCCCCGAAGCCTTGCTTCTCTATATTTGTTACCAGAAGCCACTTGGTGCTTCAAGTCTCCTTAAGATTTCGAGTACCAAGGGTTGCACCTCTCTGTTGTCTCTTATAAGCGCACAAAACATCACAGTGTGCAGAAACCCATGGATATTCAATTATTAAAATAAATAAATAAAAGAAAAGAAAATAAACATTGCTTTGATTGATATATGTTGACTCCAGAAAGAGAAGGTTCTGGTTGGGCCAATGTTATTTTTTAACATAATTTCTCTATTGATTCTTTGGGGATTTCACATGTTGCACCCCAATTCCACCTACCTCCCAATATCCCCCATACCATCCACTCATCCCTGCAAATAACCCACCCAGAAGAAAAAAATTCAAAACAAAGCAAAGCAAGCGAACAAAGCAAAGCAAAACAAAACAAAACTCATCATTTCTCTGTCTTTCCCAGCACTCTGACACCTCTGCATTTCTCCTGATGGCATTGGGAGTGGTGTGCCACATAGCATACAGCTTTCTCCAATCAGCTTTACTTGCAAATGTTCGTTGCAATGAGTCATTGGTCTGGTTCGAGGCCTCTGGCTTCTAGTATACCATCATCAAAGTACCCTCACTGAAACTCGCCTTAGACATCCTGCAGCTAACCTGAGTCATGGAGATCCTGTGGTGTCCTTCCACAAGGCCAGTGCCTTCACCACCTCCAGCAGGTCCTAGTTGGGGTAGATGTTAGGGTGGACCAACCCAAGGCCCAACTGTGCACCTGGGCGATAGTTGAGCTGGTCAATCTGGGCTAATTGGGCTGCTTGTCTCAGGTGAGGGGCAGAGACTACTCCTCTATGCCCAAGCCATCAGAGTCAGTTCTCCCTCACCTGTGGGGAGGAGTGGGGCCATATCTCCCAAGTTCAGGGGTCAGCTCTACCGTGCCCTCCCTTGCTGCAATGTCCAGGGAGAGGAAGGGCCCGCTTTCCCAGAGCCAGCAAAGGGCAGGGCTGGCTCAGCATGGCTCTCTGATTTCATAAGTATGCATGGTTCCTATGGCCCCCTGATGTAACACAGGCCACACATATCAACGCAGACCCCAGCCTGCAGCTGGCCCACGTACCCACATGTGGCCATGGGCATCAGTTGAGACTGGAAGACATCCTGGCTCTCTGAGTAGAAGCACAGGCCACTCAGATCAGGGTGGTTCTGGTGGTGGCATGGCCCCTGGACACTAACAAGGCCACAGGTTGTGGCCCCAACCCAGGGCTTCTGAGTGACCATTGGTGGCAACACAGGCCTCGGACTTCAACACAGACTCCAGCTGTGGTAGAACGATAGGACCAGACATGGTCCTTAGCAACAGCTGGGTCTGAATGTCACCATTGCCCCAAGTGGCAGTGCAGGCCACTCAGATCAGCACAGCCCCAGGGGCAGTATGGTCCTCAGACACTTAACAGGGCTTCAGACCTCAGGATCGGCATGGCCTTCAGTGGTAACAGACGGCTGAGCCATCAACAAAGACCCCGGATGCAGTAGGGCCGTGGACCCAGACATGGCCCTCAGCTGTAGCTCTGGCCCAGATGTCACCATGACATTGTGTAGCAGAAATGTTGGCCCCGCCCTCTTGGGGGCTGGCAAGGGTGACACAGACCACGCACACTGGGGGCAGGGAACACAGTGCAAACAGAACCTTCTTCTTGGCGCTGAGAGGCTACCCTGTGGCCAGGATGACGAGCAGCTTCTGCTGCTGAGCATAGGCCCACCTATAGGTTTTATTTCTCTGCACTTGGTCTCTGCCATGCACCTCCGAGCCTATTCCAGCCGTTTTAAGGTAGCCGGAGGGACTGCCGTGGGTGCTGGGAACCGAACTCTTATATTTTTGGTTGTGAGCCTAGCCTTTAACGACTGAGCTATCCCTCCAGCCCTTTGAATAAAGCGAGGCGCAATAAATGTGTACCGCAAAAGAGTCAGAGCAAGTTTGACGAACAGATGTTTTAATAGGAGAGTACTCACACGACAGAGTCAGACCCCTACAACCACGTGAACCATGGAACAGAGAAAGCCGCCTGCCTGCCTGCAACCCTCCTATTTAAGGTCTTGCTATGTCAAAGACCACACCCTAGTGTGCATGGTCTGCGTCACCTGTGCCAGCCCCCAAGAGAGCGTGGCTAACATTTCTCCTACAACATTGAGTAGCATGACAGTCCACTAGGGTCTGTATGGCCCCCAGCTACAACATGGCCCTCAGACACCAACATGGACTCAGGTGGCTGGACGTCCTTACAGCCCTCAATGGCAACAGGAGCCATGGACATCAACGGCTATAGTGCCACAGAACCAGACATGGCCCTTGGCAGCATCCTGGGCCCAGATGACACCAGGGTCAATATTATTCATTTACCTGTGCAACCTCTCAGGTTCCAGAGTGACTTAATAGGTTTAATTCATTTTGCTAGACTGACCGTTCCCTGGGCCTTGAGTAAAGTAAGGATCTCATTGGTCCTTTAAGAAAGTCTGATTCAACTGGCTTCTTCCCGGGTGGTATTATTTTTATACATCTTATATTTTCCTCTAAGTTTCTCTGTTAGCATTTATCTTTACCTGAAGTCTGGCCTATGTTTATATCTTGCAACCATGTAAGTAAGTTCCATTATAAACAAATTGGTTCACTGGAATTCTATCTGAAGCTTTCCCAGAGTTTCCTGAAGTCAGGAGGAGGGTGTGGAATGGGTATTTGAAATCCTCAACTTAATCTGAGCACTCAAATTGTAAAGCTTAAAGGACCACTTTGGGGACTTTACAAGTTTGTGCTTTGGCTATTTATGTGACTGTTGAGGAAGAAAGTAAATGGAGGCTGAAAAACTCTCTTCCATCCCTACCCTATAGGACAGGATGTTGGGTTTGAAAACAGGGTGAAGGAGAAGGCTTGTAGATTCAAGATTCCTTTATTTAGATAAATACCAGCCAAATGCAAGCCAGAGCGTGCCCAGAGGCAGCAAGGCAGGGAAGCCAGAGAGAAGGGCCCCCACATGTCTGCAGCCCCTTAAGAACCTAACATCCTGACCTCACCTTGACCACACCTGTCAGGTCAAGCACACCTGAAGCCAGCCCTTAGGAGGCGTGGTTACAGTGTCTCCCCACAATGGGCCATGATGAAGGATGTCATTGGACAGCTGTAGAAAAAAACAGAGAAAGCAAGGGGAAGAGTGTTGAAAGCTGCAAAGTACCACGCCCAAAAGATGGCACCGGTTTCAGCCTTCCGCCAGCCCGACAGCGAGTGCTCTCTGTGGTAAACAACTCCTAATTTGGTAAAGGTCATGTATCCTCTTAATTCTGCTTGGAGACAACCTATCCTGGCAACCCTATGTGACAACCACATAGGGTTAGGTGATTGGTAGATGTAGACTATATCAGGCCCTGTCTTCCTCTACCCAGGGCCGCCATTTCACTGTAAATCAAGGTTCCCGATTAAACTGTGTGAAGAAGATTCCTCGGTGTTGCATCACTCTTGCTGGTCAAGGGTGGACGCGGCAGAAGAGATGGAGGAGGAGAAGCATGTACCAATGGAGGAAGGCTGGGGAGAGCATGAGCCCTGTCTCATGCAGAGGCATGTCAAAGTTCCTGATGAAGTAAAAGCCCCCTCAATGGCTAAGAATCAAATGTTCACTCTTTAGAGGACACTATTTGTATACTAGAAAATAAGAGATTCATCAAGGGCCCTTCTAAGGGCCAAGTCAATTTACAGGTTTATAACAATGAAAAGTATGTCTAAGATATGGCAGTACCTGCTGAAGTTCACTGAGCTTACAAATTGCTACTCCCTTCTGGTGACTAATTGTAAGAAAATGACAGATTAGGGGAGAAATGAAAGAGTCTAAAAAAAAATCCTACAATTTCACTTTGGCTAGAAATCTAAAGGCTAAAACACCCCAATGTTTTTATCTATGACCATTCACAAGTCTAGGTGCTCGTGAACTAGAGGAAAGAAAAGAAGGTCACAAAGTTCAGTCCACACGAGGACAGGGACAATACCCATCTTTGTCCTCACTGGAACCCCAGTGCCCAATACACAGCCTGTAAAATAGTTGCTTATTTCATTGAGATAGTGTAGAAGGTGAAAAGATGGCTGTGTGGGCTTCCAGATTTAACCATGAGTTAAACCTCACTGTAGATGAATAAAACATACGGTGGCTTGTAGTGGCATCTTACCTTGCCAGTGAACTTGTAGCAGTGGCCACACCTTTTGGGCATGGTTTCAGGTGCAGGTGTGACCCCTTTAAGGTAGAGAAGTTGTGGGCATACACTCTCTTGGGTCTCAGAGAATATCTGAAGAGCAGAGACTGTATTTTCTGGAGCTGGAAGGCCTTGGCGGTTATTTATTCTTACTGTATAAGTTCTTCCCCAATAAAACATTTATCATTTATCTTGGGTCTGGTGAACTCATTTTAACCCTACCTTCAGGGCCTCAAATCTGTAATTCCAGCACTCAGGAGGCTGAGGCAGGATGACCTAGAGTTCTAGGCCAGCTTGAGATGCGTAGCAAAGGCCTAACTCAAAAGCACAAAAGAGAAATGATGCCTTGGATGAAGCCATGGCTTTGAAAGAACTTTATTCAGTTAATCAGCAGTGCAAAAGAATTTCCTTCCTCATACTGAGGACATCCTCTGGTACAATTGCAGAGCTACAGCTAATTCAGTGAATTGTAAAAAAAAAAAAAAAAAAATGGAAGAGACTCCAAAAGCTGAAAGATAAGAAAATGTTATTCAGAGGTCACTAAGGCAGGAAAGGTAGTTATGGGAAATGGCAAACAGAAAAAACAACACCCTGCTGTCCATCCATAACTGAATTAATCATTATCTTTTTATGCATATTAAGCTAAGATGGCAGCAATCACCAGGGACCATCAGGAGAGCATATTTATTAATAAAATTCTTGGAAGAAGAGCTAGGATGGGAAATGAAATGTATGACATATTAAAATAATCAGTAATAATGAAACCCATATGATAATATTTCAAAGTCAGGAAAGTCCATCCATGAAACATGATAATTTAATATGTGATTAAAATGTTATTTTAAAGGGAGAAGAAAGAAGTATCCTATAATATATAGGGTAAAGATAATAACACAAAGGGAAACATCAGAGATATGTACTAGTTGAAGAACTTTACATAGACACTAATTAAACAATTACACTATTAAGAGAGAATGGTCATTTTAGAAGATGTAAAGCAAGTCAAATAGATAGTATTACTAAGCTTCTACCATGTGGCAGACACTTGCTAGGGTCTAGGGAAGAAGTGATAAATAGGGCCACCAGGTCTCATGCTGGCAACCCTACTTTCTGGAACAAGAAAACTTACCCTGCAAGTAAACAGACTAAAATGAAGAATAATTCTGAGGGGTGATAATGTAATTGAAAATTCACAATAAAATATACACAAAATGAAAAGAGCATGCATTATAACTGAACAAGAAAATATTTGCATCAAAAATTAAAGAAAAGAACAATTCCTTAATGATCTCAGAATGCATCCACATATTTTTAGAAACTATCCGTAGGATTCTACAAGCTAAGTGATCAAGTCTCAAACCAACAGGATTTCCACGGGAGAAAACACAAATAGAAAACAAATGTCTGACAGAATGTTCAAGCTAACTTGTAATCAAGAAATGCAAATTTAAGCAACTTTATAACATCTGCTAAGTTAAAAAAAAAAGTTGAAAAAATAAAAACCAGACTCACAGGAAGGATGACAACATAAACACAGCCCCTACTCTCCTCACAAATAATAACTGAAATTACTGAAAATGAGGGAGATGAGGTGCCGGGTACAAGTGCCAGCAGTGGCCTGGGGAATGGTGCCAATCATACATGAGCTACACAGTGGATAATTTCTCCCCATTTCAGCATCCACTGAGAAGAAATAACTACCTTTCCTTAAAAGCAATTGCAGGAAGAAAGGGAAAGGATGGCAGAGGCCATGGGCAGGCCCTGAGCAGATAGAAGATGGTTAGACGCTTATACTTGAGTCCATTTCCCTATGGCTAGGGACAGGGCACAGGCTTGTCAGCAAAGAAAGGATGAGAAAGATCAGGCCACTCATGAAAACTTGCCTCACATTTGGGAAACTGATGGGGACATTGCCCATCTTAGAAGAGAAGTCAGAATAATGGGAGTGTGGGCTTTCTACAGAGTCTAGAGGCAAAGACAACAGGTGAGAGAGAAGCAAATGAATGCAATATGAAGAACAGAAAGACAGTAGGCTGCTCTGGAAAGTATATTTACAGCCACATCAAGTACAAACCCCACAAGCCAAAATAGTTTCTCTTTGCTGGATTGTTTCTAACAGTCTCTTCGTGCTGAACCTGAGGCTGAATAGGAATCTAGAGAGGTACTGCTCAAAGGACTGGAGACCAAGCCACCATTTCTGCAGTAAATTCAGCAAACTATACAAAATGCCCAGGTCCTTAATACCATGGTGCAAGGAAGCCATCTATCTTTTTTGCAGTTGATAAGTACACAAATCCACACACACTATTGCTTCATCCACTTACTCTGTTCTGGGAGGATCTCTGTGGCTCCCAAATCACCACAAAGGCAGCTAACAACTACACACACTCCTTACTGACAAGTAGTGTGTCTGGACAGAACAGTCCTCATTGGAAGGATGATAAGGGACCAGGGTATGGCTCTAAGAGCTAATGAAATAGTGAGAGAGCATTGGGCTGTTTAGACTATAGAATCATAATCCCAGTTCTGCCATTTACTGCTATGCAACCTTAGGTAAAGTCATTAACCTTTCCACGCCTCATTTATAAAAGGAAGGCAATCAGGATGCTTAAATAAGTATGCAAAACATCACCAAACTACTCAACACACGGTAAATATTAGATATCACTGTCATCATCTTTATTTTATTATGCCCAAGCAAAAATTTTGCCACTAATAAAAGATAAATAAACTTCAGAATCACCATCCATGTTTTGTATCAAATATTTCTGACTGTTATCCCAGCCATATGTCCTTCCACCTCCTTCAGACTTTGGCAAAACTGCGTAACTCACTTTGACCATTGAAATGGACGGATGACTTGCATATTGCCTATGAGGGGGTAACGTTCAGAGTTAGTGCATGAGCTGTGGAGCTATTTCTCCTTCAATCACAGTAACTTTCCAGATGGCAGTTACTCAATCAACTAGGACCCTGGAGTGATGATACAGTGAAGGAACTACTTTAGCTCGACTGAGAAATGAAACCTGCTTGTCCTGACACTAAGAAATTGGGATTATTTGTTGCTGTGGCATAATACAGCCTACTGCTGACTAATACAGAGGAAGGAAAAAGAGAAGGTTTCAGAAATGCTACTTCCAGGAAAAGAGTACAGAGGTTTAGACCATAATTGTTTTATAGATCTAGGGATAATGGAGATAAAATAGAAGTACTTTAAGGCATGACATGCTAAGGTCCCCAGATAAGATTAACAGTGAGGTAGCAAAGTCTAAGAAAATGAAAAAAAATCAGGAGTAATCATGACATGAGTTGAACCTAGGCTGAAACACCCTGTGCCATCTTGTTGGAGTTGAGCTTGCTCCCCTGTGGAGTGTGCAATGTAACCATAAATGAACCCAAAGAATGCTACAAAAGCACTGACTTCAGTATTAGAAAGTAACAACCATAAAGACTCCTAACTACTCAGAATGGAAGATTTGCTCAATCGAACTGGGTAGACCTTTGAACTTTATAACAGGGCTGTAGGACACACTTTCAGCACTAATGGAAATGTTCTCTAAATATATTGCTCAGTACAAATGCCCGCAGTCACAGGGTGTCATTGGGCATGAGAATATGCCTAGTGGGAATGAAAAATGAGTATCTCAATGTTGTTTTATTTTATTCAATTTTAATAATGTAAATAACCACATTGGCTTTTGAACTAGACAGCTCATATTTAAAGTATTGCCATAACTGAGGTATTACTACATTAAAAATATTCATAGTTCATCACCAAAGTAGTATATACAGGACATTATTAATAAACTTCTTTGTGTATGTACACTATCTGTGTACGTGCATGCAACTAAATGCTACACCAAAATGTCATTGTTGGGTCCTAGAGAATGACAGCAAAGATTGTTGGAAAGTTTCTGTATTGTCTAAGGTTTTTCAAATGAAATAGTATCTTTATACAGAAATCTACAATTGTTTTGTCATAACATAAAAAGTTATTAAAAATTGGTGATAATCCTACTGCAGGCAAATGCTGGTGGTATTGCAATTCAATAAATTAATTTTGAAATATCAAATGCATTTGTTGATAGCCCAAGAAACTTTTAAAAGAAGAAAATAAAACTTTTCCCACAATTCCAACTCTAGGAAATACTTACTCCAAATTATTTTGCAAGAAGTTGATTAAAACTTTTAAAATGTATCTATGTATTACAATGAACAGAGAAAAGAGGGAAACATTAAAAGTTGATTTAAGATAATAATATGTTATCTTTTATTGCCCTTTAATATTTTAATGCTACTCAAAAAGAACTCTTCATAGAGCTAGCACAAAATGGATATAAAAATTAAATATGAAAAAACAATCCCCTAGTTATCAGTGACTCAAAACAAGGAAGTCTGGTTCATTTCCATAGACCACAGGCTGACACAAAGTGTCAGCTGCCTTTGATGGCTACCTTCTGGATGGTCACCCTTCTCAGCCATCTGTCTTCAGCCAACATGGAAAGCAACAGAGGGTATTGTAATTTAAGAAAAGCTCTGTGTGAGAGAAAGACACTACATGACAGGGTTCAAGCAGAGGGATTTTTTATTAAGGAAAGGAATCATGAAGAGGGGAAAGGGGAGGGAAGAGGTCAGCCTCTGGACACAGGAGCAACAGGAGAAAAGCAAGAGGGGGAAAGAGAGAAGGTGAGGGAAGAGGGAGAAAGAGAAAGAGAAAGAGAAAGAGAAAGAGAAAGAGAAAGAGAAAGAGAAGGATGGGAGGTGTCCAGGATAGCCAAAACAACCCTGTACAATAAGGGTTCTTCTGGAGGCATCACCATCCCTGACTTCAAGCTCTATTATAGAGCCATAGTCCTGAAAACAGCTTGGTATTGGCACAAAAATAGCCAGGTAGACCAATGGAATCGAATTGAAAACCGTGATATTAACCCACATGCGTCCAAACACCTGATTTTTGACAAAGAAGCTAAAGATATACAATGGAATAAAGAAAACATCTTCAACAAATGGTGCTGGCATAACTGGATGCTGGCATGTAGAATACTACAGATAGATCCATGTCTATCACCATGCACAAAACTTAACTCCAAATGGATGAAAGACCTCAACATAAATCCAGCCACACTGAACCTATTAGAAGAGAAAGTGGGAAGTACCCTTGAATGAATTGGTACGGGAGACAGCTTCCTGAACATAATAACGGTAGCACAGACACTGAGATCAACAATTAATAAGTGGGACCTCCTGAAACTGAGAAGCTTCTGTAAGGTAAAGAACACAGTCAGCAAGACAAAACGACAGCCCACAGAATGGGAAAAGATATTCACCAACCCTATATCCAGCAGACGGCTGATCTCCACACTTTACAAAGAACTCAAGAAGCTAGTCTCCAAAACACCAAATAATCCAATTAAAAAGTGGGTACAGAATTAAATAGAGAATTCTCAATAGAGGATTCTAAAATGGCTGAAAGACACATAAGAAAGTGCTCAACATCCTTAGCCATCAGGGAAATACAAATCAAAACAACTCTCAGATACTATCTTACTCCTGCTAGAATGGCTAAAATCAAAAACACCAATGATAACTTAAGCTGGAGAGGATGTGGAGAAAGGGGAACACTTCTTCACTGCTGGTGGGAGTGCCAACTTGTACAGCCACTTTGGAAATCAGTATGTCGGTTCCTCAGGAAAATTGGAATCAATATACCACAAGATCCAGCAATTCCACTCTTAGGCATATACCCAAAAGAAGCACATTCATACAACAAAGACTTCTGTCCAACGATGTTCATAGCAGCACTATTTGTAATAGCCAGAACCTGGAAGCAGCCTAGATGCCCCTCAACTGAAGAATGGATAGAGAAAATGTGGTACATTTACACAATGGAGTACTACTCAGCAAGGGGGAAAAACAATGGAATCTTGAAATTTGCAGGCAAATGGATGGAACTAGAAGAAACCATTCTGAGCGAGGTAACCCAGTCACAAAAAGACAAACATGGTATGCACTCACTCATATGTGGATTTTACACATAGAGCAAAGGATCACCAGTTTACAATCCACAGCACCAGAGAAGCTAGGAAACAAGGAGGACTCTAAGAGAGACTTACATGGTACCCCGGAGAAGGGGAAAGGGACAAGATCTCCTGAGCAAACTGGGAGCATGGGGGAGGAGAGAGGGAGCTAGGAGAATGAGAAGGGGATAAGAAGAGGGGTGAGGAGGACATAAGGGAGCAGGAAGGTTTTTAGGGGGAAGAATAGAGGAGAGCAAAATAAGAGATACCATCAGAGAGGGAGCCAGTATAGGTTTAAAGAGAAATCAAGACTCAAGAAAGGTCCAGAAATCTACAAGGATGACACCAACTAACCATCTAAGCAACAGTGGAGAGGCTACCTTAAATGCCCTCCCCTGATAATGAGATTGATGACTAACTTATATGCCATCCTAGAGCCTTCATCCAACAGCTGATAGAAGTAGAAGCAGAGACCCACAGCTAAACACTGAACTGAACTGGAATCCAGATGCACAGAAGGAGGAGTGATGAGTAAAGGGGGTCAAGACCAGGCTGATGAAACCCACAGAAACAGTTGGCCTAAACTAGCATGGAACTGATCCAGACCCCATGTATGTGGGTGTCAGTGAGGAGGCCTCAGAAATCTATGGGGCCTCTTGAAGTAGATCAATATTTATCCCTAGTATAGGAATGGACTTTGGGAGCCCATTTCACATAGAGGGATACTCCCTCAGCCTAGACACATGGGGGTGGGCCTAGACCTTACCCCAAAGGATATGACAGACTCTGAAGACACCCTATGGAAGGTCTCACCCTCCTTAGGGAGAAGAAAGGGTATGGGATAGGCAGGGTGTTAGTGGGGGGCAGGGGAGGAAGGGAGGGAGAGGGAACTGGGATTGACAGATGAAACAATTTTGTTTCTAATTTAAATAAAAAGTGGAGAAATTATAATAAAATAAAATACTTAAAAATGAAAAAAGGGAACATAATGAGTATATACAGGTGGTGCTCTTAGTGGCTGCAGCTGAGGGTGCATCCTGTCTGAACTCCAAAGGCAGGCCAGTACAGATGCCTGAATCCTAACAGAGAACATCAGGGGTTATGCAGGGAGTTTGATGGCTAAAATTAGAAATGGTGCATGGCCTCCATTCACATTCTATAGAAAAGAACAAAGTCATATAACCCAGGCACTTCAAGGGGTGCCTAAGAGTAACATCAAGGAGTATCTAGCCAGGTTCTGCTGAATGTTCAATTTTCAACCAAATGTGTTTACTCCCCTGACAGGTTTATTAAGCAGGTGTATTAGGTAGGTTGGTGCTGCTGGTGGCATGCCAAACATGTATTTTACAATTACAAAACTAGATGTACAGGACCAACAAATATATGAAAACATGGACAATATCACAAGAAAATGAGCATCATGGATCTCCTCTCACGTTTACTAGGATAACCTTTAAATTTTCTAAGGTAACAAATGACAATGATATGGGGGAAACTGGAACATATGCACAATCCTTGGTAGCAATGTTAGATGGTGCATCTATTTTGAAAAATGATACAAGGCTTTCTCAGGAAGTTAAAAATATAGGTATCCTACAATACAACAATACCTCCTACTGATCTAAAATTAATCGAAGTCAAGATGGCTAAGGGATATTTACATTCCCATGTTTATTGCAGCATTACCCACAGTACAGAAGACGAGAAAGCAATCTGCGTTTCCATCAAAGTGGCTGAGTGAATAAATAAAATGTAAGAATGTACAATGAAATGCTAACCAACTTTTTAATTTAAATTCTTTAATTACTACTCTTATTTACATATCCATCCCCCCATTCCCTCACGCTTCCAGCCTCCCATGTTCTCCACCAACCCACCCTCAACTCCTCCCCAGGGACAGTGGAACCCCCCACCAGGGACCTTCAAAGTCTGTCATATCATTTGAGGGAGGGTCTAGGCCCTCCTTGCTGTATCTGGGCTGCAGGGATAATATCCCTTCATAGGGAATGGGTTTCCAAAGTCCATTTGTACTCTATGGTTAAAGACTGGCTCCACTGTTAGAGGTCCCATAGACTGTCATGGCCTCCTAGTTGGCACCCACATTCAGGGGGCTTGGCTAACCAACCTTTATAAAGAAGAAAATTGCATAATCTATGAAAATAGGGTTGAATCTCAAAGACATTAGATAATCACAAGACAAATATTGTATGACCCCACTTATAAAAGAGGTACCTAAAATAGTAAGAGTCACAGAAGTAGAAAGTAAAGTCATGGTTTCCAGGGTCTTGTGGAAGGCATATTTCAACGTGTGTAAAGTTTCTGTCACACAGATGAGTAAGTGCTCAGAATCCACTGTTGGAGATTTGTGCATGTCACTAACAACATTGTGTTATGCACTTGAAACATTGAAGATAGCTCTCACATGATTTTCTTGCATAATAAAGTAAATTTATATTTTTAAAATTCCCCTCAGATCATTCATATTTCACACAATACTGGAAGCCTAGATTTTATGATGAGACACTCTTTAAAAACAAGAAGTCCACAAGTGGAGTATAAAGACTATCCATGCTCCTACACCCTAGAATCGATTTTTTTTTAACATTTTTGTCAGCAACATTTTGTTACAATATCATATGGCAGTTTACCCATTGCTTTTTCTCAACAAAATGTTTAGAAGCCAGCGCTCACACTTAGCATTCTAGCTCATTTCCTTCAAATGGAATAACTGAATTCACAGCATGACTACATAAATGTCTTATTTATCTACTATCCTGTTCTTATTGCAGCTACTCTTGTTTCTCTCTAAAAGACATAGTTCATCAAATATTCTCATCTAGGCATGAGAGGATATGTGCATAGAAGAAAAATTAATTTCAAACTTGCATAATTTTTATGCATGTGAAAATATGTAAAAAACAAAATGTCAAATTTTCAGATGAATCAAATTTTGAAGAAAGAAATTATATAATGTGGGGTGAAAGTCAATGCCCACAAGTCACAAGAGTAAAAAGATAGACCAAAACCAAGAAGACAGAATTTGAGAAAAATCAAGATTAAATCTTGCATGTGGTTGAGTGGATATACATATATACCCATGGTATACAGATAAACGGAACTGCACAGCAATTTGCTTGAAATAAAATGTCTGAGCCATTAATTAATCCTTGCTTTTCTGTAAGTCAAATAGGACATTATCCAAACCCCCAAGTTTTATATTTATACAGCTATCCTAATAGAAGAAACAAATGTTAGTTCTAAATTTCAGGTCAAAAACCCAGAGCATTCAAATAATCATATTAACATAAACAGAAAAGGAAGCAACCATTTTGCAGACTGTGTGGTAAAGAGAAATATATTCATTGGAGAAAAGCTATGAGAATTCAAACAGGGCTTCAAAATGTTGGATAATATAAAAATATTTAAAAGGGTCAAGACTATGATGGGGAAACCCACAGAGACATGAGTTCAGGTCCCCAGTATCCAGAGAGATGGAACACTTGTTTCGCCCAGATGTGGTTCCCAGTTCCCACAAGGAAGATTACAGCTGTCTGTAACTTGTGCTTTAGGGGATCTGATGCCCTCTTTTGGCTTCTGAAAACAACGCATGCACATATATGCAGGCAAACACTGGTATGCAAACACATAAAATTAAATTTTCTTTTATAGTGTAGGGGTCAGGAAAATAGCCTTAGCTAATACAGGTGCTTGTCACCAGGACTAATGACCTGAGTTTGATACCTGCGATTCAAGTGTCAGGAGGAGAGAACTGACTCCTGCAAGTTGTCCTCTACTTTTCACACGTATGCTATAAAGATCCTGTCCCAGATAGTAAGGTGGAGAGCAATAGAGGAAAATGTCCTATGTTAATCTCTGGCCTTCATATTCATTCATGCTCACATAAGTGCACACACATATGGACCCATATAAAACATACACACACACTAAATATTTTTAAAATGACGAGGTTTGGTTAGTATAATAAATCCTAAGAGCTTAGATACGGATTTTGTTTGTCTAATTATTTACTATTTCTTATTTTAGTGTAGCAGAATTGGTAGAATGTTTTGGAATTAGATAAATCCTTTGTGATATTTATTTTTTACTTTATGTGTATGATTATTATGTGTATGATTATGTGTGTAGTGTGTGTGTGTGTGTGTATGTGTGTGTGTGTGTGCGCGCGAGCGCATGCGTGCGTGTGCACTATACATGTGCCTGATGTGTGCAGAGGCAGAAGAAGTAATCAGATCTGATGGGGGAAGTCCTTCTGTGTATTTGTTTGTCTTATTGGTTGATAAATAAAGCACCGTTGGCCAATAGGAAAGCAAGATAGGTGGAGCTAAGTGTTGAGGAGGATTCTGGGAAATCAGAGGAGTTGCCATGTGATCCCAGGAAGATGGGACACTAAGGCCAGTGTCCTAGGTAAGATAAGTCTTTATAAAATACATAGATTAATGGTTACAGTTGATACTTAGGACAGAGCTAGCAAATGAGAAATCCTAGTCATTGGCCAGCAGCATTGTAACTAACATAAGACTGTGTGTGTTGTTTGGGGGCCCTAGCATGGTGGCGGGGCTCGGGTGGCTGGCGGAAAGAGTCATCATTACAAATGGCGCCCACATGGTCTTGTGAACTTCCACATGAAAACTTCACAAAAGCTTAAAAGGGGATTTTAGAAGCAAAAGAACAGAGACAAACATGACTTCTTGGTAACAGCATTTTCTCGGGTGGTCTCTGTTTTGCTAGAGACAAGCAGAGACTCACTAGTCTCCTTTAAGGGAATCTTTCTGACTGAGCATAAACGAAAAAAACACATGGCTCTTTTAAGAGGCCCTACTAACAATTCAAAGGTGTGTTTGAGCAGATGGCAGTGGAAGTAACCACATCTCCAAGTCCTGAGCACAGCTCCCAGTCCTGGCGGTAAATGTAACCCCAAAATCTTGGAAAGACAGTGGCTTAAAACAGCTGCTGCTTTAATTTTAGCAATGCTGTTTAGCAGATAAAAGAGTGTGTGGCCAGAAAAAGGTAAAGGTATACAATAAAGACAGATTCAGATGAAGAAAAACCTCCAAAGGTTTACATTGTGTTTTAAAATATATGTAGGCTTGTGAGAGAAAAAGAAATAGGATAAAGTGCTTTAAAAAAGAAGAAGAAGAAGAGGAGGAGGAGGAGGAGGAGGAGGAGGAGGAGGAGGAGGAGGAGGAGGAAGAAGAAGAAGAAGAAGAAGAAGAAGAAGAAGAAGAAGAAGAAGAAGAAGAAGAAGAAGAAGAAGAGTGGTTGGTGGCACACATCTTTAATCCCAGTTCTCCAGAAGCAGAGGCAGGTGGATTTTCACAAAGAAACCCTGTCTCAGGAAAAAAAAAAAAAGGAATTAAGAGAAATAGAATAATAAAAAGCCAGGTAAAGATGGAAAATACAAAGTCTGGATACTATATGTTTTTAAATTTTTTTTATTAGTTCAAATTTGGAACAAGTTTGCTTCACATGTCAATCCCTTCTTCCTCCTCTCCCCTCAGCCCTCCCCACAACTCCCCACTTGGCCCCCACACCATCCACCCTCCACTCCCAAGCATGGTAGGGCCCTCGATGGGGCTCCCCAAAGTCCATCGCATCATCCTGGGCTATGCCTAGGCCCTCCCCCATGTGTCCAGACCAAGGGTGCATCCATTCACGTGGGATGGGCTCTCAAAGTCCGTTCTTACACCAGGGAAAAATACTAATCCACTACCAGGGGCCCCCATATGTTCAATCATGTTCATAGCAGCATTGTTTGTAATAGCCAGAACCTGTAAGCAACTTGGATGCCCCTCAACTGAAGAAAGGATGGAGAAAATGTGGTACATTTACACAAGGGAGTACTACTCAGAAGAAAAACAAACAATGGAGTCTTGAAATTCACAGGCAAATGGATGGCACTAGAAGAAACCATTCTGAGTGAGATAACCCAGTCACAAAAAGACAAACATGGTATGTACTCACTCATATATGAATTTTATATGTAGAGCAAAGGATTACCAGCCTACATCCTCTTCACCAAAGAAACTAGGAAACAAGAAGGACTCTAAGAGAAAAATGCATGGACCCCAGAGAATGGGAAGGGGCGGATCTCATGAGCTAATTGGAGCATGAGGGTAGGAGACAGGGAGCTGCCAAAATGAGAGGAGGAGGAGAGGAGGGGAGAGGAGGAAATGGAGGAGCAGAAATGTTGAGTTGGGGGAAGAATAGAGGAGAGCAGGATGAGAGATACCATATCAGAGGGAGCCATTATAGGTCTGAGGAGAGATCTGGCACTAGTGAGATTTCCAGAGATCTACAAGGATGACACAAACTGACAATCTAGGCAATGGTGGAGAGGATAACCTAAATGCCCTTCCCCTATAATGAGACTGATGACTACTTTTTATGCCATCCTAGAGCCCTCATCCAGTGGCTGATGGAAGCAGAGGCTAATATCCACAGATATCCACTGAACTGAACTCTGGAACCTGGTTATAGAGAGGGAGGAATGAAGATCAAAGGGGTCAGTACCAGGCTGGTGAAACCCATAGAATCAGTTGGCCTGAACAAGGGGTAGCACATGGACCCCAGACTGCTGTCTGGGAGGCCACCACAGGACTGAATCAGACCCCTGAACATGGTTGTCAATGGATACTGTATGTTATACGGCTGTCTTTAAATTGTTTGATTGCCAAGGAAAGAGCTGCAGATGCTAAAATGCATTTGATTATAGGTGCTGCTAAATTAATCCAACTTACATATTTTTAAAAAATGCTTTGACTTCTAAATTTAAATATAAGGACAGGTTACTTGGGAAAAGAATTTTTGCTTGTGTTTCCACAGAAAATGTAAAGCTATGGACTCCTTCCAGACAAATATGGTTTGGTGAAGCAAGACCCCCTGAAACAGTGCCCTTGGAGATCCAACATCTAAAACAGCTGAGACAATACAGCCTTACAGACTACAAAAACAAGGACCTGGCCAGGTTTCTGTGTTTTATCATGATTCTCATGGTATGGACATCGCCCCCAACCAGCAGGAAGCAGTTTGGAATGGACGTTGCCCAAATTCCCAAATATTGTTTGTAAATGTTTGTTTTCATTTAAATGGGGTTGGTTATAAATGGCAATGATCACAGTCAATCTCTTTTTAAAGGAAAAAAGGGGGAATCGGATATAGAAAAGAACACTTTACATTGATATGGATTTTCATTTATTGATACAAATTTAAGGTTAATTTTGTTATATGTAAATTTCTCCTCTTGTTTGCTATTGTGTTTATACAGATCTTTTAAAAATGTAATACATAATTAAATACAGATTGTATATAGTCAGTCAAAACTTACAGTTAGGTTAGTCAGGTTTTCTAGATATACGAGATGTATTTGAAATGGATATTCTTCAAACCTTTCAAAGACCTACAGAATATATGGCATTTAAATGGTTTAGGATTTTTCATGACAGTGAGACAAAACTGCTTCTGGCACACCAATTACATCAGAAAGGAGGATGAGCATCAAAGAAACTCAGTATGGAGTTTGCCTTCAATGTAGCAAGATTAGCCATTTGGGCAAGAAACTACTCTTGCCTAGACTGTTTGATAAACTGGACATGCAGGACCCACAGGAAAGTGACTACTGAACTTGCAAAACAGGACAGTCCTGAAGGGTTTCTGCTTCATGGAGAAGTTTGTCAGACACACTGTGGCCTATAGGCTGAAGATGGATGCCCAAACGTTACAGAGGAACTTTGGGTGCTGTCCAGGCAGCGAGATGTCTCTGTCAGATCTAGAGTTTATATATTATCCTTTTCTGGTCTTTGATGGAGTTGAAGACAGATAGTTATGGTTATAGTTTTCTTTAGTTATTATAAAAGATAAGCTACATATAAGACTTTAGACTCACAAAGATAGGATAGATGACAGAATATTTTCTTTAAATCTTGCTAAATGTTAATGCATTAAATATTGTAACTATAGTTCTTACTTGATAACTGTCTTGTTATTTTACTACGTTAATGTTAAAACCCTTCTTTTCATTTAGACAGAAAAGAAGAGATGATGGGGGGAGTCCTTCTGTGTACATGTTTGTCTTATTGGTTGATACATAAAGCACTGTTGGTCAATAGGAAAACAAGATAGGTGTGTCTAAGAGTAGAGGAGGATTTTGGGAAATATAGTAAAGACAGGAATCACCATGTGATCCCAGGAAGATAGGACACTAAGGCCAGTGTCCTATGTAAGATAAGTCTTTATAAAATATATAGATTAATGGTTACCGTTGATACTTAGAACAGAGCTAGCAAATGAGAAATCCTAGCCATTGGCCAGCAGCATTGTAACTAACATAAGACTCTGTGTATTGTTTGGGGGCCCTAGCATGGTGGCGGGGCTCGGGCGGCTGGCAGAAAGAGTTCCTGCTACACAGATCCCCTGTAACTGGAGTTATAGATTATTGTGAACCACCATGTTGGTGTTGGGAACCAAATCCCAGTCCTCTGCAAGATCAACAAGTACTCTTAACATCTTACATTCAAATATTAATTTGGATCCTGTTTCTAGGCGTTAATGGATGCATAGACTTGGGGAAACTGCCATTAATAGTGGACACCACAGGTTCCTCTCCTGTAACGGGGGAGGACAATGTTACTATTTGCATCCAGATCAGGTTCCTCTCCTGTAAGGTGGTAGGATGATATTACTCTGCATCCACATACTGGGATAATAAAAAAGGCCAACCTTTCTTTATGAAGCACTGCCTCTCATATGAGACAAGAAACACACTCTTAGTGGGTATTGGCTAAACTTATATATCACAGATATTATTTCCATAGTAGTTACTGTGCAAGTCCTTACCGAGCACAATATAAGCTCTGCCTGGCCTGAGTGTGGAGGGCATTTGCAATTTCAGAGCTCAGAGTTTACCTAGAATCCACTCAGCTAAACAGTGAAAATACCATCTTTTCTGCCCTCACCTTAATTTGCTTTTTCTTCCATTCTCTTTGACTGGAAGTCTCTCTTTCCCCTCTTAGCCAAGATGCCATTTGGTTTCTCCCCTCCCTTAATATCTAAGTCCTTTAAAAAATCTGTGTTCCCAGCAACCTTTGCCTTCAGCTAACTGGAAGTGAAGAAAGAGTCCCCTCCCTTCCTCCAACACTGATTTTTGACTTGTAATTCCATTTCCACAAAACCACTGCACTAATGCTGATATACAATGTAAATAATTCATCAGAAATATATATTTGTTTGATGTTTATACACTCCCAGTGTTTCTGAAGAGTCTATTATATCAATCAAGGGAATAACAGGACTCTTATTCACCAAGAGCGAATGGAAAATCCTCTTCTCTAAATAGGTAAAAATTTAAGGGCCACACAGATCAACTTGGAAATGCCAAGCACTGACGAAGCAGGGGATTTTAAGGTATGTATATTTTAACACTCTAAGTTTATAAATGTGGAATAAAAGTCCCAGAGCTCTGTAACAGCCACAGCAGACCTGTGTACTCCAGAATTTTTAGACTGGGAGGGAAAGAAAACAAGAATGGCAAAGTCAAGTAAATGGTGGCTACCATTCAAGATGTCAGGTGGCAGTCACCACCCTCAGCATCTCAGCAACACAGTAATATAACCATGTCAACGACGACGATCTTGGCACCCAGGACCCTGTTACACAAATAGCCCAGCCAGACTGCACTCACTTTGAGAATTATGGCAGTGTTGGATGACTATGCAATGTACTTTTTGACATTGCGGAACTTGGTCGTGCATTCTCTGGGGAGTTTCTCCAGCAAGCAGGTAGCCCTGGATATCCTAGGCCCAGAGTTTAAATTTATGTAGCTGAGACAATGCTGAGAATGCAGAGAGTTTAGGTTACACAATGAAGGAAGCAGGGCCAAACTGGGACTCCATTATCCTCTCCAAGCTGTGCTATATAGAGAGCCTCCGGAGAGCAACCTTGACAGGGGCTAGGACTATAGAGATAAACGGTCTGTGTGCATAGTGGTGCTTGCTTCTCAAAGCACTTGGAAGCATACACAGATTTGGCTATAGACAATGTGAAGAGAGCCCTGACAAAGTAGAAGATGCTATGTACTTATCCTTCTTGAAGAACAAGCACCATGCCCTGGAATCCAGAGGAACATTTTGTCCAAGAGCTACACTAGATGAAGTGGAGAGGGAGCAGGACTTAGCTACACACCAGGAGGGAGAGGAAGGAAGAACAAGAGGGAAACAGAAAAGGAAGATAAATGTGGCTTTACCGATTAATTCAACTAAATCAGGAAGAATTTGGACCAATTCTACTTTACTTGCCAATGATTCTATGAGACCGGCATTATTCTGATAGCAAAGCCACACAGAAACATTTTTTATCATTTTTCTGTTTAAAAACAATCTTTTCTCATTTTACATACTAATCCCAGTTCCCACTCCCTCCCCTCCTCCTGCTACCCTCTCTTTCACTCACCCCATCTCCATCCACTCTTCAGAGAGGATGAGGCCTCCCATGAGGAGTTAAGAAAGTCTGGCACATCACTTTGAGGCAGGACCAGGGCTTTCCCCCTATATGTAGGCTGAGCAAGGGAACCCTCCAAAGAGAATAGGCTCCAAGAAGCCAGTTCAAGCACTAGGAATAAATCCTGGTCCCACCGCCAAAAAGCAACTACAGAGCAATATCTCCCTGGAAAGTACAAGGGTTCTTACAAAATTTAACAATGGAAGCTTATGCTATTGCATATAATAGGGGTATTGATCCAAAATGCCAGCGAGGAGGAGGAAAGTCAAGAACTAGGTAGCAAGATGGATATACAAGAAACACAACCCCAAACAACACTGGAAACAAGTGATGAGAGAAGCTACTAAGCACGTAATCCTATTGGTCAGCGTTTTCCCAAAGGCTCTCAGCAGCCTGCTTCATGAATATTGTTAGAAGCAGACGCTCAGTCAGGGATTTCAGTACAGAGGGCTAACAAAAGAGCTGCTCTCCTGGGGAAATAGATGAGTGAGTGAGGAAGTAAGGAAAGAGAAAAGGCCGAAGCATAACTAGATGTATTCCCAAGTGAAGACTACCAGTGCCCTGCTCCACAGGGTGCTATGGGAGTAGAAATGGCAGTCATTTCATCTTGAGGCAAGAGGATGGGTATCATTTGTATCTTGCATCTGTCAGCTAGTTGATGCTCCTGAAGGGTAGGAGACATCTTCTCCCAGTATGCCTGGATGAAATGGATCTCATAGACCAAGGGTAACTGTCTGTAAATGCCAGCAGGTACACTCTCCCGGTTTCAACACTCACGGCCTGTGCAAAGATGTATGTGATCACTAACGTGGCATTGCGTCTTGCTGTGGAGGACTTTGCAGAGCCACCCTATCCAGAAAAGCTGGGTTTGAAGTGAGCATGATAACAAGGAAGTCGTAAGACGGGATAAGGGAAGCAGTCGTTCAAAAACAACTTCATTGGTAGAATTGGGAGGGGGGATATTTGGTTCATTGCATATGGGAACCAAGGAGAGCAAAAGTGAGCTTAGCTGATAGACATAAGAAGATCAGAATCAAGCCCAGGATGGAAAATTCTGGAGGTCATTTTCCAAAACAATGAAAGTAAGGAAAAAGTAGGGATTGTGGGAGCTAGGATTTCAACCTGGGCATTTTCAGTTTGAAGAAAGAACGAGTACCTCCTCCATTACCTGGAGTTCCAGGGGAGCTTGGGGACCACTAAACCAAGAGGAATCGAGCTAGGGTCAGGAAGAAGCAGGAAATTTAGCCATTGAGCTCCAGTACTTGCCCCCCCCCCACATTACAGCACCTCTGTTGTCTTGGTTTGAGTCCACAAATACCTTTTGAGAGAAGGACTAAGGCACCAGTCCCATACTGAAAGATGGCGCTGGGGAATGATATCAGAGACAGCGAAATGGTCAGAGAGAAAGAGGTACAAAGAGTGTATTCAACAGTTGTTCATCTATGGCTGGGTGTGGGTGGTGCACGCCTTTAATCCCAGCACTCGGGAGGCAGAGGCAGGAGGATTTCTGTGAGTTCGAGGCCAACCTGATCTACAGAGCAAGTTCCAGGACAGCCTCCAAAGCAATGCAGAGAAATACTGTCTCAAAAACCAAGAAAAACAAAAGACAAAACAAAACAAGAAAACGGTTGTTCATCTAGGTGACAACAAGGCATGAGGGACTGGAGTCTAGTTGGATTCTTTCTGTCCTGGCCATCAGTTCCTGAAGCCACTTGTGCAATAAAACTCTGGGGCTTAATATCAATTACAATTGTTTGGCCAATGGCTCAGGCATATTGTTGGCTAATTCTCTCTTATAAATTAACCCATTTCTATTCATCTGTTATTGCCACAATACACAGTGTGAAGCTCGTTTAGTTGTCTATCAGAGCTCAATTGCACCTTATCCTGAAAACCAGAAGCAGTGAGTTTGTGGGGGAGAGAACCATGACTACTTTACTAGGGCAGACCAACCCACTCAGGTGGCATGAAGCATTATCAGCACCTACTATTCCAGTTTCTCCACTGTTTCATAGGTTGAATTCTCATGCAGGCGTTTTGAAAGGAAAGCTATTTGTTGGCTCCTCTGGTCTCACCTCTCGTCCTCCATGTAAAATTAATAGTGTACTCTAGGGACATCCCTCCCGTTATCTAGTCTTGGCAAAAAGGGACAATGGTAGAAGCAGGATAAACTCTGCCACATTGATTTCCTGTGTGAGCCTCTCTGTGCCTCCAGGGAGCCGTGGCTGTTCTCGGTGACTGTTAACAGTTACATCTTTTAACCCCTCGGTCATCCTGCTGGTGCGAATCCAACAGAAGCTCCAGCTCCAATTATTTCTGAGCACCTAGCTGGGTTGAACTAGAGTTTATGTTCAAAACTGCACTTTCCACCAGGGCAGGGACAAGCAAGGAAAAACGTGTTCAATAAAGCCTGGGCTACAGCCTGGGCAAGGAGGCAGGCAGGTCCTATATCCAAATTAGCTGGGCTGCTGTGGCCATCAATCAAACATGACCTAAGTTCTCAGTGTGTATATCAAACCTGGACCCTGCTATCAACATCACACTGAAAACCTGTCCCCAGACGTTGCTTAGAACAACTAACCCTGCAAGTGGCCAAAGCTATCATTCCATCAAAGTACTATAATCCCACAACCTAGAGTGGAGAGGCCAAACAGCCAGCTCAGTATTAAAAACGTACGGCACTTGCAAGAAACAAGTCTCTGTTTGATTGAGTTCTTGAACGTTCTGGCCAAGTCTCTTACCTGCCAAGACAAATTAGATGTAGAAATGACAAAAAAAAATCAATGTTTGTCATTTTCTTTGCAGATCTCTAACTATTACACCATGGACAAAACAGGGTTATTATTTAATATTGTAACCTTTTCTTTATCTTGATCCAGTGCCCAGGGAAGCTATGATAATTTTCCAGTTCCTTGTGTTTAGGCCTAAAGTTCCACCTGCCATACATGGGAAAATGAGCTATCACTATTGGAGGGAAAGTTGCATTTTCTACAAGATGAACCACAGTTTTAGGTGGGGAGTTAGTCAAGTTCAGGGTGTTTCTTGAAGCCCAGTACAGGGGGGACAGTCACCTCAGTACCAAGGCACTGCACTGTTGTCTTTTTGCCCTTTCCAAGTAGGAGGAGCCCCACTAGCCAAGCTGCCCCCAGACTCTGGACTTTAGGGAAAACTTAGTGGATCCATTGTGTCCATAACCTGGAAAGGCAAGCCAGGCATTGCAGCCATGGATACTTGTATTTCTCTCTACACTTCCAGCCACATGCCTTTGACTGCCCTGGAAATGCTGATCACAGAGAGAAATGACCATGGTACACATTCTAAGAAAGGACCCTGGTAACTTTAGAAAACCCTGGAAAAATAAGTCCTACTATTAGATTGCTTAGGGGTTATTAAAATGTTTTGTAGACGAAACCTCACATGGGGGCCACGTATAAAATCATGAACTCTGTGAAGTGGTGTCTGACACCTCATCACTTGGTGTCCCCTAAACTCTGAGGCAACTCCAGGAGCCTCCATACACAGAGCACAGATCTTGGAGAAAGCAAGTCTGGTGTTCAGTGGCTTTCCAATGGGACCCTGGCCTCACACGCAGGGGCCCTCACTGGAGACCATTTTTCTGGTTGTCCCGGAGCTCTCTGCCACTCTCCTCTCGAACCTCTACTGGGATCAAGAAAGACCATTGCAGAGCCACTGTTGTAGTCTGGGCCATAGGATAAAGACCTTGAAGAAAACTGGGGCTGGTGCCCAGTATGGATTGGTAGACAGAAAAGATAGACAGAAATGCAATAATCTTGGAGGAAAAATTACAAATTAAGATTATAAACTAATTAAGACACACTAAGCCTTATTAGGTTCTTCAAGAAAAGAGTGGGCCCTGCTTTTTGAAGTAGAAATTAGGGTCTTGGTAGAATTATCTGAGGCAGCCCAGTGACGGACCTGGTACAGGTTTTATGTGTCAGAACCCCCTGTGGCATGTGCCTACAGGTTCACTTTTCAAACTAGCCTCTCAATCCTAACAGGCCGCAGGGTTTCCCCGAAAGGGCTTGCCTTCTACACAGCCTTGAGGTTCTGCTGTTTCAGCTACACAAATAGCAAATATTGAGCAGGTAGGGTGTTCTACTCATATTATGGAGAAGCCTGATATCACAGAGTGTAGGGAGTCACCCTAGCCCAGTACACCCTAGCCCCCCCAATAGTCCTGGGGCAGGTACCAGGTGGACCCGGGGACTCGCCCATAAGGGCGTGGTGAAGGAAAGCCGGGATGACGTAAGGGAGCTTCTTAAGGGGCTGCACGTGGGGACGCGGGCCCCCTTTTGTTCTGGCCGCGCTGGCTGGGTTCTTAACCTAGCTCTGGCCTGTGTTTCACCCGGCTATCCTCTGAAATAAAGAGACCTTAATCCAATAACAGAGTGTCCGCAGGCATGAAGGAATGAATGAGGAACACTGAAGAGTATCCCAAGATTCCTTCCTCATGGGGTAAAAGAGCTTCTAGTTGGTTTACAGAAAAGTCTCCCTTAGTCACAGAGTTCAAGGTCAGTATCAGGATGCCTTTGACCAACTTGGATATCAAACTGTATTGCAAACCACTTAAAACTGAGGCAGGATCCAGAAACCAACAACTGTGAGCTAATGCACTGCTGGATGCTGCAGAAGTTGTTAGAGAGGTAGTATCTGCCTGTTCATGTATGTCCGTGCACACACAGACGTGTATTTTAATACACATTTACACATTTCCGTAGATGTGTATATAAAGACATACACATGGATGTTTTTCTCCCTATACATCCTCCCTCCCCCACCTTCTCTCTATTCCTCTCGGTGAACAAAAGGCAAGACCCCCATGTCTTTTTCAGTGTCCAGCATCAGCAATATCATAACCCAGACCCACTCAAATATTATTTTATGACTTAGGGAACTATATCTCTGGTTTGACCTTTTTGTGGTCTTGGTAAGAACTCAAGCTGTCCCAAGTTAACCTGTGCCTTTTTTATCTAGTGTGCACAATTACTCTCCAGCAATTAAGAGAGCCCCTAAACATTTTGTTGTTTTATGTTGCACACTTTTGCATCGTATCTGGTACTCTATCACACTAGTGTTAGTTTTACATTCTTTTTCTCATTGTCCAGAAATACTGAGTTCTCCCACTTTTCCTTGAACTATCTTTGCCAAACTTTTGGTTTCCTCACTAAGGAACAGAATGAATTTTGACATGAATTCATTACATTTTCTATGAAAGCCTTTCCTCTAACTTAATTTGAAAGTTATACTTTGAAAGTAGGCAGCTACATACACATACTCTGTTGAGCCCTTCAACTTGCGTCCAATGCCTGAGCCCTCTACAAATCTTCTACAAACCCTTCTCTTGATGCTGGAAATTTCCATATTGGAAACTCATTGTGGAGATAAGTCTACCATATCATAGCACCTTGGATGTTATGATAAAATAGATAAAATGTTACTCATCTGGGCTCTGAGGGACCAGACTCACGGAGGAACACATCTTGAAGCAGTAGGGTCAAGAGAAGCTGTACTAGGGAAGACACAGGCACCTACCTACCCAGCAGGAGCAGGATTCAAGGTTGTATGGTATGGTCCTGTTATTTAGAGATGAGTGAATGAGTGGGTAAAACATACATAAATAGTTGGAGACTGGACCTACAACATGGTATTGATCTTATTTTACAAACATATCTAACCTTCTGGAAGAATACCTGTTGCCTACTGTGTACATCATTGACGTGCAAGGTTCAGAGACCATCATTCCTCTAGTTTCCTTTGACTGTGACTTTGACAAAGTCACGTGCAATCTGCTTCAAAGAAGTCATCGCCTCTATTTGGAAATGCACAAGCTCTCTGACCATTGTCCTACTGAGAGTGTGGTTACTTACCATGGAAAGTCACCCTGGTTCCTCCTTTACTATAGTCAGGGGCCTTACTTCCTGTGAGATTAGCTACAGAGCAACTAACTGAGCAAGCAAATTGCAGGTCTAAAGTCAGGGGTATGTCCCTCTCCCATCTGCAGCTTGGGTCGCGCACAAAACCAAAGTCAGCATTTTTCAGATAGTTCATCAGCAATAGTAGGAGACCTTTCCAGGAAGGTCACCGAGCCACTAATGCAATCATGTGTGTGAGTGCCCCCAGTCAGGCTGAGCTAATTTAACATGAAGTAATCAGAGATAAGAAAAATCCACCGGAGTCATAAAAGTGTACACATCAGGGACTCTGCCCTGGAGGAAGGTGAAGTTTACTGGGAAGTAGAGATGGGTGAACCAAAACGATAAGAAAAGTGAACCAGAGAATGAAATGAAGATTTTATGAGAAGTTAAGATAAATAATAGATCAACTCTTTTTCTAGCGTAACGGAAGAAGTCAACTAAGGACTCAGAAGGATTTTGCCAAGAAACGAAGGAAAGTTACTTGCCAAAGGAGCTCAGCATTGCAGAAAAACAAGCGGATGGATGAATGCATCTTTTCCATGTTCGCCAGGGAGGAAGGCATACTTAGCCAAGGCAGAGTGCTGTCCTAAAAGGACAAAAATGGAGTCCGGAATAAAAGGAATCTGAACATCAGCTTAGGAATATTAAAGTCAGGGATTTCCAGGGCTGGAGAGGTGGCTCAGTGGTTGAAAACACTTTGTGTGCTTCCAGGGGACCCAAGTTCAGTTTTCAAGCCCCCTGTCAAGTGGCTCACAACAGTCTGTCACTCCAGATCCTGGGGATCTGACACTTCTGGACTTCTCTACCTGCACTCATATGCAAATACCCACATACAGACATACCATTTGTTTAAGATGCTTTCTTTTTTCCGTTGTATAATTTTAGCTTCTTTGTCAAAAATCAGGTATTTATAGGTGTGTGGATTAATACCAGGGTCTTCAATTCAATTTCATTGGCCCACTTGTCTGTTTTGTGCCAATATCTAGCTGTTTTCATTACTATAGCTCTATACTAGAGCTTGAAGTCAGGGATGGTGATGCCTCCAGAAGTTCCTTGATTGTACAGGGTTGTTTTGGCTATCCTGGGTTATATATATATATATATATATATATATATATATATATATATATATATATATATATATATGATTTTTTTGAGATAAGCTTGTATCCTGCCACATTACTGAAGGTGTTTATCAACAGTATGAGTTCCCTGGTAGAATTTTTGGGGTCACTTATGTAGACTATCATATCATCTGCAAATAAAAATTTGACTTCTTCCTTTCCAATTTGTATCCCTTTGATCTCCTTTTGTTGTCTTATTGTTTGTCTTGTTCCTGTTTTTAGCAGAATCACTTTGAGTTTCTCTCCATTTAGTTTGATGCTGGCTGTTGGCTTGCTGTATATTGCCTTTATTATGTTTCAGCATGGTCCTTGTATTGCTGTTCTTTCCAAGAAGGGGTGTTGGATTTTCAAGATCATGAAGGGAAAAACCACAGAGAAAGCTGACTGGAGCTAATGGGAGCTCACAGACTCTGCACTGACAGCTGGAGAAGCTGCTTGGGAGCAAACTAGGCCCTCAGAATGTGGAAGACAGTTATGTGACTTGATCTATTGCAGAGGGTCCTGGCAGTGGGACCAGGACTTATTCTAGGTGCATGTACTGGTTTTTTGGAGCCCATTGTCTATGATGGGTTGCTCAGCCTTGATACAGGGGGAGAGGAGTCGGTCCTGCCTCAATTTGGTATGTCAGACTTTGTTGACTCCCCATGGGAGTCCTTACCCCCTCTGAGGAGTAGATGGGGGGTGAAATAGAGGGAGGTGGGGGCAGAAGAAGGGGAGGGAGGGGCAACTGTCATTGATATATAAAATAAAAAAAATTAAATAAAAAAAGAAAAATGAAAAATAACTATACTGGCAAGAAATTACTTGCTGAGATTTAATTTGAGAAATAGTTTTGGAAACTATTGTAAAGACTATTTTCAAAAAAAATAAATTAACAAAAATCTCTTGTCCAAAAAAAAATGACAAAAGTACTAGAAGAAAATAGAAGCAAATACTGGACCTCACTGGGCTGAGTCTTGGGAGGAAATGACTCAAAATAATAAATATAACAATAATAATAATATTCTAATTGCTGTGTAGGCATGGAGAAAGTTCTTGGGGCCTTTCCATCTTGGGAATGTAATATTCCATGTTCCACAATAGTACAATACCAGAGGCATCTGACAGGGAGAAGGAAATCGTCTGGGAATTCCTCTCTTCCTTGCTTTTTCCTTCTCCTTTCCCTTCCTAATCCCCCCAAACTTGGGTAGTTTCCCTTAAAAACACTCCCCTAACAGGTCACTTATATTAAAATCTTCTCACAGCCTCTGTGACGATGAAACTTAACTACGATACTGGATCTAACTAAATAAAAATGTGAATAATTAGTTTGTAGAACTGCAGACTAAATAGTGTTTTCAAGTTATTCTTTATGTATACATGCATATGTAAATATGTAGCTCTTTCCAATGGTGGGAACTGAATTATGTCCTCTCTGATATTCATATGTTGGAGTTCTAAACTCATTTCTCAGAATGTAACTCTATTTGGAGATACATTTTTTTTTTATGGAGATAAATCTTAAACGAAGTACACTGGGGAAGATCTTACTCCCATCTGAGGAGCTGGTATCCTAAGAAGAAGTTGGGTAGACAGTGTGATACAAACAACAAATATACACAGAGGGACAACTAAGTAAGGACACTGTGACAAAGTGATATTGACAAGGCAACAAGACCTCAGTAGAAACCAAAATTGTAATATCTCGAAGGATAGAAAAGTGATTTTCTCAAACTACCAGCCTGTGGTATTTTGTTACTGCTGCCCTAGAAATTGTATCATACAAATGCAATGTACATGTGAGGAATAGATATATTTCTCTAGCTTACACATTCACATGACAACAGATTTCAGAATATAATACAAACGTATGCAAATCATCCTACACCATTAAAACAATGTTTAGTAGTGTGGTGGTTTGAATAGGTTTGGCCACCATAGACTCCTGTATCTGAAAGCTTGGCCCATAGGTAGTGTCAGTATAAGGGGCGTTGGCCTTGCTGGAGTAGGTGTGGCCTTGTTGGGGAAGTGAATCAGTGTGGTGGTGGGCCTTGAGGTCTCATATGCTCAAGCTACCCCCAGTATGGTACAGTGTTCTGCTCCTGCCAGTGGATCAAGATACAAAACTCTCAGCTCCTTCTCCAGCACCACGTCTGCCTGCACTACATGCCTGCTGTCATGTCCTGCCATGATAATAATGGACTAAACCTCTGAAATTGTAAGCCAATCCCAATTAAATGTTCTCCTTTGTAAGAGTTGTTGTGGGTTTCATATCTCTTCACAGTGATAGAAATCCTACCTAAGATAAGCAGCATGGACAAATGATGAGTGCCACAGGCCAAGGCTGGGAGAGCAGTGATGACAATTGGCACTTCCTGAAGACTTGGTTGCCAACCAGGATTGTCCTCAGCACTCAACGAGCTGTTCCATTTCGTCCCTCATCAAGCCAGTGAGGGGATATGATTATCTCCTCAGGTAAGAACACGAGACACAGGATAAAATAAGCCTGCAAGTGCACTTTGCCAGCAAATAGCCAGCCTCCAATGCTTCGCCTTCAACAACAAAGGACTGTTGCCAGGAAGTAAACACTGAGGGTGTTTCCCATTGCTGCTTGCTTTCTCCCCTGTCCTCCCCTTTGCATCCATCTTACTAGGAATCCGCACAACTTACTGTCTGTCCTTAGGAGAGCAAACATAGAATGGCAGAGGAGAATCCAGTCCATAAATTAAACATCAGTCTGAAACTAGGTGAGAAATTCATTTCCCTTTTTTTGTTAAAGGGTGTCAAAAGATGACAATACCATTATTCACCAATTCCACTGCCAACCCGTAAGAAATGTTGGTTCCCAGCATTAAGGAAAGTGCCAGGAAATGGACAACTTCCCATCTTTCTGGTAAATGGAGGCTGATGCTAACTTTCTATGGGCTAATTTGTTGACATATGTCAAGAGTCTGAAACTGTTCAAGTCAGTAAATCTTTTGATCTGAGGATTTAAAAATCTTCTTAAAAAAAGAATAAGGGATGTAGGTTAGGGTACACAGTAAGAGAAGTTTAATATATACTAGAAGTATATATGGTATCTACACTATCTATATATATGTATATATATATATATATAGATAGATAGATAGATAGATAGATATAGATATAGATAGATATAGATATAGATATATATTACATATATGATAGCAACTAACAGAAGTCAAATATTTAGTTAAGGAAAAGTGGAAGGATTATATTTTGTCTACACCTAAGTTACTATGCAGTTATTTTAAATTATGCCACAAGAGAATATTTAGCACCATGGAATGATCATGATACATTATACAGTGTGATTTCACTCTCATTGTGTTTTTAAAAAACACATCTATATCAGGCATGGATTTGCTCTTTCCATGCAGGTGCAAGAGCTATCACATTTCTTCTTTTTTTCTAATTTAAAGAAAAGCTGGCTTAGAACCCCATCCTCTGAAAGGAAGTGCCATGTAAGGAACAGTTGGGGCTCCCCCACACAGATACCCATCTTTATTTAGATCATCCTAGTACCTGGAGTTTATATGGTACTGAAAAGAGAAAGAGCTGCCTGGTGTGGGGCCATGGTCATCACTTCTGCGGCAGGAGATGCCTGAGAATGAAACTTGGGAATGATGAGGGTTGCAGTTGCAGAGATGCCCTGATAGCGATGGCCTCCTCACAGACATGGCCTTTGCTATTATCCTCACAACTGTGGTGGCTGGAGGTCTCTCTCTGGAGATTCCCCACTGTTGGGATGCTCAGTGTGAGTGACAAACATAAGTCTCTGACCCTGGTGCAACTGTGATTGTTCTCCTCTCGGTAACTTTTACTACTCTCTTGTAGACCATTCCACTTTTCTGTTTAAGCAGCAGACTCTCTCTCTACTTCTCTTGCAGGGCAACTCTGCTCCAATTCCATGAGAAGCCTAATGTTTCCAATAAAGTCCGTGGCTGGCTATTTCTTCCATGACTTCATGAACCCAATCAATGATCAGTTTCCATTCATCAAATCTAATGTATGTGTGTCTACACAGTGAGGATGCACCCCACACAGAGATGAGCTTAACCCCAAAAACTGTACTATGAATGGCTTTTTGTTATTTTTGCTTTGTTTTGACAAAAGTATGCATGTATGTGTTAAAGCAGAGTGAAATGAGAGGCAGTTCACATACAGAAGAAAGGAAGAAAAAAAGAAAGACAGACAGAAAGATGATGGGGAATGTACTTCTTTGTATGTTCATCTTATTGATTGTTGAATAAAGTACTGATTGGCCAATGAGGCAGCAAGTTAGATGGGACTAGGAGTCAAGGAGGATTCTGGGAAATGTAGTAAAGAAATGGTGATCCAGGCAGGAAGTGACATAGCAGGGAGACTCATATTTAAGCAATGACAAGCAGGAAGTTGTTCCTTTTCCCCTTTGCTCTTCCCCCTGCTCTCTCCTTGGAGCCACCGTGTGATCCCGGGGATGAAGACACCAACAGAAGGTGTCCAATAAGATAAGTCTTATAAAATATATACATTTATGATAATTAAGACTGAGCTAGCAAATGAGAAATCTTAGTCATTGGTCAAGCAGCATTTGTACCTAATATAAGTCTCTGTGTTGTTTTGTCCACCTGCAGAATTCAAGCAGGTGGAGGAAAGATTTATCGTAACAGAAAGAGAAAGAGGAAGGAAGAAAGGAAGGAAGGAAGGAAGGGAGGGAGGGAGGGAGGAAGAAAGGAAGAAAGGAAAGAAAGAAAGAAAGAAAGAAAGAAAGAAAGAAAGAAAGGAAGGAAGAAGGAAGGAAGGTTAAAAATAATAACTATTCCTAGTGCATTAACTGGCTTTTTGGAGCCCATCCCTGATGGAGGGTTACTCTCTCAGCCGAGATACAGGGGGCAGGGCCTTGGTGCTGCCACAGATGATGTGACAGACTTTGATATGCCCCATGAGAGGCCTCACCCTCTCTGAGGAGTGGATGGGGAGATGGTGGTGAGAATGGGAGGACCGGAGAGAGAGGGAACTGGGATTGGTATGTAAAATAAGATTGTTTTTAATTTAAATGAAAAATATAAAATAATAATAATAATAATAATAATAATAATAATAATAATGATAATAATAGAGTCAATGAGATGTCTCAATGAGTAAAGGTACCTGCTACCAAGTCTGATGACCTGAGTTCAATCCACAAAACTCACATGGTGGAAGAAGCAAACTGACTCCCTCAAGTTATCTTCTGCCCTACACATGTACACCACATTTTCCTTTACAAATGTTCATCAACAAAGCCATGGTTACCCATGGCTCCAGCAAAGGTCAGTCTCGGATGTGAGCTCAGAATTCCCTGGAGAGAGCGGAGAGGTGGACGAGAGCAGTGACAGTGTCTGGCAGCATTTTCTGCACACTGAGTTCATCTGACTCTGGAAAGTCTTGTGTTCATTACTAAACACAAGGATTGTTGGACCCAGATGTATTTAAGTGGTCCTTGCTCTTTTTCTCATAATGCCCTTTGTCACCATGAAAGGGGGAACAGTATTTTTAGTAGAAAAGGGAAATCTTGATGCAGTAAGATGTCCAAGAAATGAACTAATATGCTAACTATTGGCTCCATGTCCAGTTCCTGCTTCCTGCCCAAGCTCTGCATGTACTTGGCTTGAGAGCATGCACAGAGACAAATATCTATGCTTGGTGGACATGGAGACACTGTTAACTGTTTCCAATAGTCCATCCACATTAAGATAGTACAAAGACAGTCTTTTGGTTTAAAGTCATGGTTGCAATAGCAAAATATCCCACCCTTCCTCCCCAAACTCACACTGTTCCAAAGCTGAGTTCATTATTGTGGTGTCGCTCAAGGCTAAGTCTTTAACTAGTTCAATATGGATTGAGTACTATAAATGACAGCCATTGGACTTCTTTTTCTTTGTAATAAAATGTCTGACTCAAAATAAGAATATAATGAGTCTCCTTGTTTCACTGAGTGGCTATTTCTCTACCTAGAGCGTGAGCCCTGAGATGTCAGGAACTTAGACTAATGCCTTTGGGGCACTCCAAGTTCACCGTTGAAATTAAGTAATTAATTAATTGTTGAATCAACAAAGTAATCAATTCCCAACAAAAACGTGTTAACTGACTGGGGCAAAAAGAACTAAATTTGTGCAATGGAAATATCTTAGCTTCAACAGTTTGAGTCAAATTTGGGTTTGTCTCCCAAATTTTTGTATCCCGATACACAAGAGGAAATCCTTATCTGAGAGAATCATGAAGACTCAGTTCATAATCATGAAGTGTTTGACATATTTAATAAATGTAAGGTACCTGAATCTTCGTAATGTGTCAAAATGTTAACTGAGCGTGTCTATTTACTATTTTCAAACATTAGTTTCTACCATTTGGAGGTGTTCAGTGTATTTGAGGATTGTTCCTGAAGGTGGTCACGTGAAAAGCATCTGCCCCACCCTGTCTTCCTCCCTTCCTCCCTCTTTGCTTCCCCCAAACACATACTCTGAAATATGATCCTTTGTTCCTACCCAAACTCCTCTATAATTTGCCACCCTTTATCACCCTTACCAGAGATCAATGCAGGAGGAATTCCTTTTTTTGCTATTAGATGTTGAACCTCTCAGACCATGAGCTGCATGGAGCAACCCTTAACTCACAAGGATGTTGTTTCAGATATTCACTCTGGTAACACAAAGCTGACCAACAGGACTGTCTTTAAATCACTATGACATTGCCCGAGTCTCTATGGCATTGTAAAGATTCAGTTGCTGTGGAAAGTTGCTAAAAGAGTACTTGGCACATTGCTTCTGTTTCTCCCAATTTCATTATTAAGCTAATGGATGAAGCCGAAAGAAAAAGAATAGATTAACCAGGGCTACCAACCCCCATGCAAGTATATCTGAGTTGTTAGCTCCACAAATACAGAGACTACCCCTGCCCTGAAGTTTAAGATATTTTAAAAATAAAATTCTCTTAGTCTCATGTAGAACTTTTGCCTGCTCATCGATGCATGTAGCAATGGCTCATTTCCTAGCCCTTCGTGTAAGTAGCCTTGCCCATATGACTAACTTATCAACAGCAAGACTAACTAGCAGTGATCAGGCACACCTAGATCTTGTCTTCCCGGGAGAAAGATGTTTATCCTCCCTTTCCTATTCCCTGCGTATGAGATTCAGTCTTAGCCATGAGCCATTTTGGTCAATATGAGCAACAGCACTTTAACTTGTGGAGTGCTAGCAGACTGTAATATAACTGTAGTAGCTAACATCTTGCCTTGCCAGTGAATTTGTGTTAGTGGCCACACCCCCTTTGGGCGTGGCTTCATATGCAAATGTGACCGAAGGTAAAGAAACCTGGGCTGCCTCTCTCTCTTGGGTTGTGGATCACATGGAAAGGCAGAGACTGTATCTTCTGGAGCAGGAACACTGGGGCGATTCTTTATCTGTGTAAGTTGTTCCTCAATAAAACACCCATTTATCATTTATCTTGGGTCTAGTGAACTCATTTATACCCCGCCTTCATATAACAACAGCTGTCTCAGTCTATTCTTGTTGCTATAACAAAATGTGTTAGACTGGAAAATCTATAAACAGTATACCTTTATTGTTCACAGTTAAAACCAACGTGACAACAGACCTTGTGTCTGGTGGAGGTGTCATCCTTGTTTCATAGATGGTGACCTCTTATGGCCACTTGACATCTTCGATTAAATAAAGATGCTTACTTTGATGTGTTTTCTAAGGTAGAAATGTAATTCCACTTTCATGACTTAATCATTTCAGACTCGGTAGGTACCATTTCATAACTGTGCACATTGGGAATTACATTCCAGCATATGAATTGGAAGACATACCAGCATCCACACCGTAAGAGTATCCTAAGTTCCTGAACGAAGGAAGAAACCGTACTAGTACCAGAATGGTTATATTTACTCATCCAAAGGAGAAAAAAACACCTCCATTTTCTAAAGTGCAGATAGTTTGGGGCCTTTACTATTGCAGACAATACAAAATCTGATTGAGTGTAGAGATACTTGGAGATCTGTGATTATACAGGCTCTATTAGTCTTATCTTCAGTTCTTTTTCGCCCTCCCCTAAAATGGTCCCAGCCACCACACTAAGACTTAAAAGCCCGACCTGCTTGGTAAATATTGTTTGTTTCACACTTGTTTGCCCTTCCATGGATTTTAAGACCACACGGATAACCAATCAGAACCCAGTTTACCCCTCACTTTGAAGTGAAAGCTCACTTCAAAGGCAGTATTGTCTATGAATAAACCCCTGGTAGATGACAATTCTCAGGGATTTTCCCTTTGTCTGAGCTCTGTAACAGCTGCCCATATGCCATCTGTTAAAATTAAATCCCTCTGCCACCTTTATCCAACAACAAAGTTACTAGTAGCAAGAAACATAGTTTAGATATATTTATCAGATTTTTGTATTCTTATCAAATTTTAGAGGTAATTTCTATGCATGATACTAACCATGCTCTTTGCTCTCAAAAACACTTCTGTTCTTTAATGGTTTGCTTATAATCTTCCCTACAATATGATGTCCTCAAAGGTAAATAAGTATATCTTAATAATCTCTGCATCCACTACATATAACTCATGAATGAAATTTAGGAAATGTTTACTGATAGATGGATAAATGAATCTTAGTAGCAGCCTCGAATCTACAATGATGGTAGTACTTCATGGCTAAATGCCCAATGGCTTACTGTGGGTTGCCAAAGAGAAAAGCTGCTTGTCTTTGTCCGTTCATTGTAAACAGCATAAGCTTGACTAACTGACTTATGCAATAAGATATTTCAGCATCCTATAAAGGGGAATTACAATGAGTTGTTTAGATATGACTTGTCAACACATCCAAAAGAAGTCATAAGAGCTGTGTGGTCACTCTCCAATATTTAGATGTGTATCTTCATGGGAGCTCTTAGTTGCCTAAGACTTGGATGAACAAATATAACAGCCAAACAAAGAACATGGTCTAAGATATCTATATTAAAAGGACAAGGAATATTTTGAATGATTAAGCCTGGGACAAATACCCATACTTCAACTGTTAGAACCAGTAGGTCTATGCATTTTACTGTAAGTAACTAGGTCATATTTTTACCTCTGTAGGAACTGGATATAACTAGCTGTGAAAACTCCACACAAGCCCCAGAAAGAAGGGTGATATTTCAGAAGATTATATGTATGTGTGCTTGCATGTGTGTTATTATTACATATTTATGTTATATTACATACACATATATATTTAAACCTCAAAATATATCTATCACCATATCACAGCTCATAGGTTCATTTTACTCAAAGCTTTTCTAAGACCCTATTCTGATTTTCTTTTATCCCTATACTTGTCTCTGTTGTTATCTTCCAGTTACCCAAAAGCCTTTATTCAGTGTCTACACTTGAATTTGAATTAAATGCTCACTGAAATGGCCCAAATTTACCAAACAGAGTAAAAGGGCATCCAGAGATTTGGAGAACTGCTTTACTTCCCATGTCAAGTCTATAATACAGGGTTCCTGAAGCAAGTCCCTGGAGAAGTCACATAAAAGTTTTTAAGCATGCCTTAGTGACAGGAAAAAAATTCAAGTTGACCTTATTGACTGGCCCGCAGCAACTTGTCAAGAAAGCAGTTGGTAATTAATCAAGTGATTTATCTTTTAATTGAGATCAGGGTTGTTCTGCAACTTCAGAAGACACAGAACTACTCCAGCCATTGAAAAAAATGGGCTCATTGAACAAGTTAAAAACCCTAAAGTCTCAGAGTTCCTGGTTTGTCCAATTTTCCAGTACTCTCTAGTAAAACAAAAGTTGCCCAGGGTTGTATATTTCGAAGTTCAAAAATATGAATTCTGGATAGAAGGCCAGAACCATACTATTCTTCCCATGCCCTTGTCACTTTCTATCGTACTACACTCAAAACTCTTTGCAATCTTGCCCCAGATTCTATGCAAGATTGCCAGACTGCCTTTGTCCTGCAAGCATTCTTCCTCTGCTTTTCTCTCCAGCCCTTTCTTGGTATTTTTTTTACCATTCCAGGGATCTCACTAATATGGCTACAGAGCTTTAGAGTGTGCAGTCATTTTCCCCAGATGTTATCTTGTACCACCACAGCACTAAGAGATAAATATCACCCTTTGCTTTGCATGATGAGGAAATGTAGATTCAGAGATTACAAAAGAGTTTGCAGTCACATACAGAAACACAGCATGTCTCGCATCCAAACCTGCCACTGGACAGCTAGTGTAGCCAATTAGTGAACCCTGGATTCAGTAATAGATGCTGTCTCAAAGGACAAGGTATAGAAGGAGAGAGGAAGAACTGTTGGCCAACTCTTGACCTTTACACACATGCCAGCATCAAGCATGCACACAGACACACACACACACACACACACACACACACACACACACACACACACACACACACACACACACACAAATCTCCTTTCTTCCCCTGTGACACTGACACTAATTATAACCTGATTGCTGATCTTGACTCACCAAGTCTGCCATCTTGAAGATTTGAGACAGACCTATTTGCTTCTGGGTTCTATCTTCAGAAAGCCTGGCATAATGTTTTGGTGTTTGTGTCAGTTAGGTTTTTATAGATGTCACAAAATACCTCAAAAAAACACACTGGAAGAGAAAAGATTGGTTTGGGTTCCCAGTTTCAGATGTCTTGGTCTATGCTCACATGGCCCCATCACTGGGGAAGCAGGCATTTACATCCTGTACTTGTAGTAAGCCTGGTGGTCTTGGGAATTCTGCCTCATGGTAGGATCTTTTAGTCAATTTTAGAACAGGTGTGTACTCTCATGAACACGGAGAAGGAGTGTACCTCTTCCCATTTCTTGTTTAGAGTTGTGCTTTTATAACTTACAAGCAAAACAAACAACTAACAACAGATGGTGATAATCTCTAGTTGTGTAAATTTCAGAGTCTAAACCCAGCTCACTACTACTGGTCTTTCTACACATCGTGTAAGTGGCACTGGGAATGCCACTCCCCCTCCAGCCTCCATTACAACTTGATAGGTCTGCCTTGTGTGCCCTGTGTTGGAATTCCCAGATCAAGGACCGTAAAAACCAGACAGTGATGGGTGATGACACTATTCTTGCTCATAACCTTCAGAGGAGAAAATGTAATATGTCTGTGGCCAGGTTTTTCTGAAAGATACCAGGTGTGCAATTTGCAAGCAAATGACAATCGACATGAGTATTGATTGCTCCGACCAGCTAATTATGAGGTTGCAATTCCCCGAAGCCCTAAGACTTTCCCCCTATTTCCCATACTCGACATCTCCCACAAGATCTCACTCGTTTGCCCTCAATTCATCCCCAGAGAGGAATATCTTCTCCTACCAGCTTTCCCTGTGTCCTTCTCCAGCTTGCTAGCCTCTTAATAGCTGTCACCAGATTTCCAAGGGGCTTTCAGCTTATTGCATAATCACCCCTTCCTCGGAGACTGCCCTGGCTCCTGTCATTACCTCAGGGTGTTGGAACTTCGCTGTGAGCTGCTGACAGACCATTAGAGATCCCAGCTGTTTCTGAGCCCTAACAACCTCTGTCAACTGGTCTCCTTCCCAGAACAGCTGCGAAAGCTCTGGCAAGGAAGGGTGGAGACACAGTTTAGCACGATAACAAATCAGTAGGGAGTGGCCATTTTCCCAAGAAAAGCTATGAGGCAGTAGTAGCTACCCAGCCACACCACACCCCACTGCCCCCTAGGCAACCAACCCCCAGAAGAGAGGCAAATTTATGCTAACTCTGTGTGAAAACCCCTCTTAGCCAAAAGAAGGAAAGTGAGAACCATAGCCCCACCCTTGCTGCCAGAAGGGCTGGAAAAGTTTCTTGCTGTCTCCAGGAATCACAAAAGGATCATCAGCAAATACAAAAAGATTATTACCCTGCACACATATTGTGTAACACACGCTCATTTGCACCAAATTAGCCATGTAGAAGAAACAGTATTAGCTGACACCTAGTCACACTCTGGGCAAAGTACTCAACACATGTTTTCTTATGTATTTTCATTGCAAACCATGCATGGTGGAGGCAGCCAAGCTCCTAAGAGGTTGAATAATTTGTTTAATATTTCATAATTCAATGGAAATGGAGCTAGGATTTGAACTAGAGTCTCGTTAAAGAATACAATCTCATAATGTAGCCAGCTTGTGGATCTTACCTATTTTCATAGCAACCCACGCCTGCCCCCCCCCATATAAGTGGCTTGAATAGCTTCCTTTTTAATGAAGCCATATTCCTACCATTTTTATACATTTTTTTCTTTGATTTATTTATTTTTATTTTATGTGTATTGGTGTTTTCTTTGTTTTTGTTTTTGTTTTGTTTTGTTTTTTTGCCATGGGTGTTGGGTAGCCTGGAACTGGAAATACAGACAGTTGTGAGCTGCCATGTGTGTGCTGGAAATTAATTGAACCTGGGTATAATAGGTAATTACCAATACGGAGTCAGGTAGAAATATAAGGGTATTTAATAGGGAAAAGCCTTACTTACAGAGCGAACCAGCCAGCCGGTGGTAGTCTGTACAGCAAGAAGCAAAGAGAAACCGAAACCGAAAATGCAGACCCCCTACTCACTCTGACCACGCCCTCACAAGCCCTCAGGTACTCCTGTAGCCAGCCCCTAAGAAGGCGTGGCTACAGCTTCCCCTACACCTGGGTCCTTTGGAAGAGCAGTCAGTACTCTTAACTACACACTGAGCCTTCTCTCCAGCCCCTAATCATATCATTTTAAAATAATATATTTATTTGAGAATTTCATAAACATATTTTTTATCATAGTCACCTTCCACTCCTAAAATCACCCCATCTCCCTACCCATCCAAGTTTACATTCTCTTTTTAGCCCATTAAGTCCAATTTGTACTGTCCAATTACTCTCAGATGTAAGGCTATCTCCTGGTGTGTTGTCTTCTGACCAGTGGTCATACCCTTAAAGCAACCTGGCTCTCCCTATCCTGAGTGCTATCAATTACTCCTCTTTTCCCTTCCATGCTGAGACTGTTTTTCTTGAGCATGAGCAAGTCATCAGTGTAGGGGAAATGTTAGCCACACCCTCTTGGGGGCTGGCACAGGTGATGCAGACCATGCACACTAGGGCACGGTCAGTGAGGTAGCAAGACCTTAAATATGAGGGTCTCTCTCTGTTCCATGGTTCGCCTGGTGGTAGGGGACTGACTCCGTCTGTTCGTCCAACTTAGTCTGACTCCTTTGAGGTACACATTATTTGTACCCCACTTTACATCAGTATGCTATCACAACTGCTCTGAGTTCATATATACAGCTGCCCTGTTAAGTCTGGAAAAGTCTGTTTCCTTGTTTTTTAGTTCTGAAAATATTTCTTCTCTTTCATGATGGCCCCTGGGCCTTTGGGGAAGGGGTACAATATAGTCGTCCACTCTCTTATCATTGGCCAATGAAATGGATCTATCTACCATAAGAAGAAGATTCTCCGATGAGGGTCAGAGAGGCAACACCCTATTGGTAGAGTGATAAATCAGGATGAGTTGGTTTAATATGTTCATTTAGCAGAATAACAGTAGTAGGGTCTCCTCTTGAGCTTATGACCTGTCTAGCCACAGGTTCTTGATCCTGATAACAGAGCCAGGCACGGGTTCCATCTTGTGCCTATGCTGTGCACCTAAATACCTCCCCCCAAATTTGGTTACTTCCATAACATTGATGCCATTATTGTACAAGTAGACAAATTGTACTTGTAGACAAATCTTATCAGGACTGTCATTATTGTCATCCACAGGATTCACTGCTGAGGAAGACTGCAGATGACTTTTCTACTCTACTGTTCTACTTTGCTACCGAAGGTCACAGCACCTTCCAGAACTGTGAAAGTGAGCCAGTACTGATGAATCTTCCGGGGTTAGCTCTAATGGTATCTCTGTGTCCTATGACTCACACATGTACTATCTTCAGCAATAGGGTAACATAAGGTTCTGGAAGATAACCACATGTGATGGCAATACTCCATAATGTTTGGTATTGTCTATGGGAACTCATCAGCTAAAAACTCCAAAAGAGGTAACCCATTTCTGGTATTGGAGTTTTTATTTGTTAGCCTCTGGTGTTTAGTAGGGAGAGTGCCCACCCATGAAAGGGTACTTCCTTTCAAATCCTTAACTTCAGCACTTTCTTTTCCTAAAATGTCCTTTACTCCTAATCTTTTTATTAAATAACTTTTAATAATTTTTCAAGATTTATCTTTATCCTCATGAATAGTAAGAAACAAAATACAAGAAACGTCTTGTCCCTTGTCCAAAGGACATTCTCAATAATTTCTTCTACTTTCCTTATTTTATTTTATTTTTGAGACATGGTCTCACTATGTAGCTCTGGCTGTTCTGAAACTCACTATGTAGACCAGGCTGGCCTTGAACTCACATGCATCTGCCGACCTATATCTTTTGAGTGCTGGAATCAAAGGCATGTGCCAGGTGACTCTTCTACATTTTTTTTTGAGACAGGGTTTCTTTGTGGCTTTGGAGGCTGTCCTGTCTAGCTCTTGTAGACCAGGCTGGTCTCGAACTCACAGAGATCCGCCTGCCTCTGCCTCCCGAGTGCTGGGATTAAAGGCATGCGCCACCAATGCCCGGCTCTTCTTCTACATTTTTAAATGTCTCTGATACTGGCTTTTGTGGCACCATTCTTTATGTATAAAAGCTTCTAATTACTCTCTGAACTATGAGAGGTAAGAAAAGTGTGGTGAGGAGCCTGGAGAGATGGCCCAGCATTTAAGAGCACTGTCTGCCCTTACAGAGGTCCTGAGTTCTATTCCCAGCACCCACATGGAGGCTCACAACTGTCTTCAGCTGTAGTCCTGAGAGATCGAATGCCCTCTTTTGGTTTGCAGATACGTATGAAGACAAAACACCCATATGCATAAAATAAATAAATCTTACTTTTTTTAAAAAAAAAAAAGGAAGTATGTTGAACGTCTCATTTTCAAGGCCTCAGAGAACATTGCCTCAATATTTCTGCCAGTTCCCAAGAGTTTTATACCACCAGCTCTGTTCCATCTCCTATCTTATTTCCTCTATTATTGCTTTTGTCTATCACTACACCACTTTGAAATGAAACTCAATACCTGCTCTGCTTTCCACAATCAATATCAGTTTTTCATGTCTGTCATAGTTTTGAGGGGAAGGCATCAAATAAAATCAAATAGCATAGCACTCTGCCTCTTACATTCTCATTTATTCCTTGCTATTCCCCCTGCAATGGCAGTAGAATTCCCAAATCCTTTGCATATTCTATGCAGAATAATGTCCTCCAGAGATTCAGTACCAAGTGCCATCAATGTCTTGTAATAAAGATACTATGAGGGACTTAGAGTTGACTGTGAAGGGTAGGTAGCTAGCATCCCACTCAAAGTCTGCTGTATTTAGGATGGATTTAGTTTAAATGCTCAGTGTTATCTAATTAGGATGCAGAGATAAAGAGCATGAAGTAACATTTTCTCCATTGTGATGGAAATCTGTCTACTGGAGATTTTTGGACGATAGATCAGATAGATCAAAATTACAAAGAATAAAAATTGAAACAAATGTTTAAAGGATCTTACCAAATCTGCAATGTATGATATAATTATAAAATAAATATATTGACTCTCATAAACAAAAGAAGACATACATAGTGATCAAGAATAATACGGATATTATTTTAAATAGAAAACATGAAGTTGGTATCACTAACTACATTAAATGCCAATGGCTATTAAAAATCAAGTTAAATGATCAAACTTGACTAAAACAACTAACTGCATCTTTATACAAGCGATAGAACTTGGGAGAAAGTGTGAAAGCAAAAGGATGTTTTACAAAGCATTCTATATAAACCCATTCAAAAGAAAACTGATGCGGTAACATTAATGTCAGTAAAGTCAACTTTAAAATTCTTTGTGTAATATAGCATGCAAAATAATGGATTCCCTTACGGTATTCTCATGTATTATTTTCTTCCTTTTCACCCACCACTACTGCTGTGTATCATCCCTTTCTCACTCTCTTGATGGTGTCTTTTCTTTCCCCAAACAGCCCCTTTAGCTTTCAAAACAATAAAATTTAAAAACAGAAATAATAAATATCAAATAAAGAAAACATTTTAAAACATTAACAAAATTAATAAACTTAAAACTGATTGGGAGAGAATTACAGAATCAAGGAAAAGTCAGCCATCATTACAGTTGTCAAGGAGTTAAAAGAAGGATAATGCAACACAATTATTCTATAAAATGCTCTCAGCTAGAATATATAAAAACGTTCTATAAACCAATAAGAAAAAGAAAGAAGTAACACAATGTTCACGGGAAAAAAATCCTTAAAAGATAAATCATGTAAGAAATATTTCCAAAAAAAGGAAATATTTGCAAATGTCAATAAAGAAATGTGTATATTAGACATCAAGAAAATCAATTCAAAACAGATTCTACCAGATCTACAGGAGGAACCCTAAACTTAAAAGAACTTATTAGTGAAACCATATTGGATTGGGACAAAAACAATTAGAATTCTCATGCATAGCTAGGTGGAGTAAAAGATGATGCTTTTTGGAAGAGTATTCATCTGTGCCTATTAAAGCAAGTATGCATGTTTCTGTGACCTGCTGGTTCCAATCCTGCATATCTGGCCCTCCAAATACACACATAGGTCATTAAATATCTATACAAGAATGTCCTTATTGCAAAATATGTGAACAAGAGTTCCCATACAGGTTCCCTCCGTTGCAAAAGTCTAAAACTAGAAATAACCAAGTATCTAAGAATATAAAAGACACATCCATAACCACAACCAATAATATGAATCTTACAGAGAGTGCTGGGCCAAGAAAGACAGCAGATTCATGCTATGTAAGTCCATTCTCATAAAATTGAAAACTATAAAGTTAATCTATAGTGTCTCATGTGGTGTGTGCTGACTAGGAAAAGGCATAAAATGTCCTTCCAGGGTACTGAAATGTATTGTTTTGATCTGAGCGATAATCTCAAAGATCATCTGTATAAAAATTTATTGTGTACTGTACCCAGGATATTTTACTATTTGTGAAACAGACTCCAGTTTAAAAATCTACAAATACTACATTTATTAATAACATTTCTTAAATAAAAATTATTAGTCATGGAAAACAATAGCCTAATGATAAATAATAATAACACGCCTATTTATTTTCCATAAGACTATAGGCTCCCTCAGCATAAAACTGCAACTGAGTCACAATTACACTATAACTTCCTGGCACGTAGTAGGTGTCCCATATGTAATTACTGTATCTACAGAACTAGAGTAATGTAAGAATATAAAAGTACATCATTCTGGCTCATCCGATGGGACAGTCTGAATATCTACCTCTAGGAATCCACTGGTCCTACTGAGCTGGGTGAATGGCAAATCATGCCAGCTACCATATGGACATAATCTCAGTCCTGAAAAATACTGCCCAGCCCAGCAAAGTTCTGTTACCCAGGGATGGTGAGATATAAAATAGCATCTTAACATGTCAAGTAGCCTCTGTGAGGACTTGGAAAATTTAAAACGTAAACAGAATTCAAGAGAGTGGGGCAATAGCATAGGCAGAAGAGAAGTGATTTAAGATTTTTTTCAGTGATAAAGATAAAATATTAAAGATAAAAATATTAAAATTCTATCTGCAAAAAGTATATTCTCTAGCTATCCATCCATGCTGACTAACACTTTCTTGAAGAGTTTGAGGAAATGCCCCAAATTCTAATCAAAGTCATTAAGGAATAGGCTCAAGGAAAGACGGACTATACCACGTTATGTAGTCATTTTCCTTCTGCTGTAATAGATTCCATGACCAAAAGCAACTTAAGGAAGAAAGGGTTTGTCTTGGCCTACAGTCCCTCATGGCAGGCATCATGGAACAGCACCAGGAAGATGGTATAGTGACAGGAGCAGGAAGCTGGCTGGTCACATTTACCCACATACAGGAGACACACACACACACACACACACACAGAGAGAGAGAGAGAGAGAGAGAGAGAGAGAGAGAGAGAGAGAGAGAGAGAGAGAAGAACCAAGGCTATAAAACCTCAATGCCCATCCTCAGCGATTCACTTCCTCCAACAAAACTCCACCTCCTAAAGCTTTCACTGTCTTCCCAACAAGTGCGGCTAACCACATGTTCAAATGCACGAACCTATCAGGGTCATTCTCATTCAGACCTAACACCATGTCTCATCTCTCATAGGCTCATGGCCATCTCATAATTCAAATTCATTTAGTTCAACTATAAAAAACATGATGTGATGGCTGAAAATTGTCATCAATTGGCATTTATTGATCACTTTGAGGCAGCTATCTACTCTGCGATATACAAATAACTCAGGGTAGGCTACCTGTGCTGTTCAGAGACCCTAACTCTCAGTGGCTTAACTTAAACATTTTTAAACTTCACTCATGGTTTGGAGGAGGTTTTTGGTAGGAATGGACAGAAAGATCTCAATACACACTTTCAGTTAGGCCCTCTTTTAACATTGAACTCTTCTATGTCTATAAGAGTTCTTAAATTAGTTGATGGCGAGAAAAAAAAAACAATGGTTTCACATGGAACATTATTGAGTCAGTCTGAAACTTACATATCTTAAGTGTGTTTTCATATCCCATTGACTAGAATGAGAAACTCTTCCTGAGTATCAGACATGAATGTCTGTACATTACATCCTATCAATACTAAATACTTTGTCGTATGTCAGTAAATGCTTACCCCCTTTCTTAGAGGGTAGCATAGAGTGCCCTAACCCTAAAGAAGGGGAAGCTGAGTGCCAGCTGGATAAATGTATGAAAATGTTAAAGAGAAATTCATTAATTTTTACAATTAACATTTATTAATAACTGCAAGTGCCATGTTGAGAGACACCTGTAATGTAAATATAATATATTTATCATAGTGGATTAATAACTTGATTTTCAGCTGTATAAGTTTCAGAGAATGAGTTTGAACTTGCAAATGGAAAACTAGATTCTAAGACACAGTGACTCAGCAAAGTCATTTCCTCCTCCCATGATTCCCTAATGAATGGCCCTAGGTACTGCTGTCCTGGTGCCTATAGATACATGCTTTCCAGACAAACTGAAACAAATAGAGATACATATATACAGCAAATGAGCACTTTCTACCAAGTGAAGTTCATAAATTGAAAAGTTTTAATACTGACAATGCTATGAAATATGTATTACTATGAAGCTACTAGGACACCAAGATGTAAATAGATTTTCTCCAGGGCTGTACAGTCAGAATTGTACAGGATGCACATTTATATTTTCAGGGGCAAATTTTCATTCAAAACTTCTTTAATTCTAGAAATTGTTCATTGGTCAATTACACTGAAGACAAATTGAACAAAGATGATAGATACCAACAATGCGGTTGGTATATAGCTTTCATGACTGGTCCTTCTTGAAGTCACTCACACAAACAGAATAATCAGTATAATTCAGTTGTCACCTCATCTTCCTGGAGGACATGGCACCTCTTCATAGAAAATAGCTACACAGGAAATGCTTATGAAAGTAAAATTATTTCAATTATATTAAAATGAAGGATCTGTCATACTACATTTTTTTCCTTTTGTGTAGGTCCATACAATAAAATATAGCTAAGCATTCTATCTAAATGATCTCACTTAATTTTCATAAATTCTTACAAATGACAAAATTCTGCTGGAGTCTAACAGGTCATAATACCACGTTTTAACACAAAGTCAAAAAGTGTGATATCTCATCAACTATAAATAAAACCCTCTGGGAAATGCTTCCACGGCTCATTCTGAACATCTCTCTGTATGACAGAAAAAAACTGCTCAAGGCTTTCAATAATACAGGCTTCTGGAAACACAGGGCTCTGCTTTCACGCTTCTACCTTTTTCCTTCGAAGAAAGTCCACTTTTGTGAAGCATCGGTGTGAACAACAGTCACAAGAGGGAAGGGCAATGGGATGATGAGGAGGAGGAGGAGGAATGACATGGTCCTATAATTTTAGAAAGAGTGGGGGCAAGCATTAGATTTCCAGCTTCTATTTCTCACTCTGCTTCCATTTTTATGCCAGCAGCTCTCTCTACCCTTGGCTTCCTTAATTACAGAAAGTAAAAAAACAAAAATACATTCTTGGTATATAGTGCAATGTCGTACTTGAAGGAAAGTTCCCATGTTGTGGCCAGGGCAGACGCACCACATTTTAGAACTCGAGTTGCATTATAAAAGATTGGTTTCACATTCTCTGGAAATACTTTCAGTCTCAATTCATAAGGTCTGAGAAGGCAAAACTGCATGAGTGTGTGGACACACCAAAGATCAATGTAGGATATTGATAATGGATATTGATTTGGGGGGAAGATGATTGTAAGCGTCGTACCAGTGAAAATTGTGGCTCATCCTGTCCTTTCTCTCCCTGAATTCCTTCCTCATTAAATGTCTCACTGCACCAGATGAAAGGTTTTATGCATTCATTGCTAGTGCCCTCAGTATAAATTACTATGTATGTCACCCAACAAGAGGAAGAAGAAGGCCAAGAAAGGACTGTCTGTGTCACCGGCTCTGTAGTCCAATTGTTATCTCTGTATTCTGATATTCACATGAATGATTTTGTATTTGGGGAATATAGTAAAGGAAAAAATGACATAAAAAGTGTCTGGGACCTTCTTAATGCTGTGAAATGCTATTGACCAGGATAAACACTAGCCGAATTGGACTCACCCAAACAGGTCTAAGAGGTGCCAGAGAGTTCCATACAGCCTGGACTGCAATGAAACAACCAGCTACCCCAGGACATGGAAGCACCCCAACTTCCCCCCACCCCAAAGATGATCAACACTCCCTAGGTTAGCTGGAAGCAGTCTTGGCAATTCAGCACCCATATCCCTGCCCTACCTGACACCCCTGTTTAATCTCCCACCTTTTTAATAAGAAGAGGTGAGATTATTGATATCCTGGCATTATGCTGACCCCGCCCCATGAAAACTGGCCAGTTATGCACACCAGCATTCAGGTAGATACTTAGACAGATCAAAGGGCCCTGTGTGGCATGGCCGTGTCATGCCTTACATGGCTGCATAAGAACTCTGGACGCATGTGCAAACTTTCCCTTTTAAGTTCCTTCCTGTTCCCCCCTTTATCTATACTCTTGGTTGGCCAATACCTACCCCTCCCTTTGCTCCTTTTCCCCAATAAAGTCCTTGTGGGTTTTGTTGAGTGTTATGGTTCATGTTTCATCCCCTGCAGCTACAGCAAACAACAATTAGTGTTTCAATACCAGTATTCCTGTCGAGAGAAATCCCCAATTGCATTGATAGTAGTGATTTTAGTTTCAGCACTGGAATTTCATAAAGCATCTTGGGAGTTTGCAAATGGACGGACTTTTGACTATAGACCATTTGTTTCACAAATAATTCCAAGAACATCAGCTGCTGCTTCTTCAGCTTGAAGAAGTGGACCAATACTGTATAAGACTTAATGATGCTAGCACAGCAGATGTCATCAGAAGAAGAAAGATATTTTTTAGTCATGGTCTCCATCATGCAAAATCCTACATTTCCCCCAAACACAACTAGTTTTTCTTGTTGGGTTCCCAAATGTCTACCATATTCTTTTGCACTCCTCCTTCATGAAACCTGTACACATCTGTGAGCCTGGGTTATTACACACTGATATTTTCCTCATGTCCCTCAGCCTGTTTGCCATTTATGGACCAAAGCTGCAATCTAAAACCATCATCCCTCTTGATCTAAAGTAAGTCACTCAGAAAGCTGATGACTGAAGACTCTTGCCTCTACTGCTCTACATGAACACCCAGACATGCAGAATTTGCTTAGATTCAGCGAAGACATACCTATTCCATTACACACAAAAGTATTGATGCGAGCTCATATAACTCAATGTTACACCACATTCCCAACACTATTTCATTTAATTGTAAGGAGTTATGATAAAGTAAAAAACCTTCCAAAAGTGCCTAAGGCTGAGATCTGCCTTTTTAATATGTTTTCCCATTCTCTGTCCTTTGCCTGCCACAGTTGCTCACTTCTTAAGCTCATATATGTGACTCTCATAACAATAAGACTCCTGTTAGGAATCTGTTCTAGTTAGGAGTTTCATTCTGTTGTCGTGATAAAAAATATTCTCTCCCAAAGCAAATTAGGGGAGAATTGGGTTTGTTTCAGCTCGCCTCTGATGTCTGTCATTGAGGGAGGGTAGGGCGGGAACTCAAGCAGGAACTTGAAGAACCCCTGGAGGGATACTGCTTCCTGGCTCCTTATACTTCTCAAGGCCATCTGCCCAGGGAATGGTGCCGCCCATAGTGGAATGGGTCCTCCTACATCAAGTAGCAATCAGACAAATCCCCTACAGACACACCCACAGGCCAATCTGATCTAGACAATCCTCAACTGAGACTATCCATCATATTAATGGCTAAAACTAAGTAGGACTGAATCTTATCCCGTCAGTGCTTCATCTCAATCTCCTAATCACCTCCTGGTAATTTTAGTATCATACACCTACAATTTTCCCATCTCTGGCCTTGTTATGTTCTCCCAGAACCAGCCCAGTCACTGATCATACAGCAAAGAGAGAAACACTGTTCTTTGTTCAAACACAAGAAATTGGCTGTGGGTGTCAAGGCCTGGGGTCCTTGCAGATATCTGTGGTCTGCGCTGCCACCCAAGGCCATGTCAAAGTCTATGGTCCATGCTATGACCAGAGGCCAGGTGGATGCCCAAACTCTGTGCTACTGCTGGAGGCCATGCTGATGTCCGTGGTCCATGTCACCACATAAGGCCATGTGGATGTCCTTACTCATTGCTGCTGCCCAAATCTGTGTTGACGTCCAAGGGCCATAATGCCAAGGATTGGAATGGGGGTAATGGTGCCCATGGTTTGTGCAGCAGCTGAAGTCCATGCTGACGCTCATAGTCCTGGTCCATGCTCTGACCAGAGACCGTGTGGATGTCCATGGTCTGTGCCACCACTGGAGACCATGCTGAGGTCCGTGGTCCATGCTGTTGCCAGACACTACAAGGAGGTCCATTATCTGCTGCTGCTGACTGTGGAGGGCAGGAAAGGTTCTTCTGCAGTGATATTGATGCTGCAGACTCACGGTTGAGAACGGAAGATGTAGAAGGCTTCAGTGACAACATCCCCCCCGCCCGCTCCCCTGCCAAAGAAATGGTCTAGAGAGGAAGCCATTGGAGAGAATTCTTAAAAATTGTGGTGTGGATTCTGTGGTATAGCTCTCCAGAGTTGATGGCTTCTTCCAGGGTTGGGACTGGAGAATAAAGACTTAGTTATCTTTAATGAGCTCGCCACTGGGAGCTTGATCATGCTCCAGCAAGTATGTGAGCAACACGAAATGGACTAAGTTTTTTCTTTTCTTTCTTTCTTTCTTTCTTTCTTTCTTCCTTTCTTCCTTCCTTCCTTCCTTCCTTTCTTTCTTTCCTTCTTCTTTTTTTCTAGGATGAGTTCACAAGGGTGAGAAGAGGACCTGGGAGAACTGGGAAGTGTGTGCGATTGGAATACATTGTGTGAAATTCCCAAATGGTCAATAAAAATATTACGTCAGGAGGAAATTGGCTGGAAAGATGGCTCGGTCAGTTAAGTGTCTATCATGCAAGCACGATGACCAGAGTTTGGGTCCTCAGCAATCAACTGAAAACTAAATATTGTGGTGTCCATCTGTAAACCCAGCACTTGGAAGAGGTGACTCAGTGAGAAGAGACCCTGCCTCAAAAAATAAGCTGGAGAACCATGGAGGAAGACGTCTGACATCTACCTCTGGCCTGCACATGCCTACCCACAAACACATACATATTCACACACACACACACACACACACACACACACACACACACACACACACACACAAACAGAAAACAAATATAGCAATTGTGCCACACAGCTTTGTGTTTGGCTACATTTATCCTTAGGTAGACAAAAAGACACTACAGTGGGCTTCCAGTCCTTCATCTTGCTAAGCAGTACAGAAGTCCTGCCACTAAGTATTTTTTGTGTAACATCAAGTTCATTCTGGTTCTAATCTCACGTTATATTGTATGTAGGTCCTCATTAAAGGTTGGGTACTGAATGTTCTAATTTCAAAGTATCTCTCTTCACCCCCATACACAAAACCTTGGTTGCAAAATAACATCTTTCAGACCCACCTCAGCAGGTTGCCTCTTTGGTGCATTATTTGTCAATAGTGCAATAAACCCCTAAGATTATTTTTTAAGGCTAGGGTAGTTTGTGAATTTACATGACTTCCTCTTGTCTCTCCTTGGATACTTTTAGGAAGGAGGGGATCCTGAAGTACAGGTGTGTACATCATTTACAGACCACAGCTTGAAATGGCCGTGGCCTGACATCAGTGATTAAGAGCAATTTTGGTATTACACACATGCCAGCAAACACGGAGAGCCTCAAATGTTGGATTGACTGTACTGTTAGAAAGAGTATCTTGTCACTTGCAGACCCAGGCCCATGATTTTCTTTTTTCATTTCCATATGTATTCATTTAGAAAATATTGGTAAGTGTGTAAAATATTCCCAGTTCTCCATTGACTTGATAGTAGAGCAATAAAAATGTGGTCATCTCTCTAAAGCTCAAAAACTACTGGGATACATAGATGCATAAAGAGATAACAACATTCTAAAGCTGTAAGAATACGGATGCAATTATAGTAGAAAAAATCACTGCACTGGTAGATAAAATGGGAAAGTTATTAATATACTAGCCATGGGTGCTAATAAGACATGTGTTCATGTTCTTTTGTTCTACCCACTGTAGACTTACTGAGTCACCAGCACAGAGGGATGTGTGAGGATATTTATTAGTTGTCACTGATTGAGGCCATTCCAGGCGGCCCTTAGGTGCTGGGTATTTGGGCTTCCAAACTGAAACACCACTCCTCTTCTCCTCTCTTTCACTCCCTTCCTATTTCATCTCTGCCTTTCTCCCCTTTTGCCCACTCCCCTCTCTTCCTCTTTTCTTCCCTTACTCTCCCCCTCTCTTTCTACTTTCATTTCCATCTTTTTCCACCTTTTCATCTATCCCTGTTGCCATCTTTATGTTTCCCTCTTTCCCCATTGCTAGCTCTTTCTCTATCCCTAGTTTCCATGACTGTTCTAGTTGTACTAGGAACTAGGAATAACTGGCAAAAAAATAGACAGGTAGACCAATGGAATAGAGTTAAAAACCATGATATTAACCCACACACCTGATATTTGACAAACAATCCAAATATATATGCTGGAACAAAGAGAACATCTTCAACAAATGGTGCTGGCATAACTGGATGCAAACATGTAGAAGACTATAGATAGACCCAAGCCTTTCTCCCTGCACAAAACTTAAGTCAAAATGGATCAAAGACCTCAATATAAACCTAGCCACACTGAACCTATTAGAAGATAAAGTGGGAAATACCCTTGAATTAATCTGTACAGGAGACCGCTTCCTGAACATAACACCACTAGCACAGACATTGAGATCAACAATTAATAAATGGGGCCTTCTGAAACTGAGAAGCTTCTGTGAGGCAAAGGACACAGTCAACAAGACAAAACGACTGGGATATCCACAGACTGGGAAAAGATATTCACCAACACCACATCTGACAGAGAGCTGATCTCCAAAATATACAAAGAACTCAAGAAGCTATTTTCCAAAACACCAAACAATCCAATTAAAAAATGGGGTACAGAACTAAATAGAGGAATCTAAAATGGCTAAAAAGACACATAAGAAAGTATTCAACATCCTTAACCATCAGGGAAATGCAAATCAAAACAACTCTTAGATACCATCTTGCTCCTATCAGAATGGCTAAAATCAAAAACACCAATGACAGATTATGCTGGAGAGGATGTGGAGAAAGTGGGAGTGCCAACTTGTACAGCCACTTTGGAAATCAGTATGGTGACTCCTCAAGAAAATGGGAATCGGTCTACCACAAGATCCAGCAATTCCACTCCTAGGCATATACCCAAAAGAAGCACATTCATACAACAAAGACATCTGTTCAACGATGTTCATAGCAGCACTATCTGTAATAGCCAGAAACTGGAAACAGCCTAGATGCCCCTCAACTGAAGAATGGATGGAGAAAATGTGGTACATTTACACAATGGAGTACTACTCAGTGGAAAAAAACAATGGAATCTTGAAATTTGCAGGAAAATGGATGGAACTAGAAGAAACCATTCTGGGTGAGGTAACCCAATCACAAAAAGACAAACATGGTATGTACTCACTCATATGCAGATTTTAGACATAGAGTAAGGGATTACCATCCTACAATCCACACTGCCAGAGAAACTAGTAAACAAGGAGGACCCTAAGAGAGACAAACTTTGTCCCCTGGAGAAGGGGAAAGGGTCACCATCCCCTGAGCAAATTGAGAACATGGGAAGAGGGGGGAGGAAGCTACGAGAGTGAGAAGGGAAGAAAATGAAGGATGCAGAGGTCATGAGGAAGCAGAAATTTTGAGTCAGGTGTAGATTAGAAGAAAGGACATATGATAGGTAGGATTTTAGTTGGGGGTTGGTAGAGGAGGAAGGGAGGGAGAAGGGAACTGGGATTGTCATGTAATTCAATCTTGTTTGTAATTCAAATATATTAAAAAACTAAAAAACTAAAAAAAAAAAAAAACCTCAAAAAAAAAGAATCAAGCTCAAGATTCCAAGTCAGTGGTTCAGAAATTGTGGGTCATGACCTCTTGGGGAAGTTGCATATGAGGTACCCTACATATCAGAAATTTACATTACGATTCATAACAGTAGCAAAACTGAAGTAGCAACAAAAAAAATGGATTGTTGCTGTCACCAGAACATGAGGAACTGTAGTAAAAGGTTGCAGCTTTAGCAAGAGTGAGAATCACTCTTCCAGGTGGTAAACTGTTCCAGCAAAGTTGCCAGCAGCTCTGGATTGGGGAGAGGATGAGCATTTATTCAGCAATATCAAGTTTGCTATTTGCTGCTACATGGAAGGGGATTCTTGGATCTTTTCATAGTCTTTTAGGAGCCATAGAATAAAAGGGAAGAGTCTTGGCCTCTTCATCTCCAACTCTGCAGACTTCTTGACCAAGTCTGTCTCCTCTCTTGACCCTTCTGGAACATTGTCATATCACCACCTTGTCACTTTCAAACTAGAATTTAACTGGGGCTGAGATCTTTCATGCACTCACTTCCTTGTTTATTCAATAACTATTTGAGTACTCACTCTCTGGCCAATTCTGTAAAATGTCCTTAGGAATTCAGTAGTGTACGAAGCAGAAATAGTCTCTGTCATTGTAAACCAATACCATAATCTGAGTGGCAGATAATAAATAAATAAACTGATAGCTTAGAACAACTATGGTTCTGATGTGTTTTTTAAAGCAACTTACATGAGCATCTGATCAGGAGATGGACAATCTGAAATATAGGATTAGGGAAAGCCTGCTTTGGAAAAGCTACTTTTACAATGAGATGCAATTTACCTGGATTGAACCTAAGAAGAAGAAAATCACATTTAAACTTGGAATTAACTTAAGCAAAGGGAAGAAAGCACTGGGGTGGAAAGTTGTGTCCAAGAAGAGATTCATCATTTGAACTCAATCTTCAAAGCAACAGGAAATTATTGAAGAACTTTAAGTGTTAGAGGGACATGACTGGTTCAGTTTTCAGAAGCACAACCTGATAGCCAAGATTGCAGAGGGGCTAGTGGGAATGGGCCATTCTAGACATTTCTCTGAAGGTGGGGTTCAAATGAGTCCACCAAACCCAAGATAAATGATAATTAGGTATTTATTAGGAAAGCACTTAACACAGATAAGCGTAAAAAACCACCTCGGTCTTCGGGCTCATGAAGATGTGGTCTCTGTTCTTCCAATCTCCGCAAAGCAAGAGAGCCAGAGACAGCCCCTCCTCTACCTTATAAAGGGTCATGTCGGAACCTGAAACCACACCCAAAGGGTGTAGCCACCACATCAAGTTCACTGGCAAGAGGCTACATTTCTCATTAGTCAATTTTAAGACGTATAATCACCAAAGAGGATGGAGTCAAAGCACGATTCCAGTGTAAATCAACAGGCCTAAGCAATTGAAGAGATACAGAGAACAAAGGCTTGGTAGAGACACTTCCCATATTTCTGACTTGAGCACCTGCAGACAGAACAATCTGGGGCCTGGAGGTGGATCAGGAACTCCCTCTAGACAAGTTGCCTTTTAAGAGATGCACGGAAGCAGCACTCGGGTATATCTCCAAGTCTGTACCACAGGATAGAAAAATGACTGCGATAAAGATACAAATTTGGAATTTGTCGAGTTATAGGTGGTATTTAAAGACCAGTGATGGGAGGGGAGATCCCCTAGGGAGAATGAAAGGTGAGATGAGAGATGGCTGCGGGAATGAGATCTTGTTACTGCTAGAATGAACCACTGTTCACTGTCACAGAGGAGGGTTTGTCTTTGAGCCCACAAAGAGGTTTGCTCTTACTTCTCTCTCTCTCTCTCTCTCTCTCTCTCTCTCTCTCTCTCTCTCTCTCTCTCCTTCCTTCCCTCCTTCCTTCCTTCTCTGTTCCCCTGCCCCTGGGCCTAAGACTCTCTTACACTCACCTTGTTAAATAAGAATAGAGGATTTGTTGGATGTGTGTTATTTACTATTTACGTATTTCTTTGAATTTCTCCCCAAGAGTGCAAATATGTAGTCTTAATGAACTCACTAGTCCTGTTCACTGAGGGAATGTCCATATCATGAGCCAGGGAGTACCTCTCAAAGCCAGCCACTCGGACAACCAATGGAAATTCAGTGTCTACATTACAAGAAAGCAACTATCGGATTCTTCCTTGGTCAGCTCCTATGCTGACAGTAAAGCAGCAGCTTGCATCTTGACTTCAGACCTCTAAATCTATTTTTCTAAAGTATTCCAGAATATTCATGAAGGTTATTTAAAACTTCCCACCAGAGTCAGTAAGTCTGCCATTTAGTTTGTGTTTTAAATAGGCCAACTTTGACCTGTACATTTCCTATTAATTTTAAAAAAAATTGACACTATTATTACATTATTTCCCCTTCTTTTTGCTCCCTCCAAACCCTACTACATACCCTTCCTAACTCTCTTTCAAGCCCATGACCTCTTTTTCAAAAATCATTATTACACACACACACGAACACACATATGTATACATATATACATATATGCCTAAATACATAAATATTATTGCCTCGGTCTGCATAATACTACTGTTAACTTTTTTCAGTACATATCATCATGTAAGTGATTTACTTATAGACCCATGTAGGTCTAGCACAACAGCAGAGGTCACAAATGTGAGAAGCTATATGTAGACATTGGTAGTATAAGGCCTCATCAGAGAAAAAAAAACGTAGACTAGAACTAATTTCAAAATTTCCTACAGAGGTTTGAAAATACACCTTTTCAGCAAGTTTATATATAGTCGTGAAAAGTCCTTCATAGTACATCATTGTTCTGTACTGAAAGAAAATCACATCAGTGGATCCCAGATGATGATAGAACCATACATTTCCCAAATACATTTCTTAAGGCTCTCAAGGATAAGGGCCTGAGGGCACATATTGTCAACTTTTTGGTCTCTGTGCTGGATAGTTAAGATGTGCTTAAAAACCACTGCTTCCAACCCTTTTACGTATAAGAACCATGTTTTGGGTGTTTCTTAAGATAGATTCCGAGCTCCGTCCTCAGAGGTTCCGACTTAGCAGGTTAGAGTGCAGTCCGTGATCACGCATCTCTAACATGTCCCAATGATGCCAGGCCAAGTACTGCAGGGTTTTTCTGCCCAGTCACTCAGAGGTCCCCAGGGGAAGTAACTCTCAGCTGCTGCTGCTGGCCACTTGCTCATCAGCTCACACAGTATTCATTTCTTTTCTCCCCAGTTTGACGTTTGGTTCCAAGGCTCATCTACCAGTGTTTCAGGGGAGTATCCACCCAATCAGCTTCAAAAGCCAGGCCCGGGATCTTTTTCTTCGATGAATCCAAGCCAGGCAGTGTGGACGGGAATGAATGGGGGGGGGGGGCGGGGACTAAGAAAAAGAAAGGAAGAAAGGAAGACTTCTAGGAAAGCTTCTCCAGGATGCAGTCTCTGCTGCTGTAGAGTCCTAGCTGTTGACACCGAGGTCCCGACACAGCCAGCTGTGACTTTGCAGCTTGGACTGGAACTCAGGGCAGAGCATCTCATGGACCAAGCCTTGGGTTTGTGCCCGATTTGGGCTGCCCGAATGCCCAAGTTCAATGCCGAAATAGTCTTGAGTTGCTTGCTCTCTACTCACTTTCTTATCAACGTGGTCATCACATGTGGCCACTTCAGCAAACTCTTTCGAAAGGTATTTTATCATCCACATGATCTGTTACCAGGTCAGAACGCCATCCTTTCTCTTGACAGATGAGCTTGAAGGGAACCATTTCTTTGTCTCAGTCTAAAACCAAACAAATTTTTAAAAGGATATCAACAACAAAGAAAACCCTTTATCATTTTCTTGATAGCGTGAAAATATGACCAGTCCTATAAAACCTAGTAGTTCCTCAGATGAAAATCAAGAGTAAAGAAGGCTTTCTGTGATGAGGTATCTGCTTGCTTCTTCAACCTCTCGTTTCTTCAAAGCATATCCTTTATGTTTAGGTCATACTGAATTGCTTCCATTTCCCTGAAGAAATAGTCTTTGATTGCCACATGACTCGAATTCATTTACTTAATAACATTTATTCAGCTCCAAGGTTGTGCTAGACGCGATTCTCAAATTTAAAAAGAGACTTACGAAGCTGTAAGCAAAGGTGAGAAAAATTTTGCCTCTGTGCCGCTTATCTTCTGGCATAGTGATAGAGAGGCAACAGGTAATTCGATAGATAGAATATCAGATGCTGACGTTGCCAAGGAAAAGCATAAAGCGAGAAGTTCAAGTTTATATGTATTGGATAGGAAATGGAGCATTTGGTCAAAGTCCCACTGGAGGGAGTCTTGCAGTTATCTGGGGAACATCATCTCTGCAGAGGGAAAATATAGCCAAATGCTTATCCTTCTCTCCCAGCTTCTGCCTGGCTTCATTTACCTAGTTCAGTCTTCAGGATCCCTACTGGATCTCTCCCATTCCTGCAGCCTTTGCTGACTCCTTCTGTCCACTCTCTATTAAAAATCCAATCTTCATGCTCTTGGAGTATATAATCACACTCTTATGAAGGATTAAAAATATTGGTGATATTAAACTATAGTTAATATGTATAAAGTACTACTCAATGGCAAGTACTAAGCTAATGGTTTTTATGAGCAACTTCACAGTTCTCACCGCTCTTGGAAGAAGGTGTGTGTTTTGTACTATATCATTTTCTCAAAGAAGAAATTGACATTCAGAGAAGTTAGGGAATTTGCTCAAGATCTTCCTGGATCCACCTTTCCCCCAAGAACTGAGCTCTTGTATGAAAATGCAAAGTAATATGTATCTCTTGTATTTGTGTGTTCCTTGGAGTCCCAAATTTGCTGCTTCCAATAAACCTTGTTTCACCTATAAAATAAAACAGCATTTCTCCCTGCATGTATCTTACCAAGTGGTAATGAAATGCATACCAGGTGTGGTGGTACACACCTGTAACCGTAGCATTCATGAAGGCCATCTTAGCCTGCTTAGTGTGTCCAAGGCAACTCTGAGCAACACAGCAAGACCTGTCTCAAGAAACCAAAAGAAAAAAAAAAGATGAGGCAGAGAAAAGGAATGGCCATGTGAATGTATGTACATTTAGTGCATATGGTTATGATTTGAAAGTAGAATTCATTTAATGAGTCTCTGGAGTCATCTCACAAAGAGCATGGCATTGCTCAGGGATGCTGGAATCAAAATTCAATGCAAAGCTCATCTGACTCCCACTGCTTGGGCGACTCCATAGGCAGGGTCAATCAACAGTGGTTTCACTTATGAATCAGATAACATTCAGACAGATGTTATGAATCACTTCCCAGGTATAATCAAGCTGTTTCTCAGATGATCAGCTCTTTGTTGTTCCCCAGATGAGAAGCAGGTCTCCATGGGGTACATCCAAGAAGTTATCTCTATAATGTTGGTCAACATTATGAAGGCCTCTGAGTTGGTAATGTTTTTTAAATTCTTTTAAATATCCTTGCATGTCTCAATTCCCTAGTTTTATTGGATGCCATTCATGCCTGGAGTTTCAACAATGATAATCTTTTTCATTGTCATTTTCGGTTGTTTATTTGGTTGTTGTATATGTGTATTTGTTTGTTTTGAGAAAGGGCTTTTATGTGGTTCAGGGTGGGCTCAAATGCACAGTTCTCCTGCCTCATCTTCATGGGTACTAGTATTACAGCCCTTGGCCCAACTCTGGACAGTTTTGTCCCTCAAGGAGCCATCAGCAGTATCCAGTGACATGTTTTGGTAAAGGTAAAGAGAGAAGTGCTACACGAATATTGTCAGTAGAAGCCACCACTGTTATTAGATATCCCAACAATGTACAAAACAGTGTTCTACAGCAGAGTTATCCAGGCTAGACTTCCTGATCGCAGTATCTCTGTGATTACCATCCAATACCATGCTGAGGGCATTAGCTCTATCCTCAGTGTGTTTACTGGGGGGGGGGGATCCTCATTGAATCACTTTTTTTGCTCATCCCATTAGGATGAATCATGGCGCTAAAATCTTACTAAGGTTGCTATGTCATCCTGCCATGTCTGCCACACCCTATGCAGAGAGTGAACACCTATTCCTCTTTGAGACTGTGGGGTGTCACTCCCTGGATGAAATGAAGACTCTTCTTATGCCTAACTAGAAGAAATGGCCACGTTCTCCCTTCCAACTGTATCCTATATATACCTCCTACCAAGCAACCATATTCCCTCATTGCTATTCCTAGACCCTTTGTGTTTCTTTATGACATTCTCATTGGAGTTCAGGAAACAAGTCTCTTCCTCCTCCTCCTCCTCCTCCTCCTCCTCCTCCTCCTCCTCCTCCTTTTCCTTCTCTTTTACTTCTCTCTCCTAGTACAGCACATGGTCCTTGGACAGTCAGTGCCCATCTTTGAAGTGAATGCGTTTTCAAAGGGTCATTTCTTTCCAGCAATCATTCTATATTTTGCTACTTTAATTTTTATTGTAAAGGCGACTGTGACTTTTTCTTCTCTGGTCTCCATATTGGCAAGGGGCCACACAAACTATAGCGTCCACCCTTTTGCCCACACCACTGCCATTCAGTTACATTCCTTTGCTACCCTCAAAACAACACGCATTTGAGCCCCGGTGGGAAAGGATGACAAAAATAGGCTGCTTAAAAATCAAGCATTTTTGCACAGAAAAACAGCCGCTGGCACCTTCCTGTGAGTAACAGAAGTTTCTATTTTAAAAGAAAGGCAGTCAAATAAGAGGCAACTTTATCACAATGCCGCTTTTCCAGATCTCTTGGCCACCACCACATATCAGCCTCTATCAGACTGCTGGTGTTTCATGACAGACCCCCGTTTAGCGAGGATTTTCAGTAGCCTTGTGAGGAACAAAGACTGCCACAGGAAGAAAATGCAGCCAACGAAAAACCCAATGCTGTCAATCATGCCCACAGCAGCAAGGTGAGTGGTGAGTCTTGTCAAAGGCCTAGCCGTTCAGACTTTCTCCCCCCAAGTAGCCAACAATCCATATCTTCTCATGGCTTTGATGTCCCATGCATGCCCAAAACATTCCTGAATGCAGTACAGAGACTAGGATCCTAAGGATTCCTTCATCCTTATCTTTTCTTTTCTTTCTTTTTTCTTTTTTTTTTTTTTTTCCTGAGTGATCTGTGTGAGCTTTGGATGACTTTCAATTAAAAACAAAAACAAAAAACTACTACTTACATCACTTTGACTTCCAGGTATTAAGCAGTTGAGATTTCTAAGTTTGTTTGTATTTTTGTAGAATTGAAGGTTCTGTCCACCCTCTGTTCCCGATAGGCTTTAAGAAACAATACTAAACGATTAGGAACATGTCACCTTAGTACATGACAGAAGCGGAAGGGATGATGGAATTTTGTGGCCTGAACTAAAAACATGATCAGATCATTATTCTTGGGCAAGATGTAGGCTTTAGATTTCCCAGAAGCCAAACAAGAAAGAAAGACAGGGTACAAGTCCAAGTCTACACTGAGGAACAGATGTATTGAAAACAGGAGCCCACTTTTAGCGTCTCTTCCCCAGAGCAGAAGAGTGTCTGACTGTCCCAATGCAGAGAACAGCCCTGCACTGCCTGCACCGAGCCCCAGTGTGCCTCTGAACTTCAGTTCAGGTGACATGGTGAGGAGCACAGAGCCAGGACAGGAGGTCTCAGCATTCCCAGGTCTATGCAGTCACTACTTGGCTTTTTGTCTCTTTGACTTGCCTTTGGGGACATTCTATATAGGCAAGTTTCTGTAATGTGTGGTTTTCTGTGACTGGTTTCTTTCACTTAGTGTTTTCAAGTGTCACTCATAGCTCATATTAGAATTTCATTTCTTTTTATTGCCAAACAGGTCACAATCCTGACCACTGCACTGTGCTTCTCTGTGAGGCTTATATCAGCATCATCAGCACCATCAGCATCATTTTTTTTACTCGAGAAAGCAGAGGTCATGCAAAATGAAACAATACACTTTCCCAAGGTCACACAGTTAGCCAAGGGCAGATGTAGTGTTTCTTTGCTGTCCCCAAATTCACACTCAAGTCCTATTGAATTGCCTCCAACATGGCTTTCCTTAGAGAAGTGACCCACACAAAGGTGCCAGTATCTTTCTTTTTTCTTTCCATGTAAAGCAATAAAGTATGCAGTGCAAAAAGTGGACTTTAGGGCTGAGCTCAGAAGCAATCTGTATGACTCTGCATAAAGGATCTCCCCATCTACACTTTAGTTTCCTGTCTTGTAAAGAAAGCATAATGACATCCACATTATGGAGTCGGAAGACACTACAGATGGCATGCATTGGCCAGCTAGATACTCTGTAAGGGCTTTATCAATAGCACCATTCTGCAGGGATCAAGGGTGGACAGAGATCCAGAGAAATAAAAGAGATTTAACCGTAGGAAGAAAGGAAAAAGCGACAAATTACGGTTATGACAGAATGTCGCAAGTGTTCTCATGCCCCTGTCTCTAGGATAATCAGCAGCATGGTACTTTTGAAAGCACAGTTTAATCTGCATACCTATCTTCAGAGAACACTAAGGGAATATGACAGTCATCTCTTCCTTCTGTCCACCCAATGAGTGCCCCATGGGTGATCTGCTTATTTCTTTCCCCAAACCACTCGATGTAAAAGAAATGAGAAGCTTTGGGTGGGTGTAGAGACTGCAGTGCATTCCCTGGGAAGCCTAAATAGGCTAAAACAGTAACCTCAATACAGGCATGCCAATTACATATTCCACCAGATTTATTTCTGCATTCTACCTCATGCAATTAGAGGAGATAAGTATTAGGTTCAGGATTCACAGTAGGTTTCTGCGTTCATTTGGAAATGAAGTCATTTATAATTAATTGAAAATTGTCATTTTTTTGAAAGTAATGCAAGCCTATTTTTAAGATCTTACTGGGATTCCTTATATTAATTTGGAAACTGTGGATATAAAATAGGAAAAGACAAAAATTAAAGCACACTCTTTTAAAGGGGGAGCAGAAAGAGAAGATGAATCATTTTACAAAGTATAAAAAGTCAAGTACTCTCAGTCATCAAGTGGACTCTTTCCTTGTTCAAATACAGCCTTTTATTCATTTACTCAAGTGATGTCCACCTATATGTAAAATACAATTTTTCTCCAGTGGCTTTCAGAAAGTCCGTTTATGTCAATGCAAACTAAAAAATCAAATAAAGTTGTTTGTATAAAGGGATCAGAGGGAGGTGAGCAAATCTAAGTACATTTTTAGATTATACAGACCTCTTGTGAAAACTCTATGCATTGCACCTAAATAATCGATGCACCAAGGCCTGGGCTCTTTATATATTAATGTAAAATGTTGATAGTTTGGAGGGCGAGAGAAGCAACACTTTAGAAAAGGTTGCTTGGCACCTTCAAGGGCTATTTAAAGATCATGCCTGCATTGATTCAAGGAATAATTCATAAACATCTTTACAATGAGCATAAAAAACAAGTGGCTTGAAAGTTTGGTGGGCATAGACAAAGAACGCATGCCTGTATCCAAAGTCACTGTCACTTCCTCTCTCTCCTCCATTTATCTGAGATGGGGCCACAGGATTGGACTCGGGACCAACAGCAATGGTTATAGTGTAGAGGCCTGTCGTCTTCGAATTTTCTTTTAGGGACACAGATTTCTATCCTAAGCACTATGTTAGAAGAGCCCCAAATTAGTCAAGTGCAGGAAACTCAGGACCCTCACTGGGGGTTCTAGCAGAGCTCTGCACTAACAGACAATAACAAATTGTCGGCCATCTTGGCTAAGTGAGTCAACTTAGCAGAAGATTATGCTTGGCTACTTTTTGTTGTGTTTGTTTGTTTGCTTGCTTGCTTGCTTGCTTGGTTTGGGTTTTTTGTTTGTTTGTTTGTTTGTTTGTTTGTTTGTTTGTTTTTCCAGACAGGATTTCTCTGTGTAACAGCCTTGGCTGTCCTGGAACTCTGTAAAACAGGCTGGGCTCAATCTCACAGAGATCCATATGTGTCTGCCTCCAGGATGCTGGGATTAAAGGTGTGCCCCACCACTGTGGCCTCTTTGGTTAACTAGTGGTTAGCTCCGCCCTCTGATCACCGGGCAAGCTTTATAGGTTAGAACACAACAATATATCACACAACACTTGCTGGTCCTTTTGAAACATCCTTGACAATTAGTACGTACTGGATAATGTTACATGGGGTAGGGAGCAGTGGTCATAGTTAAACCCTCTCTGTGACAGAAGAAGAAAATGAAACTTGGAGAGAAGTCGTTTGACCAAGATGCCCCAGCCAGCATTCCAGTTACAGAATTACTCTTCTATCCTTTGTTTCTAAAGCATGATGTACAGCTTTGTGTAGGCGCACAGATCATGTCCCACCAGGAGGGGGAGTGGTCCAAAGCTCATGACTCGTGCCATTACAAGATGTCACTGGGAGGAAGCTACGGAGGTGAGGTTTCAATTGTTTGCTGAGAAAAATAATTGGCTGCACAAACTCACACCAGGATGAGGTCATCACACTAGCAGACCATGCTCAAGAGGAAATAGGACACTAGATACATCACAGGAATACCTTTGAAATTATTGGGTAAAACTTTTTCCACCCTGTGGTATTCCACTTTAAGAGGGCTTTGCTGTTAAACAAGAAATGAGATCTTGCTTGACTTGACTCCCAGTTGCATCTAATTGTCTCCAGAATTCAGAGAGGCTGTGGGACTGGTGAACAGCACACTCTATTTACTCTCAACCTTGACTCAGGGGGCCCCCAAAGACCCTCAACACAGCTTTGCTTCATAAAGATACTGGAGACTCACTTCCATAGCCTAGGACTTGTGTGTGTACTAGTGTAATGGAGATTCTATTCATTTGACCATATTCTCCTACCATTACTCTCCTCTGAGGGTAGTGGTATCTGCTTCTCCATGTATGTGTGCACGTCTGTGTGTGTAGATTCCTTGTTCTACCTCTTCATCTTCTATGGGTCATAAATCATGATATGACAAGAAGGTATGGAAAAAACTTCCTTTGGCCAAGGTGCAAAATCCCAAATCCATGAATCCTGCTCCCCCCAACCCCATCTTTAATAATCCCAAGATATATGCATAGAAAAAACATAAAAGATATATTACTATTCCATAAAAATCCAACTCCAATGACAGTCTTCAATCCCAGCTACGAAAATGGCATAAAGGGCTCTAGTCTAAAAGGTCATTTAGCCAAGCATCTTGTATTTCCCCCTCTCGATCCATAGTTGCAGTGAAGTAAAGTAAGTCCATGGAAAATCACTCTAAAGCCACACACGATGCAAAGAAGGCATTTGCTATTTCAGCTGGCCTCATGTCAATTATGGAGCATTCTTAGAACAGAGCATGGAAAAGAGAGAACGCTCAAAATTTGCCAATGGACTCTAGAGAAATCTGGGTCATAGGACCCAGGGCATATTAGGTTTTCCTATTAGCAAAGACGCTTGAATCTCTTGGACCATGGCACAATAAATGGCATTGACCTTAATCCTTCATTAGTATTTATCTTTCAAGATAAAATGCAGGACTGGAAATAGGCTAAGAGCTTCCTCCAGAGGCAAGATTGGCTTTGAAGTCACAGATACTGAAGATTTGTTCATGCCAAGACTTGCTGCCTTGCTTTCATCTTTGGCACCATTGCTCTCCTGATTCTTGCTTTTCTGCACTATCTTTGGCCCCATCTGTTTGTACCTTGACACTTGTCATCTCATTCAGCCTTGAGTTTTCTGTGGGTTCTGTTTTAAAAACAGGGAAAGGGCCTTCTACTCGGATCAGTCTTGGGAACTTCATGTTTTCTCTCTGGAGGGTGCATATCTACCAATTCATCCGTCACTCTATGTGCACACATAAAATCAAAATTCCATACATGTCTTTGACTTCATTAATAAATGTGATATTTGGACTCAAAACACAACCATCTTTGAGGTTCTATTTTTTTAAACTTTTGAAATCAATCTAAAGTATCTTTGCTATAATATGGAAGTTTTGTGCCTTTAAAAGAAGATGTAGAAGGGCCTCTCCTTACACTTTGCACACACACCCCATTTCAGTCACTGACTAGGATAGTCATCTAAATCACTGAGATACAGTCTTCACTCCAAGGCCCTCCCTCCAAGGCCGCTTTTGTCTCCTGCCCTTAGAACACCCACTGGCAGCTCACAAGACTGAACATGAGTTCATACCTAGTGCTGAGCAAAGTCGGAATCAAATATATCAATCATGTAACTAAAAGCACACTTCAAAGGAGGACACAGTCAAGCAGATAGCAGCTCTGAGCAGATTGCTCTGGCAGGTAACTGAGGAACACACAGCTTTGTCATGCTTCCAAAGAGTAGCTACGCAGACAGCTTCACCGTCAAAAGTCTCATGGGGAGAAACACTTCCAATTCTAGGAGCCAGAGTGGAGGAAAGAAAAGGTAGACTGCCCACAGAAATGATACTACTTTATGCTTTCCCTGTCTGTCACCAACACTCACATGCTGGTCTTGCCTATAGCCTTCCTGGAGCTGCTTCAGGTGCTCCTTGCTACTGTTGAGGAAACAGATACCACATTTCTATTCACACACACAGTGGGTCAGCTTTGCCTGTGAACTCCTGGGATGGAGGATTCTGGTGCTATGGGGCTTCTGTCCTTACCTCTTATCATCTCCATTATTTTATAGGCTAAGGAAGGCAGCATTTCCCTTGCCAGGTCTTCTGAAGGATGTGTTGATCTTGGGGTAGGTTACCAAGGAGATCCTGAAGCAGAAGAAGATCAAATATTTTACTCAACAGCACCAAGAAAGCTTGTGGTAATCCTGATTTGCTATATCAACCCCATTTCCCATATTTTATGTTTGAACTGCCCTAGTCTGGGTTCACAAGAAGGAAAAGGACACTGGGTGTGAAGGAATAAAATAGACACCCTCCCTCCTAAAGCAAAGCAATCCACCTCAGCCTCACAGAGCTGATTGTGATGCTAAAACATAGTGGCAGGAACAAAAGCCAAAATAAATCATGCATGAGATTTCAAAAAGGATCCCCAAAGGTAGTGCCCTGTCTTAAGGATAGTCAAGAGAGTATCTACCTGTCATTGAAGGATAGGCAAGCCCCCTTACTCCAATTGCCATATGTGAATCTCTTGTAACCAGGGAGGGTCACAGAGATTTGATTCCATAAAAAAAAAAAACAGCTTGTAAAAATAAAACTCAATTCTTGGCATGCGTTGCAACACTTCCTCTGTTCCAAACTTAATACTGAAGCCACCCACAGGACCGCTGTCATAGCCAAATACAGTAAGGAATCAAGTCTCCTTACAGGAGGCCCACAAGAACAGCATCCCACAGCCAGCATCAGGTAACAGTACAAACAGGATCACTGTGCTTGCTTCATCTTGGCAAGCCAGAGATTCTCTACAGGTCTCCTCAAAATACTACTCGTGAATATAATTCTATAGACTGCAGAGGTAGCTATCCCCTGGCGTGCAGAACTTCTGGTTCACAGGGAAGCAATTCTCAGTTTGCCAGATTCTGTAAAACACAGACTGATGACCACAGAGAAAAAGACCTCTCGTGTGATCTCTGTCTAACCCACAGTGCTCTTTCGGTTGCCCTGGTGTGTCTGCTTTCCTATATAATTTACTAACCTTTCCCACATATAATTCTTCTCCTCTCAGCTAGACCATAAGTTATATGAAGTCAGACATTGCCCAGTCCTAGATAGCATCTTCAAGCCATTAGGACCAGCCTCCTCAAACAACCCTCACATCATCTGCCTTCTGAGAACTATATTCCAATATGTTGCGTCATCCATGTTCCATTCCTGATTCATCTTCTCTCTAATTTATTTCTTTTCTTGCTCCCTGAACTATTTATCTGATATGTTGGCTTTTCAGTCTGCCTTCTTGCAGACGTACTATCCTTGCTTCTCATATTTAGCCTTGAACATGGGACCTTCTTGAGCATCGAGCAAGACACGTGACTCTGAAGACAGCCTTCCTGAGTCTAATTCCTGCTATCCCTGTTTATCAACAGAGGGGTCCTAGGAAAGTCATTGTACTTCACCCAGTCTTAATTTTCTCAAAAATAAAATAGTATCTATAACAGAACATATTTCCTGGAACTGAGATGATAAAATGGAATTTTAATCAGACAATCTGAATAACATCCAATACCATGGAGTTCTTCAATAATTATTACCAGTTGTGGATGCTTTAGTGTTTAATGGCTGGGACAAAAATCCAATGTCACTCATCTATCTGGTAGTTTCCATGAGATAACCCACTGCAGATTTCCTTCAAAAGATGAAGGAGAAAACATCTGTACCCGTTAAACAGGCACGCTGTGCCTGATACAGAGAAAAGAATTTAGTAAGTGGTAAGATTGTCTTACCTGCTGATTGATTTCTTGTAGGCGCCAGCTTATTTAAATGAAGCTCCATAGGGCTTTACCTAAATTAAACACAAAAGGTTTTTCTTTCCCCTTTCAAATAGATTTTCTATCAAAGAAACACCTATCTTATGCTTCACTAGATAGTAGAACTCACAAATAACCCTATACAATCATTTCTGGTCTCCACGCATGAGTGGACACCATAAAAGGACTATTCATTTAATCAACTAATATTTATTTGCCCAAGGTCCTTCCCTAGGTAATTATCATGACTAAGACAGAAAAATTATCAAATAGTAATAGATAGTACACAATTAGATAGCGAGTCAAGGAAACAGGGATAATTATAAATACAATCACTCTAAAGAGATGTACCAGCTAGTGGAATGGATCACAGCACTCAACCTTCTATTTGTGCTATTTGTATGTTAGTTTGAATGAGGACCTCTGGAATTAAGAAGAAGATGTGTGGTCTTTCTTCCCTGCAGTCCTCCATGACATAACAGACATGTAGCTGGGGGGACTGATTGTTCCAATCCAGGCACAGTGACCTCATTCACCTTGTCAGTTTCCAGTTCTTAAATGGCTCTTGATGTTGAGAAGAAGGTTGGCTTCTGAGACAGTTCCAGGCTAAGGAAAGCATTAGAGAAAAACACTTCTCTTTCCTTTTGGAAATTGCTGTATATGTATCTGAAGTCCATTACTTCTGTTGCTGTTTACATCTTACCAAAAGCTTAGAAATAGAAAAAAGGAAAGGGCCAAGCAAGGAACCTGACACAGGATGACCACAGCACATCTGAGTTTTTACAGTACTCTACTTTGAGACTTGCCATTAAGCAACCCCAGATATTTCTTTATTGCTTATGTTCGCTTTTGTTCTTGTTGCATGAAGCTAGACACATGCTAACTCAAAACATATGAAGACAAATTAAACATGAGCAGTATTTATAAAGCTAATCAGCTGGTGTTAACAGGCGTGGAATTCCATAAATAAACTTTGCAGTTTATTAACTAAGTACAATATGACAATGTTCTGGGAATGAACATAGATCAGGAGGAGTCAGCCAAGATTTAAAAAACAGCAGCTTTGACAACTTCAATTAGTCCTTGAAGGTGAGTTGGTAAATGATGGATAGAGCAGAATAATTAACATTTTTCTGGAAAATCCCTGCAGAATCTGGCTTAATCTTTATTTCTTCATCATTTCAGTTGTTGACTTCAAATTCAAAGTCCTCCTGAATGCTGGGATTCTACCACATTCTGCTAGGAGGAAGTGTCTTCCTAAGGTTAAATTCATCAATATTTTCCTTTTGAGGAATTCCTGTGTCTGGATTGAATTTGAGAACTTCTCTTTTAAAGGTTACTGCTGTACATCTCTGGAGGTTGTGATTACCTGTAAAGTATTAGGAAACCAGAATACATCACCTATCTTGGTGGTTATGTGTATGTCATAAAACAAAATCATTTTCTCTGTGTGATAGCATTAGATGGCTGAAACTACTCATATTAGGTTAGGCAGGGTTCCTTAGCATAAAAAAGCCAACTGATAGATATATATGTGCATTTAAAATATTAAAAGGGAATTTATTAAATTGGCTTACACAATAAAGGCTGGATAGTCAACAGTGTTTGTCTACATGGTGGAGAGATTGAGAACAAGGCTGGAGGCCTCAGAAGTCCCGGTATGGCGCTGAAAACCTGGAGGATTCCCAGAATGCCTCTGTCTGAAGTCTGATGTCAATGGATGATGTCAACGGCTGATGTCAACAGCAGAGACAGGTGCACTTGCTCTAGAAGTGAAGGCACAAGTGGTATCAAATTGTCCTGGAACATCTTTACATCTGCACTGCCTACTAGAAATTTTCCTATGTATATGTTTGGGAAAGCCAGGATATAGAAATTTTGTTTGGTTGTGGTTTAGTTCTTCAAATTAACTTTCATGACATTTTAATAATCTTAAGAATTTCATATATGCCTACAATGAAATATATTCATATATATCCATTGCCCTCTTTAACTTCCCTTACATCCCCTTCATTGTGTTCATTTCCCAAGTTTAACTTCTTTGTTATAGATCCCTAAACCCAATTAGTATTGCCCACAATTTCACGAGTGTAGGGCCGTTCACTAGAACATGGGAACCCTAGCAGTGTCCACATCTGCAAAAGTGAGTAACTCCATCACCTAGCATCCATCCACTGCCAATAACCCCTCACTAATGAATGGGTAAGTCCTAAAAATCATCAGCCTATCTATGCTGAGATTTTAGCTGGCTTTATCTTGTGCACATCTTGTGCAGGTAACCACAGCTGTGTGATTTCCTAAGTAAAATCGCCACAGCATGTTCGAAAGACAGCATTTCACAGCAGTCCTCCTCATAATCCAGTTCTTACACTCTTTCAATCTCCTCTTGTGCAATGTTTCTTGAGACTTGACAGCAATGGGGGTGGCTATGGTATAGGATTCACGATCAAGTACCCAGTTTCTTAATTTTGCTATTTTGATCAGTTATACTCTGCTGATTGCTTCCCACTGCAAAAAAAATAAACAACAAAAAAGCCTCTTTGGATCAAGATTTAGAATAGAAGCTCTCAACCTATGAGTTGTGACCCCTTTGGGTTGAACAACCCTTTCATGGGGATTACATATCAGATATTTACATTATAATTCATAACAGTAGCAAAATTACAGTTATGAAGCAGCAACAAAATTGGGGGTCACCACAACATGACAAACTGCATTAAAGGGTAGCAGTACAAGGAAGGTTGAGAACCCCTGACTTAGAAGATACTTTGACATAGTCACCATGTAGTAAAATAACAAAGGCAGAGTCTTCCTTAGGGTCTGTGACTTCCCCTGCCATGGGCTTTTAACAAGGATTACAGTACCAGCTATAAAATTCCCTCTTGTGAGCAGGCCTCAAATCCAATCAAAAAGTAGTTAGCTGCCTTTTATCAGTTGTCCTGCCATTGTACCAAAGGGCATCTCTTATCTGGTAGGTAAGTATTACAACAGTCAGGGTCCAACAGTGGGTACCACCCATATGTTTTGTCCCTGAAACAGCCTAAATAGCAACTCCCAGTACTACAAAATCAGTTCAGCAGGGGGAGTTGGGGGGGGGCATGTTCCATGACAAGTGTCAGGTTGGTTTCTCTATGTTCTACAGTCAATGTGTGTGCTGTTCTCGACAATAAGGAAGATCTTAACACGTAGTAAGGTGGGTAGCCAAAAGCAATGGCAGTAGCCTATGTTGTTTGGGAGCTCTTTCGAGAATACCTGACCAATAACTCATAGGGAAGTATTCAGTGCATTGCAATATGATTTTCATTTAAGAACTCATGTATTTTGATAGCAACATTGTCTGCTCCTGTGGAGCAGTTTGCATTATCGTTCTTGGTAGGAATGAACTTACTATGATATTTTCTTGGTAGGCCACTGGGAAGACCAGTAAGGCCTCCAGAAGTGTTTAGCAGCTTGATATCTGATCTACTAGAGGAAAAGTTTACAGATATGAAGAAGTTACACTTTTGAACCAGACTGCACGGGGTTCGAATCCTGGTTCTTACCAATTGTAGTACATTGGGAAAATTACGGATTTCCCTGAATCATTTCATAACTCATAATGACCTTAGAATGCATTGAAAATTAAATTTAGAAAGTAGCCCAGGGAAAACAGAGCCAGACTCTAGCTGTCTTTCAAACTTAGTGAGCTGAAGGCAAAAAAAAAAAAAAGGCACTATCACTCCCCTAGAGCTTTGTGATAAATACTGTAATGGGTTGGATTTGAATGTCTTCCACAGGCTCATGTATCAGAGTACTTGGTCCTCAAGTTGAGGCTGTCTTGAGAGCCTGTGGAATCTTTGGAAGGTAGCTGGACAAAGTAGGTTGCTAAGAGATGGACCTTCAAGTTTCTAGACTAATCCCACTTCCCTCCCTCTTTCTGCTTCCTTGTCTTCAGCAAAGAGCCAAGAGCCAGGAGCCTCAGTGTCTCCCATCAAGAGTAGATGCTTACTTGATATGACACATTCCCTATCACGTGGAACTGTACTGCCAAGCCAAGAGGTAGAATAAGTCCTTCCTTCAGTGGCTTCTTGTCGGAGAGTTGGTCACAGTGGTGGGAAAACAGTAATACAAATGTCCAGTAAACAACATCCCCTATAATACTCTCCCACTATTTCCTCGTGCTTTCCACCCTACATCCTAAGTTCTATTAACTCTGGAGCTAAACCTCTGAAAAGCACCCCCCTACCTCTGCTCTTTCGACCGAGCAGGCCGGTATCATGCCAGGCACAGCCACTTAGCTAATTTTCTTGTGATCTAGGACTTTCTTGTTGGTGTCTCTCTCCACATGAGTCAATATTATCAATGGTCCTTGTAAGGTAGGGCTTCGGATAAGGGGCGCATTTCAGAAGGCAGAATGTTCCTTGATCTGGAGATTATATTTATAAGATGAAACTAAAGTTCCTAGTCTGTATGAATGCTCAGAGTCACACCTCCACCTCCCCCAGTCAATTAAAAATACCCCTGCCTTGACGGCTGTGCTCCTACTCTGTCCCAGGCTCGCTCTTAAAGGATGCCCACATGCTGGGAGAGCAGCTATGCTGACCTATATAATAAAGTGACAGAAGCAGGGGTAGAGGAGGAGAGATCATAAAACTTTGCAGCCTGGCTATCTGGGATAAGTATTTTTGAAGACATTGCAGCAGCATAGGGTGGAAACAAATCAGAGAGAAAAGACAGGTGACATTGGCAAGGGTCAAGCTAGCTTAGTAATAGGTTTCCTTTGATATTCTCTAAGAACTTCAAATAAGAGGCTTCAATTACCTTCAATTGGTTTTAATTATTAGGTTATGTTCTCTTAAATATGACATACCATGCCATAACTGGAACACACGGGTCGTTGAATATATAAGGTTACACATATGAAAAATTAAGCCCTTATAAAAATTGTAATGAGTGGTTCAGCATGGACTATGCTGAGGTATCGATATTCCCTGTCTCATCTAATATGAGATGAGATGAGTTATATCTCATCTCATATTTGCGTTATATCCATCATATTCCTCATTTTTTCAGAGAAGGATACAATAAAAGAGAGAAGAAAAAGAGGTGCCACCATTACATCAGTAAATAATGATATCGTTAGTGGTAAGACTCGTGTCTATCTGAACCAAACTCCCATAGCCCTCTCTTGGAGGAACAGCAGCTATGGTTGTCCAGTAAGAAAAGGAGAACAGAGTTGTAGAGCCAGAATCCCAAGGGCTTCCAAAACTCTAGGGACTTCACACTGCTTAAAGCTTGTCTCCTGGGCTGACAGTGAAGCATTGATTCAATGCAGAGCCTGGAACCAAAATCCAAGTGATAACTGAGGTATCCAGCAAAAGGCCCAGACTTTCAGACACTTCAATCTCGTTTCCCACATCGTCAATTGCTCATCTTCAGTAAATGAATAACTCCTACCCCCCGGAGCACATCGATTTAGAAAACTTAAAACACAAAACTAGGTTCGTGAAAATGTAATTGATAAAGCTACCTCTTTCCTAGCTGACTTTTTATGGTTTCAGTTAAAACACAAGCTAAACTGGATTCCATAATGGACTATACTTCATAATAATTGTGCTCCATTTGTATGCAAATAGCTGAGCTGGCATATCTCAGTTTTAGACTCTGGCTGTAAACTCACATGAGTTTGGGGTGGATTCTAATTATGCATCTGATATAATAGGTATTGAATCAATGAGAAATTTCAACACCAGTTTTGAGAGTTAACACTCATTAGTCACTGCTTGAAACTGGGTTCAAATGATGTGTCGTTATGATAAACTGTTGGGTGGTACCATTACTTAGGAACTGCTGGAACTGACAGTTATTTAATTTCTCTTAACTACAGTGTGGACAAAAAATGGGGAAAGCAATGACTCCCTTATAGGCTTATAATATACTTAAATAACATAATGTACACAAAGTACTCAGGAAAATATTTGTAGATCATTGGATTGTGACTCTTCCTGTTATCTGTTGCCAGATCACTCTGAGGTTCTACTGGTACCTCTGAGTAGCATATTCTTAATGAATTGCCTATAGCCATGCCTCCAAAAAAAGAGATTATTTGTAACGGCAGCCTATCTGTAATCAAAAAAATGAAGAAATCATTTAAGAGGAATTAAGCCATAGCACAGAGTGGTAGATTTGATACTACCTAAAGGTCCACTTTAGGTCTACAACTTGTCCATTTAGTGTCACATGACACCCTCTGCTACACGTGATACCTACCCCACCCTGCATTTCTGAGGACAAGGTCTGTGGAAGGAAGACAGCATTCTTTATGTAGATGTTTATTTCCCTATTAATAAAAGGAAATTACTCTGTTGGTTGGGAGCCCAGATTTTAAAATGATTCCCATGGCTGTATCTAAAACCAATTCAATATTTTAAAACTGAAATTTGTTTGTTATAATAGACCTGATGTTGTCAGATCTTGTGACATGGCCAGCTACAAAATGTTCCGTGGGAACAGAATGAGGCATGCTGGGAGGGATGAAAAGAAGAGAGTGTCATCACTTTCATCCATAGGGGCATAGTAGGTACCTGGGACAAACTCAACTCCAGAAAACTGTAGAGCTTCAATGCAAAAGGCAGAGGATATTTACACTGTTGCTATATATGGTGATTAGAGACACCAGGTTTTGGTCTTGGAAAATCAGATCTTGACTTAGTCCTTACTCTCTACCTTTTGTTTTCTGAATTATATTTGGAAATTTATGGATGGTGTTAAGTCTCAGTTTCTTCATTTGAAAGAAAAAGATTTTTACCATTAATTTCATTATGGGAAGTAAGAAGAGACACATAAAGCCCCCAGGTTGGTGTCTGATACATTGTAAGCAGTTCTCAATAAATGAAAACTGTTAGGGATGTTTTGTCACTCACACATCAGCAGCTACTGTTAGTTCAACTAATCATTTCACCTCTTATAGTTCCTTGCTTTGTTATTATTGTTTCTATTTTATCAAGAAGTAAACTCACCCTTGTACAATGCGTCACAATTAAGAGAAAATCCTGAAATCTGAATGTTAAGTCTACTGATTCCAAAGTCCATGATGTCTTCGTTGCTAATACCATGTAGAAATGAAAAGCTTCCTCAAAAAGATGTTGGCTATAAAGAGACTGTGGGGCATCCTGATAGGTGGATTGCAGGATCCAGGAGAAGATCAAAGTTATCTAAGAGAGATGGACAAATGGGGCTGTTCAAAAGCACTAGCCAGAGAGATCCTAAAGGTAGGCTCAAGAGCAAAGGTAGCCAGGCAAGACCCAGGTAGTTTCAGGTTACCAAGAAGCCCACCAAGCTAGTTAAAGGCACCAATAACAGCAGGGGGGATTTGCTCAGAGTATGATATAGCATCCACTAACCTGCAGATGGGTTTGGAGTAAATCCAGATGTGGTGGAAACAGCAGAAACAGGACAACAGCTAAGTCTTAGCATCAGCCACCAGTTGATTGGTACCTTTTACTTTTTAACTTTGCAAACAGTTCCTCTGAAATTGTGCAGATAAGTAGTAAACCTGTCAATTCCAGAGGCTCTAGATTTATATATACACACTGCACTGCTCTTCTCCAAAAGCAGGACTACAAAATGTGATGTTTCTTTCCCTTTATAGCTATCCACTGTTCTATGACCTTGAGTTTAATGACAGCTGCTTCTCTAGCTCTTCCAACAGGAAAATACCCTTTCAAGACAATGGCAACTCCAAAAGGTAAGTCTTACCATACAGCTTATAACTTACTTCGGTGACCCATGACCTCAGAGTCTACTATAATCATCACATCCAGTAAACAAGTGACGTCATGGCTATAATGAAGTCCATGACAGAAATCAGTAATCAGTCTCAGAAATACTGGAGAACCCTCATGATCATCTTTCAAATGACTGTCACTGAGTTATAGTGAGCCCATGACAAAGCTTACTGGCCAGTGAAGCCCAATGGTTTACCTTCCAAGTTATTCAAATGGCAGTTTTAAATTAATCTCCTTGGTTAATAACATAACTAGATGCCCAAAGTACATTATAATCTTGTGACAAGGATATAGGAAATAAAAAAGAAGAAAAGGGAAAAGAAAAGGAGAGGAGAGAAGACGAGACGAGACCACAATTCCTCACAGAAGAAGGAATAAAGTGTTCTGGGTTCTCTTATTAGCCGTCTAATGGAATCCAGCTACAGAGGTGTGCCCTGGTATGCCACACTGTATTTGGAGAACTTTTTATATGCTGTCTTACTAGGAAACTTATTGGACACTTGCATAATTCTTCTTACAGAAGCCAAATGGAATATTAAAGGGATTTAAAAAATTCATAGAAGTCAATCAAAGTTATCAAGCAACAAGATTCAAATTAAGAGCCACACCAACAAATAAGATCCCTGAATCCCCGCTGCTTCTGCCATCTCAAGTAGACATATGAAAGCTAAAACAGAAACAAATAGTGTTAAGTTGGGAAGCTAGGGGTGCCCAAGAAAACAGACAGTCTTATGGCAATAAAAACTTACAGTGTTGTGATTTTGTGACAATATAAAAGCAATATACATTTAGTAGAAATCTTACTTTGATCTTTTCTAGAGCCTGCAAAATGTGGTGTGGTCTGCTGTCACAAGGCTAGGAGGCAACCATGAACTACAATCTCCACGAAGATAAACAACTCACTCTTCAGTGCACTGTGTTGGCAAGTTACAAAGTTGGATATTTTCAGTGCATTTCAACTTAGGATATTTTCAACTTAAGGTGGATTTGTTGGGATGTAACCCCAAAGTAAGTGGAGGAGTCTCTGCATTCTTAAGACAGGTGACAGATGCTAAGATTGCCAGATCTTTAAAGCCCTCGCTTCAGTCTGCTCCCTTGGGAACCAACAAATAATAGAGCCAATCGACAATTCCGACCACTCATTCTCCACAAGCCCCATGGGACTGGGACATCAGAACATCTCCCTTGGGAAATCACCACAGCAGTTACCTAAGCAACGAAAGAAGGCTTCCATAGATGCCCAGCCCCTTGGCTTCTCCTTACTTTACTATGTTCACTCTTTGTAGAACCTGAATTCTCTCCATAGTCACACACATATCTTTAACATTTCCTTGCAAAATGAGGAGGTTGAAACGTGACAGTTGACCGCAAACCACCAATTACAATGCAGATGTCCATTCTACATGCTGGTCCTTCCCAACATCGGTTGTGGCTGCAGCATCTTCCTTCCTGTGTACTTCTGTGTAGATACCCATCAGAGTCACCTTTGTCAAAACAGCAGACTAATTTTTGAATCTTCTGCCATAAGTGTGGGCCATCTAGCACAAGCTTGTTTGGCTCTTCATCTCTGGTTTTCTCTATCATTTTACTCCCTTTATCATGCCCTGAGAGGAGAGTAGCTCCTCATTTACTAGTGCTACTGGTGCTCTTGCTTTCACTTCTAGAACCCAGACATTTACCATTCTTCTCTAGCCTGAAACCATCCCTACCCTTGGGCTGTCTCTCTGTTTCTGCACTATCACTGTCTTTTCCTGCCTCCCCAACATTCTTGGAAGAGCACTCTCTCTCATTCTACCCTCCCCCTGTAATTCCTCTGTCACCTTAACTCCAAAAGAAAGGACTCCCTGCTTATCAATGACACGCATGACTGCATCAGATAGCATGATGAAGACAGAAACAAATTCAAACTGATCAAGGACAAAGGGGGTGATAATTCACTAGTTCATATATCCAGTTCTTGGGAAGAAGAAGAATGGATTGGAAAAGAGCACCATCATGGTATTCTCTATGACTGTCCATCTGTCTCTCATTTCTGTAGTTGGATGCCAATAGAGGAAATGGACCACAAGCCATTCAGAGCTCATATTTTTCATTATGTCCACCCACTTTATGGGAAAATGCAGAGAAATGACAAAAAGGGCTTGCCTTGAGTTATATGGATATCTCTCTGCTCATTCACTGTGTCCAGGGGAAACAACTATTATTGGGTTAGTCTGTATCCTGGGTATACTTAGCTGGATACACTGTTGTAGCATCTGGTCATTGGGGAAACCTCATGAATGACTGCTGAGAAAACCATGAGCTGGCCAGCCACCATGACAGATTGTGTACAGCTGAGAATCACGCAGAGTAAAATTATGGATGGTGAAAAAATAAGGGCCAGTGTCAAAATGACACAATCATTGATGCTGAGTGAATGATTAAGGTAGTACTGATAGTTCTCGAAAATAATGTATATCCAAGAGCTTGCAGGAGGTAGGCCTGAAGAACCAGTGCTGACTAGCTGTATGATTTGAAGGTATAACCCATAAGGACAGAAATTCTGAAATATTATGTCTACCTACCTGTTGTTTTCTTGACTCTACAAAGCATTTTTTAGTTTCAAATTTTCACAGTTCAGGCTAGGACTCCTGCCCCAGGTACATCTCTGAGAAATTTCCAGAATGATCTGAACAACAATACAAATAAAATAAAACCCCCCAGCAACAGAACAAGAAATTGGGTGCTGGTGGGTAGAAGAGGGGAGAGTAAGTCCTCCTGGACTTAAATTTAGCACACAGTCATTCAACACTGAAGGAAAATGTGTTAGTGTTTTCTCAACATCACTCTCCTCATTGACAGAAGAAAACAGTATGTCAAAAAGATACATTAGAGGGAAAGTCCTATGTTGCTAGTATGCCGGATAATACATATTTCACATGACTTGCTTCAACTCCATCTTAAGGTTCAGAAGTTGAAGGACCAGTTCATACAAACAAATACTGACAGGTTTGGGCTTCTGACTCTATCCCAATAGCTACCACTCCAGATTTGAAAAAGGAGAGTCTAGGGTTAGAAGATGAATCCGCTGGTAGAGGCTCACAACTGAAATGTCCAACAGACAGTACACAGGTAGGACAGTTAAGGCTCTGTCTACCAAGTCATCTCTTTTCTTGTTCATGTCCTAATGCAGGCAAAACCATTCTCCCTCCACCTCTGCAAGACAGGCAGGAGACAGGCGATTTCTCCCACTTAGCAGCTAAAGGGCCCAAGGTCCTGCTGGTAAGTATCCCTTCAAGATATCATTCACCCCAGTAGAGGCAGACCCTCTCCAGACACCTGGGGTTTTGCTCTTCATCTCCCCAATCCACAACTGAGCTGATCTTGCAGCCAATGCCAAGAGGACCATCTTCCAATCTGCCCATTTCTCCAGGTTCTTAGCTTCATTCCTCCTGTTTTATATTCTGAGTCTTGTCTTTCTTTTCAGTCTCTCATAAAGAAAAGTTGCTACAGAAGAATTGAGTGACTCTGACTGCCTTGTTACTCATCTCAGACTATATTTTTACATTATCAAGTAAATTAAAAGCCATACATTATAGATGCATGCATCATGGAAACTCATTTAAAATTCTGTCTAGCACACATTTGCAGGACTTTTGCTGATTCAGTGAACACCGCACTTACTGCTCAGGTGTAAATCAGTATTTTGCTTTGCGGAATACTTTAGGGATGATGATCCTGACAGAGTCCAATTTGTAATTTTTCAAGTTTCAGATTGTCTTCAGGTCTCTCCATCTGAACTAGTGAGTAATGGGAATATCCAGGAAAGTACTGGGATGACCACATCTCAAAGGCAAATGATCAATAGATCACATCTCAAGGGCAAGAGGGAGACCCCAGCGACGATGATACTACCAAGTGTATCAAGCCTTCCTGACTCCCATGTTCCATTTAATTCTCTGTTATTATAATCCTAAAAAAAATCTGTTTTGCTTTGGATCTTTCTGGAGACAGGGTTTTGTTCTGTAGCTCTTGCTAGCCCATAACTATGTAGATCAAATTATCATGGAGTTTGTGGTGATTCACCAGTCTCTACTTCCTAAATGCAGGGATTATAGGTGTGCACCATCACTCCTGCCTTTAAAATTCTTGATGCTTTAAAAAAAGCTTTGTGTTATTATTATTAGGTTTTATTTATTTTATTTCATTTGTATGCATGTTTGCTTGCAGGTATGCCTGTGTACCACATGTGTGCCTGGTGCCTGCAGAAGAGCATACGGAATTCCCTGAAACTGGAGTTGTAGACAGTTGTGAGCTGCTATGTGGATGCTGGGAATCAAACCTGGGTCCTCTGGAAGAGCAGCCAGTGCTCTTAACCTCCGAACCATCTCTCTCTTGATACTTTTAAACAGTGGTTACCAGTTTTTCTTAAATAAATCCATTTTCTCAGACTATAAATAGAAAATATAATATATTGGTATAAAATACATGTATACATGTATACAATACATTCCAGTCACTCATCTCCCTGCCCTCCCTTAAGCCCCTCCTATCCCAATGGACCTCACCTGGTCCTACCAAGTCCCAACTCTACTTTCCTGTCTTTTTCTTTTGCTTTGGTTTTTGCTTTGTAGCCTATTGGACTTAACCCAGTCACCCATGTGGATGCAGGTGGAAAGCTATCCACTGCAGTCTAAGTAATTTACAAGTGGTTGTATCACTAAAGACAATGACTTCATCTCCCCCCAAAGCCCTCAACTGCTAATAGCTCCCTTGGAGGAGAGAGCAATACTGGGCTCCATGTACCCCTCCCAGACCCATGACTAAATGTTTATAGTCTTCGTCTTATATAGGCCATATGTGTGCATCCATGACCACTGTAAATTCATACGTGCCATAGCCAGCATCACACCCCTCTGCCTCATTATCAGATTTAATTCTCTCCGCCCCTCTTCTATGATAGGGAGACAGGTAATGTGGGTATCCCATCTAAGATTGAGTGCTTAGTGTAACTTGTCCTTGTCTCTGTATTGACCACCCCATGCTGCAAAGAGAAGCTTCTTTAAGCAAGGCTAATGGCATCCCTAGTTTATCGGCATAAAGAAAAGGATTTAGGATGAAGTTTTATAACATGTCCTTTAGCAAAACAGAAGTAGTGATGTATCCCTAATGACTATGACCTTCTCAGCCACAAGCCTTTTGACCAGGCCCACAGTACCAGACATGTACTCCTTTCTATGGAGTGGGCTTCTAATCCAGTTTTTAAAAAATTGGTTACCTCCATAATAATTATGCTACTATTGCACCAGCAGGCACGTCTTGCCTGATAGGTTGGTATTTGTAGTAGACAAGGTTGGTAATACCATGCTTTTCAACCCCAGCTATCAGCATAGCAACTTCCAACATTATGGAAATTAGGTACCATGGAGGAAGCTTATGGTTTCAGCATAGTTTCTCTGTGTTCTGTAACCAGAGTATGTGATATTTTCAGCAATAGGCTGCTATTATCTAGTTCCGGTGAGCAACTAAAGGCAATGTCCTTTCTGTCCAATGACTACTAAGGAGGTGTCCCATAGCTGGAACACTGCAATTTTCATTTAGTAACCAATAGCTTTTGAGTTTGGTACTACCTACCCAGGTACAGTACTCTATTCATTTTTATTATGATTTTAATTAGCATATAAAATAAGAGGTGTCCATGTGACTTCTTCATACGTCTTTACTTTGGGTTAGCATTCCAACCACACCCTCTTTTCTCCTCAATTCTTGACCTTCATTTGTGTTTTGTCCTCTATCCTGCACATGACATGACCAGTTTTGTCAACAGTAACAATTCAGTGAGCACTTTCTCCAATTTAGACATTGTGTTTCTCTTGCATTATTTATTTCAATCCTTATATTATTTGGTTATTCAACAAATGTTAAGCCACCCATTATTTCAGCTTCCAGGATATTAAAATAAACAGAACAGGCATGGCTCTGACATTTGTGGAACTTACATTCAAACAGTACAAACACAAATATTTCCAAGATGTAATAAATACACTAAAGGAAAACATAATAAAAGACTAAAGTGACTATAATAGGAAGGATCCATTTGAAATAAAGTAACCAAGAAGGGTCTTTTAGAACACCAAAGCAATAAGTTCTCAGACAAATTACAGATATTTTACAGATAAAGAAAGTGGCTTTTACATAAGGTAAGTGAATTAGCCTAAGTCACAAAGCCAGAATATGGCAGAGGCAGACTTTAAAGTCGAGTTGTGATGGGTGTGACTTGGTGATCCTTGTTCTAAAAGACTCTATGGAAGCTCTGATATGTTTAGGAATCACTGAGGGCTGTAATTGTCTATACATTCTTTCTCATAGGTTTAGGGTACTGCTGATCTTACTAGGAACAGAGTGACCCTTTTGTACAAAACTTACAGCAACCTTGTACTAGAGAGCATGGTTAGAAATGCCCATAGCTCATGAGGTCTGAAGACTAGTGGGCTAAGTGTTGCTCTTACAAGTCTGTGCCAGTAGACAGGCTCAGAGGGACAAAGCAGAAACGCAAGGATACATGCCCTCAAGATTTCATGAATCTGTACCAACCTTAGTGGGGAAATGAAAATACAAAACAATCAACATTTCTGACCAGGATCTTTAAGAAAGAGAGAGGGATGGCCTACATAGAAAGACCCCCCTCCCCTACAGATCCACCCTCCCCCTCAGAGTCTAGGTTGACCTCCTTGAGGATTGAAGAATGGTTCTAGCTCATGCTTTCTCTTACTGTTCCTTAAGGTTACAGATTTGATTTTTGCTTTTGTTGTTGTTGTTTGCTTGCAAGGTCCTCTGTGGAGATAGAAAACAGCCAACACCCCCGATAATCAAACTAGTTTTAGGACCTTTTTCCATTTCTGAGCTCAAGCCTGAGTATCTTACTCCATTTTATTTTTGTCCTTATAAGAATATGGCAGCCATTTTCAAAACTCTCTTTTTTCTGCTTCTTCTGAAGTTTTCTTTTTTGAGCCAAATATAACATTATAAGATCTGACTAATTCATAGCAAAAATAACCACTTTCCAGCCTTGTAGAACATATTCCTTTTTCCATCCACAGTGTGTTAAACTTATGGTCAGTGATGAATGCCAGGTCTCTCTCTACTGTATGTTTGTCTTGAGTCTCCATCCTCTGAATCCATCGTTCTGTCTCATTACTGAAGCCATTGTGGTTAACACTCTGCCAGGCACACAGTAGATAATGACTAAATATCTGTGGGAAGCCAGTGCAACTACTGAAAACCAGTTTCTGCTGAACTATACTCTGTTTTTAAAGGGCATGTCTGTTTTTCAGATCACTATGAACTTACTAATGGGGATATGACCTCACTTTGAGCAAAATAGAGAAACCCTAATGAGTATCTTTCATAAGTGGCAGTTAACCAAAGCAAGGGTCGACTGTGAGTTATTGTAGAAAAGACTAGGGGATGGACTGAACTCAGTAGTAGAACCAAGTTTCTAGCTTTGATCCCATTCCCCACTTCACTCTGTGATCTTGAAGAATTCATGAGATCTCCCTGGGCTTCAGATTCACTGGCCAAAAAATGACAAGTGAGATGAGGTAACCCCTGAGGTTCTCTTTAACATTAGCAATCTGAGGGTCTGTATAAACACCTGCATTGGACTGAAAATGCAAACCAATGGGAAAAGGAATATTCTCATAAAAATAAAGGACTTTGATATTTTCCCTGGGAGTCACATTCTCTACCTGGGTGTCTGTTACAATAGTTATTGATGAACATAGGTCCTGTATGATATGAACCTTTTCTAGTCTTCAGAATGGCTGGATGTATATCACATGCTATCATTTTTTTTTGGAACAGCATTCCCTGTGAGTGGCTATAGCTGAACGTTCATAGCTCTGGGGATACAACTGACCAGTCCACAGGACGGCCACTGGCTTTGTTGTATCAACTCCTTACTTCATCAGGCCAATTGAACCAGCACAGTTATTCAGTGTGAAAGTGGAAAATTAAGCAGTCAGTGGACTTCAACCATGTCCTGTAAGCTGTAAAGGACTTCACCACAACAGCAGCTCCATGAATTCTTTGTTGTACCCAAGGGTCTTCTTGCAGAGACTACAGAGAAGTCATTCTTCTTCAGAAACACCATCCTTCTCTTTTTCCAGGGACTGCCCCCTCTTTCTAAGGGCATCTACTTTACTAGTGCCCAGACTGTGGTTGGGTATTTCAGATGACTTCAGTCTGGGAGGACAGTAGTGTGACATGAGTCAGCCTCTCCTCAACTCTGTTCCTTCCTGCATGTCCTCTACCAAGGGCCCATTTTTGCCAAAAGACTTTTTTTTTAACTCTATCAGATCGAGTACATCACCAGTTTCCCACAGGTACATAGTGTGCCATCTGCCTTTTAGCAAACATTATCTACTCATTCAGCTTGAATCAAAGCCTTTTCTCTCAGCATCTGGAATTTGTAGGTAGCTGTGTGCATTGGCTGAGCCAACCACAAATAGAAACAAAACAACATGAAATGCAATAGTACAAGGACAGAAGCCAAGGAGCTGGGAACAGACAAAGAGAAAACCCCAGCTGTGTTGAGGGGAGATGCAAAGAAAGAAAGTGTTGTATGATATTGTGTACTTGTTCTGTGCATTTATGAATGTCAATTAATCATTTTGATAAGTCTGTGTAGCTTTAGTTTTGGTTTGCAAATGGAAGAAGCAAAGTAGAGAGAAATAAGCAACTTTCTAAAAGAAAAGCAGCCAATAAGTAGATTTAAGACCAGACCCAATAAACTTCAAAAGTCATTTCCTTTTCGGTTTTATCCAACAGCTGTGGGCGGGGAAGAAAGAATGAATGAAAAAGCAAGTAGAGAAGTAGAGATGGAAGTACAGAAATGGAATGAAAGAAGAAGACTTGTGGTTGGCTTAAGCTGCACTCAGAGTGTGCCGTCAAAGCCAGAGACTGCCCCCCTCACTTGTAACTCAGCTCCAAGACAGTAAAAGTCAACATAGGTAATTATAACAAGAATCTTTTTTCCATCACACTTCTCCATGGAACATTTGATAAGTCCACACAATGCGTTCATTTCCCCATGCCCTACTTCATTGCCCAGGTTTGTCTGCATATCTCCACCTTGGCCCTCCCATAGGCCAGGACTGTTATCTGTCACCGTGGAAACAAGCCTCCAAGTGCAAGAGCTTACAAGAACCAGGACAGCACTGTGGTCTTATTATTTCTGATGACTTGGATCAATGATGTATGCTCCAGGTTTCTCGTGTGGCTACAGTGAGATAGAGACCAGGACCGAAGGAATCTCTGAGGTTTCCTTACTCACATTGTCCTATTTTTTAGATATCAAATGGGAATCAAACCCTCTTGTCTGTATTTCTTTTTAAGTTTTATTAGCTCTTTCAGAGTTTTGATCATATTCACCCAACTCCCCAAAGTCTTCCTAAATCCACCCCCATTTCCTTAATCACCCAAATTTGTGCTGTCTTCCTCTCTTTCTTTCTCCTCTCTCTGTCTCTCTCTCTCTCTTCTATCAAGAACAATTTGTACTATCCATATATGCTTCTTTATACAATTTTTATTTATATTAGATACAATCTTATTTTACATGTCAATCCCAGTTCCCTCTCCCTTCCCTCCTCCCCTGCCCACCAATGACCCCATATCTCAACCCCCTTTTGCTCCCCAGGGGATCTTCAAAGTCTGTCATATCATTTGGAGCAGGGCCTGGCCCTCTCCCAGTTGGCTAGGCTGAGACAGTGTCCCTCTATGTGGAATGGGTTCCCAAAGTCCATTTGTACACTAGGGATAAATACTGATCCAGTAGCAAAGACCCCATAGGCTGCCCAGTCCTCCTTACTGACACTCACGTTCAGAGGGTCTGCTTCAGTCCCATGCTGGTTTCCCAGCTGTCAGTCTGGGGTCCATGAGCTCCCCCTTGTTCAGGTCAGCTGTTTCTATGGGTTTCTCCAGCCTGGTCTTGGCCCCTTTGCTCTTCAGTCCTCACTCTCTGCAACTGGATTCCAGGAGTTCAGTATTTAGCTGTTGGTGTCTGCCTCTGCTTCCACCAGCTACTGGATGAAGGCTCTAGGATGGCATATAAGGCAGTCATCAATCTCATTATAGTGGAAGGACATTTAAGGTAGCCTTCCAATATTGCTCAGATTCTTAACTGGGGTTATCCTTGTAGATCTCTGGACATTTCCCTAGTGCCAGATTTCTCTTTAGACCTGCAATGGCTCCCTCTATTGTGTTACCTCCTTTCTTGCTCTCCTGTATTTTTCCCCTGACTCAATCTTTCTTCTCCCTCATGTCCTTCTCTCTCCTCCTTTTCTTCTCTTCTCTTTCTCTTAATTCCCTCTCCCCTCCCTTCATGCTCCTGATTTGCTCAGGAGATCTTGTCCCTTTTCCCTTCCCTGTGGGATCATGTATGTTTCTCTTAGGGTCCTCATTGTTTCCTAGTTTCTCTGGTGGTGTGGATTGTAGGCTGGTAATTCTTTGTTCTATATCTGATATTCATATATGAGTGAATACATGCCATATTTCTCTTTTTGTGACTGGGTTACCTCACTCAAGATGGTTTCTTCTAGTTTCATCCATTTGCCTGAGAATTTCAAGATTCCATTGTTTTTTCTTCCTCTGAGTAGTACTCCATTGTGTAAATGTACCACACTTTCTTTATCCATTTTTCAGGTGAGGGGCATCTAAGTTGCTTCCAGGTTCTGGCTATTAAAATTAATGCTGCTATGAACATGGTTGAATGGATGTCCTTGTTGTATAAGAGTGAATCCTTTGGGTATATGCCTAAGAGTGGAATTGCTGGTCTTGAGGTAGAATGATTCTAATTTTCCTGAGGAATCTCCATACTGATTTCCATATGGCTGTACAAGTTGGCACTCCAACCAACAGTGTAGGAGTGTTCCCCTTTCAGCATGAACTGTTTTTTTTTCCATTCTGACATGAATAAGATGGTATCTCAGATTTTTTTGATTTGTGTTTCCCTGATGGCTAAAAATGTTGAGCAATTTCTTGAGTGTCTTTCAGCCATTTTAGATTCCTCTATTTAGAATTCTTTATTTAGTTCTGTACTCCACTTTTTAATTGGATTATTTGGTGTTTTGGTGACTAGCTTCTTGGGTTCTTTGTAAATTTTGGAAATCAGCCCTCTGTCACATGTGGGGTTGGTAAATATCCTTTCCCATTCTGTGGGCTACCATTTTGTCTTGTTGACTGTGTCCTTTGCCTTACAGAAGCTTCTCAGTTTCAGGAGATCCCATTTATTAATTGTCAATCTCAGTGTCTGTGCTACTGGTGTTATATTCAGGAAGCTGTCTCCTGTACCAATTCATTCAAGGGTACCTCCCACTTTCTCTTCTAATAGGTTCAGTGTGGCTGGATTTATGTTGAGGTCTTTGATTCATTGGGACTTAAGTTTTGTGCATGGTGATTGATATGGCTATATCTGCAGTCTTCTACATGCCAGCATCCACTTACGCCAGCACCATTTGTTGAAGATGCTTTCTTTTTTCCATAGTATAATTTTAGCTTCTTTATCAAAAATCAGGTGTTCATAGGTGTGTGGGTCCAAATAAGGGTTTTCAATTCTATTCCCATTAGTCTACCTGTCTATTTTTGTGCCAATACCAAGCTGTTTTCAGAAATATAGCTCAATAATAGAGCTTGGAGTCAGGGATGGTGATGCCTCCAGAAGTTCCATTATTGTACAGGGTTGTTTTGGCTATCCTGGGTCTTTTGTTTTTCAAGGCCTGTGAAGAATTGTGCTGGTATTTTGATGGGGACTGCATTGAATCTGTAGATTGCTTTTGGCAAGAATGCCATTTTCGATTCTACCTATGTTGATCCTACCTATCAAAAAGCATGGGAGATCTTTCCATTTTCTGGTGTCTTCTTTAATTTCTTCCTTTAAAGACTCAAAATTCTTGCTATATAGGTCTTTCACTTATTTGGTTAGCATTACCCCAGGGTATTTTATGTTGTTTGTGGCAATTGTAAAGGGTGATGCTTCTCTGATTTCTTTCTCAGACCATTTATCTTATGTATGTAGTAAGGCTACTGGTTTTTTTTTTTTTGAGTTAATCTTGTATCCTGCCACTTTGCTGAAGGTGTTTATCAGCTATAGGAGTTCCCTGGTAAAGTTTTTTGGGGTCACTTATGTAAACTATCATATCATCTGCAAATAGTGAAAGTTTGACTTCTTCCTTTCCAATTTGTATCTCCTTGATCTCCTTTTGTTTTCTTACTGCTCTAGATAGAACTTTACAAACAATATTGAAGAGATATGGAGAAAGTGAACACCTTGTCTTGTTCCTGATTTTAGAGGAATTACCTTGAGTTTCTCTCCATTTGGTTTGATGTTGGCTGTTGGTTTGCTGTATATTGCTTTTATTATGTTTAGGTATGTTCCTGTTATCCCTGATCTCTCCAAAACCTTTATCAAGAAGGGGTGTTAGATTCTGTCAAAGGCTTTTTCAGCATCCAGTGAGATGATAATGTGTTTTTTCTTTTTCAGTTTGCTTATATGGTGGATCAAATTGATAGATTTTCATGTGTTGAACAATTCCTGCATTCCTGGGATGAAGCCTACTTGATCATGGTGGATGATTTTTCTCATGTATTCTTAGATTCAATTTGCCATTTTTTATTGAGTATTTTTGCATCCATATTCATGAAGGATATTGGTCTGCAGTTCTCTTTCTTAGTTGTGGCTTTGTGTGGCTTGGGTACCAAGGTAATTGTAGCCTCATAAAAAGGGTATGGCAATGACCCATCTGCTTCTATTGAACACTTCAAGGAGTATTGGTATTAGCTCTTCTTTGAATTTCTGGTAGAATTCTGCACTGAAACCATCTGACCCTCGGAATTCTTGGTTGGGAGACTTTTGATGACCATTTCATTGGGGTTATAGGTCTGTTTAAACTACTTATCTGTTCTTGATTTAATTTTGGTAAGATATCTATCCAGAAAACTGTCCATTTCCTTTAAATTTTCAAATTTTGTGCAGGACAGGTTTTCAAAGTATGACCAGATTCTCTGAATTTCCTCAGTGTCTGTTGTTATGCCCCCCTTTTCATCTCTGATTTTGTTAATTTGCATGTTCTCTCTCTCTGACTTTTGGTTAGTTTGGATAAAGGTTTGTCTGTCTGGTTGATTTTCTAGAAGAACCAACTCTTTGTTACATTGATTCATTGTATTGTTTTCTTTGTACTTTATTGATTTAAGCCCTCAAATTGATTATTTCCTGGTGTCTACTTCTCCGAGGTGAGTTTGCTTCTTTTTGTTCTAGAGCTTTCAGTTGTGCTGTCCTCTAATGTGACTTTTCTCCAGTTTCTTCTGTGGGCACATAGTGCTATGAACGTTCCTCTTAGAACTGCTTTCAAAGTGTCCCATAAGTTTGGGTATGTTGTGTCTTCATTCTCATTGAATTCTAGGAAGACTTTAATCTTCCTAGATTAAAGTTCAGTTGAGTATTGCTCAATTCCCACGAGTTTGTATGGTTTCTGCAATTTGTGTTGCTGTTGAATTCTAACTTTAAAGCATAAAGTCTGATAAGATACAGGGATTATTCCAATTTTTTTTGTATCTGTTGAGGTTTGTTATGTTGCCAAATACATGGTCAATTTTAGAGAAGGTTCCATGTGCCACTGAAAAGAAGTTATATTCTTTTGTGTTTGGATGAAATGTTCTATAGATGTCTGTTAAATCCAATTGGGTCATAACTTCTGTTAGTTCTTTTGTTTCTTTGTTAAGTTTCTGTCTGGTGGTCCTGCCTAGTGATGAGAGTGGGGTGTTAAAGTCTCCCACTCAAAGTGTGTGAGGTTTTATGTGTGATTTGAATTTTAGCAATGTTTCTTTTATGAATGTGGTGCCTTTGTATTTGGGGCATAGATGATCATAATTGAAACTTCATCCTGATGTATCTTTCCTGTGATGAGTATGAAATGACCTTCTTCATCTCTATTGATTGATTTTAGTTTGATGTCTAATTTGTTAGATATTAGGATAGCTAAACCAGCTTGTTTCTTGGGTACATTTGATTGAAAAATCTTTTCCCAATCCTTTACTCTGAGGTAAATGTCTCTGACTTTCAGAGTTCCATAGAGAAGTCAGGTGTGATTCTGATAGGTCTGCCTTTATATGTTACTTGGCCTTTTTCCTTTGCTGCTCTTAATATTCTTTCTTTATTCTGTATGATTGGTATTTTGATTATTATGTGGCAAGAGGACTTTTTGTGGTCCACTCTATTTGATGTTCTGTAAGCTTCTTTTTTTTCAGATTTTTTTTATTTGCATTAGAAACAAGATTGTTTTACATGTCAATCCCAGTTCCCTTCTCACTCCCATCCTCCCCTACCACCCCGCCCCCAACTGAAACCCTACCTATCACATATCCTTTCTGCTCCCCAGGGAGGGTGAGGCCCTCCATAGGGTGTCATCAGAGTCTATCGTATCCTTTGGGATAGGGCCTAGGCCCACCCCCATGTGTTTGGCTCAGGGAGTATCCCTCTATGTGGAATGGGCGCCCCAAGTCCACACCTATGCTAGGGATAAGTACTGAACTACTACAGGAGGTATTGTAGATTTCCGAGGTTTCCCCAATGAAATCCATGTTCCTGGGGTCTGGATCAGTCCCATGCTGGCATCCCAGCTATCAGTCTGGGGAGCAAGAGTTCCCGGATGTTCAGGTCAGTTGGTTCTGTGGGTTTCACCAGCCTGGTCTGGACCCCTTTGCTCTTCATTCATCCTTCTCTGAATCTGGATTCCAGTTCAGTTCAGGGATAAGTTGTGAGTGTCGACTTCTACTTCCACCAGCTGCTAGATGAGGGCTATCAGGTGGCATATAAGTCAGTCATCGTAGCTCCCTCCCCTCTCTTCCCATGCTCTCAATTTGCTCAGGGGATCTTGACCCTTTCCCCTTCTCCAGGGGACCATGTATGTCTCTCTTAGGATCCTCCTTGTTTACTAGTTTCTCTGGCAGTGTGGATTGTAGGCTGGTAATCCTTTACTCTATGTCTAAAATCCACATATGAGTGAGTACATAGCATGTTTGTCTTTTTGTGATTGTGTTACCTTGCTCAGAATAGTTTCTTCTAGTTCCATTCATTTTCCTGCAAATTTCAAGATTCCATTGTTTTTTTCTGCTGAGTAGTACCACATTTTCTTTATCCATTCTTCAGTTGAGGGGCATCTAGGCTGCTTCCAGTTTCTGGCTATGACAAATAGCACTGCTATGAACATCGTTAAACAGATGTCTTTGCTGTATGAATGTGCTTCTTTTGGGTATATGCCTAAGAGTGGAATTGCTGGATCTTGTGGTAGACTGATTCCCATTTTCCTGAGGAGTCGCCATACTGATTTCCAAAGTGGCTGTACAAGTTGGCACTCCCACCAGCAGTGAAGGAGTGTTCCCCTTTCTCCACATCCTCTCCAGCATAAACTGTCATTGGTGTTTTTGATTTTGGCCATTCTGACAGGAGTAAGATGGTATCTCAGAATTGTTTTGATTTGCATTTCCCTGAGGGCTAAGGATGTTGAACACTTTCTTATGTGTCTTTCACCCATTTTAGATTTCTCTAGTGAGAATTGTCTATTTAGTTCTGTACCCCACTTTTTAATGGGGTTGTTTTGTGTTTTGGAGACTAGCTTCTTGAGTTCTTTGTATATTTTGGAGATCAGCCCTCTGTCACATGTGGGTTGGTGAAGATCTTTTCCCATTCTGTGGGCTGTCATTTTGTCTTGCTCACTGTGTCCTTAGCCTTACAGAAGTTTCTCAGTTTCAGGGGGTCCCATTTATCAATTGTTGTTCTCAGTGTCTGTGCTAGTGGTGTAATGTTCAGGAAGCAGTCTCCTGTACTAATTAATTCAAGGGTATTTCCCACTTTGTCTTCTAATAGGGTTAGTGTGGCTGGGTTTATTTTGAGGTCTTTGATGCATTTTGACTTAAGTTTTGTGCGTGGTGACAGGCTTGGGTCTATCTGCAGTCTTCTACATGTCCGCAACCAGTTGTGCCGGCACCATTTGTTGAAGATGTTCTCTTTGTTCCAGCATATATATTTGGATTGTTTGTCATAAATCAGATATTCATAGGTGTGTGGGTTAATATCACGGTTTTCAATGCTATTCCACTGGTCTGTTAGTCTACCTGTCTATTTTTGTGACAAAACCAAGCTATTTTCAGGACTATAGCTCTGTAATAGAGCTTGAAGTCAGGGATGGTGATGCCTCCAGAAGTTCCTTTATTGTACAGAGTTATTTTGGCTATCCTGGGTCTTTTGTTTCTCCATATAAAGTTGAGAATTGTTCTTTCAAGGTCTGTGAAGAATTGTGTTGGGATTTTGAGGGGGATTGCATTGAATCTGTAGATTGCTTTTGGCAAGAATGCCATTTTTACTATGTTGATCCTATCTATCCAAGAGCATGGGAGATCTTTCCATTTTCTGATATCTTCTTTAATTTCTTTCTTTAGAGACTCAAAATTCTTACAGTATAGGTCTTTCACTTTTTTGGTTAGTGTTACCCAAAGGTATTTTATGTTGTTTGTGGCAATTGTAAAGGGTGATGTTTCTCTGATTTCTTTCTCCACCAATGTGTCATCGGTATATAGTAGGGCTCAGATTTTTTTTAGTTAATCTTGTATCCTGCCACTTTGCTGAAGGTGTTTATCAGCTCTAGGAGTTCCCTGGTAGATTTTTTCGGGTCACCTATGTAGATTATCATATAGTGAGTTTGACTTCTTCCTTTCCGATTTGTATGCCCTTGATCTCCCTTTGTTGTCTTATTGCTCTAGCTAGAACTTCAAGGACAATATTGAAGAGGAATGGAGAGAGTGGACAGCCTTGCCTTGTCCCCAATTTTAGAGGAATGCATTGAGTTTCTCTCCATTTAAATTGATGTTGGCTGTCGGCTTGCTGTAAATTGCTTTTATTATGTTGAAGTATGTTCCTGTTATCCCTGATTTCTCCAAGACCTTTATCATTAAGGGGTGTTGGCTTTTGTCAAAGGCTTTTTTGGCATCTAGTGAAATGATAACGTGGGTTTTTTTTTTCCCTCAGTCTGTTTATGTGGTGGATTACATTAATGGATTTTCGTATGTTGAACCATCCTTGCATCCCTGGGATGAAGCCAACTTGATCATAGTGGATGATTTCTCTGATGTGTTCTTGAATTCGATTTGCCAGTATTTTATTGAGAATTTTTGCATCAATGTTCATGAGGGATATTGGTCTGTAGTTCTCTTTCTTAGTTGTGTCTTTGTGTGGCTTGGGTATCAAAGTTATTGAAGCCTCATAAAAAGAGTTTGGCAATGACCCTTCTGCTTCTATTGTGTGGAATACTTTGAGGACAATTGGTATTAGCTGTTCCTTGAATTTTTGGTAGAATTCTGCATTGAAGCCATCTGGCTCTTGGCTTTTTTTGGTTGGGAGACTTCTGATGACTGCTTCTATTTCATTAGCGGTTATAGGTGTATTTAAGATGCTTATCTGTTCTTGATGTAATTTTGGTAAATGAAATCTGTCCAGAAATTTGTCCATTTCCTTTAGATTTTTGTATTTTGAGGAATATAGGTTTTAGAAGTATGACCTGTAGATTCTCTGGATTTCCTCTGTGTCTGTTGTTATGTCCCCCTTTTCATTCCTGATTTTATTAATTTGAATATTCACTCTCTGCTGTTTGGTAAGTTTGGATAACGGTTTGTCTATCTTGTTGATTTTCTCGAAGAACCAACTCTTCTTTATACTGATTTTTTTATTGTTCTCCTAGTTTCCATTTTATTGATTTCAGCCCTCAATTTGATTATTTCCTGGCGTCTGCTCCTCCGGGGTGTATTGGCTTCTTTCTGTTCTAAAGCTTTCAATTGTGCTGTTAATTCTCTAGTGTGATTATTCTCCTGTTTCTTCATGTGGGCACTTAGGGCTATGAATTTTACTCTTAGCACTGCTTTCAAAGTGTTCCATAGATTTGGGTATGTTGTGTCCACATTCTCATTGAATTCTAAGAAGTCTTTAATTTCTTTTTTCATTTCTTCCTCGACCCAGGAATTGTGCAATTGGGTGTTATTTAATTTCCATGAGTTTGTAGGCATTCCATAATTCATGGTATTGTTGAATTCTAACTTTAAAGCATGGTGGTCTGATAAGATACAGGGGGTTATGTCAATTTTTTTATACCTGTTGAGGTTTGCTATGTTGCCAAGTATGTGGTCGATTTTAGAGAAGGTTCCATGTGGTGCTGAGAAGAAGGTAAATTGTTTTGTATTTGGTGGAAATGTTTTATAGATAACTGTTAAGTCCAAATGCACCATAACTTCTATTAGTTCCTTTGTTTCTTTGTTAAGTGTCTGGTGTTCCTATCCAGTAGTGAGAGTGGGGTGTTGAAGTCTCCCACTATAAGTGTCTGCAATTTTATAAGTGATTTGAGTTTTAGTAATGTTTCTTTTACAAATGTGCATGCCTTTGTATTTTGGGCATAAATGTTCAGAATTGAGACTTCATCCTGATGGATTTCTCCTGTGATGAGTAGGAAGTGACCTCCTTCATCTCTTTTGATTGATTTTAGTTTAAAGTCCAATTTGTTGGATATTAGGATTGCTACCCCCTGCTTGTTTCTTGGGTCCATTTGATTGGAAAATCTTTCCCCAACCTTTAATTTTTAGGTACCTTCTGTCTTTGAAGTTGAGGTGTGTTTCTTGTATGCAGCAGAAGGATGGATTCTATCTTCTTATCCATTCTCTAATCTGTGTCTTTTTATAGGTGAGTTAAGACCATTAATGTTGAGGGATATTAATGACCATTGATTATTCATTCTTGTTTGGTTTGGATTTGGTGGTGGTGGTAAAATTATGTGTGGGATTCTATCCCTTTTTCCTTTTGGCTGTCAGTAAAGTGGGGTTATCTGTTGCTTATATTTTTCTGGTTGTAGTTAAACTTCCTTGGGTTGCAGTTTTCCTTCCAGAACTTTCTGTAGGGCTGGATTGGTGGATATGTATTGTTTGAATCTGGTTTTGTCATGGAATATCTTGTTTTCTCCATCTATGTTGATTGAAAGCTTTGCTGGGTATAGTAGTCTGGGCTGGCATCCATGTTCTCTTAGTGTAGGTAGAATATCTATCCAGGACCTTCTGGCTTTCAGAGTTTTCATGGAGAAGTCAGGTGTAATTCTGATAGATTTGCCTTTATGTTACTTGACCTTTTTCCTTTGCTGCTCTTAATATTTTCTCTTTATTCTGTATGTTTGGTGTTTTGATTATTATGTGGTGAGGAGACATTTTTTTGGTTCAGTCTGTTTAGTGTTCTATAGGCTTCTTATATTTTCATTGGCATGTCTTTCTTTAGGTTGGGAAAGTTTCCTTCTATGATTTTGTTGAATATGTTTTCTGTGCCTTTGAGTTGGATTTCTTCACCTTCTTCTATACCTATTATTCTTAGTTTTGGTCTTTCATGGTATCCCATATTCCTGGATATTTTGTTATGGATTTGTTGGACTTAAGATTTTCTTTGGTTGATGAGTGTATTTCCACTAGTGTGTCTTCAACTCCTGAGATTCTCTCTTCCATCTCTTGTATTCTGTTGGTTATGCTTACATCTGTAGTTCCTGATCATTTACCCAGCTTTTCTATTTCCAGCATTGCCTCAGATTGTGCTTTCTTTATTGTCTCTATTTCAGTTTTTAGGTCTTGAACTGTTTCCTTGAGAGATTTGTTGATATCTTGTATTTTTTTTGGTTTGTTTTTTCTTCCATTTCTTTAAGGGATTTTCTCATGTCCTCTTTGAGGTCCTCTATCATTTTCATGAAGATGTTTTTAAGGTCATTCTCTTCTGCTTCATCTGCATTGTGATGTTCAGGTCTTACTGGTGTATGGATCCTAGTCTCTGGTGATGTCATATTGGGTTTTCTTGTTGTTGAATGTGCTTTTACATTGTCCTTTCCTCATCCTTTCTTCTGATGGGTGTAGCAGGAGTCTCTTCCTCTCTTGGTGGGTATGGGACCAAGCTTCCCTTCTGGTAGATGCAAACAGATCCAATACTCTGATGTCTAAAGAGGTGGTACTGTTACTGGGGCCTTGGCAGTGTGCAGGTGTGTTGGGTCCCTCTGCCAAGTTTGGATCTGGTGAGCAGATCCCTGGCGTCAGATGTCTCTAAGCAGGGCTGCCGAACCAGTACCGGAAACTCTATAAGCTTCTTGTACTTTCATTGGCTTGTCTTTCTTTAGGTTGGGAAAGTTTTCTTCTATGATTTTTCTTTTTTGTTCTCTTTTTTATTTTTATAATTGTAATTGGACCAATTTTAAATTAGAAACAAGCTTCTTTTACATTTCAATCCCAGTTCCCTCTCCCTCCCCTTCTCCCTTCCTCCCCTCCCCCCTACCTCCTATCCCAACCCCTTTCTGTGCCCTAGGGAGGGTGATGTCTTCCATGAGGATCTTCAAATTCTGTAGTCTCATTTGGAACAGGGCCTAGTCCCTCCCTGGTGTGTCTAGGCTGAGAGAGTAACCCTCTATATGGAGTTGGCTCCCAAAGTCCATTCATGTACTAGGGATAAATACTGATCCACTACCAGAGGCCCCGTAGATTAACCAGACCTCCAAACTGACATCCTTGTTCAGGGGGTCTGGAACAGTCCTATGCTGGTTTCAAAACTATCAGTCTGGGGTCCATGAGCAAACCCTTGTTCAGGTCAGCTGTTTCTGTGGAATTCTCCAGCCTGGCCTTGGCCCCTTTGCTCATCACTCCTCCCTCTCTGCAACTGGATTCCAGAGTTCAGCTCAGTGTCTATGCCTATTCTAGACATAGAGCAAAGGAGTACCAGCCTACAATCCACACTGCCAGAGAAGCTAGGAAACAAGGAGGACCCTAAGAGAGACATACATGGTCTCCTGGAGAAGGAGAAAGGGACAAGATCTCCTGAGCAAATTGGGAGCATGGGGGGAGGGGAGAGATAACTAGAAGAAAAAGAAGGGGAGAAGAGGAGGGGAGAGGACATGAGAGAGCAGGAAGATTTAGTCAGGGGAAGAATGGAGGAGAGCAAGAAAAGAGATACCATAATAGAGGTAGCCATTATACATTTAAGGAGAATTCTGGCGCTAGGGAAATGTCCAGAGATCTACAGGTTTGACCTCAACTAACAATCTAAGCAATAGTTGAGAGGCTACCCTAAATGCCCTTCTCTAATAATGAGATTAATGACTACCTTATATGACATCCTAGAGTCTTCATCCAGTATTTGATGGAAGCAGAAGCAAACACCCACAGCTAAACACTGAACTGAATTCTTCTATGATTTTGTTGAATATGTTTTCTGCACCTTTGAGTTGGGTTTCTTCACCTTCTTCTATACCTATTATTCTTAGGTTTGGCCTTTTCATGGTGTCCCATATTTCCTGGATAATTTGTGTTAGGAATTTGTTGGACTTAAGATTTTCTTTTGTTGATGAATCTATTTCTCCTAGTGTGTCTCCAGTTCCTGAGTTTCTCTCTTCCATCTCTTGTATTCTGTTGGTTTTGCTTGTAACTGTAGTTCCTGATCATTTACCCAGCTCTTCTAATTCCAGCATTCCCTCAGACTGTGTTTTTTTTTAATTGTTTCTATTTCAGCTTTCAAACCTTGCACTGTTTGAATTGTTTCTTGCATTTTTGGTTTGTCTTTTCCTCCATTTCTTGAATTTTTTGGTTTGTTTTTTCTTCCATTTCTTTAAGGGATTTTCTTGTATCCTCTTTGAGGGCCTCTATCATTTTTATGAAGTTGTTTTTAAGGTCCTTCTCTTCCATTACATCTGCATTGGGATATTCAGGTCTTGTTGGTGTAGAGTCCCTAGAGACCCTCAGGTGGTGTCATACTGGTTTTCCTGGTGTTGAATATGTTTTTATATTGTCTTCTTCCCATCCCTTCTTCCAGTGGGTACAGGTGGGGTCTCTTCCTCTCCTGGTGGGTACGGGTCCAAGATTCTCTTTCAGTGGGTACAAGCAGGTCCAATACTCTGATGGGTCTCATGGTGGGCGCAGGCAGGTCTGAGACATTCCCTCTCTGGGTGGTTGGAGGTGGGACTAGCAAAGCGATGTCAGCAGACTCTGGATGGCTTGGTCCTCTGGGGGCAAGTCAACCTGCCCACAGACCCCAGGCCAGGAGATCTGGGCCTGAGACAGTGGGTCATGCTCCTTCAAATATTCTTTCATATGGGTCATTCCACTGAACCATGGTCAACTTACGAGGACTACACTCTTAGAGAAAATTTTCTCTCCCTGTCCCAGCAGCTAACATCTCTCAACATCCCCTAGGCTAGGAGTGACTCTTCACCCCAAACTCTCTTTTCCATGCTGGTCAGACTTGAGCTTGCACAGATCTTGTAAATGTTGCAACACTTGTGAGTTAAACTGCTCAATTGCCCTGCTGTGTCCAGGAGGCACTGTTTCTTGTAGGCACCCACCACCTCTGACTCTCACACTTTTTCATTCTTCTCTTCCACAATAGACCTTGAGCCTTGGGAGGAGGAGCTGAGGGATATTTTTCTACTTAGGGCTGAGCATTTTACAGCATCTCCTTCTAATCACCTTGGCCAATTTGGATCTCTATGCTAAACACCATCGATTGCAAATAGAAGCTTCTCAGATGAGGGTTGAGCAGTGCACTGACCTATGGGTATAATGGTAAGCCATTAGCAGTCAGTTTAATACTATATCCATTTAGCAGAATAGTAGCAGGATTTCCTCTAGTGCTGACTACCTGTCTAGCTATAGGTACTTAGACTGATAATGGTGTTACATATTGCTTTCAGCTTACAGAGTAGGACCAAAATCCAACTATAAACCATTAAACTATGATTACTTTAATGATGTTTGTGTTTTTTTCCAGGCCAGCTATTATAGAACGTCACAGGGTTCACAGCTGAGTAAGATTACTGATCAGTTTGAATCAGTAGCATGTGTAGTGCCTTCCAGCACTATGAAAACTAGCCAGTAGGGATGAAACTTCCAGGTCAGTAACTAGCTTGATTTCTACACATTGTCTGACTCAAGTATGTCATCAGGGTCAGGATTTTTACCATCAATTATTAGAGGATAACCAAGAGCAATGGCAGAAGTCTATGATATCTGGGAGTCACTGGTCAACAATTCCAGAAGAAGGAACCTCTTTTTTTTTATATTATTTTCAAGAGTCCCATTCTTTTTTTATTTGAATTACAAACAAGATTGAATTACATGAGGATCCCAGTTCCCTTCTCCCTCCCTTCCTCCCCTACCACCCCCCCAACCAAAACCCTATCTATCACATATCCTTTCTTCTAATCTACACCTGACTCAACCTTTCTGCTCTCTCATGTCCTCTGCATCCTTCCTTTTCTTCCCTTCTCATTCTCGTAGCTCCCTGCCCCCTCTTCCCATGTTCTCAATTTGCTCAGGGGATCTTGACCCTTTCCCCTTCTCCAGGGGACAAAGTTTGTCTCTTTTAGGGTCCTCCTTGTTTACTAGTTTCTCTGGCAGTGTGGATTGTAGGCAGGTAATCCTTACTCTATGTCTAAAATCCACATATGAGTGAGTACATATCATGTTTGTCTTTTTGTGATTGGGTTACCTTGCTCAGAATGGTTTCTTCTAGTTCCATCCATTTTCCTGCAAATTTCAAGATTCCATTGTTTTTCCCCCTTGCTGAGTAGTACTCCATTGTGTAAATGTACCACATTTTCTTTATCCATTCTTCAGTTAAGGGGCATCTAGGATGCTTCCAGTTTCTGGCTATTACAAATAGTGCTGCTATGAACATCGTTGAACAGATGTCCTTGCTGTATGAATGTGCTTCTTTTGGGTATATGCCTAGGAGTGGAATTGCTGGATCTTGTGGTAGACTGATTCCCATTTTCTTGAGGAGTCGCCACACTGATTTTCAAAGTGGCTGTACAAGTTGGCACTCCCGCCAGCAGTGGAGAAGTGTTCCCCTTTCTCCACAAGAAGGGACCTCTTTTTGGCACTTGGCTTTTTATTTGTTACCCTGTCTCATTATAGTGTAACTCCAAGATACACATGTATGTTCGGGCTAAACCCAGCGCATATTGGTGAGAAACACTGCCTCCACACACCACTTATTTTTCATAGTTATACTTTTCTTTGCCTAGAAGAACTGATGGTATTTCTTTTCTTAGCTATCAAAGCCTTTTCTTTTAGTTATGCCTGTCTTTCCTATAAGCTAGTAAAATATTTTGAGAGATAAAGGCAATCTAAAAATAATCCACTATACTTTTATGCTCATTATATGATGAATGAAAAACTCATTTGTCAGGTAATTAAATTAAAATGAGGTCTTTTGAATGGTCCCTAACTCAATATGACTGGTGTCTTTTAAGATGAGGAAATTTGGACACAGACGTGCACAGAGATATTATCCTATAAAAATGTGGGAAACAACCCAGTTGAGATATCTCAGCATGAAACAGCCTGCCAGAAACTCGATTGCAGACTTTCTAGACTTCTGTAACTATGAGAAAATGCATTTTTGTTGGTTAAGCCCACCAGATACTTTGTTAAGGAATCCTGCGCAAACTTATATAGTAGCCCTGTAGGCCTAGAAAATTATCTTGTATGCAGTAGGTATTCGCTAAATATTTGTTGAATAAACACAATAGAAGATGTTGGCACAAAGGTTGTGATAAAGGCAAGTGTTTGGCCACATACAGCACAAAACTAAATTTATATAATTGCAAAAGTATGCCTGGGGAGGTAAGCAGATGCCTAGTGCTTTCTATTCTTTGAAATTCATGGGGGTCCTCTACAGGAAAGGTCACCGGAGCAAAGGCAGCAATATACCAGCAATATACCAGCAGGTCTACTCTCCACTGGAGTCAGAACCATGGCAGTTAGGACTTTGGACAAAACAGAAGCAATTGCTTCTGATCTGTGTTGCAATAGGTGCCAAATAGTAGCCATGTCAGTGAGTCTTGCTCAAAGTAGAAACATTTCAACCTATTTCCAAAAAAAGTGTGGCCATTAATGGACATGACATTTTGGAGTTGTCATTGGCATAGTCAATGTTTATGATTCACCAAGACTGTGGCACAACTTGAGTTTTCTAAAACTTTCAATTTCATTTCATTTTTCCCCTCAGGAAATATACATACTAAAGTGATCCTAGTGAAGCAATCTGCCTAAGTCCTCGTTTAGTTAGTACCCATATTATTTTAGGTGTTTCCAGAGGCAAGTAACAGCCATAATGACTCAAATAGCTATAAATAAGGAGAAAATCCACAGTGTCTTTTTCTGGAAGGCCCACAATGTGCTCCAAGATGCAGAGTCTTTCTGATGGAGATTCACAGTTTCATAATTTCCCTAATGATAGCTCCTTCATGGTCACTGGATGATGGCTTCTTCTCTAACGTTTTGTAGATGAAATTCCTTTGATGTATTCTTAGAGTGTGAACAAGAACTTCCTAAGAGTCCACCAGAGACCCATCTTCGTTCCTCATTGACCGAATTTAGGGATCATATGCCCTTTAGTGAAACAAGCATTGGCAAAGGAAAAGGTGGTTTCTTGAGCTAATATTGTTTATTCCTGGATCACAAAAGTCCTGTCCTCTTAAAAAATAAAAGGCAGAACTTACACATCCTGGGAAACAGAAATATCTACTCTAATATCTCAAATGGAATGTGAATCAGGTCTTTCCTAGGTACCAAGCCACACCTTATCTGAAGAAATTTAAAAAGCTACAAAACAAGTGAATAAAAAAATGATTGGTTGCATTGATAAACAGTACTTTTCTTGCAAAAATAAATACAATTGATATTTTTAAAAATCTTTAAAATTCTTTTAAATGGTAAACCCTCACTGGTAACTAAAAGAGGCTGGAATATAAAACATTCAGGTCTTTCTATGACTTTCAAGAATTGGCCGTTAACATCAATTGTGATGTCCTATAGGAAAATCATCTCTTTCTTATCCCATTTTTAGTGTATTAAATCTATTTGGTACTACTCCAGGAACACTAAAGCTACTACTTTATTACAAACAATATTTTACTGCTCATTAAAGTAGATACATTGCAGATAATGAAAGCTCAATAAGTCAGTGAGCATTCTCAGGAGAAAACCATCAAGACTGCCAACTTGTGCTTTCAACTACAGAGCATCCCCAGGGACCATGTCGAGCAATGCTTGGAGGCTGCAGTTCATACCTATTGAAACCTTGGCATTGAAGGCTGCTTTCTTTGAGCAGAGACCTGCAGGCAATTGATGCTGATCGCTTGGCTCCAAGAATCATTCTATTTCAGGTTTTGTAGCAAGAGACCAATACAACCAAATGAGGAAATTAGAACCGTGCTTGGGTTTTATCACATTTGGAATATCAGTCCCGAAGGGCTCACAGGGAAGGTTCCATATACACCCCATACCAACCCATTAGCTATTGCATCAGAAAACACTAGGAAATTTTAGCTTCTCTATGACAGAAAGAAGGGAAAAGTGTAAATCTCTCTTTATTAGTTTCTTTTTTGTTACTATAACCAAAATGTATTACATGATAGCAAGAGAGGAAAAATCGGTTTGGGTTCACAGTTTCAGAAGTTTCAGCCATCATGGTAGGCAGGGTGCAGCCATGCACAGATGTTCCTATTATGTTGAAAGAGAGGCAGAGAGAAATAGGAAGCAGCCAAGCATAGTACACCAGTGACCTAAGAATCTGCTCCCAGTGAGCCATTTCCTCCAGTTAGATCCCACCATATAGAGCTTCCAGAATCTCCCAAAGCGGTAGCAGCCAAGCACAGGAGTGTTCAAACCAAGAGTCTATTGTAGGCATTTTAGAATCAAAACATAACTTTTCCCCAAATGATAAAGTGTGCTATGACAGTACCAAATCCAATCAAAGACTTAATTCTAACTCAACCTTCCAAGCAGAGTCCTCATCCAGGCTTTGAGTCTGATGTCTTCACTGTCAGTCACTCGAGGTTGAGGCTTCATCGTTATAACTTCTCCCTTTTCTTCATCCACAACTCCAGCCAACTGTTAAACCCAGCCAGCTCCATCTCTTTCATCTTTCTCCTAGGTGCTTCTGCATTTACATTTTATTTGCTGCCATCCAAATTCATCCCCGCTTAATCTTACTTAGAATACTAAAATGCTCTTATCGCTGGTCTATTCATTTCCTGCCTCTCTGGCATCCAACTAGTCAGTTGATTGTTGGGTTTCCAAACAGACAGCTCCAATTTTATGACTTACTGCTGAGATGCATCAATAGTCTTTTTTTCCTTATATTAAAAAAAGAACCTCATTTTCTATTCTATATTTGATTATCTGATATCCTCAGTTTCCACTTCTAACTTCCCCTAGCTACATAAGGTTTCTCAGACCTTCCCAACATATCCTACATTTTTCTTTTCAGATCCAAACCAAGAATTATGTCACACCTGAAATCCTTCAAATACCATTTCTGTTTGTCATCTATTTTCTTAGAGGTCACATTCGCCAATTGTAATCTTTCTATTTTATGAAAATCCAGAAAATATCACTTTTCTGCTATTGCATTGACATCTCTATATTTCAAATATAATCTATAGCATTCTCACTATATCCACAGCATTGATTCATTAATTGAGCAATATTTATTAAGCGAATTACTGTAACTGCTTTAGTACCTAGGGATATAATGCTAGATTTACAAAACAAAGCCAAACTCCTGTTGTCTTATCTTAGTTTATATTTTCAGCGAGAAAAATAATAAGATTAAGTTGGGAATTGGGGTGGATGCCAGTAATGTCATCATTCTAGAGACAGATGGGAGGATTGTGTGTAGAAAGCCTGTCTGAGCTCAACAGAGTTTCAGGCTATGTAGCAATGATCTATGTAGCAAAATTGCGTCCAAAGATGCAATAGGAGGGATCAGGAAGATTAAGAATAAAAATATGTAGTACATTAGTCTATGGTGAGGGCTAAAGAGAAGAGATCAAGCAGAGAGGCATTTGACCTTTTACACGGAGCGCTCACTTCAAAGATTACTTGAGGGAAACTCTTCACTGAAGTGAGGGGAACTAACTGCAGAAATCTCATAGGAGGAACACTGAAAGCAGAAGGAACAGAATAAGCAAAATTCTTGCAGTAGGAACTTGTCTGGAAAATTCAAAGAACAAGGAGAGCTGACCAAAAAGGAACAGAAGTTGAGTAATAGAGCATCTGATGCAAAATTGGTATTTGAAGACAATAAAGACAGAGTGGTGGTGCACACCTTTAATCCCAGCATTCAGGAGGTAGAGACAGGTACATTTCTGTGAGTTTGAGACCAGCCTGGTATACAAAGCAAGTTTCAAGGAGCTAGGGCTGTTACACAGACAAACCCTGTCTCAAAAAAAAAAAAAAAAAAAAACCCACAAAACAAATAGAATTAATTTTCTACATTTTCCTTACTTCTTTTCACATAGGCCTACTAAATGAATTTGTACAGGTTTTTGCTTGTTTAGAACTATTTTTTATTTGTACATGCCCAGAAAATATCATTTCTTCATGGCAAAGCCTTGTATTTTGACATGATTTACTTCCACAAACCCAATATCACTTCCAGTGTCTTCTTCTCCCTTCTATATTTCTGAATAAGAAATCAGTTGACTGCCTAATTAAAAAAAGTTTAAAATTTAATTTTTATTACCTTGGTCATTTTTATTTTCAGATTTTTTTTACTTGGTTTTATAACAAACATATTTTATGTATCTTTTTTGGCTTATATTTGGGATTCATATAGATTTTTTTTATTGTGGCTTGATATCATTAATTGGTTTTAGGAAATTCTCAACAATTTTTACTACAGATAGAGTTTTGTCCATTTTCTCCTCTGCTTTTCTTTTAGAGTATAGTTGTATACATGTTTAGAGTATTTTACATACTGAGAGTCCAGAGTTCATATCTTTCTTTGTTCTTAGATTACTATTAGTATTCTCTTATTATATAAAACAAAACAATTCCACTCATTTTTGATCCCATGAGTTTAATTCAGTTTTTGCCTGCTTTCCTTTCTGTCCAGATTCCTTACCTGCTTGAGAGTGTTATTGTTTCTCCAATCCTATTTTATGCATATTTAGTTGTTATTATTTGTTTTTAGTTTTTCTTTTTTTATTATGCTTTTATTCTCTTTTGTCTTTCATTTTCTATTCTCAAACTCGATTTTGTCTACTAGCTTAAGCTTTTCTAAACTTAGTGTCTTCATTTGTGGTTGATCCATTACAGTTTTCACTGGATTACCTAAAAAGGATTGTTATATTATGAAAGTTTCCATATTGCTGTCTACTTTCATATATACACTAACGATAAATATTTTCAAGTTCATAACAGACTAACTCCAATTGAGGATCACCTATAGTTTTGTTCCTATTGTTCATTTTTATTTCTGTTTGGCTTTTGATATAGCTAATCAAACTGGGCATGATGTGTGGCAAACTGTTAGCATATGAGTTGATACTTGACCCCAGAGGTGACTTACTTAATTATACAGTGAATAGCTGAAAAAGGCATGTTTTCCTTAATTTGTTGGCTAACGAAACCACTATGTAAAATAGTTAATGTAGAAAAAAAAAAAGTCACATAATGACACTTTCTGTCAGAATTGCAGGTAAAAGCAGCAGGGATTCATTGTCTCTATGCAATGCTATCTCGAGTCATGGTTGGGATGATTCAATGGAAGATAGGTTGGAATGTTTTGAATACTCCCATGTCTGGAGCCTTTGTGCTTTTCTGATTGATAACTTCTGGAGAGTTGGATCTGTTGCCTTTGTACTTGTGACCTGGGCTGAGGTGTGGGGGCAGGTGAAAACAGGGAGATTCACTCACAACATGATGTGGTCATAAGGCAGTAGGATTTCTATCTATCTATCTATCTATCTATCTATCTATCTATCTATCTATCTATCTATCTATCTATCAATCTATCTATCTAGCTATCTATCTCTATCTCTCTCTATCTATTTTGGTCATAGTGTATTCCAAATAGCTAGGTAGAAACTTCAAGGTTTATTTTTATATTTGCCTCAGACATTCCCTAAAGAAAGGCCATTTTCAGGGGAAGTGTATAGCTTGCTTGTGCTCATGGAACATTCAAGCAAAGGAAAATGAACATCAAAAGAGGAAGAAAGTTAATGATGGAGATTATGTCATCTCAATCAATAGATTCAAGTTTGGATTTCAGATTTTGGAAGCTTTGTATTGTTCTGCTTGTTTTCAGTTCTTCATGAGGCATAACTGAGAGTCCAGGGTTCATATCTTTCTTGGTTCTTGGATTACCATTAGTATCCTCTTAGTATGTAAAACAAAGCAAGTCCACTTGTTTTTGTTCCCATGAGTTTGATTCCGTTTTTTTCCTGTTTTCCTTTCTCCCTGGGATCTTTACCTCCTTGAGAGTGTTATTGTTTCTCCAAAACATTTTATGCATTTTTAGTTGTTACCAATAGTAGTTTTGGGGCACTACCATGTTCAGAAGTACAAGTCTAGAACTTTGATTTCTGACATTCACGTCTCACAGTATCATATATTCTGCATCTGATTATCCTGCTTTCTTATTTTGCAACATGTGTTGATACAAACATGATGATATAGAATCTTCCTGTCCCTTTACCCACTCTTTATGTTCTCACATTCTTCATGACATTCATTATGAAATAATGAAAGAAATAATTATTTTTGATATGGACACTGTCTATGCTTCTTTTGGCTTATCACACATAAATACCCTTTCAGAACCCTTATCATAAGCTTTAGTTTAAGTCAGAGTGTGGCTATAAAGCTGATCCCAGGATCCACCATAAGAATATAATATCGCATAAGCATTTGTCACGTCCCACCAATGACAGAAGACTGTAATGAACCATGTTCGAACATATTGAGAAGGATGATTTGGATCTCATCCTCTGAATCATAATTTATTGAATGGGTTTAAGATTTCTGATTTACATACTAACATACTAACTACCAAAGTAGAAAAAAACCTCTCCAGTAATAATAAAAAAATAGTATTTATTCCTTCCTCTCTTCAGAGTACAGTAATTTTTGTTACACTTTACTAAATATATCGATGGATGAACCACCACCCATCTGGCAGTATAGAAGAAATTAAATGTCAAAAACAAAAGAGGTAAATGGGCCTCAGCTTCCTGCATCACCTGTTAATGTTCCTTCCTAAGCTGGGCTTGCCAAGATTTATGTCAAATGAAGAGTCAGAACACTTCTGCATTAGCATAAAACATTAGTGTCTCTGTGAGAAAGTATTTGCTCTTATAGACAGACCCAATTCTTGTGCATGTGCTATGTATATGCATGTGTGTGAGTGTGAATATGCGTGTGTGTAAATGTATAATCATACTTTGATAGATGGTAAGAAAAAAGACTCTATAGTCATTCTTATTGATTTGTGTAACCTACATGTTTGTTTCTTGGAGGGAATAGTCCCTCAGTTAGGCAGCAAATGTTTGACCTTGCTGACATGGACTTCACAGTAACTCTTAAATGGGTAAGTATGAATAATTGAATAACTAGTGAAATTATGAATCTCTACTAGAATGGAACCCTAGTAGACTCTAAAAGAATCCCAACAAAATAAAAACAAACTCAACACTAGATTTTTAAACATGAGCCCTAGACTATAGCTCTATACAGAACAGCATACACAAGGGAAAATTTGCTAAAATATAGTATACTAAAGCTGGGGAATAATTAATGAAAACAAAAGAGGCATTGATTAGCTATTCAGATGGGCAAGACACAGTGTTCTTTTTCTAGGCTCAAAAGGTCAGTTTCATTAACATGTGTCTCTCAGATACATGACTACTTTCTGTTTCTCTACCTGGATGGAACATTCCAAGGTTTTATAATTCCTCTAAGTTTGTCAGTTAACAAATATCCATTCAGTGGTAGGTACAGAATAAACACTGTCTAATCATTGAAATGTAAAAATAACTAATTTATCTTTAGCCTCACACATCTCACCTTGTGCAAGAAAGGTACCTAAACCAAATAGTCTAGCATAATGTAAATTAGCTAAAAGGAACATCTGAGAACACATGCTAGAACAGATAAAGGCAAGCTAACACACCCTGGAAAAGGAGCTGGGAAGAAAGGCACAAAAATCTTGAGAAAACACGGCTCGGTTCACTTTGAAAGAGCAAATGTGGGAAAGTAAGTGTCGAGATTTCAAATAATAGAAAGAGTAGAAGCCAATGTATCAATGCCCAAACCCATTAAAACACATTCAGGTAGGAAGAAACTGTTTTCATGGCTGAAAAAAAAAAAAAAGAAGAAAGGAAACTGGAAAGTACATGCAGCTGCATCCGGAGGTCACCAGAGATACCATGGACATGCATAGGAGTTGGGACCCAATCTCCTATGCAAACCATGCAGTGTTTCTAGGTAGCATAGTGATGTGGTCAAGCTTCCTTATTTAGAAAAATCAATGTCCCATATAATTTTTCTATATGTATTTGTTGTGGTATGCATAAACCCCCAAATTCTATACATTGCAAATGAATTCTCAGTGTTACAGTGTTAAGAGGCAGGGCATTGGGAACTCCACTCTGAAGATGAGGAGCTGTGCTCTTAAAAACAGACTTAAGAATAGATGTTTAGAATGTAGATAGGAAATATATTGGTTTAGTAAAATAGTTGCCATAGGTTCTTCCCCAAGATCTACGATCTCATTAAACCCTTGGTAGTTGGTTAGTTTTCCAGAACCAGACATGATTTCCCTCCTGGTAAATGAACTGTAAGTCCAATGATAGAGTTTTTGGTTTCCACCACAATACACACAACACTATCCCAGCCGTATATTTATCATGCAATGTTGCTCAATGTTGAGTCATCATAGATGAATAGTTCTATTTGTTGCTTCCTTCTCTTGTTTTCTTTGGGACGGATGGAGACCATTAAAGAAAAACACAACTATCAAAATTCAGAGAACAAGAACTAACATAGGACCAGTTCCAACTGACATGTCTGCAGAACAATTCCTACAGTTAGGGCTCAGAAATAATTTTGGAAGATGTGGAAAGAGTTTAAGATCCAGAGGAACAAGAAGTTTGCCATGAGGTCATCGTCTAGAAATATCAGAAAGCCTAAGTTGATAAATTCTCATCAACCTGGCTGCCTACACAAGACTAAACAACACTGACACAAATGGACATGTTAACATGGAAGGAGGGAATCTCTCCGGGCCTCGGCTTTAGACATAGAACTACAGATAATTTAGGAATTCTGTGAATCAGAGAAATAGTCTTCCCTATGGAAGAGCCTCCACACTAGCTACCCTAGATCAGCTCTAAGATCACATACATACAGGGAACATTATGCAACATGGGCAGGTAGTATTTATGTAGTCAGAAGATAAAAGTAAAAAAATTACATATATGAAACAACAATTACCATGTATTAGAAAAGGAGCCTGGGTGGGTTTGGAGGAAGGAAAGGGAATAGGGAAATGATACAATTATAATAGCAAAATATGTAAAAAAAAAATATTGTGAAAACAAACAAGCAAATAAGAACCTTGGCAAGAGACCTTACTTGCCAATTGTGTCATGTGAGGGAACATTGAAGATACAATCCAGGAGGAACAGATTCCCCACTACACACTAATTCAGATGACATCTTTTCATATACTTTTTAGGCTTTAGATCTACAAGCAACAAATTTATGTTGTTTATAAATTACCAAGTCTAGAGCCAGGCAGTGGTGGCGCATATCTTTAATTCCAGCACTCAGGAGGCAGAGATAGGTGAATCTCTGTGAGTTTGAGCCCAGCCTGGTCTACAGAGCAAGTTCCAGGACAGCCTCCAAAGCCTCAGAGAAACCGTGTCTCTAGATGCCTTAAAAAAATGACCAAGTCTAAGGCACTTTATTAAGATACCTGAATGGACCAGGGTGGTATTCCTTTAAAAAGTAACCCAATCAAATTCTGAAAGTCATCAGTGATTCTATAATTCTAAATATGGCTGTGCATCAGATTATTTTAAAATATTCAGATGATGGAATATATTTCATGCTTATTGACTCATACTCTCCATGTAGGCTTAGACATCTATATGAATTATGGAGGAGACATAGCTTGGATTTTTGTGTTGTTCTTGTTTCTGCTCTGGAACTTATATATAGGGTTAACTCACTGAGTGGAAGGATGGACAGGGTCTGAGAGGTTAGATTGCTTACCTACAGGCAATAGGAGCTTGAGAGAGAGAGACAGAGAGACAGAGACAGAGACAGAGAGACAGAGAGAGAGACAGAGAGACAGAGACACAGAGATGGAGACACAGAGAGACAGAGAGACAGAGAGAGATAGAGACACACACACACACAGAGTTGTGGACCAGGATCTGGGGAATGATTGCCTGTCAGTGAAAGCAGCCTGAAGAACTGGAAGGGTTAGCCAGGAGCTCAGGGTCTGGCCCATTACCTGTCCATGCCTGGAGCTGGGGAGATGGAGGGAGTTTGGGCCAGTAGCTCAGGTGTTTGTAAAGAAGCTACATGGGAACCCATGATCCTTCAACCCAAGTAAAACATACAGTTAAAAAGGGTAGTAGAACGTGTGTCATATGAAAGAACTGAGAATGGGGCTAGGATAGCTAAAAGTTTAGGTAGAGATATGCCAGGGGTCTGGAAAGAAGCGATTAAGAAGAAAGTTCACCAAAACTAAGGATATATTAAAAAGATTTATGAAACTCCACTAGTTTTTAAGTTAAAATGTAACTTTTTAAAAAAGGAATTTGAGCAGAGATACCCTGACTGGATGATTGCTGTTGTTCCTAGAAGAAATGGATTATTAAATGGAAACCTCAGTGCCATAAATGGGTTAGTTACCCTCCTATGAGTTATTGATCAGCAAGTCTCTAGAGGCACCACAAACAATACAGGTTGTTGCCATTGCTTTGCTTCCTAACTTTCCTAACTATCTAGTAAGATGCTACTGTTGAAGACACCACACACTTTGGCTCTAGGGCATAGAGAAATCAATCTTGAGCTGACCAGGAAGCTCTCTACTTGTTGGCTAGCTTTCACAGGGCTGGGAGGTGCTGCCAAGGCAGCTGACAAGAAAAGAAAGTCCCACCCAGGACTAGACCCTGAATGCTACCGTATGGACTTGCTAGGCAAGATGGGCCTACTGTTTATGGGGGTAACCCACTGCTCTTTTGATTGTATTTGTGACCTACTCCTCAGGAATGATTTCTTGCTGCCTAGCATGATCAGAAACCATGGCTAGAGAAGTCATAGGCCCTAAAAGAGAACCTGTGGTCATGTTTTCAAACTGTCTTCTAAATATTTATGTTTTTATCCATATCCAGAGAAACTTCTTATTGCAAAGGGTAGTGGTAATAGCTGTTCAAAAACAAAGAATAAGTGCCTAGGAGTGTTCAGCCCTAGATCGAACATCTGCATTAGCCCCTCTCCCAAAGGCTCAGGGAGCATCTTGAAAGAGGAGGTAGAAAACACACAAGCTTTGGAGGATGGGGGGATGCTGTGAAATGCTGGCCTCCATAGGTATTTCACATATGGACTCATTGCAGCTCTGGTTTCTCACTCATAAGCCGGTGCATTAAAATTGCCGGTACATAGAGAATAAGGGTTTCCAATGCTCCTCCCTTAGCGGGGGACATTTGGCAGCTAAAGGCTGCTAAGAGAAGAAGAGTCGCTGCTCTTGAGGTAGGCCACTGGTAGGTTCCCCAGGCTTCAGTGGATGGTCTCACAAAGCACCCAGAGAACCAGCACTCATTGGACGTAATGGTTTATAAAAGGGAGGGGCATAAATTTGGGAGAGAGGTAAATTGGCGAAAGGCTGAAGGCAGTGGGAAGCAGGGGGTGTGGAGATGGAGATGTCCAAGATGTATACATTTATGAAATATCCAATGAATAAAATTATTAAATAAAAGTGTGAAAAATCCAGTGTATTAATCCTATTGGTGCAGGTGTGGGTGAGCCCGCCCTGAAGGTGTGAGCATGGGAGAGCTGTGCCCTTGACTCGTCTGTCATGTGGTGGCATGGGCAGGGACGAGATGACCCCACCCACCCATCAGTGCCTGAGGCAGGTGGGAGAGCTGGCGCTGAGGTCATGAGAGAGGGAGAGTTGTCTCCATCTCTCTCATCAGTTGCAGCACTTGGGAGAGTGACCCCCACGCCTCGCCTGGGCAACAGAGTCGGGCAGGTCCTGATGGTGTAGGTGTGGAAGAACCAACACTGAGGACAGGAACGCAGGAAAATTGGCCCCACTCTTGCCCCTTGATGCAAGGGGTGAGCTAGCCGGAGAGAGCCGGCGGGCTGACCAAGCCAGTCCAGGAAACAGGGTTATGAGCTAGCCCACCCCAACATCCACCCTAGCTGTGGTCTTCTGGAGCATGGTGAAGGGGCCAGGCCTGCAGACCCAAAGCTGCAGGGTCTCCATGCCACAGGGCAAAAACAGAATAATAAGAGAACTTCCAGTGAGGGCCCACCATCGATAGTGTAGCAGAAACTAGAGGCCTCCAACCAGACCAGTGACAAAAGGATTTGCTGCATGACTCACTGGGTCACACTATATCTTCCACGATGAGATTGGTTGTAGGGGACACCTTAACCATGCTTGCTAGGGGCTGGCTACTGGTGTGCCTGACCACACCTGTGAGAGCATGGTCACGGTGATGCAGGGAAGGTTTAAGAGTGCTCTCACGCATGTGGGGTCCCTTCTTCTGTTTCATCTTCGGCTTGCTGTACTTACTGCTGCCCTGCCGGCTGGCTAGGTCGCTCTGTAAGTAAGGCTTTTCCCTAATAAACACCCGTATTTTTTACCTGACTCCGTATTGGTAATTCCCACGTTAATTGGTTTTTCCATTTTTTTTCTTTTTCTTCTATCCTTTTTTTTTTCTCTTAAATTTGATTTTATTTGGGGGCAGGTTGCAAGGGCAGAAGGGAAATGGATGGGATGGAGATGCCTGGTGTGAAAGACACCAAGAATAAATGAAAAGAAAGTTTTTTTTTTTTTTTAAAGAATTCAGTGTGTGGTATGCCCCTTTATTGCTATTGCTATGCATTGATCTTTAAGAGTCACAGGTCAGAAAAGAGAGGGGTAGACTGTTACTCTTCCCTACCTGGGATTTATACGTATGTTTCCATTTTCTTTCTGTTCTGCCTTTTCCATGTAAAGAGGCCATAATGTGGCCTTACCATTGAAGAGTATGAGAGAATAAACATAACCGAATAAGGTAACCCTTATACCCATGCAAGAGTCATGGGCCACCTTCAGAAACGCAGCAAGGTGATACTTCAAGATGATCTGTGACCACACTAATGCAAAAGAAAGTTCTTAGCGGTGTGGTAGCCATTGTGAGAGCAGATAGAAACATTCATGTCGAAATGACTCGGGAATCCATCTAAGTAGCAGGAGAACAGTTGTGTCTATAATTAAAGACTCAGTAATATGCTGCAGATTCACTGCCTTTAAGCTTAGAGTTTCATGCTTTATTTTTACAGACGCTCTGAGTTGATGGCTGAGGGAAACGGGGGTCCTCAAAATAAAGTATTTAGACAATGTTATGCAAAAAATAGCTGAAGGAATTTGTTCCTGCCAATATCTAGAAGCTATAATAAGGAGTTAGGGTGTGAAAAGGAAGAAACATGCAGTGCTCTGAGATATGCTGAGTTTAAAGAGAGTTCTGTCTTCAAAAGATTTGAAAAAAGATTGGCCATATAGATGGTAGTCACTGAAATTCTGTATATCCTCTTCCTCATCTAAGGAAATGGAGAATACCATAGTCATTAACGGGGAAAAAACTAGGTCAGATTGTACACTTCACGTACACTCTAAGCAAAGAGGGGCCAAAGGTTTGAGATCATAGAAAAATAAGAGAGATTAATTAGATACAGCCTGAAGATGATTTACCGTTATCTGTCAAAAATGCAAAATATAGAGCTGGGTGTGGTGACATTCTTACAACAGCAGCACTTGGGAGGTGGAGGCAAGAGAATTAGAAGTTCAAGGTCATCTTCAGGGGCATGGTGAGTTCAAGGACAAGCAGAGCTAGACGAGGCTGTATCAAAACATGTGTACGTACATATGTTTCAACTACCTCATTACCCTCACCTAATCTTCCACCTTCAGAAACACTTTCAAGTTATTATAGACTTATTTATTTGACTTTATGTGTGAGTTCTTTGTCTTCATGTATCCATGTGTACCATGTGTGTACCTGACACCCTCAGAGGCGAGGAGAGGGTGGTGGCTCCCCTGGAACTGGAGTTAGTTACAAAGGATTGTGAGCCACCCTATGGGTGCTCTATGGGTGCTGGGAACTGAACCTGTAAAAACATGTGTACTTAACCACTGATCCATCTCTCCAGCCTCAAAAATGGACACTGAGACAATTGCTCCTACCAACAGGCTCAGTGGCATAAACTGTACTTTTGGTAACTTCAACACAATAGATACTTGAGAAAAGGAGATTCAGATTTACAAGTGGGTGCATTTTTCCAGTAAGAATCTTCAGACTAGTAAACTTAATCATATTTAAGACTCACAAATAATTGATAGTTTTTCATTTCCATTGAGCATTTTCACAAGATTGGATAGTAAGAACTAACGAGAGCCTGACTGGATGTGACATGCTATATTTAGTAGAAATGTCATATAAACTGGAGGGTGAAATTTTCTTACCAAATTGAAATCCAGTTCTTAGAAGGATTATATAAGCAACATGACTGCCTTACTCGATTCTTCTCTAATTTTCTATTCCTTTTACGGTTTAGGGAAACATTTCTTACCTTGCTATCAGTAGAATCCGAGTAGCATTTGAGTGACCTTCAGGGAATTCATTAAACACTTTCACCATATCTCAAATACTGTGTCCATGTGGTTTTGAGCACCTATGACCAGAAGCCATACAGTGAGTGAAGCTAAAAGGAGCCTGAGGCTACCCCAAAATTATAAATCAATTGTGTTAGCATCCTATACAGTATGAATCTGGAATTCCTAAATTCCAAATGCCCTACTAAATAGAGGGTACCCACTCATCCCACATGCTCTTTTTCTGGCTTCCCATTGGTTTGTATTTAGGAACCGGCTTGTTACTCAGGGCTGACATCATCACATCTAACGTTAACTACTTTTACAACTGTATTTGTTTTCTTGCTAGTGAATTTGCATATTCTGAGTGCATTTTAAGTTAAAGTACAGGGCTAGGGAGACAGCTCATTTCACACAGGGCTTGCCATGTGAGCATGAGCACTGAAATTTGATCCCCTGAAGCCATGTAAAACAGCAGTCATGATGGCACGCACATAGAACCACAGCACCAGAGAGGTAGACACAGGCAGACCCCCCAGAGTTCCAGGACAGAAAGAGACCCAGTTTCAAAAACCAGGGTAGATGGCACCCGAGCATGACACCCAAGGTTGATTTCTGGCCTCCACACACACATACACTTACACAAACACAAACTCACACACACACATACACATACATACACATGATCAAGTCTGGCCTCTGACCTCCACACAGACACAAACTCACACACACACACACACACACACACACACACACACACACACACACACACGCAATCAAGTCTGACTTCTGACTTCCACACACATAGAAACTTACACAAAGACAAACTCAAACACACATGCACATGATCAAAATTTAAATAAGTAAAAATAAGTAAATGTCCACTTTTAAGTGGACAATTCCTCCAGTTTTGATAGTTACAGACCTGTATAAATACTTCACAGCCAAGCTATAGGTTTCGGACGTCTCAAACAATTCTTTCATTTTGTTACCCCAAAATTTCTAACCTCCATCCGAACCTAGATATGACTACTATTCTTATTTTTATTGTTCAGTTTCATTTTTTGTCTATTACAAAACCTCATGAGAATATTTTCTGAATGCTGTCTTTGGATGAGGAAAACTTCCTGTGAAAACTACAGTTTTTACTTTCTGTTTTTTTATGCTGGATATTTATTATGGCAACTTATCACAAGCTAAAGTCATTGAAATGAAGGCACCTCAATTGGGACAATGCTTCCATAAGATTGTATGCAAGTCTATAGGGCATTTTCTTAACTGCTGATTGATGGGGCGGGGCCCAGCCCATTGTGAATGGTGCCATCCCCGGGCTGTGGTCATGGGTTCTATAAGAAAGCAGGCTGAGCAAGCCATGAGGAGTAAACCAGTAAGCAGCAACCTCCATGGCCTCTACATCAGTTCCTGCCACCAGGTTCCTGCCCTGCCTGAGTTTCTGGCCTGTCTTCCTCTAATGATGAACAGCAATAGGGAGGTGGAAGGCAAATAAACCCTTCTTTTCTCACAACTTGCTTTTGCTAAAGAAGTTTTATGATGGCCATAGCAACACTAAGACAAGTTTAAAATATGTTCATTTTTTTTTTTTTGATGGGCATGGTAGCACGCCACTGTAATAGAGTTTGAGGATACACACTAAGACTGTCTCAAAAAAGAAAATTCTCATTTAACTCATTTTTTATCCTCTTACTTGCAGTGATTTTAAATTATTTTGTTTTTTCGTAAAAGGTATTTGCTTCCTTCAAGTTCAGGGAGACAGACTCCAATCTTTTAAAATGTATAATTTAAGATATTCTGACTTTTGTATACATATGCATTTATTTATTGACTTATTTCTATTAGTTTTTGGTAGATTAGCTGAGTTTTATAAACACAGTTAAATGGTTTTTACTTCTTCCTTCCTAATCTTTATAATTATTATTTTTATTCTCATTGTGTTGGCAGGGATCATAATGATTAATTAAAGTTAGTGAGTAGAATTTGGTTGTTTTGACCAAAGTAGTCATGAATGCCACCCATTATGTTGTTAACTATAGAGATTTTGTAGATACCCTTTATCAGGCTAAAGAAGGGCCTCCATGCTTCTGTTTTCCTGAGAATTTGTTTTATCGAAATTATCTTCCATGATAGTTCACTTATTGTCAACTTGACACAATCTAAAATAACCTGGAAAGAATTTCAAAAAGTATTGTCTACAATGGGTTAACTTTGATTGTCAATTTAACACAATTTAATATCATCCAGAAAGACTGTCTTAATGAGGAATTGTCTGACATTGGTTTGGTTCCTGGGCATGTCTATGTAGAATTGTCTTAATAAGTCATGGGAAGATTGGGGCCACTACTAGTGTGTGTGTGTGTGTGTGTGTGTGTGTGTGTGTGTGTGTGTGTGTGTGTGTGTGTGTATTCTAAGAAGTATAAAAGTGGATTAAAAATAGCAAGAGAGTGAGCAGCATGCATCATTCATATTTCATCACAGCATCAGAAATGAAAGTAAGACAAATATTGCATTCTAATAATGATTCTCAGTGTCTATTGAGATGGATGGCATTTGTGTTTGATTTGCTGAAAGTGTAGCATTAACTTACAGTTTCCTAGTTTTCAATCAGCCTTGCACCCCAGGTCATGATGTCTTATTAGTCTGCTTCCAGCCATTATGGAAAAGTATCTCGCATAGTCAAGTTAGGAAGAGAAAGGTTTACCATTGTTCATAGATATAGAGCCCAGTCCCTCATCAATTAGCAGCTTTGAGGCCTGTGGCAAATCATCACATAGGATATAAATCATAACTACTCACCTCATATCCATTGGGCAATAAGGGGGGAGGAAGAGGGAGAAAAAAAAGGAGAGGAAGAAGGAAAGATCTCCCTCAACCTAAGGGTAGACTCCACCTGACAAAGATACTACCACCCCTAGTAGTGAAGCCTGGAGATTTGGGGGACATTTAAGATCAACTTTAATAGTTATTCTCCTTATATGTCACTGTATAAAATTAAAAGATTTTTGTGTCTATATTATGAGGAGTATCAGCATGTAATTTTTCTGTCATATCCTTGTTAGGTTTTATTTATTATGCTCAATTTGTAGATTATATTGGAACTTTTCCCTATTTTCTGGAAGAATTTACATGGCAGCAATATTTCATTCTGAAGTATTTGATATAATTCATTACTGATGATATTTATGTCTGTTTTTCTTAAGCAAGGATCTTTGATGGAAGTCCAAATTTTAAATAGAAATACAAGGTCATTCACATTTTCTGTTTCTCTTTATAGAAAAATTTGCTCTTTAACTCATTAAATTTATTGGTATAAAATTCAATAACACATTCTTATCTCTTTAATATCTGAGAATTTGGGATCATGGGATGTCCCTGTAGGTAACGGTGTTTACCACTTTGTTCTGATACCCTATGTTTGATCTTTATAACCTACATAAAGGTGGAAGGACAGTCCTATGGACTCCTCATTCATGCTGGGGCACGTACACCCTGACCCACACACATCATGTGCACATATTTCCTCATTGACATTAAAAAAGAGATCTGAGAATTTTTAGTGATGACCTCTCTTTTGTGTCGGTAAATTGTTTTTTTGGTTCTGTTGGAGATGAATTTCCCCAGAAAACTTATGTCTGAAATTATTGTACAATCATTTTAAGAGATTTTTTTACAGTGTGTACCTTTATCTTTTGCCTTTCCTTGCTTGACCATTTTGCATCTTGGTATATTTTTCTCTGTATATCTGTTTGGAGCTCATTGAATCACTTGGGTTTGTAGCTCAATGTCTTTCATCGTTTCTGAAAGGTTCTTGGGAATTCTCTTCAAATATATTCTTTTTCTCCTGCCCTTTATTCATTGCTTCTAGAGTTCCAATCACTCATACATTGCAATGTTAGATATTATCCCATTCTTGAAATATCGCTTTTTATTTTTAAATTTTTATATTGCTAAGCTTTTTAATGTATGTCTGTATTTGGATTGCAAATGTTTTATTAAGGATTTTTGCGTCCATGTTCACCAGGGGATATTGGCCTGTAGTTTTCTTTCTATGTTGTATCTTGTCCTGGTTTGGGTATTAGCACGATGCCGGCTTCATAGAAGCATTTTCAAGTGCCCTTGCTAATTCATTCCTTCCTTGCTCTCTTTTTCCTTTTTGTAATTAAAGAAGTATCTTCTTTGAAGGGTCTGGTAGAATTCTGCTGTGCATCCATCTGGGCCTTGGCTTTTTCAGTTGGAAGATGTTGTAACCACTAATTTGATCTTCATATTTGTATGAGTCAGTTAAAGTTGGTGATCTCTTCTTGGTTTAACTTTGGTTGTTTGAATGAGTCAGGAAATTCATTTAGTTCTTTTAGGTTTTCTAGTTTGAAGGACTGTGTTTAAAGTAGTCCCTGACAACCTTCTGGATGTCTTTGGTGCCTGTTTTATACTTCTCCATTCATCTCTGATTCTGTTAATTTGGGTTGTCTCTCTCTTTGTTGTGTTTAATTGGACCAAAGGTCTGTTGATCTTGTTTATCTTTCCAAAGAACAAGTTTTTAGATTTGTCGGTTCTTTGTATTGTTTTCTTTGAGTCAATTTCATTAATTTCTGTGATTTTTATTATTTCTTCCTGTCTATTCAGCTTGCATTTGATTTCATCTTGTTTTTCCAAATTCTTGAATTGTATTATTGAGTCAGTTGTTTCTGCTATTTCTGAGTTCTTAAAAGTATATTTATTTATAGCTATAAATTTCCCTCTTGGGACTACCTTTAATGTATTGCAGAGGTTTTGCTGTGTTGTGATTTCATTTAATTCCAGGAATTTTATTTCTTCCTTGATTCCTTTTTTGATCCATTGCCCCATTAAGTGACTAAGTTATTTAATCTTCATGAGTTTGTGTAATTACTAGAGATTTGTTTGCTATTGATTTGAAGCTCTATTACATTGTGGTCAGAAAGGATACATGAAATTATTTCAGTTTTACTAAATTTGTTTTATGCCCCAAAATATAATCTGTTTTAGAGGACCCATGAGCTGCTAAGTAGATGTATAATCTTTGGTGTTTGGGTGCAATGTGTGTGTATGTATATATATGTAATATATTATTATAATATAAGTATGATATATAAAAATACTATATTATATATTATATAACAATATATTATATAGCATATACTACATAATACCATATAGCATATATAATGTACTATGATACGTGACATATATTTGTAGGGGAAGCTGTAGCCACGCCTACTTAGGGGCTGGCTACAGGTGTGCCTGACCACACTTGTGAGGGCGAGGTCAGAGTGACGTAGTGTGACTTTGCTCTTTCGGTTTCACTTTGCTTCTTGCTGTACAGACTGCTGCCACGCCAGCTGGCTAGGTCGCTCTGTAAGTAAGGCTTTTCCCTATTAAATACCCTTGTATTTCTACCTGACTCCGTATTGGTAATTTCCCACTATATATATTATATACTATATGATATACGCACTATATAATATATGGCATGCATAATATATAGTTTATGTATAGTAGTATATATGATAATTATATATAATACATAAAATAATATACATGGTCTATCTGATGTATCATGACATTCAATTCTGATATTTCTTCTACATACATTCTTAGTTATATCTTTGGATCTCATTTTAATATGTATTTCTTGTAAAGTCTCCTGCAAAATAAACTAACTGCCTCCTGTGGTTCTTATAGTCTGGCTAAACCTGTTACTGTGCACAGAATGTTAAAGCAAGGACTTCCTTTGTCACAGTATTATCAGATGACCTAGAACAGATCTCACAGGATTGACAGGACATACAGCTCTCCTGGAGTTGGGATGAAAAGTGGGATTTGATCATTAAAACCAGAGAACCTAAAAGGAAAGATAGGAAGGTCTTAAAGGAAAACGGGATGCTATCTGTAAAAGAAGAGATACTTGCTTTCCAAGAAAGCTGATATTTAAAATGCTTCTACCAAAATGAATTGTTCTAGCTACTTCTGGAAGAAATAGGGAGGAAATATGAAAGGTAAACCTCTACTTTTAATCTCTAGTTCAACCTGGAGACCAAACACAAAGGACATGCTGCATGAATTAATAACTTTCTATTGCTGCAATAAAACATCATGATGAAGGCAACTCACAAAAAAGATGTTTAATTCATCTTATGGTTCCAGACTCCATAAAGCCTTCCTTTCCAGTCATCTCTTTTAGCACTCTCCCCCACTGTCCACCCCCAACCAGATCGCTCAAATTCCATGCCCACCAGCCCCCCCCAGGAAAACTAGGAGATCTCCTCTGTTTCCCTTTCCAGGTAGACCCTTACATCCCCTCCTGGGCACTCCTTGGTACCTAGCCTCTCTGGATCTGTGGATTGGAGTATGCTTATCCTTTGTAATATCTACTTATGAGTGAGTACATATCATGTTTGTCTTTCTGAGTCTGGGTTACCTTACTCAGGAGGATCTTTTTCTAGATCCATCCATTTGCCTTCAAATTTCCTTCAGAATGGCTAAGATAAAAAAAATACAAATGATGGCCTATGCTGGAGAGGATTGCAGCAAGGGGAGCACTCCTCCATTGCTGGTGGGGGAGAAAACTTGCACAGCCACTTTGGAAATCAATATAGCAGTTTCTCATAAAATTAGAAATAAATCTACCTCAAGACTCAGCAATACCACTCTTGGGCATATACCCAAAGGATGCTTAATCATACCACCAAGACTATGTTCATAGCAGCTTAGTTTGTAATAGCCAGAACCTGGAAACAACCTAGATGCCCCTCAATGGAAGAATGGATACAGAAAATATGGTTCATTTACTCAGTGGAGTATTACTCAGTTGTTAAAAACAAGAACCTCCACATTTTTAATATTTTCTAGACAGATTTTTCACAAAGTTCAAACCATAGGCACTTAGCAGTTATGGATCAACATTGTTATTGGGTCAACAACTTAATGGCCAACCTAAAATAAATATGCTAATTTCATATATATATATATATATATATATATATATTCATATTTCCTCCCTAAATCCTATGTCTTTCTATTAGGTAAGTTTATCTTTCTTCCAATATGCTTTACTGAAATATGCTTTGACTATGCTCCAAAAACATTTATACCAATTTAAATTAAACATCATATCTATGAATTACCCCAAAAGTATGAACATAGGTGTGAGCAAAGATTTATCTCCTGGGATATTTACATCATTGATTTTACAGATTAAACTCATAAGAAATATTTACTACCAGTGGTCAGAAATTATAGAAGAGCTGCATTTGTAATTATTAAAAGTAGGGTTAAAATATGGTATATATGGAATAACTGTATAATGGACTATTATGCAGGCATTCAAATTTGTATTTTATTTTTAAAAGTGTGTTATAAAATAGCATGTATATGCAAATCTATGGGGAGTAGTTAAAGTAGTCTCAGAGTTTCATTATTCCCAGCTTAACATTTTTCTATTCCAACACAGGACAGTCCGTTCCTGTCTGATTAAAGACACATTTTGGCCAGTTTTACAAGTAGATCTGGCCAAGGAAATTAGGTTATTTATGCTCAGTTTGGAATAGAAATTCAAACTTGGCAAATAATTTACAGGTTGGCAAAAAACTATATCTTCTTTCTTCACACAATTTAAGCCACCAGGAGAGGAAAAACAATAAGGATTAACACTCAAGCTTCATTTAAGTCCTCAGCTACCTCAAACATATTCCACTGAGGGATGGAAAACAGAGCCCCTCCATGAAGTTCAGCCAGAAATACAAATGCAAGTTAGCATAATTTCTGCTGATGCATGGCTCATTCCTGAATGCTATGATGATTTTATGTGGATAGGCACTAACAAAAGGTCCCCATGACAAGAGAAAGACTCCAGTCAATTTGGGGTTATGAAATCCTAAACATTAAGATAAAATGTTTTTCCTTTTCAGGTCAAGGGAAAGACGCTACATATAACTTCTTTTGGTAAAATACTGATTATTATTAATAGGTGAGAATTACACACTGCTGATACTAGTAGATGTTATATTTAAATAGTTTTATACTTATGAATTCATGTACTCCTTGTGAGAACTTTATGAGGTATACAGTAACGCTAAAATGAAGAAACCAAGGCATCAAAAGCTCAGGTGAGTTTAATGAAGTTACGGATCTACAGAGAAGCAGTCAAGGTTCTGGATGTGTACCAAAGGATGCTTTTAAGCAGAGTGCTTTGATATTATGTATGAGGGAGAAAACTGGTAAGTCTTGAATCTGCTGGGCCAAGTGAGGCTCGCTGGATCTCTTCCACACCCAGTGGAGCTCAGCTGCATCTAGAAGAGCAGGCAGAGCGTTTCACTCTCTTGCAACGTCTTGAGTTCTGCCAACCAGAGAGATGGCTCAAAGTTGGGGGAGGCCAGTCTAGGATGACTCAGTATCCACAAATAACTTCAGTCCTCTCACCAGTGGACTTGGTGGAGCTGCTTGGGCCATAAAGCAGCTCCATCTGCAATCTGTAATTTGCTCAAGGTATTTCTGCAAGCAATGGCTCTCATTGAAACATCTGTGAGGTGGGCTGGGACCAAATTTAAAAGTAACTCATCCAACTATCCTTCTCGTTTGTCCTCCAACCGGGGGATGATTCTATCCTTAGTCATATTCTTGGGGCCAGATTTTGCAAGTTTGAAACTCAAGAATGGGCACAGTCATTTCTAAACTAACACTGATGTGTCTTACACTTGCCTTCTCCAACCACATGTTAACTTCACACAGTGCTTGGTATGTGGTAGTTTTATACACACACACACACACACACACACACACACACACACACACACACACCCCTCCCTATCTATTTTGTCACACTTTCACAGGAGGACAAATTGAAATACATAACACAAACTTTAGTGGATGCCATAAATCAATACTCCCAAACGTAATTACCCTTTTTTCTCTATTGCAAATACGTTAAGTTGGTGACTTATATCTTTGCATAAAATATGTAAATGCAGAGGCTGGAAGAGTAGTGGCGCTGGGTAGGACACACCGCTGGGGTATGAGAAGAAAGAGAACTGGGTATGAGAAAGGGGTTCGTTACCATCAACAACCTCCCCGCTCCCCTGCAGTGGCCCTGAATGGTAGCTGCAGCACACCTGGAGCCATTTAGAAAACCCTTTGAGAAATGCCAATCTAATAAATACTTTGCCAGCCAGTAATTCATGAGCTCCAGGCAGTAGTTGAAACCAAGGGGGGTAATGGCCACAGCTGTCAGGCTCCAGATGCTCCGGGGCCCAGCCCTGCCACTTTGTCCCAGCATCCATGTGGAGGAACGCTGTGAACTGGGCACACCACCACCATCCACTCTGGCCCACTTCCAAAGGTACCAGCTGCATCTGGCCTGGAAGATGTCTGTTAGTGGGTGCTGGGCTGCAGCCAGGCTGTGAGAGTTGGGCCTCCACCCAGCATACTCAGTACTTGAACATCATCTGCCTGACTCCCCCAGAACCTCATGGAAGCTTTAGGGTTCCCAAAACATCAGTTCTTTCTGGAACTAGAATCCTTCTGTACCCGAGAGAAAAGATGGAATGAGAACCACACAGATGAAAAGTCATGTCATTTATTAATAATTTCTCTTTTTTTTTTCTTCTATAAATCTGAAGGAAAAAGTCTTTGGTGACACTCTATAAAACAATCTAGCTTGGATGGCAAAACCCAGACATAAAAGTTACACAGGTCAGTGAAGGAAATCAAGATCTATGGCTTTGAAATTTCTTGCACTCTCTCACGCACTTTAGACTCAATTGCACTAAAACATTAATACTCCGTAACAAATGGGGAAAACACTCCAGAAAAGACCTGTGTTGACACTACAAAAACATTAGCAACATATTAGAAAACTGCCCCAAATGCACATTGTATACAAAATAAGGTTTATTTTTGTTACAATTTGTCACCTAAAATAGTTCAGTTTTCCATGTCTTTTTTTTCTCTAACCCTCAACATAGCCTATACATTTTTTTCTCAGCATAAATATACAAGTTTATTACATGGTAATCAGGTCATTTGCATGGCCCTAATTTTAATAATAATTACAACTAAAATGAGAGAAATGTATTCCTGTAGACCAGAATGCTATTGCAGAAATCAAATGACCTTTGAGACCTAAAAGGCAAATCATTACAAAAATAGTGTGACAGAAAGGCTAGCGTGACTCAATTTTAACCAAGGGTGAGCGTGCCTTCTCAAGAGTTCAGCTTGCTCATGGTTGCCTTCCCACCTATTGGGGCAAGGGGCAGAAGGCCCAGTTGGGGGTATCTCATCCATGTTCTTGGTATATAAAATATTGGTACTCTAGGAAAGTGACAACTATAGTTCTGGTAAGGAAAAAGAAACAGTATCCTTGGCTTGGGGGAAAGAGCAGAGAGGAGAGATGTCTTCTAGTCAGAAATCACCTTCGCTATCAAAATCAACAGATTTTTCTCTCCAGAGCTTCTGGGTATTATTACTGAATCGATGGGTTAAACCTTCTTAGGATGTTGTACCCCATTTCACCCCTTTAAAAACTAGAAGCTTTGAGTCTAGGAATAATATTCTTCTCCACAAAGATTAGGTAAGATTGAGTTGAATGCAGTTCAACTTTATTCACTGAGAATTTAACCCAAACCAACTTTGTACCAATCAAAATTGAAAAACAAAATGCAGGGTGGCAACAAAAGGACTTTCTTGCTTATATCTAGTCGACAATGGCAGATGCATTCTAAAGGCTCTTGTCCACAGTCGTCCTAAATGGCAAGTAGGAAAATGAATTTCATGACTGTAGCCCTGATGCACTGGCTGTAAACTAATGGTAGTAACTGTTAGAAGGCAGGAACATTTTTATCTGAGAGTTCCTGGAAAGAGCTGATACCCTTACAATTGGAGCTTCCAGAGATCCCTAGGAAAATATGACATTTGCAGGTGGAGGGAGCTTTTTCCAACACTTGCATTCATAAATTGTCTTGTCCAGCATGAGTCTCAGTCAGCTTCTACCCTGATGAGGCTTTCTGCCTTCTCTCCATCTCGCAACGAGTTTGACTGTCTTTCATTAGCTGTTAAATCAAGCACCCCCTTTGTGATAGTCCATACAGGCTCACTTGCATCTCACCCCTGATTAAAGTTCAGCAACCTTTATGAAAGGCCACTAGCATGATATTCCTTCAAGTCACCAGGAATTTGAGGACCAACAAAATAAAGGCTAACATAGCCTACTGTAATGAAAAGCAAAAAAAATCATTTTCGAAGGGGAAACTGAAGGACTCCACTGGGAGTGAGCCTTCATTGAGCACCATTTGGAACAAGAAGTTGAACTGTAATGCACATTAGATCCCAGATATGAGGTTTCCCATTCTTCTGAGGCATCGTCTCTGGAACATGTGCTGAAATGCCTTGGTATGCCCACCTAGCTATGCTGTATTTTGTGGCAGAACTACCAGGATTATTGCATGGATTTTTCTCTCTAGTCTCAACTTTGGGTCATTGTCAACAAAAATTCTATGTTTACTATATAATGTACATGTAAACCCTGATGGCTATATAAATCTTTTCATAGAAATACATATCCAGCTTTGAAAACACTTATTTGGAAGAACACATGTGCTAATGTAGGGCTGGGGAAAACGTGTGAGCCTCTTAAGTGGCTGAGTCTCTGGAGTTTCTTCATGCAATTCATTATCCTTGCTGCCCTTGGCATCTTACCAAGTCAACACATGTTGGTCCACTTAGGGACCCCTGGTTATCATTAAAGCCAGCTGAGAGATAACTCCTGACATCCTACAGCAATGGCTGTGATTTGTCAACCTGGTGCAATGCAATCGACAACCCTTCCCTAAGAGAATTTAAATTAAAATTACATCTTGCTGTTGGGCCTCGCTGATTTGCTTAGCATTGTTCAATCCCCAGCTGTATCTTCCAAATGAGAAAAGAACATTCTAGCTGGCATCCCGGAGAGAATTACTCAAGAGAATGACATAAAATGCAACCGTGGAGATTTCAGGGCGATGAAAAGTGTGTCAGTTCCTGTTCTCATTTGTAATCACTGCACATGTTACTTGTGGGGACTGTGTCCCCTGTAAGCTTCCTGACAGGTAAACCTGGGAAGGGAGTTACCCAAATCCACTCATGGGAGTGACTGGTACAATTAGGGACACTGCTTTGCAAGCCAAGGTGACAACTTAAGTTTCACATTAGCTTGTGGTGGTTTAACAAAATGGTACATTCATGTTTGGGAAGGAGAAAGATATGAGTAACACCATCATCCGAAAAGAGTCCCCCACTTTAAATACACATATGCAAAGGGATTCATTGTTCACCCTTTAACATGCGGTTAACATGAAACCTTATGGGAGCATTTTATTGATAGATGCAAATGCAAGCGCTGTGAATCTCAGAATTACATGTGGAGAAATAGTAAAAGGTGTGCCCACATCGACTCAGGTCTCATGTTGGAAAGCAGGCTAAGGATGGATGGGTCACACCAGATGACCGAGATGTGAACAGAGTTGTCTGTGGGTCACAACGTTTCAGAAAAAAAAAAACCTCTTTGAGTGGACCTCACGGCCAATGCACCACTCCCAACACAGCATGTGTGGACTCCGGTCCCTGCTTTGCTGCTGGGCAGTTACTGTAGTCATCACTCAGGACCTCAGCAGACATCTACATACATTCTTGTCTACAGCACCCCCTCCAAGATACTAGGCGGGTTCCTTTCTCTTCCAGATGTCTACAAAGAAAGGATGAATCCAGGCCACTGGATACATTTGGTTTGTACTGATCAAGGCCAGAGGCATATAATTCTGATGAACTTTTCTAAGACAAAATTGGAAATGAATGTATGAAATGTATCGGAGCTCATGGGGGGCAAAAGAACTAAAGGGCCTGTGGATTATTCTGTAGGCCGTAATAATCTTTCTATTACTCATCTTCTGTTGGCTCTTTCAAGTGGAAGGAGACATTGAACACCAGAAGCCTCCATGTTCTCATGGCATATGCTTCATGGAGTTGTATTCTTAATGCTTCCCAAACATAAACTTAAGACAGTATTTGTAGGGATTAAAAGTATTGTTCTTCTTCTTCTTTTTTTTTTTTTAACAAGAAGCACAACTAAATTTCTCTCCATATTTCCAAACTGAAAGAAGTCTTCATACATTTCTTTCTGATTAATTTGATTGCCAAATTTTTGCTGAAAACAATGCATAACCGAAACTGCGTTTAGAGTTTTATGCAAGACACACCCTGTTACCTCACAGCATCCTCTTGTTAAATGGTGTGGATTTACACATAATCACTTTCCCCCCCTCTCAACAGAGAAGCTTTTACAACTTGAATTTTTCACAAACATTAAACCGCTTGTCTTATAAATCATCTGAACTCATTTTTTTCCTTTGCTTCTAAAGCATAGGGTTTCTCCAGATCATCAGATATTTGGGTCGGTGGTTGAGCATATAGGCCAGCCACTAGGAAGTACTGGGTTTCAGCTGTGGAAAAACTGTGTCCATCACAAACATGCTAGTGGGTTGTTTGGTACTTTGGGCAACATTTCTTAAGTCTACTAGTGTTTGGTTGGTATTAATCCCCCCACCCACTCCCCTGTAAAAAGATTATCATACTTATAGCATCTCAGACATTAAGTTTGTAGTTAGAACTGCCTACCTGGAGTCAATACTTTCTCTCATGCAGCAACACTGTAGAGACCAAGGGGATTTGAACATCTAAACTGGAAAGCAATTTGCACTGGTACAATTAGAACATGAACCTGTCTCAGTGGGTGCCCAGTTCTTTGCCAACACTACGTCAAGTAACCGATTGTGCTTCCCATGTTATCTGAGTCTGTCCCTGCGGGGAACACTGGGTGACCCATGGCCATGATGTCTGTAGCAAAGGGAGCAGCAATTTGGAAATATTCACAACCAACACAATTTTGATTAAAGAAAGAACTCTGGTTTTTAATAGTTTTGATCATTAAAAAAGTTTAAACCTGCATAGCAATCATTTCAAAAATAATTATTTAATGTTCCATAATTAAACTGTACACAACCTAGTCGTGAGACACAGAGGCCAGAGGTGAATGGAGCAGTCTGGTGCAGTCCCAGGAGCCAGGATTCCAGCCGAGTTCTCATTGGCCTTTGTTATCTTTTGTCATTGTGTTCATCTGAGTTTTTTGTTTGTTTTTTTGTTTTTAATTTTTGATACTTGGCACAGTCTGGCTCCATCGATGAGCTGAGTGGCTCTGCACCGGGAAGAGAGAGCAGCTGGACTCCAGTCCTATCTTCTTCCCCTCCCCCACTCAGTGGGATCCCTCAAAGCCGTTCAATGTCTCTGTATTTCTTCCTCAGAATGGAGACCTGGTCCTTAAAGAGGACGGGATCTAGCCTCATCTGAGAGTGGATCAGCGGCATGTAGCCAAACCAGCTGGCAAATGTGTTCATACAGCTCTGTCGCTGGGCAAAGTGGTCAGGGTCAGCCCAGCGGGAAGCACGGGAAGTCTGTGGAGAAGGAGACAAACAAGGCAGCCAGTGAGAGAAGGCACGGGTACAAGCACTAAGAGCTGGGTCTGGTGGAGAGGCCAGCGGCAGAATGTGGGGCCCGGCTGCCAAGCCTGGCCATCCACGGGGCTGGCAGGAGGCAAGGCTCACAGGCACACTGACTTCCCTTTGCCTGAAGTGCTCTTGAGTTGTGGCAATGTCACCAGTGTCCACACATACTTAGTCCCCTGAAGCTTCCTGAACTGACTAGCGCTCATGGGAATGAGTGATGGACCTTTACCAACAGACTCTCAACTACTATGGCCACTAAAAAGCACACTCCGTTTCGTATCTGGGATCAAACGCTATGCCTCACAATGAACTTGTTGCTTCAAAGATAGTTTTCAAAATCCTTAAATGAGATTTCTGTAAACATAGACTTATTATGTATGTGTGAGAGACTATGTGTGTATGTACGTGTGTGTATGGGTGCCCTTGGAAGCCAGAAGACAGCACGAGATGCCTTGGAGCTGGAATGACAGAAGGTTCCAAGTCATCTGACATGTACATTGGAAACTGACCTTCGGTCCTCTTCGAGAGGCAAGCACTCTTAACTGTGGAGATGTCGCTCCAGCCCTCCAAATTCCATGTGTCAACATGGCTGATGTGGAGATAGGAATTGCCTGAAGTTTCACTCTGGGTCACTCTTTTATGCATCTAACTTTCAACTTTTATACAGTTCCTATCAAATGGCTTGTTATAAAGACATATGTCTAACTGAAGAACACAATGAAACCCTTACACTTGACTCATGGCTAGTGCTATAGAGAACAACAACAACAAAAAAACCCCATGTTCCCTTACAGACTGCTCTACTGAGATGACTCCATAAGGAATGAGAGGGACTCAGGTCCAGTGACACACAACTGTCTATGCCTGCAAGATGGACTCGACACCAAAATATTACAGTTCTGCTCTTAACCCACTAATTGTCTTTTCAATGCCACTAACACACACACAAACACCCATGTATGTACTAAACAGTTGCTTATTTACCTGTGTTTATGAGGTGTGTGTTATATCCCATAATTAAACAATAAAAGATTATTGTTCAAAGCATCGGATGGCTCCAGGTGTTACTGCTCACCCAGCAGAGAAAAAAGTTACCAAAATTAAAAAACAAAACAAAACAAAACAAATGGCTACCATATTTTTAGTTAAGTTTCTTCTAAAGCTGGGCAAATATATTTAGACCTTATAAATGATTGCTACTGATGGGGATTTAAAGAGAACAACCAAACATTTTATTTTACAAGTATGTTTTTGTGAACAAACATAAGATGAGTTGTCTAATTATGGGATAATGCGTGCCCATGCTTGAATGCACACACCATAAACACAGATAAACAAGCAACTAACTGTTAGGTACATGTGTGTTTGTGTGTGTGTTAGAAACGCACTTTAATGAGGAGTGCATTTTAGAGAAGGTATCACTGAGAGTCACTTTAAAAATCATAAGTATCAACACGCTTGAAAATAACGTGGCAAATACAAATGTCAAGTTAGCTCTGAGCGGTGGAATAAGAAAACACTCCTTGTGAAGTGTTTTCCTGAAGCACAGCTGAGGCTCACAGCACTAAGTCGGGGAGCTCCCCAAGTCACAGCAGGTTCAAGGCGGTTCCAGTTCCTTGCTGAAGGCTAGAAGGAGGCAGAAGGCAGGCTCTATTTTCTAGCATCTACACTGGGAGAAATCACCTTCACCAGTCACAGCAAGGCAACGAATTAAGATAACTGACTGAGTTCCCATTAGAGGAGACAGCCTCTAAGGTGGTCTCCATGTATGGGTTGCAACCCCTTTGGGGGCACTAAATGACCCTTTCACAGGGGCCACTTATGACCATTGGAAAACACAGATATTCACATTAGGACGGACAGTAGTAGGAAGTTACAGTTGTAAAGTATTTGAAATAACTTTATGGGTGTGGGTCACCACAACACGGGGAAACATATTAGAGTCACAGCCTTAGGAAGGTTGAGAACCGCTGCACTAAGGTTGGTAAGAACTTGTGGCCATTTCTGATTGGTCACTCCCTCCAAAGGGCCAGTCCCAAGCCCAGGCAAATGTGTACATATGCAAATGGAAAAATTGTCAAGAATTTCAGCTCCTTCTTGACTGATTCCAACCCAATCAATAAAAACTAAAAACAAATAGTTAAACCTTTTTAATCTAATGAAAGCATAAGTTTAAACATAACACCCATTTGTTCCATGGGCACAAACATTTAATAAAATAAAGAGCATGACGGGAAGAAGGGCTCAAATATACTATACACCTGGGTACAGGGAAGCAAATCTACCATTCAGTCTAGATTTGTCTCTCAAATGTGTGAATTATTGGAGATGCACATTTACAGTTGTAAAGTAGTTGAAATAACTTTATGGGTGTGGGTCACACCAACTAGGCATGTGTATGAAACAGTCACAGAACCAATCCTAAGAGGCAACCTTGGACAAGTGAGGGTACAACCTCAGAGGAGTCTTGAGACGTCTAGCAAACAGTATTAACAGAATGTTGGGATTCTGTGTGGTAGTTGCTTTCTGTGTCAAAACATCTGGGCACACAGTCGGCAATACACACTGCTTATATCTGAAGTGTTTAGGTCTTGATGATTGGAAAAGTCTTGCAAATGCCCCTGCCTGATATTCCAATCGTTAAAGGAGGGCAGACCTTTCTTTGCTCAGAAAGAACAGGTGTTTCTCCACAGCCAGCGCTTCTAATGCCGTCTGAACCTGCATGTGCTCAGTAAACAGCGAAGAATTTGGTATCACTGAAAATCATGCTAATACTGTTTTTCAGGCTATATTTATTGATTTAGAAAAACCCAGAAAAGAAGGTTGCCATACGAGCTTGCTAAAGTTCCTTTTGCAAAACTTAGATTTATTGACAGCACCCATGATAAATCCCCAACAACTGAACAGACACGATTGTGGTCTCTTCTGATTTTGGTGGTGGTGGTGCTTTGGTTTGCTTATTGTTTAAAGATACACCACCCTGGGCTCTGAGCACTGTGTAGCTGTGGCTGGCTTGGAACCCTCATGGTCTGGAACTTCTGTCTTGGTAGGCAGTTTCTAGGCAGTAGTCACTATGCCCAGCTACATTCATGTTAAGAGTTGATTGTAGAGCCGGGCGTTGGTGGCACAGCACTTGGGAGGCAGAGGCAGAGGCAGAGGCAGAGGCAGGTGTATCTCTGTGAGTTCAAGGCCAGCCTGGTATACAGGGTGAGTTCCAGGACAGCCAAGATTGTTTCTCAAAGAAATCCTATGTCAAAAACAACAACAACAAAAGTTGATTGTAATTATGCTCGGTGCTCCAGGCTTTTAACCTGGGTAGAACTAATAGCTATATTTGAGTTTTTTCATTTCTTTTTTAAAATCATTTATTTATTTATTTGTGTGTGTATATGTGTGTATGTGTGTGTGTGTATGTAAGTATGTGTGTGTGTGTAAGTATGGTATGTATGTATGTTGTATATTTGTGTGTATGTACGTGTGTGTATGTGTATGTGTGTATATGTTGTATATGTTTGTGTATGTGTGTATGTACTTGTATATATGAGTGTGTATATGTATGTATGTGTGTGTGCATTGTGTGTGTGTGTGTGTGTGTATGGTGTGTGTGTGTGTGTGTGTGTGTGTGTGTGTGTGTGTGTATGATGTGTGTGTGTACTTGTGGTGGGTGGTAGAGCACAGGAGCACGTGCTTGCCACAGCTTGCATATGGAGGTCAGAAGATGTGTTGTGGGAGCTGGTTTTTTCCTTCTACCATGTAGGTCCGGGGATGGAACTCAGGTCTTCAGCCTTGGCGAGAATTACCTTTACCTGCTGAGTCATCTTGCTGCCCTCTCCCCTTATTTTTCTGTTTGTTTGTTTATTTTGAGTCAGGGTTTGGCTTTGTGGCTCACACTCACTGTGTAGTCAAGAACAACTTCCAATCTTCCTGCCCCCACCTCCTACGTGCTGGGACTTTCATAGTCCAAGCCTGGGCTACCATATCCAGTTTACAGTGCTGGGCATGGAACCCAGTTCCTTAGGCTAAGCAGGTGCTCCACCACGAGCTCCATCCCTAGCCCTCATTTATTACATGTTGTATCGGCTCTGCCAGAGAAGAATAAAGTGAACTTCAACTTTTCGATGGGCCTGACACTGCAATTGGCGTGTTGGAAAATGGCAGTGGGTCAGAGACTAGGATTCCACTCTCAGGTCTCTTTCCAACTTTCTGGGGTACTCGTGGCAATAAGTTGACATTTCTAGATCCAGTCTTCCTGCCTGTAAATGGGGGCGTTGTGTGATTTTTTTCCATGAAGGTATCTTTATCATGGAAGTTTATGATTGAAGCAGACATTTGGCTTTTCTTTAGCAACTGTGTCTATCAACTTCATGAAAAAGATTTTTCCATTTCATTTTAAAGATGAGCCAAAGGAATTTCATAAGGTGACTTGCTCACAGCTTATATATGCTGGTTCTAGAACTGAAAATGGCTAGTGTGACTTCTAGTATTTCACTATGATATTGGCTCAACTGAAAAACAGCTGCCGGTAGACTGCCAAGAGGATTGCTTGCGACTGTAGGCATCTACAGTAAACTGCCATGAATCCATTGTAGACCTTTAACTCTGCTGTGGACCGAATGCTGTCTCTCTCCAGAAAACACTGGTGTCTGATCCCCAATATGACAATCAGTAAGTGTGGTATCTGGGGAAGTTGGGTTCATGGAGGCAGAATCCTCAAGAATGGGGTGACACCAGAGAGCTTTCTACTGCACGGGACATGGCAAGCAGGTGGCCATCTATAAATTTGGATGTGGTTCCTTGATGGGTATTATGACTCCTGACACCTCAATTTTGGAATTCCAGGTTTCAGAAGTTTGAGATATAAATGTTTGTAACTTAAAGCCTCAGATCTATGTTGTTTTTGTTATACTAGCCCAAAGGGAATAAGACAAACTAAGAACATGTCACTGTCATGTCACATTATAGGTTATCTAAGAGCTTTATATTCTTAATTATCCAAGTGCCAATCATTCTTTCCTTCAGGGCTTTCAGATGTGGCTTATTTTTGTGTTCCCTTATGACACTGCTAGATAAAGAGGAGGAATACATATTTCTGTAGCCTTGGGAACAAAGTTCTGTAGCCTTACCTGTCCCATCATTGTCTCCTTATACTGTTTCTTCTGGGTCACTTTGATTGGAGGCAATTTTGTCACAGCAGACACCAGGAAATTCATGAGAATGTCCTCACAATTGGCCAGTTGGTCTACCATGTTCTTCAGGCTGGCTGGCAGGTAATGGGTGTACAGGTAGTGATAATATCTGTAAATGACAAAGGAAGGTCTCTTACATAGTGACAAGTAGACTTTAAACACATTCTCAGAGTCCCTGAGCAGGCTGCTGAATGCATTAATGATGACAGCTACCCTTCCATGGTACTCACTATAGGCCAAATAGTTTTCTCAAGCCTTGAACAAGAAATGCCTCATCTAACCTGCCTAAGAAATCTATGAGGCAGGTGTTACTGTATCATTACCCATATTTTACAGATGAGGAACCAAGGCACACAGACCCACAGATATTGCTTGCCCGTCAAAACTTAGCATCAGCCTTGGTCAGCTGGAAAGAGAAACTGAATGCTATGATGTTGTGATGACAATCTTCAGTGCCAGTTTGATGCAATTTAGACTCACCATGGAAACACACCTCTGAGGGTGTGTCTACAAGAATGTTTCCAGAAGTGTGGAATACAGCCCTGAATGTGGACAGCACCATCCATGGGCTGGAGACCAAGATTGAATAAAAAGAAGAAAGTGGGCCGAGTACCAGCTTTCATCTCTCTCTGCCTCCCTCCTGTTGCCATGACTTCCCTGCCATGACGGGCTGTGTTCTCACACTCTGAGCCAACATAAACTTGCTTTGTTAAGTTGCTTTTGTCGGGTATTTTGTTACAGCAATGAGAAAAGTGACTAATATGGATGGCACAAGAATTTACTTACAAATAAGACAAAGCACTTGGATGAATCAGATTCATCTGTATGGAGGTGGCAGGAGGAGGGAATGCCCTGAGATCAAGATTTACTCAGCCAAATGTTTATACTTGGGCATTTCCAGACTTATCCCTGAGATGAGAAGATTCTCAGTTCTCTATTTTAAAGTCAAAGGTAAGAAGGGTGCACTTTCCTCATTAGGTTAAAATATGGGGGGGGGGGTTCATTAATGATTCAGTGGGAACGTGGAAATGCGAACTCTCTATATTCACTCATCTGGCGAGTTTACTTCAGTCTACTGGTTTTAGGACCAAATTTGAAGACTGCCTGTTCTATATCTCTGTCTATGACTTTTTTCAACAAAGCCTTTTAGGTGTCTTAACATGCCTAGGGAAAGATTTCCACTCACAAATAGTTATTTTATCTGTAGTATTACCTTGGTTGATGGCATTCTATCCCTTTGGACCTCAAATCAGAAAACTTGGCAGTCATTAAATTCTGATTAGGTCACCATGGTGAAACAGCATCAAAATATCCCTACAGTGCGTGTGGTCACTATTTATGCCATTGCTCATTGCCTGGTCGCAGTTAAATCACCTCTCATCTACATATGGTCAACTACTTCCTAAAAGTTCCTCGTCCCTACATTCTTACTGCCTACTCTCACTACAGCATCCAGAGTGGATACCGGGACACAGCCCTCTGTTCAAGGCCATGAGCTGACCTATTCACCAGAGGGAGCATCAACTTCTGTCTCTGGGCTCCCAGCCCTCTTGGACTCGCTCACTCACTGACACCAGTCACCAATGACACCCTTCTTTTCCATGTTTCTCCACTGTCGGCTCTGGGTGTTGACTGTTGCTATTCCCAATGCCACAACAGCCTTGGCTAACCTCCCCTCGCTTCTGCAGACTCCTCATCTCTATGACGCTGCCCGTCTCTGTCACCCCTGCTATGTGACCCTTCATCAGTGACTTCCTGCTGATCCCGATTACCCCACAGAATCTGTGTTTCTCTACTCATCTGAATATAAGTCCTGCACCTTCAGAGAATTCTTCTGTTTTACTCAATGGTGACTCCCGATCACCTAGAACAGTGACTTGGACGCTTAGGTATCCGCTCTTAATATTCAGCTACCCAGTCTAGCACTGAGTGTGTCTTTATCTTATGGCTTAACTGAAAATGCTACCCTGCCTTAACTTCTAGAAATACAATAAGCCAAGAAGATTCATCGAACACGCTTGCTACCGCAACAAAAATCAAGCAGGGATACTGACTAATTTTCACTGATGGCGTTAACTAGATTTGGCCTAAGTTCCCATGAACAACCCTTGTCAGAAACGAACATAATGCATTTCAATGAGAACTCTCAGCTCCTCACTTGTGGTAGATAGCAGCTCCTGTCAACACCATGGAGTAGTCGTTTGTCCACTTGGAGGTGTATCCCCACCGCTCCTTAGAGTTATCCCAGAAATGGCTGCGTGCAGGGTACCCCACAATCCTCTCGGGGAAGCTTTGCCACACGGTGAAGGCAAAATCCACCTGTGAAGCAAAGTACAAGCCAAACAAGTAATCAACACGGTGAACAAATGTCAACAAAACATTACCTCCCCCTGCTAATTCATAATGCGGGATCCCAAGACTGTTTCAAAACATTAATTCCCCATATTCATCAGCAAATTAAACTGACTGCTTGACATTTTGCCCCATAATTATGCACATTTTGAATGTTTTCTATGAAAGAAAACTTAAGGTTAGTATAAGAAGGAGAGGAGGAGAGAGAATATTACTGATTTGTCCTTTAGAAATCCCAGTCTGTTCAAGCTAAAAAAACAAAAAACAGTTGCTTCCCTCTCCTCAGCCCCAAAGGCACACGTGACTACTGATTCACAGGAAACACAGAAGCATCTGTTTTGTAAATGAGAACAGATTCCCTGTGTGCATCCAGGGACTGAAATACGGCATGCGTTGCAACTAGCACATATCAAAACCCGAGTGACTAAAATTAAAGCATTTTCTGTAGGGAAAAGTTTTTGTAAAGAGCACAACTTTCAACAGGAACAGAGAGAAGACACCACAAAAGGGAATGGCACCAGGTATGTCAGGTCTGAAGAGGCAGGATGCTAGATCAAACTACAATGGCAGCCACCATGAAGTCACTGAGAAAAAGTGGGGATGAGGCCAAGTTAAAAAACAAAACAAAACAAAACAAACCCCCACAAGATTATTTTCAAGAGAAGTCAGGAGAGTACGGTATTTTTGAACCCAGTCTGAGCTAGCGCTCAGAGCTGCCAAGTAATCTCTTTTTAATTCTGTAGGCTCCCTTAAGACCATCTGATGAATCATAAATAAAAATAAAACTACAAAAAGTAAAAGTAATTGTTATGTTTGTGATCATATAACACTATAATATAAAGGTTTCTAAGATCTTATGCATGGTAGCTCAGATTATCCTTACAATAACCCTGTGAGGCAGATACTTACATATTCTGCAGTTCATAAAAGGAATAGTAAAATACGTGGAGGACCAAGCAATTTGTCTGCACTAGTAAATGGCAGGGCCAAGATTTGAACCCAGGCACTCTCCTTTCATATCCTCTTAGGTTCTACTGTTACAGTGTTGAAAGCAATACATCTTAAACACATGTTCTTATTCACCTTGCAACCCTGGCCTATCTCTTCTTGGTGAGCAGTGAAAAAGAAAATTTCCAATTCTACAAAATATTTAAGTCCTTTGCTGTGGTAATGGCTGGGGTACTGAATACCGATGGTAAGTCCTGGACCTGTCATCCAAGATGGTCAAAAAGATCCACTAAATACTCAGAATGTCCAAAGGGTGAAAGCAATGGAACTTTATGAACTAACAAAGGTGACTATCCAATGTAACCACAAAAGGGAGGGCCACCCAGTTACTGAAAAGACTACCCAGGTTCCTGAGCTCTCTGGTTAGATATTGGCAGGCTTAAAGGCTGCTGGGTTGTCCCCTCTTTCACAGTCAATGGTATGAAAAACTAGGAACCGAAGCTTAGGGACTTAGATCACTGGTTCAAGGAATGGGATCTGAATCCTATCTCTGGCCCTGGACAAAGAGAGAACATTCTGAACGGCTCCAGGGATCAGCAGGTTACTGCCTATTCAGAGGCTTTCTGGGAAAGAATATGGATGTACCTTACCCCTTTAAGAACTACTGCAAATGGATCTGTCAATCACCTGGACAGGAAAAGATCCCCCAGGAAGCTGTCTCTTCCGGAAACCCTAAGTAGGATATGGACTACATAAGCATGCAGGTCAGTACAAGGCTACTGCCCTCTTGGCTACTGCCCACTTGGTGAGGATGGTTTCTTCGACAATGGTGCCCTTGGGACTCCCAGCCTCGAGAACGCCTCATGCTGTTCTATAATAATTTCTGCTTCTCTTTGCACTACACTCTGTGTCTCACCTAATTCTTCCCATAGGGATAAGAGACAGGTGCAGAGAAGGAATCAGAGTGGAGTCCTGGCAACATTAATTCGGCATGGCTGAAACCAAATACATAACACTAGATATCCAAGAGAAATCAGGCAAAAAGGGCCATGCAGAATACAATGCCACAAACACGAGATGCCCTGGTTGGGGCAGGTCCCTGACACAGAAGATGATGCTCGTCAAAGATGGGGAAGCAGAACTTGAAACAAATTTTCCTTTGTGGTTAGTAAAAATATTTTGGAAAAAGACAGACGTGACCATAACTGTACACACTGTACATGAACTAAACCACTAAATTTCAAAGTGTAAACTGGTTACTTTTATAATCTATAAATTAGTATTCACTTTAGTAAATAATTTTTAAATGGAGTGAATAAGCCTAGATATTTCCCAAGTTTTTTCCCCCCATACTCTCATACCACCCATTACCTACCAACTAGGTAGGTAACATTTCTCTTAAATAGACTATACTATTTTTTTTTCTTTTTAAATTAGTCTCAGCCTAGATAAAAATGTCAGGGAAATCCTAGGTTTGATTAGTGACTATGTTATTTTCAAAGAAAAGGTAAAGCAAAAAGATAATTATTAAAATGAATATGCTACAGAACACATCTTTTTGGAAACATTGGTCCAGAAGAGTAATTTACTTTTCTTATTCCATCCATTTCTTTGAGTTGAGCGGGGAAACGCATGCATGTCCCAGTGTGCTTGATTTCATTAGGTGGGGTGAGGTGACATGTGTTATGATAAGGCCCCTGGTGAACCTTGCTGGATTCCATGGCAGGCGAGGTTGACCGAGGCGGGGACGAACATGCTAGGCAGACAGAGCTTAGTGAGAATTTTTATTAGAAAGGGGAGGAGGGAAAGAGGTAAAGACACACAGAGACAGAGAGGGGACAGAAGAGAAGAGGGAGACAGAAAAAGTCCGGTCTGCTCCAGGGAACAGTGGGAAAGAGAGGGGGAGAGAAAGGGAAAGAGAGCCTTAGGGGGCGGGGGTAAGTCTTTTAAAGGGGGCCTTTGTACCTGTGTGCAGACTACACAATCGTGGAATCCTGGGCTGACCAGAGCACTTCATGAGTGCATTCTGCCAGGTGACAGGGACAGGCCAGCATAATGCCCGAGTCCTTACACAGGGGACAGAGGATGCATGTGTGGAAAGAAAATTTCCACCGTCAGAACTCTGCTTCCATCACTTGGGCTTTACCTGAAGTGGTGAGGCACTGTTACCCACTGCACCATTTTATTTATTTTGAAATAAAATTTTTACCTCTAACTTCCTCAGCCTTAATTAGAAGCCACTCTCTTTGTAAACAGCCAGCAGTTGAAGTGAAGCTTCAGCTTGATGACCCCTCATTTTGAACTATGCCCAAGATCGCACGATTTACTGTTTTCTAATATAAAGAACAATTGTTAACATGTTGTGCCTACGTGACCGCCACAGGAAGACTATTTCTGTGTGGACCAGCAGACATTTCAACATGAGACTAACACGTGAGTGTCCTCTTCCGTGGGTGGCCATTGTTCAATCCACTGAGCTCCCAAACAGACAGCAACTGTGGAGGAGGAACATGTTTGTGCCTTTTCTTAACCATTTTTAAAGTTTAGTGTGTGGTGGTGGTGGTGGTGGTTCGGATACGCCACAGGATACGCCACAGCACACAGGTGGAGCTCGGGAACCATTTTCTGGGGTTGGTTCTCCCCTCTACCTCACTGAGGCAGGGTCTCTCTTCTTCCTGCCACGCTGTGAACTCCTGACTAGCTGATCTGCAAGCTTCATGCAGACTGTCCTGTCTCTGCCTCCTGTCGTGCTGTAGGAGTGCTGGGATTACAGATGTGCACCCCCACATCTGGTTTTTAATGCTGGTTGCAGGTATGAAGCACAGATCATTAGGCTTGCATGGCAAGAGCTCTGACCTACTTAGTCAACTCACCTACCCTTTCGTCTTTTTCCCCCCTACCTCCTGCCTCTGCACAAGGTACTTCTTCTACTGCCTTTGTGCTGTGACTTAACCATTGGCTATTCTGGTTCTCAGGCCATCATTTTCCTACTGGGACTGCAATACCAGAATCCTGGGACCCAGGCTTGCACAAGGAAAGTTGTAGCCCCCATGACCACATAAACTAATGCCTCATACAAAAAAAAAAAAAAAATCCTTACTGGCTGGGCAGTGGTGGCACACATCTTTAATCCCAGCACTCGGGAGGCAAAGGCAGGTGGATCTCTGTGAGTTCCCAGGTCAGTCTGGTCTATAGAACGAGTTCCAAGAAAGCCAGTACAATGCAGAAAAACCTAGTTTCAGAAAACAGAGAGAGAGAGAGAGAGAGAGAGAGAGGGAGGGAGGGAGGGAGGGAGGGAGGGAGGGAGGAGGAGGGAGGGAGAGTTAACACAGCCTTTCCCCCAAGCCATACTTCCAGGAACTGGGAGGGAAGCAATAAGATTTGCATAACAAATCTTATTGTGAACATTGCCAGAAACCTCAGACGTGGTCGTGATAACCCGAGATCTCAAAACTCACGATGCCAACTGATGGGAGGGCATATTATGCAGCCCCTTGTCAAAGAACCCGCCTGACTGCCAGCACTCTTTGGGGCTGCCCATTCTTCTTTGATAAAGAGACATGCTGGTTGGCTATTGGTATAGAACCCAATGGGGTGTTCTTGCCGCATGAATTTCTTCCTATCTCGGGGCTGTTTCAAGTCATTTCAAAGGACCTCAAAAAAGTAAGTCCCGCTAAAACTTCGATTCTTCTGATAACACTGCTTTTGTTCAGATCATTAACACATCAAAGAAGGCAAAGGTCAACACAAGGCCCCTTCTCTTAAAAAATCAACATCTGTTTTCTTTTGAGGTTTTGCAGCAACTCATAAATGTAAATAACCATAAACCAACTATATCTAATGCCCTTTACAGGGTGCAGTTTAAAAGTCTATTCTTAATGCTTCAGTGGGACATTTATACAAGTGAAGAACCCTTGAGCTGTGTGTGTGTGTGTGTGTGTGTGTGTGTGTGAGAGAGAGAGAGAGAGAGAGAGAGAGAGAGAGAGAGAGAGAGAGAGAGAGAATCCAATGGAACCAAAAAAAGAGAATAGGGAAATTCTGTCCACAGCCATTTTAGGCAGTACAACCACTTTGCTGATCAGCAAGCAAAGCAAGCCAGACTGCCAACCTCTTAAATTTACATATCATTTCCAACCCACGTTGACTTCTAATTACTTCACATACAACACATGTTCCTCCCAGCATGCACTGAGTAGTTGGAACTGCCATCCTTTGAATGAAATTATCCAGCACAAAGACGCATCCCAACGGTGGAAAGTTATCTCGGCCTGGGTCATGGAAAAACAAAGCCTGGTGTGGGACCAACTGCCTTGTGCCCTGGGGGAGATGTTTTATGAATCACAGTCCAGGTCATAGGAAGATGTTCTAGGTGTGTGCTGTGGGTGTTTGCACCACTCGATCCACCATGGGGGTGTGCTGGGTTTGCCCTCCGAAGGGCACTGCCAGTTCTTGCCCGGGGATGACGGAATACTAGAGTGATGGCTAACTTTGACTATTAATTTGATTGGCCTCAGAGGTGCCCAGGAAATTAGTAGAGCACATGGCTAGACGTGATGTTATCTGTGATAGTGTTTTCAGAAAGGAGGAACTAGGAGAGGGGACGGCTTGGTGGGAATGTAGGGTGTGAGATCCATTAGACTGGAATTCAGATGGAGACCAAGGGAGGAGGGGGAAGCCAGCTAGTTCAGGTATCCTCCGTCCCTCCCTGCTCCCCGGCTGCCATGGGATCTCTGATCTGCACATCCTTCCTGCCTCGACAGAACGAAAGCTCTGAAACCCTGAGTCAAATACCTCTTCCTTCCTTTTAAACTGGATGGCCCCAGGACTTCGTCATAGCAACAAAATGCCAACTAACACTCAGAAATGGCACAACCTGCTCTGGTTTGCTGGCTAGAGTATAGTTAAGTCAAGCCACTAGTAGCCACCAGCAAAATTACACCAACAGACAGAACAAAAAAGGATAGAAGAGAAGGCAATGTCTCTCAGGAAGATGTCACAATAGCCACATCTCCATCAACACAGCTTTTGGGGGAGGGCGTCCCCTACATAGCTCCATCTCTCAGAGGCTGGGCATTCCTGTCCTTTCCTTGTTCTTCCAGGATCGAAGCGTTTGGCTCCTGCCAGGTGTTTTGCCATCCTTGATGGGGTCCATCAACCCCACCCACACCTCCTGAAGTAATTGAAAGTGTTTTCATTTGAATCATCTGGCTTGAATTCTGTTTGCTGCCAGGACTTTGCTAGACATAAGCAGGGATGGTACAACCCAAGTAGCTGGCATGGAGACCAGAACGAAGGAATTTCTCAGCAAATAGTTGCTGAATGAATGTGCTCTTGGGATGCCAGCTTCCCTTTGCAGCAGGAAAATGCAGGCTGGAGTCTCAACACTCACACTGCATTGCCATCCCTTCAACTGCTCATCCTATCTTCAGTCCAACAGTCAGTGCTCTTGCCAAAAGCCACGTGACACAGAGGCCGTGTGTTCACCCGTTAGCTGGCACAATGCTCATCCCTAGCATCCACTCATTGAACAAGTATTTCTAGAACTCAGGCTATACAAAAGGGTCATAACCCGGTGAGGCCCAGGACATTTCATCCTGGGGTTATTTAGGTGGCTTTGAAAGCAGTATCCATTCAACTACCTCTGGTAACAACTAGAAACTGATGGGGAAGTGCTTCTGTGTATGTGTTTGTCGTAAATGGATGATATGTACTGTTTGTCCAATGAGACAGCAAGTTAGACATGACTAGGAGTCAAAGAGGATTCTGGGAAATGTAGTAGAGAAGTGGTGATCCAGGCAGGAAGTGACATAACAAGGAGACTCATATTTAAGCAAGGAGAAACAGGAAGTACCCTTTTCCCCCTCCGCTCTTCCTCCAGCTGCGCAATGTGATCCACCAACAAGGAGGGATGCCAATTAAGATAAGTCTTATAAAATATATAGATTTATGATAATTAAGACTGAGCTAACAGATGAGAAATCCTAGTCATTGGCCAAGCAGCTTTGAAACTAATACAAGTCTCTGTATTATTTTGTCCATCCACGCGGCGGGCAGAACTCGGTGGCTGGTGGAGACCACCCACGTGGTGGTAGAGCTTGGGCGGCTTTTGGTGGAAAGATTTATCGTAACAAGAAACAGCTATGGAATCTCTTTTTTCTATTTTGTTTTGTATTTTCGAGACAGGGTTTCTCTGTGTAGCCCTGGCTGTCGTCATGGAACTCAGTTTGTAGACCAGGCTGGCTCACAGATCTGCCTGCCTCTGCCTCCTGAGTGCTGGGATTAAAGGTGAGCGCCACCACCAATGAAGCTATGGAATCTCAAGGAAGACACTGAAGTAGCCAGCCTGTTATTGATAGTAAATGTGCCTACTAGAACCAGACTGGGTTCCAAGACAGTGCACGCTGGCAAGTGCCAACTTCTATAATAAAAGGAAAATGATTATAAGTTTTAAAAAAAATAAAAATGAAAGGAAACGTAGTCAGCTAAGACTCCATGCCTTTAAGCAGCTACCATTAATAACATGATCCTGGTATTCTACAATTTCATATAGCTGTCTTTGATCTCATCTATGGCTTAAAGCTTCAGAGATCAATACTCATTCCAGTCAGAGTTTCTGCCATCTGTCTTCCCTCGTCTCTCTCTTTCCCCACACACTTCTTCAAAGTAGATGAGGTCTCCATCTTAGCCTCAAAAATGAAACTGTTTGCTCCTCTCTGTCTCTGTCTCTGTCTTTCTCTGTCTTTCTCTGTCTCTCTCTCTCTCTTTCTCTGTGTGTGTGTGGGGGGGTGGGTGGGTGGGTGGTGGGGGCAGGGAGCACGCTAGAGAAGATGGAATAATGACCTCTAGACCCCAGTAGCCTGCCATAACAGAGACTGCATACTGGGCAACAGACATCACTGTCACTGGGGAAGGGTGGGATGGGTTGGCTGTGGACCACGGTTTCAGGACAGTGCTAAAGAGGTCTTCCAGCCTGCGGTTCTACACACCTGCCCACAGTTATGCAGCTTAAAAACCAAAGGAGATGGAAGACAGGGGGGGGGGAGAGGAACAGTCACGCAAATGAGGACCTAATTAGAAGAGAAAACCAAGGGGAAAGTACCCTCAGCAGGGTGCCAGGTGGTAGCAAGGCACTAACAGGAATTGGGTTCATTAAAACCAATTCTTCAGGAAACTTTGGAAGATGTTTTCAACTTCCACCAAGGCATGGGCAAGAGCAGTGGTGGCACCTGGGGATTGACGATCCCTACCTGCTCGCCCCTGAGATGGCACTCTTACCTCAGTGGTTGAAAGGACAGTGTCCTCATCAAGACTGAGCACAGCATCCGTGATGATATTGTCATAGGGCAGAAACCGGCTGCTCATAACCTGGGGAGGAAGAGAGGCGGGGAGAGAGGTTAGACAAGGAGAAGAACCGGTTAGAATCCGACCGTCAGGAACACTCTGCCAGCCATGTCATCCTGAAGGCTGCTCCACGACCATGCCATCTGCCACAGCGAAAGTCTTCCATCTCTCACCAGTGAAGATTAATCTGGGCAGCAATTATTGAACACCTACAGGTACCACACCAATCACAGCAAGGACCAAAACAAATGTGATTCATGGCCTGCCCTTAGGAACCCACAGTCTGTAGAAATGGAGGGCTAGATGACTGGCTTTCACTCAGAATGAAAAGGGCCAGACAGGAGGGCTGCGCAGACAGCTGCCTTGAAGAGCAGGTGACGGCTTCAGGGGAGAGATGATTTAAGCAGGATTGACTGGGTGGGAATCTCCCAGGCAGAGACAGAAGGGGGTGGGGGATGGGGGTTCGGCAATTGGGCGTGGTTACAGATACTGGATCTCAGGCAGATAGCTTGCTATGGGGGCCCCCAAAGATAACCAGTATCCCGAGAGCAGCAAAGAGCAGAGAACAAGACAGGATTCCATCCTGGTACACACCCCTGGGAGGTCAGACCATTGTAGATGTGCAAACATTTACAGTATTGGCTTTATGCCCATTTTAGCACAAATCGTAGAGAATACATGTACACATATGTTGTTGCTATGCCAGTGGAAGGCATTAAGAATGAGAAATGAACTGGTATAATCTTTTAAAGATCAGCATGTGTGGTGCACAGTTACTGAAGTCACAGGAGTCCATTTCGGGCGATTCTCCATCTGTGGGCATGGGGTGAGAGGCAGTTGGGACTCGTGAAGGTATGGGAGCTGTCTGTCACAGGCATAGCTTCGCCCTGTGAGGAGTGTACCACACAGTGACTAATACTGCTTGATTAGCTAGTGTATGCCAGGGAATGCTCCAGGCCCTCCCTTCATCTTGCATCTTTACAAACCCATCTCACAGGGGAAGCAGAAAGGCCGTGAACTTGGCCTAAGCTGGACCTTGGCTTTGTTCCCAGATGGTGAAATGCAGCCTCAGGTTTGCAAAGGACCTAAAAGTGCCCATAGGGATAAATATGACAAGTGCTTCCCCTAGGTCCTTTGAAAGTCAGGTTCCAAACTCACACATAGAGACCCGAGAGGCATGGCACACTTGGTTTCATTTTGAAGAAACAAAGGATGGGTAGTAAAGCTTTAGTGGAGACCAAGGTGACAACGGTGACACCTAACAGGCTCCCAGAGGTACAATATCCACAAAGAATCCCATGCTTTGCCTTCATGGAAAAGCTGAGCTTGTCTACTCTTCTCAAATCCAAGATGCAGCCTGTGAGCTACAGAAGGGTCTTCCAGCATTAAGAATGGGTAGCACCAGGCTAACCCATCCGAGAGCCCAAGCAATGGAGCTGCAGTGTACGTGGCTGCGGAGTCTACTCCCCACATCTGTCAACTGGGTCAGGGTTTCTTTTCTTTTCTTTAAAAAAATCTTTCCCAGTCTTTCAAAATAAAATAAAACACAAAGCGATCAGCAAGCCCATATACACAGAGCTTGGAAATCTCCGCCTGAAGCAATTCTCCTGCTGCTGTTTACATGTCCACTGAGTAACGCAGAAACCATTAGCTGGCAGCTTAGCAATGCCCTGACCTTTCCCGTGTTCAGCCTACAGGGGAAAACTGCAAAGACAAGCCCTATAAATTCACAACAGAGCTCTGCAGCAGCCAGTGTAGCACACATCAGTTCTGAAGTCCTGGCTAGAGAGGGAGAGAGGGAGATGGATAAAGGAGGCCCAGTGTTGCTCTGCCCATGGGTCCAATCACTGACTTTATAGGGATGTCTGTCTGTCTGTCTGTCTGTCTGTCCTCCCTCCTGCCTTCCCCACTTTTTCTGAGCCTAAAGTTCATGAACCTGTTAGTGTCCGTGGCAGAAATAAGGGGCTTTCAAGCCATGGACTCAGTTACCTTCTTGAATGAACTAACATATGAGGAAGGAATATACCCATAGGGTCAAAGCTGTCCTGTTTGGTTACAGAACTGGTTGAACATGTGAGAAGCCGACTCTTTCAGAACTTGTAAACATGACAACGAAATGGCTAAGACTCATGAAGTTTATCATCTAGAACAGAGAAAAGAATTCTATAGAAACAATCATTCTACACAAAATCTGGGCAGGGTGTGTGTGTGTGTGTTCTGTGATGCATGTGTTACAATTTCTAGCTCACAGGGTATCATTTGATTCTTTGAGTGCTCATGAACTGGGTATGGTAACTAATTCTGCCTACTGGAGGATGTATTAAGGCATGGAGATTAAGACACTCCTCTGTGCTCACATAAAAAAAAAAAAAAAAAAAAAAAAAAAAAAAAAAACAGCCAGACGCTAGAACCTGTAACACAGACCACAATGTGGCAACGCACCTCAGAATGATAGCCGACATCTGTTGAAATATCCGTGTGTCGAATAGGCACTGGCTAAGTGCCTGATCCACACCATTGCACTGAATCCTCCAAGTGGGCCTATGTTTTAACCCGCAGAGCCTGGAGCAAGGCTGAAATGCAAACTCTTCCACAGAGCATACCATCCACAGCACTGAGATGACACACAAAGCACACAGCCCACGGCATCAGTGGCCAAAGTAGACGTGAAAACTGAACAAATTGCCAGGAGCACAGTTAAAGACATGGATGGGGCCATCTCCTCATGGTACTATTCCAAGAAAGGCACTGATGTCCTCATCACTACTGTATTGGAAATTTCTTCCCACTGGGAGTAAAGGTATACAATTAGTGAATCAGTGGGTGAAAACACGGTGTGATCTGGAGACACCAAGATAGCCCGCCAGACAAATGATACTCTGTCCAGACAGCCTGACACACACAGTCCAAAGAAACATGGGAGGTACGGTCATCCATGAAGGCAAAGCACCAAAGAAGTCCAAAGCTCCAAGTTGCGGGCGTGCATCTGAACACTGGGAGGGCTCCAGGTGTTCAGATTGGGACACAGCCATACCTCTAACACACTATTCTTTTGTGAAACCACGCATATGGTGGCATGTATTCAAAAAAGAAAGACTCGTGGGGCTGGAGAGATGGCTCAGTGTTTAAGAGCACTGACTGTTCTTCCAGAGGTCCTGAGTTCAATTCCCAGCAACCACATGGTGGCTCACAACCACCTTGAATGAGATCTGGTGTCCTCTGCTGGCATGCAGGCAGAAGATTGTAGAAGTAATTAATATAACTCTTAAAAAACAAAACAAAACAAAAAGACTCATGTCAGGAGGCTGGCAACAGTTCTCACGGTCACATTTTCTTATCAAATGCTAATCAACCAGGCCCAATACCCACGTTGATTGACACCAGACCCATGGATGCTCTAAGTCTGGTCAGAGTCTCCTGTGTGGTTTGTACGTCTGTTACACAGGATCCAAACCCACAGTGTGTAGTCTAAGTGGGAAACGAATATGTAATGCAACATACTCTTTATCTCTTTTCCATGGGGTCACTGCAATTCTCAATGCAGTGTGTTGAGCCACACGGAATCGCCACTTTTGTAGGGTTCAAAGATGGTTTCAAATGGTTTGGCCTAACAAATTGATCTTCTGCTACTCTAGGGTGTGCTACCTAGTAGAAGGTGGTCTCTTTGGGGTTGGCAAAACAAGTCTCTTAGATAGCAATGCTGCTCTGACCTCAATTTTTCCATAGCAGTGATTGACTTCTCCACAACTGGGGAAGAACATGCCATGACACCTGGGGCCGTGGATCCAGCTCTGGCTGTTAAGAGTGGGTAAGATTTCACGAAGGCCACAGGATGAAGGGGTTTGAAAGATAAGCAGGGATGCTGAGAGAGGAGAAAAGTTGAGATAGCTGATAAAGACCTGTGCCAAGTAACCATCAGGATCATCATAACCAGTGGCCTCAAAAGAAAGCAGGGAGAGAGGAAATGTCAGAAGGCTGTCAAGGGCTAGACACATGGCTTCAGATGCCAATTTAAGTCATTAACGATCACAGTCCCAAAAGGCCACAGCATGATCAGACAGTTATTGAGTTCTAAGCAAGGTGCACTGGGCAAGGAAAGTAATGAGCCAGGGAGGCCAAGCTGGGGAAGGTCTTTGGATGGAGGCATCAAGACAAAATATTGAGAAACACCCTTTTTAAGCAAAGGGTTAGGAAGAACCACTATTCTGAAAGACCCAATGCATTAGCGCTAGCAAACCAAGCTAACTTGGTGTACGTAGCAGCAGCAGCAGCATTTTGTCCTTGTCAGTTATGCAAAGACTGTTGGATTCATTCCACTGCCTTGAATTCCTTTAGTCCTCACAGAAACCCTAGGTGGTATGCAGTGTGATTCTCATTTTCGGAGTGAGAAAAAAGCCTCCAAGAACTTAGGTTAGAAAGTTACCAGAGAATTTGCATTGAAACCCAGGTTTTACTGATTCCAAAGCCCATGGCTGTCAAAGCTGAAGACATTCAAAGACAAGTACAGTGTTAGACACTTAATCCAGACCCAGGAGCTCTTAATGGGAGGGGGAGATGTCTAGAACCAGCATCTATAGTGATCTGTCGGGACATAGCTTCCATGATGGCCTCACATTAGCCCCCTCCTAGGCCTACCTTGCTTTCTCCTTCAATGACGATGACAGGCACAGCAGTGGCAGGCCAGCGGTGTTTGGCTGGTAGGGGCTTGTCACAATTCCACAGAACTATGATCTGAAAGGGACAGGGATCATTAGACAGCTGGCTTGGGTATTTCTATAGCTCCCCCCGACCCCCAAAAAAAGGCTTGGCTTGTAGACATGAGCTGGTAAAACTAAATTTCAAAGTGAGTACACACCCATACAAACTTCAGAACTGCCATCTTCAACAACCAGAAGGGACAGGAGGTATCTAAAATGTTACTCCCAGGGACTGTGAGAAAGCTGAAGGAGAAAGGAGCAATCTCAGGGGACAAGGAGTTGGCTCAGTGGTCAAAGAGCTTGCTGTGCAAGTGTGAGGGCCGAGTTTGCTCCCCAGCAGCCATGTAAATGCCACATGGGTATGAATGCCCACCTACAACGCTAGCCCCTAGGAGGCCAGGGATCCTTGGAGCGAGCTTGCTTGCTAGACTAGCTGAATCAGTGAGCTCTGGGTTGCAGAGATTCTGCGTTAACATACATGAAGGAGAACAATGGAGAAAGACACCCAACGTCATCCTCTGGCATCCATAGGTATATGCAAATGTGTGCACACACCTGCACACATGCATGAACCCTGATATACATACAAACATATAGACAAACACACACACACACACAAAGTAGCTTGAAGTTTGCCAGAACTTAATCAAGTGTTTTCTAACTTCTGATATCTTATGGTAATGAGTGCAATAGCAACTGTGATCAAGTTAAATAAAAATGTATACCAAACATCTGAACATCTGCTGTGAACTTGTTCTACACCAGGCAATGTGGGCGACATAAAAGACTCTGAGATAGAGGCACAGCGAGTTCCTGCTTCGGATTCTTCTGAACAACTGCTGATTTTATAACTTCCCATAAAGGCAGCGAGTTCAAAAAATGAACGCTTCGCTAGGATTTGATCCTCTTCTCATTTGTAAGCCATCTTATCTATACCGATCACACGTTAGAAAATTAAACAGTGTTAAGACTACGGGCGTGGTGCTGATTTGGGAAACACTGTTAGCATAGACGGCATCTTCTATTCTCTCCTGGCTGCTGGGAAAGAGAAGTTGACACCTCCCGACACCAGCAAGTCTGTGTCCGTTATTGGAATGTAGTGTTCTGTGTCCTGCCCATGGCCTTTTTTGGTATGACTTTATCATTTTGATATTTATAAATGAAATAAGGGGCTGTGGGGGGAGGGCGGACCAGTCGGGAAAGTGTTTGCCATCCAAGCAGGAGGATATAAGATCCACAGCTACCGCCCAAGTGAAAAGCCAGGTACAGTAGTGTGTGCTTGTAATCCGAGTGCCAGGTGCGGCAGCGGAGACAGGCTGACCCTAGAGCTTGCTGGCCAGGTGTCTACACTAACCAATGAGATCCAGCCAGTAGGAGACTCTGTCTCAAAAGAACAGGTAGACAGCACCTAAGGAACAATATTCTAGGTTCACCTCTGGTCTAAACACACAATGTGCATATATCTGCATGTGTACCAGCACAAACATATAACCCCCCAACCCCAAACACACACACACACACACACACACACACACACACACACATCCATACGCAAAAAGAAAAGGAAGCAATGTGTTTTATATATTCTTTAGAGACCCTCTCTCTCTCTCTCTCTCTCTCTCTCTGTGTGTGTGTGTGTGTGTGTGTGTGTGTGTGTGTGTGTGTGTAGGGCACACTACATCACAGCAAGGTCATTCTGTAATCTGTACTTGTATCTGGTTTCACTTTTTGAGAGTCTCCAAGTTGACGGAAAGAGTGTGCCAAGGCCTGGCCACTCACTAGAGTAACTGTGTATATTGCCTGAAGGGTCCTGGAAAGGCGAGCGTGGTATAGGGATGAAACAAGACTGTGGCCCATCAAGCTGCAGAGGACAAGTGTACTCACCTGGGCACAGTACTGGGACTTGGCTGCAGCCACGAGAAGCTTCAACACTGGCTGGGACTGGGAGACCAGGGGGGTCACAGCATGGATGACCGCAGTGAATTTGGAGGGGGGCTTTAAACCTGAAAGGGAATGAAGAGACGAGTCTAATGAACATTGAAAAACAGGACTCAGGAAAACCCCATACACCCCGGAGCTCATGTCCCCTCCAGCACATTTCTTACGTCCTTCGTTTCTTATGTACCGAGAGAACCAAAGAGTGGAAGCTGCTATGTAATGACTAACCAGCCTAGAGACCTCTAGGTTCATCTCCCGCTTTCCCGGACATTCTTCTCTTCCTTTGGTGATGCTTGTCACCTTCCTTTTGTGAAGGTACCCAATATCTGCCCGTGTGTGCACTTGCACTCGTCAGTTACCTGTTACTTGGTATTTACGTAAGCACACTTTGTCCACCAGTGCACTGGCATGTATCTGACTCTTCACGGAAGGGTTTTGTGTGATGAACAGGATTTCATTTAATAATCAGCACATAGGAAAGGTTCAGAGACCAGGACCTGGCATCCATCTAGGCTCGGCTCCCAGTGCTACCATCTTGATGGCATTTAGAAACACCGCTTGACCCTTTGGGTTCCTTTGTCTGTGAATTGCAGCTACTCCAAGAGTAGAGCACCATGGTGCGCACTAAGCACTTAGAACAGGACTTGGCGAATAGGAAGTGCTCGGTGTTAACTGTTACCACCATCAGCATCCTCAACCCTGGTCATCAGAGTCCCACTAAGGGAGCCTCCACCTTCCAAGAATGACTACTCAGTATGTGAGATGGACTTCTGCCCAACAGGAGCTCAACACAGGAAAGAACAATGAATATGCTAATCAACCATTACCACCAAAGAGAAGCCAGAGGACAATCTCCGCCAGGAGCCCTTCCACAAGGACTCAGAAACTACAAACAGGTTAAGAGCCTTTCAGAACTTCATTAGCGTAGACCCAGTAATTTGGTACATTAGTAGCTTAGGTATCAACCAGACACTGTGCAGCCATCCCAGTTAGACTTCAATGTAAGTTAGGACCTGAGTGTGTATGTGAACTGATTATGCAAATGTTTTGCATGGACAATTGTGCTGTCCAATTAGCACTTTAATCGAAGTTTAGGAAGAAAGTGAGTTTCCAGTTCTCTTGAGCACACAGGAAAGCACGATACACATGACTGAGGAAGCACTTTTTAACAATGGAAACCAGTCATCGCTTTTAGGTTTTCCAATGAAAAGCATCATACACACACTTGTAAGGGGCTAGCAGAGTTGCACCGAAGATCACAGAGCTACAAGAAATGGATGGATGGCTTTTTAACTACTGCCAGTGTCAGACAATGAATTCTCACTGACCCACTGTGGGCTACCCACTGAATTCCATATGGTCCTCTCAGTGTGTCTGGTTTACATTAAAGGGTTACACATCGCTGATGGAGACTTTAGGCCCTGCACTTTCAGTTTCATCTCACGGCTTTCAAGCTAAACACGTACAATTTAAAAAGGGTGACTTTGTGTTGGAGAACATTAGTATGGAGTGGACAATCTTGAGTCCTTGTCATATCAGTTTGAAAGATGCTTTACTGTCCCTGGCTTTCTAAATTTCTAAGGTCTGCAACTCTGAGCTAAAGTGTGAATGATGCCACTAACAGGAGAACAACAGAGGCACCAACTATGGAAATGACTGTGGTAATGACATCAGCCTCAGCAGAGCGGTAGCCCTGTGCTCACATCCTTCGCCCCACTGAGGCTCAATTCAAAGCTGCTTGAGAGCACACACTCTGTCTAATATGATCTTTAGTTCAACCACCTAGCCAGGCATTATTAGCTCAGAGCATGAGAGGAACACAATAAACACCAAAAGAATGAATAAATTTGCCCTTTTCACAAATGCTTGGTTATTTCTTCTTTCTCTTTCTTAATTCAGATTTTTCTAAACATATAGTAAGAGACGTGAGACTGTGAAAATAAAATCAAGGAGAAATATATACACACTGTATCCCTATATATACATACACACACATGTATATTAAGTTTATACTTAATCTGCTGTTGTGTTCAAAATGATCCATAATTTAAGAACATCTCTCTCTGTGTGTGTGTCTCTGTCCCCCTCTCTCAGTGTCTTTCTGCCTCTCTTTGTTTTTTCCAGACAGGGTTTCTCTGTGTTGCTTTGGAGCCTGTCCTGGAACTCGCTCTATAGACCAAGTTGGCCTCAAACTCACAGATATCCTCCTGCCTCTGCCTCCCAAACGGTGAGATTAAAGGCGTGCGCCACCATTGCCCAGCAAGAACATTTCTCAATACGAGTAACTCAGGAGAGCTGCTCAGATGAGAGGGAGGTCTTCCTTTCTTTTTGTTGTCCAGTACTCTGTTGTACTGACAAATCTTGATGGTGAGTTTCTGCTATAAGAAGAGCTCAGAGAGCAATCTCCAAGCCAGGCTGTTGGGAAGAATGCCCACCACAGGGTAATCAAGGGCATTCATTCACTTACTCCAAACAACTCACTTACCTAAATTAGCGTAGTAGTAAGGGAAGTCTCCCAGGTAAGAGGAATACTGGGGGAGCACGAACAATCCTCCAGGATGCTTGTTCCATATTAAACTGTTTCGTGATATGTGCTTGAATATTCTGTCCTGAATAATCTAGAAAACAAAACAGCACACGGTGACGGTGAATCCAGGATGACAGCTAGTAAAGGTCTCGCCCAATCCAAGTTTGGGGACGACAGCGTTAAAAAGACACAGTGCACTCTACCTGTTCCTCCTCCAATTTCCTATTGATTAAAAACATGGGCAAGAAAACACAGTGATGGGCTCCACAGGACAATGTGAGAAAGAGCTGAACCGAGGCTGACTAAGTCTCTCAAGTCCTATTTGAATCACAAAATTTGGTTTTCTTATTTTGTTTTTCTAATAGGGGTCCTTGCTAGTTTCAAGGTACAATAGAACAGTTCACTTATGCCTGGTGGTGGGAACATCTATAGATGGATCCAGATGTGATCAGTAAGATCTGTTCCAGGTACGCAGCAGCATCAGTGTGGACCACTCAGAGGCGGATGTGAAGACGGGCACATTCTCCACTGGCCTCTATTCTTTCAAGTTTCTAAATTGCCTGTCATCATCGCCCATTCCCTTTTCAAAGTCAGCTGCAGGACTTGGAGTACTGGCCAGCTCAAGTTTTTCTGTACTTCAAAAAGTAGTGAGTTAACAATTGCTCAAAACATCCTACAGAACGGACAAGGAGCATGGCAGATGAAGACTAATAATTGTCAAGCTAGTTCATTAGTTTCCTTGGACTTTGGGACCTTGCAGATCATTAAATTCCACATTTAGAGACAAACCTTCTCCCAACCTGAATCGTTTGTCAGTTGAATGTGATTACTCTACTTTAGGGCTTTCTCTCTGACTTTCAAACTCATGTAATAAAACTCTCGACTCATTAAGATATGATGTGGCAAATAATTAACTTGGTACAGAATATCATGCTTCCAGCACAAAATGTTTTAATCTTAAAAAAAAAAAATTCTACAAGCTTAGTTGAGGAATATGTGTTAACATTTATAAAGCCCTGAGTTTGACTTCCAATAATCACTAAATCTATCAATCAATCCTTATATAACTTTTAGGAGTCTGAGGACTTAGATCACCATTTTATAGGTCTCCATTAAAGGAAATGTGAAGTAAGTATGGAATCCCAACATTTGCTAAGTTATTAATGCCTTCGTCCATCTCATCCCCTGGTGGAGAATGGGAGAGTGAACAAATGAGCTCTAGATATCTCTTAAACCTTCCTACTGAACCGAAGTAGGGAAGAAATTGAGAAGAATGCATAATCTCAACTCAGTAATATCTGCATTTTAGTTTTCACTCAGATCAAAATTGCTCATTTTATATGGTTAGGTAACTTTCCGAGCTGTTGAAGATCTTAGGAACCCTGCTATAATGCTGGTATTTACTGTCTAGGGTACAAAGGCATGGCTTACAATGCTGTCATCCAGGCAGCTATTGTGAGCAAAGTGTCATAGCTGGAAAGAGTTTTTACATGGCAAGCAATTCTTTGTACAACACTTATTCCATTTTTCCATCTCTTATACTTTCCAAATCCAGGCTATTAATTTCCTTTTATAGTGTTCCATTTAGATCTCCTTTTGTTTTCTTTCTAAATTTATGTGCCTTTCAGCATGTGGTCACATAAATGATCTTGGCTATCAAGACACAGAATAAATTGGCAATAGACAGCATTAGAAATTCAAGCTACAAACAAATGGCATGGAACTCAGAGATGTTACAAGTAGGTCATTATTTGCTCGGGTCTCGGGGAGCCATGCCTCACACAGTCATAGACTATCTTTTGGATTTAAAGTCACAGCACTGTTTTCTTTTAAAATTTCCAAATATGACCATCAGTTTTGGGACTTTCTTGAAATAATAATCAGCATTTCACACTGTATTCAAATGGATCTTGGCGAAAAGACTCAAGTTCCAGTGTGACTACATAGCAAATGTTGAACTTAACCTTGGCGAACTGATGTGCTGCCTCTAGGACTAATCCTCTTATTGGTAATAAAATGTTCAAGTGTCACTAACACTTATGATAACCTTCCAGAATATAGGGTAATCTGACAAAACTCTTATATCTAAGATTTGATTTTGTCTTTAAAAGGAAAATTTTCTCAGGGCCTCTGTGAGTTCAAGGTCAGCCTGGTCTACATAGCTAGTCCCAGAACAGCGAGGACTATACAGAGAAGCCCTGTCTTGAAAACAAAGCAAAAGAAAACAACAACAACAAAAATCAAAGAAAAGAAAATTGTATCTTTATGTTTGTTTTTTTAGTTACAAACAATATATTTTTTTAAAACATATTTCTCCATGGCTTATTTCTTTGAACTGACCAAAAATAGAGTAATTTTTCTATGCAAAAAAATGAAATACCCCTAAATAAAAAACTTCTATATTCAGTATTGATTCTTTAGGACTTTGGTTTGGGGTATGAACACTATGAAAGCTGTTTGAATGACTGGTCAAATGTATTTGATATAATATATATATGTTATATTATATCAACCTGCATTGTCAAAAGTTTGAAAGAGTTTGGGTCTCATTCCATCAAGTAGAAAGGCCATTTTTTACTCTCCTAATGTCTTAGTTCTCCCTGTCACTTCACTGGACAGCTCTCAGAATTCTTGCATAGCACTTAGTGTTTATACTTTATTGCTGTGGAAGAAGATGTCACATTTAGAGGCTGGATATTTCTTTGCTATTTATGAACACACACACACACACACACACACACACACACACACACACACACACACACACACAAAGATTGTTTGTTAAGGTCCTCCATAAAGATAATACTTGTCTAGTGAATTTAAAGGGCAGAATGACAGGTTCTTTACTATTCTATGCCATCTTTTTTTTTTTTTAAGATTTATTTACTTATTATGTATACAGTGTTCTGCCCACATATATGCTTGCATACCAGAAAAGGGCACCAGATCTCATTACAGATGGTTGTGAGCCACCATGTGGCTGCTGGGAATTGAACTCAGAACCTCTGGAAGAGCAGCCAGTGATCTCAACCTCTGAGCCATCTCTCCAGTCCCCTATGCTATCTTTTTATTTTCTTCTTCAAAATAATGGGTAGTGGGTTGAAGAATGCAGCCATTCTATTTGGTCTTCACTTGTTCTTTGGTTAAATGATGCTGCCTAACAAACAAAGGGCCTTCAAATGCCAAGTGTTCAAAGCCAAAGCAATCTTGGATTTATATTATTTCACTAACTTTACAATAAACCAATCATCATAACAGTACTGTAGCTCAAATGTACTTCGTCTGATAACTGGGGAACAAATGAGAGAAATTTCATGAAACCCCCTCTAAAAGAGTGTTTTATAGGCAGCCAGACAGAGGCTGTTAAGTCAGATATCATTATAACTTATTGCATGCTTTTTCTTTGCTTGTCTTGACTCTGTGTTACTATGGTCCCATCTATGAAGGAACACAGTCTTTGCAGTAGCTTGCCTCTTATCCCATTATCATTTTCAATCTGTATACAAGTACACAATGGAAACACCCAGCTGTAAAGCGCTTAATCCCAAAACGTAGCACTCAGGCCTGAAAGCTAAGAGAACCCCAAGTATGAAAGTGTGGACATGTGACTGTCCAGTCCGGGCTTTGGGGAGAGGTGGAGAAAGCCCATCTTCAGCTGTGTCTAAGCACTACCTGCAACTGCAGAGCTGGCCTTGTGCTTTGAGTGTGAAATGGCCACCATAGGCTTGTGTGTTGGAATACTTGCGCCTACGTGGTAATGCTGATTCAGAAGCATGTAGAGCCTTTGAGAAGCAAAACATTGCCAGAGAAAGGATGTGGGGGTGGGCCTTGAGGTTTGGTGACCACTTTCTGTCCACTTTCTACTTCCTAACAGGGATAAAACCTTGACTAGTTTTATCCTCCTCCTGTTCCCATAGTGTTCCTGTCATAACGGACTACAGTCCACTCTAAACCAACCTACCCTACCTTAAACAGCTTCCTGTCAAGTATCTGTTCATAGAAAGGAGGAGAATTGCTCCTGGGAATTCTCCAAAGGCTGGTAATTGCTTTCTCAGGGCCAGTATGGTCAGTAAGGAAGAAGTACCATAGATCTAGCGTCTCGGTGTGGATAAAATAAGCAAATGAGCCTCGTGTCCATGCTGCCCCGAGTTAACTTCCATTCTTGTCTTTAGTAGGTACAAGAGTAATCAAATGACTTACTCCGTCTGAGTGCTACACCAGTGGGCACCTCTGACATGTGACCCTTGAGTTCATCTCTTGAATGCTTATGCTTTGTGGCTTTGTGTATAACGATGGCATTTCCTCTCCCTCCTTTGCTTTTCTGTTCGTGCTGAATTCTAGCGTTAACGCAAGCTCCGAATTAAGCAGGAGAGGAAGTGTGGTCTCCCTTGCAATTTGGCTGAGAGGTCAGATGGTTACAATACAATCTTGGAATGATATAGAGAGATTTGACAGCTGCTATAAATTTGAATGAAGTATATGGTTTTAATGTTTAAAAAAAAAACACAAACAAAACACAACAAAACAGTGTTGCTAAAGACTTGTGTGGCTTAGATCCAAGGGGAAGAAAGCCTTTCCTGGCTCAAAGATGAAAACCGCTCAATGTAAGATTCTAGTGTGATGAATGTAACAAACCCAGATGTTATTGCAGGAGAATGGAGCTCTGTTAACTTAATAGAGGAGAAACGGGATCCACACAGTAGCTCACCACAAAAGAAATATAATTAATGAGATACGATCTTTTGCCTGGCAAATTAGCAATGTTGTATGAGTGTTATATTTTAATTATAATCCTGAAGGCACAAGAACACAGCAAAGGAGGGTCTCTCCCAGACAGCCTGCAAGAGTCTAGGTGGATGCAACCATTTACCACACTGGTTCTCCTGCTGTACTCAAGGAGATGTGTCATTTAGAGCAGTCTTCTTTCTTATATAGACTTCTTGATATTTTGAACTATCAAGAGAACATATTAGTCGCTCACATAAGACAGATTCTTTGCAGCAAATTAATAAAGACAAAAGAGAAAAATACATTCAGATTCAAGTAATCTCCTGCTTAGAAAGGTACAGCTAGCAGAATGAGTGCCAGGAGAGGCTCCAAAGCTACACAGAGAAACCCTGTCTCGAAAAGAAAAAAAAAAAAAGGTACAGCCAAGGGATGTAGGGGATGAAAGGTGAGTTAGTGGTCCAGTGCTTACAGAGGACCCAGGTTCATTTCCCAGAATCCACCCCAGCTCAGTCACCTGACCCCAGTTCCTGGGGATCCAACACCCTGTCCTAGCCTCTGAGGGCACTGAGTGTATGTGCTCCACATATATACAGACAGGCAAAACATTCTTACACACAAAAGTAAAATACATAAATCTTTAAAGGCAGACACAGCCAGCATTTTATATTGCCTCCTAAGGATGTTTTTCCCTGAATGTGTATGAGTTTCTATTATTTGGACCAAAATGAAAGATGATTCGTTCTTTTTGAATTACTTTCTAATCTGTTTTTAAAACCCAGTATGAACATTTTCTTATATCAATACGTATGTGTCCTTAGTATATTTGGTGTCCCTATAACTCTCCTCAAGGCAGAGGCATCACAACTGGCCAATCTGTTTCCAGCTACTGGCTGAACATGTGCAATGTTATAATTAAAATAAACACTCTAAGCTATATATTTGCAACTTTGTTCATTAGGTCATTATCTGTTTAAGAAAACTGAAACAGGGAGAAGTGCAGGGTGAAAATTATGTGTTCTTCTGAAGGTTTTAGCCTCTCCAGAAGGGTTCAAACTGGGTAGCCACTCTCCACTCTAAAATGAGAGTCTTTCTCCTGCAACCTTAGTGGCACTGGTGCCATGATTTCCTGCGACATCTATTGACATGTGATAGGTAGAAGGTAGTATTTTATTTCATTTTAACTTCCTTGAGTAAGGATGTCTTTTTCATAGTGACTGATGCTCTTAGGAACAATTACAATTAAATTTAATTACCAACTAAAAAACTTTACACTTAAATTTTGCATCTGTTCTCTTCATTATATATTATCTGTACATATATATCACATACATATATGTATACAGAATAACACAAAGGATTCTATAGATCCTTTTTAAGACTATGAAGGGGGGTCACATACTAATAAACTCATCATAGACTGAAAATAAATTGAAAATGTATTTGCTATACCCAATTCACCTAACATAGTAACCAGCACACTGAGAGTATGCTATGGGAGATAGGGTTCATAACCACCACCCAGATTCATAACACAATTATATCACACATATTGGTAGCCTGGGGAAAGGTGGAAAAATAAATGCTCAAATTACAAATTTACTGAATGCATTTACTGAATATGTGTGTGTGTGTGTGTGTATAGCATTTACTGAATGTATATATATACACATATGCATATACATATGTATATATATGTGTGTATGTATATATGTATGTATGTGTGTCTATCATGCTTATATATATATATATATGAATATGTGTGTATGTATATATGTATGTGTGTGTCTATCATGCTTTTATATATATATATATATATATATATATATATATATATGTATGTATGTATGAATACACACATTACTAAAAAATTAGGAGTTTTTCTGTAATGAGTCTTTCTTTATCCCACCAGCCAGCTCTCAAATACTGACATGGAGACTAATTATTAATCATGAAAGCTCGGCCTATAGCTTAGGCTTGTTCCTAACTAGCTCTTATAACTTAAAGCAACTCATTTCTATTAAGCTACATTTTAACATACGGCCTTTCCCTTTCATTTTGTATGTCTGACTCCCTCCATATCTCATTGGTGTCTCTCCCCTGCCTCAATTAACTCTGCCTACTACTTCTCTCTGCCAGGAAGTCCACCTACGGAGAAGTCCCACCCTTCTGCCTAGTTATTGGTTGTTTGGCTCCTTAGTAAGCCAATCACAACAATATATCTTCACACAGTGTACAAATATTCCACAACATTTTTTCCTTTTAATAATATCAAAAATTCTTCATTTCATTTCATACTCTAATCCTGAATGTTTGTGTAATGATGTAATTTGTCAAGTTTTAGGAAAAGATGTACCTAAATTGTCCTAATTTGACAATACAAGTATTTTTTGATAAGGCTTCACTCTATTCTGGGCTAGTTGGGAACTTGAGTATTTTTCTAATTTTTATTAGAGTTCACGTTTCAAAAAGATTAGCTTTTTCTTAGCCTCACATTAACTGTGACCCTTTGACCTCAATTTTGCATTTTCTTTATGGTGTCTCCCACTATACAGAAGTGTTTGTGATTTCTATACTCACATTTAATAATGTTTTACGCCCAAGATCATGCTCAGAACGGCTTCTTTAACTTCAAATTATACAGCTATACCCAACTCAAACATGTCTCAGACATTTTATTATCTTCTTTCTTGTGTGCATGTGTGAGTGGGGAGTGCTCACCTGGGGGTAGGCCTGTGTGCTGGTCAGAGGTTGACAGGTCAAATGTCTTCCTCAGTCCTTCACCTCAGTTTTTGAGACATGGTGTCTCATTGACCCTGGAGCTTGCAGTTTTGGCTATGGTGGTTTGGCATCAAGCCCTTGTCATCTGCTTGTCACTGCCCACACCAGCGTTGGGGTTTCAGGCTGAAGTCAGCACAACTGGCTTCTACAGCCAACACTTTTTATATTATATTAACAAATTTAACTTACTCCAAATCAAATAACACAACTCAAATCTTCTCTCATTCAAAAAGCTGGATCAAAGCTGTCTTAATTATGATGGCTTTATAATGTGAGCTAATTAAGCCATGGAAATAAATGATCTTTACTGCTTTCCAATAATGCCCGGCTGTGTTTAGGCACATATTCTTCAAACTAAAGCTCAGAGTAATTTTTGTCATCTTCTTTTAAGACTTTGATGTGTAGATCGAGGAAAATTGCTATCTTGACAATCGATTTTCCCCTTTCCTCAACTTTTGTTTTATGTCCCCCAATTCCATCTATCATTTTCATCAAATAAAAATAAAACAGTATTTTTTTCAAGTTATAAAAAAAAGTATAGTAATTTAGCAAAATGTATTATGACCTTAGTAATGACTAAACTCTTTGGTTCAATAATTTCATTTCATGGACCCTATCCTAAAAGAAAAGACCAAAATGCATGCAGAAAACTGACTGAAGGCACAGCATACATTGCTCGTCATCTATGTAGAGCACAGTAATTACAGACTGTATTCACGGTGACCTGCACCAGATGGGTAGATAAGTAGAGGCTTACCACAGGATGGCATTAGGATGAAGACAGATTAAAACGTGGTCTGAGTGTACAGGAGGACAGCAGCAGGACAAGACAAAAAGGCTGGGATACATCCAAAGATGCACCAAGAAGAACAATAGGACACTCTGGAAAGAGTGACTAAAAGCATGGGAGAAGAACTCACAAGAAAGAGAACATGAGGAAAAGGCAACCCTTTTAATATAGGTCATGATTAAAAGCCAGCTGACTAAATAGTTAAACAGTTGGAAGGGAAACAGTAAGCATGTATGCACTAAGACTATTTGTAGGTATTACATACATAATAAATTATGAGGCTCTTTCTAAAACACAGCTGGTAGAGAAGCCACAGACACTAGACCACGTGACACGAACAGAAGAGAATGAACATGACAAACTCAGGGGGGCTGTTTAGGACAAAAGACAAAGGGTTAATATTTCAAATATTATAAACTTCTAGAATATAGAAATGTCAACAATACTGTGCTAATTTCTTTCATTTGTCTGAGAGCTTCCAGAGCAAACAGATGAAATTCAGTTAGTTTAGCTAGCACTCTGAGAAGCAGGAGGCTAGAAAATAATTTATTTTTAAAGAAAAAAAATCTCCAATCTGACCAAAAAGCAAAAGCATAATCAAAACAGGCCTTCTGTTTGCCAAGCTTCAGGACGAACACTGGGCATGTGCATGGGACAATCCTGGTGACGGCTTGCCTAGGGCTGAGCTGTGGATCTGACCTGAGGCTGGTGTGGATAGATTCCACTGGGCTTTGACCAGCACTGACTCTGACCCTCACCACAGCAAGAACACTGTCATGTGGACGGAACAGGGACTTCAGTTTCCACACTATCACCTGAGTGTCTTGTGTTTACTCAAGATTACATTAGCTTCCAGAGTGATCATTAACTTCCAAAGGAAATATTCCCCAAGTGTGTAATAAATTGTCCTACCCCATTCTGCAAGCACCTGGGTCACCTCAGGAGACTGTCGGAACACACCCCTTCCCTCAGGCCTGGAACTCATGAGTGTGCAACTTTCTCTGTCCTTTCTTAGCTCCTCGAACTGCTCTGTGTAGCCTTAGGCCATTGCTATCTGCTCTACTTCCTGTAGTTTTAATCATTTCCATGGTTTTCTATTTTTCTCCTGCCTTAAACAAGGCAATTTAACGGAATGAGAATATGGCTCAGTGGCAGAGAGCTCTCTCAACATGAACAAGGCTCTATGTTCAATTCCTAATGGCAAACACATGACCACACACACACACACACACACACACACACACACACACACACACACGGAGGGGGGGGCATGTACGCATAGTAAAGCAACTTGAAGATAACTATCCACTCACCTGCACAAGTTTCTATTTTTATAAAGATGGACACTTTCTATACCAGTTGGATATAGTAATGACAATGGTTTTCTTCTCACCATAACCTTACAACATGGGATGTTGGTTGGTTGGTTGGTTGGGTTGTATGTGTCTACAGGATCAATATCACCGTCTCTTCAAATGCTGTGTACTATGGTGGCGACCAAACTTTGACATTTTTAGAATGGTGAAGGATATTTCCCTTACTTGGTCATTATCTTTTTTTTTCTAAATGCACTCCAGAAATATGTCTTTAAAGGATGCCATTGAGCTTGAGTGACAGGAAGACGGTCATTACCCACATATCTCTAAAATTATGTCAGACAAAGCCAATCTCTTTGTCTATGTCACTTCTGCTCTGAGAATTTGTCAGGAATGAAGGCATTTGCTTGGGAATCACAAAACAGATGGGGGTGGGGGGACAGCCACTAACATGTTCAAGGACAGAAAATTTGGTTTTGTCACATTTGACCAAATGCACGACCCAACAGCAAAAGAGAGGGTTGAGGGGGAAAAAGATCATGAGCCAAGGGAAGTCTCACTTACCTCTAGTGTAGTTAATACAATCTTCTCAACTGAAGAAAAATAAGCCTCCCACAAGAACTGTGTCTGCTGTCTAAGTGCTAGGATTTTATCCTGATGAATAGACCTGATTGTAGAAGGAATCTGTAACAGAAGGGAAGGAACACACGGTAATTAGAAGTGTAGGGCAGGAAGATGTGCTTGATCAAAACAACCCAGTGGGTTACACTTCTATTCTTCAGAGCCCTCATTTTCTAGCAAGCAGGTCTAGTAAAAAATCACCGACCAGCTGGTAGAAATGTCCTCAAGAAATGTCAGTTCAAACAACAGGTCTAGAGAAGCAGCCTCAAAGACACTCAAGTACATGGAAGTTATGCATTGGCTTAGTTTAGTCCCAAGATTCCATAGTAGCAGGTCAATTGCACAGGGGACTCCTATAGTCACAAGTTCTGTCTCCTCCTCCTCCTCCTCCTCCTCCCCCCTCCCCTTCCCCCTCCTCCTCCTCCTCCTCCAGTCCAAATAGTCTTTAGCCCTAACATGGACAGTCAAAATTTTTCCAAAAAGTAGATATAGGCCTTGGGGAAAGAAAAAAAGTTTTCTAAGAAGTCACTCCAGGAACCAGAGTGTCTCTAAATGTGTGAGTCTAGAGACTGTTCGCAGGCCTCCGCACTCAATACAAACAGATTTAGCCATGTCTACACGCACACCCTCCATCTAGCCTTTATGAATCTTTGTATACCTGGAAGCGCTCTCCTCTTGGCTCCAGCCCTTACCCCGATCTCACTGGATCTCCCAAACACTGCGTGTGTTTCATCATAGACTGCTCTATACTAAGTTGGGTAATTTTGAAGGAAGGCCTTTCTTGCTCTCATCTTGCTATATATTTTGTGGCTAAGAGAATAGTCCTTATGCTAGCTATTCAAGAAATAAGAGCCTACCTGAACGTGGCCACCTGAAGCTATCACCAGGGTACTGTTATGTTTAATAACAGCGTGGCTTGATATAACAGTACAAGTGCTAATGGCACTAACGTGGCACTCTTGTTCTACCATTTACTAGCTATGCCTCCTCGGATGAGTTACTTGTTCTCTCCAGTTATTCATTTACAATATGATATGGTGGCTGGAATAAAGACTATGTAGACTTGCAGTGTCTACAGCATGGGAAGATTGATTACGATGGTTTATTATGACTACTGCCATTGTTGACACAGGAGGTTGCTTTTCCAAGCTGTACCAAATAATTCTATGCAAAGCTGGGCCAGTTGTTCACTGCCAGCCTGTTAACCTGCCCTCGTAGTTCTAAGATGCGCGCCTTGCATTTCTGGTTAAGTTTCCTAGATTTACTCCCCCGATGGCACCTACAGTTCAAGGTCTGTTCCATTTATGTTATCTATATTCTCATAGGAGATTCTTTGTGATTATCATCTGCCCTGTTGAACTCTCCTTTCTGTATGCTTGCCTCCCTAATGGGTGATGAATCGGGCAAACACGGCAACCTGGGTTACATGAGGAATGCTCTGCCAAGCACATTAATAGGAAAGTTATCCCAAATATAGGACTACACTATATATGAGTTCCCCTTAGGGAGGAAAGAGATGATGGCGCACTGTGAGATTCAAGGCTGCCCCTAGGAAAAGCAGTGAAAGTTTCACACAGTAAGAATGGAAGGAAAACTCACTTGCTCTGTCAACATCCCAAACTACATACTGAATCTATGCTTTGAAGGGATCATAATATTGCAAAAAAATATGGAGGCAACAGGTAAAGTTGAAACACTGGCAGGCTCAAGGTCAAGTGGAAATAAAATATCCTTAGAGGAGATAAACCACTCATGGCATATATCCTTGGTAAGTCAAGAAAATTTATTTTTATTTACTCACTGAGAAAATGACCTAGATTGCCAAGGGAAAATCAGAAAAAAACTTATCCTCTATTTTCATAAGCATGCCCTTTTAAATGTCAATGGCATTCTCTAAGTCATACAGGTTGGCATCGCTGTTTTTTTTTTTTTTTTATATCATGGCCATGAGAACTAATCCATTAGGAAAATGCCAAAAGCAATCATTGCTAATGGCCTCCAGAAAAATCAAGTCCATGCTGCTTCGAAAGGGAAGAAAGAAGTGTCACAAGCTCAGCCACCAGTACCCCCCTCTCTTCCATGGCAGCATCATGTCCTCACTACTTCTAGAGCTGTGTGTTCTACCAGTTCTTGTGTGGGCCTGAAGTGTCTGTCAGTGCTCTGTCAAGTGTTCTGGAGGACAGCCCCAGATGATTGACAGGATGGAGTTCCAAGTTCTCATGTCACTTGGCTATTGCTTATTAATCTGCTTGTCCTCAGAGACAGGTATGGGGAAGTGATGAATTAATTCCAATTTGGACAGAATAATCTGGAAGCTGAAGAGCTCAATGAAGAAGTCCTAATAAAAGGTTACGTATGGCAACAAAATGAATAGGATCTACCCAAACAGATAAAGGAAAGCCACAGCATGCTTCTCAGTGACAGGATGACAAGAACAGATGCAAATAAAAACACCAGAGCTGTTCTAAAACAGGAAATGAAAAACTGTAACATAACCCAAAACATTTCCCAGAGCACACAGTTAGGCTCTGTGCCAACTCTTCAAAACCATTGTTAACAACAGCGCAGCCACTGTTCAATATGGAGGCAGCTGTGTAAAAACAGATTGCAGACGAGGAGGAACAGCACTAGAAAATGTGGGCACAGGGGTGTGAAAAATGCAAGCTTTAGAGTGAAGCTAAAAAAAAAAAAGTGACTTCAAAAGGTGACCTATGCATCAACTTTGGTGCAAAGATAGACACTGGACAACCACACTTAAGTGTCGTACAAGGCTTCCCACCCCAAGACAAGCTCCAACTTGTTCACAGGAAGGGTGCCTAGGTACATCAACAGAGAACCCGGTTGATGTTTTAATATCTAAAGTTTCCTTTAATGAGCACGTATTATTAAAACAAAATAAAAGGAAAGACAAAGGCAGTGCGGGCAAGCCCCACATACCTCACTCTGAGTGAGGCCTCGGACATCTACTATCTCTACATGAGGGCTCTTTCTCACTGAGTCTTGGAGGGCGTCCCTATTGAATTATACTAGGGAAGAGTTGCTACAACATTAGCTTTTCATAAGCCCCCCCCCACAAACCCCTTCCTCAGTAAGCACCTATGAAACTATGTTTAGAACAGAATGGGCTAACACCAACGAACAGTTCATCATTTTCAGAGTACGCATTCTTCCAGGTTTGTGCTGAGAAGGTTCCAAAAGCACAAAGGTCACAGGCCTGACAACCACATGAAAGGAATGTTCTAGAGCAGTTGTGACCGAGGCTGGATTAGTCCACAGTGCTCTCCATTAGAGGGTGCATTGTCTGTGACTCTGAGGAGATGACCGTATTCCCTCACCAGTCCATTAGCAGGCCGGCCAGGAGCACAGGAGAGCAAAAGCACAGTTAGAAGCTCACGTTTATGGACGTCCATTGTTTTTGTTTTTAAAGCAAGAATGTTAGAGATAACGATTTCTACAAAAACTTGCGGAGAAAGTGTCTATCGCCATGAAAGAAAAACATGAACTGGGCTATGAGAGTGTGTGGCAACTGACAGTGAACCTCAGACACAACTGCAGGGGGCTTGGGAATCCCTCAAGCACTCTTGTTGCCCTTGCATGTCTCTGTGCAGGTTGAACAACTGAAACTTGTATTAGGGGCCCTCCTTTTCAATAGTCACCCAAGTGACAGCCTTCCTAGAGGAACTCAGGGTGGGGCACTGCAATAACGCTGGACGCAGCAACCAACTCCTGAGCCTGAGTTCTGGAGTTAACCAGATATGAATGCAGGAGTCGAGCCAGGGGTCTGAGGGAGGGACGCGGGTAAACAGTTTGGTGCCGATGCTGCAGGGTACCCAGCTCTCCTCGGTCAGGAAAGCTCATGCATTTTTATCAGGACAGTTACTTCCCGGAATATGTTCTATGGACCCACATTTGGTGTTGGAAAGTGAACAATATCATATTAAACGACTTCATATTCGCCATGACACAGGCAATTTTCTCCTGATAAAATTTCTTTTATGGAGCTGACCTTTTGGATTCATCTTCTTTGAAAGTTTGGATGGAGGCAGCAATAATCTGCTGTCCTGCCGAAGGCCACAGCCCCTTCCTTACCTGTAATAACAATCTCTCATCGCCGATGACGGCAGCTTGGTTCCAATTAATCACTTCGGAGAATGGCAACTCCCATCCATTGCTGAGCATTACAGGGACACAGGCAGCCTGAGCAAAGGAAGGATTTCATGAGTGTGAGGACAGTGACAGCACAGACCATTGAAATTAGAAAAGGAATCAGTACAAATTCGATTACTGGCATTGCTTAGGGAACATGGGTTCTGGACTGCTGGGGCCACCAAGGAAGTGAGTGCTTCAGAATTACCAAATCCCATGGCATTGTAAGCATCAAGTCTCTCCATAGAATGATAATCCACCTTTTCTAGTCTAGTATGTAAGGTGAGGCTGACCTTACTTGATGGGGGAAGTACTTCTGTGTATGTTTATCTTATTGATTGTTAAATAAAATACTGTTTGGCCAATGAGACACCAAGTTAGAGGGGACTAGGAGTCAAAGAGGATTCTGGGAAATGTAGTAGAGAAGTGGTGATCCAGGCAGGAAGTGGCGTAGCAAGGAGACTCATATTTAAGCAAAGGAAACAGGAAGGGTTTCCCTTTTTCCCTTCCGCTCTTCCTCCAGTGGAGCAATGTGATCCACCGGCAAGGAGGGACGCAAATAAGGTGTCCGATAAGATAAGTCTTATAAAATATATAGGTTTATGATAATTAAGACTGACTGAGCTACCAGATGAGGAATCCTAGTCATTGGCCAAGCAGCTTTGAACCTAATACAATTTTCTGTGTACTAATTTGGGCCCTAACTCGGGCGGGCAGCTGGCGTAAAGTGCACACGTGGCGATGGGGCTCAGCGGCTTTTGGTGGAAAGATTCAACGTAACACTTAACTTCCATGGAGGTGACTGACCTTGGTGCAAAAGTTTTGCAGATGCAACAGGAGCTTTCTCCAATGGAATCCGAGCATAAAACCAACGGTGAATATAACAATTTTGTCAAAGTAAGTGCTACAGATACACTTCTGTCATAGTTCACCCTAATGTCATGAGCTAACGGAGCAGAAGGGGGCCCAGCCTTTCTGGGTACCACTTTGTGGACTTCACTATTGTAGTATCTAGCTTTCCTTTGCCCTATAAACATGTGTCTCAAAACTTTGCTCCCTCCAGTGTGGAGCCTTGCAGAGCACAGCCATACCAGTCTCTAGTCTGCACTGGGATCAAACAGTCAGTGCACGTCAGGAAGCTAATGACAAAATGTAGCTACCAAGGAAATCTTCATCCAAACCAGAGAGCAATCTGGTCTCTGAAACAGCCATGAAGCTGCAAGAATGTTAGTGGCTGGTGGCATGCTTCTCGATGCTTGCAAAGTGCCCTAGAATGTCCTGCCATAGAAGGGAGCTCTTTAGCCTGAGGATACAGGACTCACAGCGTGGCAGGGTGAAGATGCTGTGTAACCCTCCTCAAAGACACAGATTCGGACAAAATGCAAATTATTGGGAGGAGAGGAAGGAAGGATGAGAGGGGAAAAGGGCATAGTTCACCCTGCCATCCCAGAAGGCTGGCTGCAGCAGCAGCAGAAGGGTTGAACAGCAGAGAGACTCCCACACGGGCTTCCAAGCCTCCTCTGAATTGCAGAGCTTTGACTATCAGGGCAAGTAAGTCGCATCACTCTTAAGAGTTTAGAAGAATTCATAGAGGTCCAAGATAGGGACTTAACTCACAATTTCATTTTGGGGGAAATATGAGCAATATCCCATTGTCGGTGCTCCTGATATTGGCTTGCAAGAAAAGAGGAGCATTCCCTCTCTAAACTCAGGAGCTAAGTTGGCAAATAGATCTATCTGCCCATCTGCCCTCGGTCTGCAAATATGTCCCTGATGAATCTAGTGCCCGGGTGGCGAGACCAGTTGGTCTTCTCATGTCCGGAGGCGGGGAGTCAATCTTCTTCCCAATTCTAACTCTTCAAACGGGTTCAGATTTTCTTGGGAAGTTTTTTTAGATCCTGGGCAAAAGCCATGGCTTCTTTTTGACTACTCCAGGAGGTAGAGAAGACTGAAGCCAGTTTGGCTTCCACCCTCAACCCCATGCTGGCGAGTGTCATGGTCTCCTTACCTGCAAAGCCTCCAGGAATCTGAAGGACCCAAGCCTGCGACCACGAGGAACCAGACAGAAAGTGGCATTGTGCAGCATTTCCCGATAATCATACCTGGAACAACAAGAGACGTGGTCAGTAATCGGAAATCTAAGAGGGAAACCAGATGGCAGAGGGTCATGGGGTGCATCCATTTATCCCATATAACCGACCCTTGGGAAGGGGCTAACTCTCCCTTTTCCATGGGGGGGGGGATAGAGCGCCTGTTGAATGGGGAGAATAAATGGGAACGATCCTGTTGTATAATGCAATAAGGATCTCTTTTGCAAAGTTTACAAAAGGCCACATCAGTGGTTCTCATCTTGATTTGTCCTGCCTAGCCTCTGTTCCCCAAAAGCACATGGGGAGGAGCAAGGTCTCAGTATGTTGCCCTGGCTGGCCCTGAACTTGCTATGCAGAGCAGGACGTCTTCCAATGCCCACTTCTGTCTGCTGGGATTAAAGGCGTGCCCCATGCAGATAATTTTTTTTTTTTTTTTTTTTGCTGGGGTAAAATACTTTGCTCCATGGGCCTCTCCCTCACCGCCGTGCCACTCAGCAACACAGTGTTCCTGTTCTTCATTCCCCACACCGTGCTATTAAAAGGCACATTGAAAACCTCAAACTAAGCGCAAGCCAGCATTTGTTTTCTCTTCACACTGGAGTTTCTACATTTAACCAAGAACGTTCCGTGACTCCTGACAGAGCGTTCTACGGGGTATAAGAATGGTTGCTTTGACTTTTGGCAGAAAGTTGGGGGAGGGGCGGAGGGAGGGGTAGAAGTAAGCTGATGGAAGAAAGAGGGATAACAAAGAAAGAAAAATAGCAGGGAGGCATTGGAGACTGGGATAGAGAATGGGTGATTATTCTTCTTACTCAAATGCCATGCAATAGTGTTATACTGTTTTGTTTTTGTTTGCCTGTTTTTGTTTTTTTGGGGGGGGAGGAGGAGCACCACCCCAGACAAATTCTAATATACGACGAGCATCACCTGTCTCTTATTGTCAGTGAAATTTAGGACCAGCAAAAACCATTTAATTGCTGGAGACTCCAGCTTTAAAAGCGATGACTGCCACACACATTTCTAAACAGGCAGTTTCAACTTGATTAGGAGTTTAAGGAAACTTGGGGAGCTGGCGATACCTCATGTCTCCTAAAGGCTCTGAGTCGTACAGCCGAGATGAAATCACTCTCATTTTTCAAGCCTTCCCAGTGCTGAGCAGACAGGTGTGTGGCTCTGAGAGCAGCATATGTCACTAGCATTTCCTAACTCTAATAGTCTAATTTAACCATAGCCTGAAGGCACTGGATTCTTCCCTCTCCTTTTTTGGGATATTGATATATACATTCATATTTTTAAAGCCCACATCTATTTTTACATTCTCATATAAACCAGGCATATGGGAGTAAGCCAATTTTCAATTATAAACCCGTCATTAAGGAGAGGCATCATGCAAAGGACCATTTGCTTAAACAAGCATGTACAACTAATTTGCACAAGAAAAGGTCACTGTGAATAGATTAAGATTATCTCCATTGAGAGCAAAATAAAAAGCCCTTGCTGCATTAATTAAGCTGCAAAATAGACTTCAAAGTGGAAAGGATTTTTAAGAAGGATCAAATTTAGCTAAATAAAAATATTAAATTTTGATGGTAATGACGTCTCCTTTTTCACCAAACGCAGGAAAATAATTGACAAATATCTTCAAGTTCAAATGTTGATAATGTCTGAATTCTACCTAATAGAGAAGAGGGAAAGAATATAGACACGAATTTATGTGTGGAACTTAAACTGATTTTTTTTTTTTTAATATAGAAAGGTCGAATATACTCAGACTACTGCAAGGTTTAACAGATACCCAGAATAGAAAGCCCCGAGGGACCAGCACCGAGTCCTACACCCTCATCATTAAACTGCTAAAAATGTAAAACCTTATTAGTGTCCTGGATCGTAACAAGTTTCAAAGTTTCCACTTGCAGAATTGACTTTATAGAATGATTGGAAGGAAAAGAAGGGCAAAGAACTCCCGGGGAGAAGTCGAGTGACAGTTACGCTGGGGTGCTGATTTTAAATGGCTGAGCAGGACAAGCCTCAGGTTCTGAGGTAGCAAATGAAGCCACATGGTTGAAGATGGAAGCCATTCGTATAATGAGTCATGTGAAACACGCTTGAGCCCCTCAGCACCTTCTGTGAGAGCAAGAGCTTAACACAGGTGCTTTCTGGGAATCAGTTTTTCCATCTGAATTAGGAAGCCTGGCCTTGGTGGAGGATGTGTGTCACAGGGGGCGGGTTTTAAGGTTTCAAAAGTCTCACACCAGGCCCAGTCTCTCCCTCCCCATGTCCCTGACGGCTCCAATACTTTGCTTGCTGTCTATCACGGTCAGCACTTTGATGGTCATGGGCTTGCCCAATGAAACCGTAGGCAAGCTCCCAGTCAAATGCTTACTTTTCTAAGTTGCCTTGGTTATGGTGTCTCTTCATGGCTACAGAAAAGTAATGGAGATAAATATTTCCAACTTTTAGCCGAGCGTTGGTGGCGCACACCTTTAATCCCAGCACTTGGGAGGCAGAGGCAGGCGGATCTCTGTGAGTTCGAGGCCAGCCTGGTCTACACAGCGAGTTCCAGGACAACCTCCGAAACAATACAGAGAAACCCTGTCTGGAAAAAAAAAAAAAAATCCAACTTTTAAGCACGCTCAGCCTATGCACTTTCCTCTCTTTTGGATTCTATGGTCAATGAGTTCGTGAGCTAACAAGGCGTTCCAACTGAACAGGTAACTACACCCTTTGATTGGGCCGGCTATCGGTTTTAGTTGGGGACTTCCTGCTTTGGTATCCTTTAACTCCATCTCCTTTGATTTGATTTTACTTTATTCATCTGTCCTTCTAAGGAACACTTGGGATGTTACTGTCACTTTCAGATGGACACCATTCAGAGGTAGTTTGTTTATCTGCCCAAGAATGAGCTGACAACAGATAAGTTGTAAAAATCTCCTTCCTAAAGAGTTCTCATCACCAGAGAAAACTAGAGCCATCACTGCAGCGTGACACACGACACACGTGAACCCGGTGGAAATCACCCCCAAACAAATATTTTACTGGTTAAAAAAAAAACAAAAAAAGTATGATTGTATGATTTAAACTTTCTTGAAATAGTGCCAAGGGCGTACACAAAAGAAAGAAATGTCCATTTGAGAAAATGTGTCCAGCCTCTGATGACTGCCATCTGTTTTGACTTTGGCCAATGAGAACTTAGACCTGAACTCTGGGAGACACACCCACACATCTCCTTGCAGGAAGGGAACAGACAAGGCGCATGGAAGCTGAGTAAACATTTTCAAATCACAATCGGATAAGGAACTTTTGTCTAGAATACGTAGAATCCTCGTGCCTCAACAAAAAGACAATCCAATGTAAACAAGGGCTAAGAATGTGAAATGATAATCTCCCCCAAAGAAAAAGAAGAAGGCACCAAGTTGAGCACAGGAAAACACTGAATATCTTTCGTCTTTGGAGAAATGGAAATCAAGACATGATGGGGCACCACTTGCTACCTGTTGGGTATTGTTAAGAGGCAGATGAGAAGAAACACTGATAAGGTGTGGAAAACATGAACCCTTCCTCAGTGCTGGGAGGAGATGAAACAGGGAGACTGCTCTGGGGACAATCTGGCAGGCCCTTCTCAAACTAAAAATGGACTTTTCATATGACCTGGCATTTGTCCTTGGGCATTTATCCCAGAGAAATGAAGACTTATTTTTTACATGGAAAAACTGTCCACCAATGTGAACAGCAGTTTTAACTGTAAGAGCCCCAAAGTGGAAAGCACTTCAAAGCACGAAGGAGGCATCAGACTGTAGTATAGACAACAGACTGTGGTATAGATGTAGCCTAGAACACTTCTCGGGAATTAATAAAATATAATGAAAGGGAACAAACTACTCGGATATACAAGAACCTCGAGGATGTCAATGCTTGAGTCCAAAGCCACCCTCTGAAGCATACACACTGCGTTGTTCCATTTTCGTAACCCTTGTGACAGCACATAACTACAGGGCTGGAGAATAGAGTAGTGGTTTTCATTAGTTAGAGGTGGGGAGACAGACAGGCAGACTTGGGAGGTCAAGTTGGAAGACAATGTCCGACCGTAAACCAATTCCCCCGATTAAGTCAGGAAATGAAAAGTATGTTATAATCGCACATAACTTAAGGACAAACACACTAACCAGAGGGAGTTGGAAAGGATATGTGACAACTGCTCTCAAAGAATTTCTGCCTTTAATTGATAAAATTAAAAAAGTGGTTTACTCCACTTTGCTGATAGGCGTTACGGTCTACTCCAGAGGTAATGACACAGGAGGTAGGAGAGTTTTCCTAAGTGACTACAAAGAATGCCCAATAAAAAGGACACAACCCTGAATTTAACCTGGAAACCAGCATCACTCAATAGCTATAATAATTATCTTCCTAAACTTGTCACGAATAACGGACTGGATATACCCCATTTATGATGAACTATGGAATGCATGTTTGAAGGTTTTTTTGTTTTGTTTTGGTTTGTTTTTTTGTTTTGGGTCACCACAAAAAATGCACTGTTTCTAGTAGTGAGTCACTGTAACTGACAAGGGGAGGGGCAGAGTGGTGCCTACCAGGCCACCAAAGGTTCTGCAAGCCACTGGGATCACCCACATTACCTGGGAACTGTAGAGATCTCAGGGTCACCCAGACCTGCTGAATCAAGAACTCTGGGGAAGAGCCTCGGATTCTGTGTGAATTCATTGTAATGCACTCTACATTTTTCGAGGCACGGGCTTGGTAGTTAAGAACTCAGCAATCAAGAGCTCTGTGGTCAAGCAGCCAAACCTGGCTTCCCAACCCAGGCTTGCTGTATGCAAATGAGGTGATCTTAGGAAGTGGTAATTTGCCTAGGCTGAGTTTCCTTGTTCATCCAAAGGGGATCCATACTGCTCAAGGATACATTTTAACTAAAGCACAGCACCTTATAAACAGTTCTGCAAATGATAGCTATAATCACCACAGCTGAAGAGAGACAGCAGATAATAGGGAAACACAGGCAGTTGTAAATGAGGAAAGCTGGGTGGGAGCATTCGGAGTTTTGGATCTCCGGTGTGACCCCCATGCAAATCTCTTAGCTTCTGTGAAGCTCAAATGAAATTATGTGCATGCAGCATGATCAGGAACGCAGTACGCAATTGCAAGTTATTACGGCAAATTATATCAGAAGGGATGGAATAAACAGTTTTTAAAAACTGCCAACAATAAAAAAACATAAAATAAAAACAGATTTGCAAAGACAGCCAAGAGACAAATGTGGAGCAGACCCTTCAAACGGAAAATGAAAACAGAAGCCGCACTTCTCAACACAGCAGCAGCGTGCCGTTTAAAAGCATTTTTCTCATCACCAAAAGCGACACAGCGAAGGATGCTACTGGTGTGGCTTGCAGTCTTCCGGGGTTTCCCACAGACCCATGTCACAAGCACATTTGCCAAATGATCCTGCTGCCTTGCTAGCCACAGAGGACAGGGGAGAAGCCAGCAATGGCACCCTAACCTCCGGACTCATATAATTCCAGTCTGCTCGAGGTGGTAGCTTGTTTCAAGTATTTATTTATGAAATGGGTGAAAGTCTACAGCTGATCTGCTCCCGCCGGCCCCCATCCTTGCAAGTAATTACTCTTCCCCTGTTTGCACCCAGGTTTGAGTCCTATCGCTTAGGGAAAGAATCAGGAGGAAAATGCTTGGAATGGTTAAAATTCCAGAGTGCCCTGGGATGGGGAATATGAAATGCAGATCCGTGTGTGTGTGTGTGTGTGTGTGTGTGTGTGTGTGTGTGTGTGTGTGTGTGTGTGTGTGTGTGTGTGTTTTCTTCCACCCACCATCCATTCAGCAAAAGTCAGGAGGGTGCCTCTCACATGTTAGGCACCACTTCCAAGCTCCTGGTCCAGTGAAAAGACCCTGTCAGGTCATTATCAATCAGTGGGGGTCGGGAGATACCCATATGGAGGCATGGGCTGGTCTAGGCAGGGAAGACAAGGCAGGGCCACAGGTGGTTCTAGCGAGGAAAGAGAGAAGAGAGATGATGCCTATGTCTAGGGTGTCAGCTGAGTACTGACTGAAGGGGGAGCAAGAGCTAGCAGGTACAGGGAGGGATGGGCATTTCTGGGCTAGAGGTAACAGTCAGGAACAAAGGGTTCAAGGTGAGGGGAAACACAATTTGCAGTGGGTCAGAAAGGGTCAAAGAGGCTGTTAGGCTCAGGAGAGGGCCCAATAGGACAACCTTGCTTGCTTCCTCCTGGAGCGCAGACATCATTCCATGCCAGTGAGTCTGAGTCATTCAAGAACTCAAGAGAAACAGTGACACGATCCCAAAAATATCATGAAGACCATAAAGCCCAGCTCCACGGGCAGAGCAGCAAGCATGCAAATGGAAGTCATTGCTAGGACTGCGGCACCACGGTCCCAATTAAAGGTCCTGATTCTAAAACCATCTTCTTTGCACAACACAAGGCTGCCTCTGTAACCCATATGAAGAGTTATTAAGCTGTTCGGTTCATCTGTGGATGAGCAGTTGTCACTTATAGGGCTCATTCTCCTCAAAACTTAGCCCTAGGTCACTACTAGGGGTGCCGTACATGAGGGGCCTCTGTTTTCTAAGCTTATTGCTTCTACCTCTTCCTAAGCTTTAATGCTTAAAATTTCAAGCACTCTTGAGGGAAAAGAGAAAAAAAAAAAATCTGGAAGGTCAGGACATGGGACAATATGAACTTGATCCCTGGCACAGATTTGAACTGAGAAACATGAAATAGGAGCTAGAAAATGGGTCCAGCTGGCCACCGTGCTGAGTTCTCTTGAAAACACATGGCATGGAAAAGTACATGCAGCCTGGGAAAGTGTGGCTTCCGGGGGTTACACAGCATTCGCTGGGTTTGTGGAATCTGTGTTTGCCTGAGCAGCTTTACATACATGTCAATCAGTTTATCCAGATGCATGGAACGGCACACTGAATGGGACTGATCAGAGTTGAGGTAGCCTTAGGGACAGGCCGAAGCACCCCTGTGGGAGCAGTTGCTACATAAAGGTGGTGCCACTCCTTGCCTTCAACATTCAACTGGCAACCTACCAGCCGTGGCAAGGATTAGGTAGGTATTCCCCCCTCTGCAATCCCTGGCGTGAGGCTGCCAATTCTAGACCGTCCATTGCAGACAGGGTTGTTTGTACAAAACCACAGACAGGCACTTCCATTCATCTGTTCAGATTTCCTGGCTTCTACAGCAGACAGTTTTCTTTCTATGTCAATTTAAAATCAATTTCAATAAAGGAACAGGAGGAGGAAGGTAGCCTTCCTTCTGTGGGCCAAGGAACCCAACCTCGAGAGGCCTTAACTCTCACAAGTATTATCATGTGATCACCATGATTTGATACATAGGTGACACCTGCCTTTCACCGAAGGAGAAAGAGAGAAAGGGGGATGGTTGGCATCAAATATGCTCTTGAACACATTAAGTCATCACCTCTGTTGTTACTAATCTTGCCCATTGCATCCCTACCTTGAACAACCACTGAGAGTTCAGAACTGTGAGGTGGTAATCGTTACTCACATACATTCACAAACATAGCAAGCACTGAGTATAGTGTGTACTTCCTAAAGGGTAGAATACCATCCCGATGGTACAAGCCTTTAATCCCAGGACTCAGGAAGGAAAGGCAGGCATGTCTACGTTGCTAGCTCCAGGACAGTGAGGACTACACAGAGAGACCGTGTCTCAAAAAACCACCCTGGCTCCTGCTCATTAAATAGCAGCTTAATGGCTAATATATAAACAGAGGAATAAATATGACAACTGTTAATGACAACAATTATACTACTGATAATCCCACTGATGAAACGTTTCCTGTGGGCAGGGAACAGTGCTACCTAATCTATAAGCTCCATTGCATTTTATCGTTACAACCACCATGAGGCGTAGGTGCAATTACTGTCCCCATTTCACGGGTGGCAATAAAGAGCTGGAAGGCTTTGTGGAAGGACAGCAGTGTTTGCAGTGTGTTCTAGGGGCCCTCAGAGCTTTTCCTAGAAGGAGAGGGAAACACAGAGGTAGCAAAGGTGAAGACAGTGATTTGTAACACATGGCGCCCTGTGACATTAATCTCGGGGAGCTTTCAGGAGGACACAGGTCTTGCTGCACCCGTTTTTTTTTTTTTGTTTTGTTTTTGTTTTTTTAAATACTCTCAGTGCCAGATTTCAAAACTATTCTGAGAGGAATGCGGTTCTAAGACATGTGAGTCTAAATTCTCTGGTTAGAAAGGTAGCATTTCTGACAGCGCTAAATAAAGGGATACCCGGGTACAGAGAAGAGGGGAGAAACTGGCGTTAAAAGAACCTGATGCAACAATGGCCTTGGATGGCTAAACGGTCAGGAAGAGATATATAGCAGGCCATTCAGCAAAGGAGAATGCCAAGGTCGTTATCTTACCATTAGCTTTTCCCTAGGTGCTGGGTCACAGGAGACGGCCAAGTGGGACAGGGCCAGAAAATGGAGAGTAAAGGCTAGGAAGACTTGGACAGTACGGGCAGCATGGAGAATATGTTCTCAGGATAGCTTCACTCCCGTTGATGAGAGTGAGCATGACAGGGACCTGGAAGTGAACAATCCAGGCTCCCCTGCCTCTCTGTCTCACTTCCACTCCAGCTGCCAGAGTACTGTCCCCATGACCACTCAAGTCCTGGGGTCGTGGGGACACTTCAGCCTCCTCTGCCTTTCTGCCTAACTGCCACTGGTGATGTCTAGAGTAAGTCTCTATGGCCACTCAAGTCCTGGACCCCGTCTCGACTCTATTCCTCACTTGTTCATTTTTACCCCTTCCTTCCCTCAGGCTTCACCAGTCTGGGCTTAGGCCCTATCTCTTGGCCCACAACCTACCACCTCTGGCTAGCATTCACCAGCTTTCACTGTGTTGTACAGGAACTATAAAAGAAAGAAGGTAACGCTGAAATGATGTAACTTTAGCCAATAAGCATACCTCCAATTCTTGATCGTACCGAGCCTGCCTAAGGTGATGCTCATGCTCCAGTTTCAATGGGACTCAGAACAAAACAAAACAGAAATCAATCTTTTGTTCCTCGTTTTCCTTTTGGACATCGAAAGCCCCATTTTCTCTGTCTTTATTTCTAAAGGTCTGGCAAGTAGTTAAAAAGTTATCTTCTCCTTGAACAGTGATGAGAATTGGAAATTTGTGCTTCACCAGGCCTGATAAATAGCATTGTGTGGAAATCACGTCAAATGTGTGCATGGTGGTGCTCTCTCTCTGAACACTCTCCTGCCCTTCCCTCCATGCCTGAGCTGAGGAGAACAATGTAGACTCTGCTGATGGCTTCTCCAATGACAAACACTGACTCAGTCCAAAAGCAAAGGCTCCCACGCACAGAAGGAACGGGGCTCATCCTAAGGTTCTAAGCAGTTCTCTTTTTGACCCAAGAAACGGCCTCTTTTCCTCCCTGGCTATCCCTGTGTGGCCTTAGATGAGGCAAATGGTTGGAATTCCTGATGGGCTTTTCTCATAGCCAGGGAAGGCCCGGATGGAGACACAGACTGTCTGGGACACGGCATCCTTTGTTAGTACTTAAACCTTGTGTCTGATCCCTGCACTTAAGTGATTACAAAATACCTTGAGAAATGGCCCTGGTATGGTAACCTCACCTTCCCATCTTCTCTCGCATTATCCACTGAGTTTTAATTTTTGACTTACACAGGAACAACTCAGCCTTTGACGCTGACCATGCAAACAAGAACTTGGAATGGCATATATTAGTATGATAAGTGCTGCAGAAATCTAAGCCCTCAAACAGAGGATGTTAAATTTAATTAAAGAAGATGTCAGTGGAAAGTGTAACTTCCCCCCTTTGGTGTAGGGGTGCACAGACATACAAATGCAGGGACCGGTGTGACCACATGACATAAAACACATGCGCCATGATTTTAAAAAAAATAAAAGAATGTTACAGACTGATGATGTACTGAACCACCATTGTATGGTAGCTGAGTTGGTAGGGACTGGGAAGGTCCAGAAGTCTAGATTCTGCCATTGCCTTTGGCAGAAACACAACATTGCGTTGGGGGAGACAGTCTATGGAGCTGAGTCACCGCTCCTTCCTCCAGCTGGCTATATTTTCCTCAGTCTTCTGGAGAAGTTGCTAAAGAGATGTCTCGTTCTGAAACAGGGCCATGGAACAGAGAAAAATGATACATCTGACTGGAGAGAGGTAGACCAGATGATCCCAAGGATGCCTTTGTACCCTGGCATCATTGGATGTTAAGGTTTGGACAGGCTCATGGTTTTTGTTTTGTTTTGTTTTTTTTTAACAAAAAACAAAAACAAAAATAAAGCTGGTTCCCAGCTAGTGGTGCTACTTTTGTAAACCAGTGAAAACTTTGTAAGTAGGAGCTATTAGAGGAGGTAGATCACTAGAGGCATGTCTCAGAAGGCCACATTTTACTCCTCCTGTCTCTCATTGCTTTCTGCTTACCATGATCTGAGCAGATTCACATCTCCCAAATGCTCCCATTTCCCCATAAACCCTGATCAACAGGACCAACTAAGGATTGTAGACTGAAATCTCTGATACCGCTAAATATCAGAATGAAGTTAAACTAAAGAATTCCTTCTTTGGGGCTAGAGAGATGGCTCAGTGGCTGAGAGTGTATCCCCATGGTGGTTTACAAGTGCCTGTAAATTCAGTTCCAGGAAATCAGACACCCTATTTAGATCCCAATATGCTCCTGCACATACATGGTTCATGGACATACAGCCAGACATACACATTTACATATAACAAATAGTGCATATTCTCGTAAAAACCCTCTCTTTGAAATTTTCTTCTTGGGTTTTTTTGTGGTAGCTCTAAAAAAGTAAGCAGTGTCATTGAACAAATGAGTACTGAGCAGCTCCCATATGCCAGGTAGCATTCTGAGCCCTGGGGAAGCAAATGTGCAAAGTGGTCTAGGGCTGCCTACTAGTAGAACTTGTCATTCTGGAGAAACCAGAGAGCGTTCCCATCCTTTGCTCCCGTGCTTCTCCAATGCTATTTCTCCTTCCCATGGAGAATGAGCTCAGCAACAGAAGCACATTCAAGTTCCTGCTGGCTTTAAAACAGACCAAGCTTATTCTTATCCCCTTAAAATCTGCTTTCTATCAAATGACTAAAGATCCCTCTTAAATGTCAGGCTCTGGGTAAAATGATCCCAATGGCTCCAGCAGCTGCTTAGAACAATATTTATACCCCCCTTGACTATGGGGACCTGTGAAAACTAGCTTCTCCCTGCAGCTTCAATATCCCCCTTTCCTGCTTACCATCTACAGTCACAGTTCTTAGTTTCTCAGCACAGCATACTTTCTTTCTTTCTTATACTTGCTGTGCCCTTAGACTGAACCATTCTTCCAGATACCTGCCAAGATGCCCATCAGGGTGCCTACTCCTCAGAGAGAGGCTCCTAGGCTGACCTGTGTGCAGGCTTTCCCACTGCTTGGTTTGACTCTGTCCTGACATTGGAGGCTGCTTGAATTGAAGCACATATTCTTTCCGGCCCAAACATAACATATACTGTATAACAGCTAGAACACACCTTTTCTTGTTCACTACTAGTACCCCAGCCCTGAGTATATGTCTGGCCTAGAATAATCTTTTATGATGTCTTACATTGAACAAATGTCAGAGCATTCTACCCTCATCTCATTCTTCAGGGTCTGTAATGCTTACGAGGCTGTAAAGCGTCCAACTGCTGTTGGTGTTCACAAGAAAAAAGTCACATGTGTTTCCAAAGAGATCTTGAAAGTCCCATTTCACCACTGTGCTATGAAATGCTAGCCTTATTTCTCTAGTTAATGTTAAGATTTGTCAACTTCTCTGAATGCCATCTGATTTAAAAGGAGGAGCCATTAAAAATGTCTTCAGGAACCACTTATCAATATTTTAGGAGCATCCTTTAACATGTTTATGTAGAGTGATGCTATAAAGCCTGCAGGAACTAATATTCACAACAAAGTTCTGGCTCTGGACCTGGTCCCTGACTCATCATAAGTAAGCCATACTGACTCGAGTCTATTCTTGTTTATAAAACTGAGAGTCATTCTGATCTTGCCTACCTAACAAGGTGTCCTGAGGAACTAGCAGGACAGAATCAGAAAACACTGAACAAATTGAAGTACCTGTGGGTACCAGAAAGGATAAGGCCAAACTTCTTGGAGCAGCTTTTGCTCTGAGTCACAAGCAGAAAGCTTAGGAAGGATCGATCATTTCCCAAAAGCCTCTGGAAAAGTGAGTTTCTTCCAAGCCCAATGGTGATGAAGCACAGGCTACTGTAAAGCTAAATGGCTGGCTTCCATCCCTGGTTTCCACTGTATTAAATGTCAGCTATTAGCCAATTGGTCTGTGAATCTGAATTGAAGATGGTTTAGAACACTTAGCTATGGGACCCTTCAAGACCTAGCACTTCTGTAATGTAGAACAGTTTCCATTGAGGCATCTTGGTTTTTAAATAAATCGACACATAAAACTTGGCATCAAAATACAAAGTGAGTAACTTCCGTGGTAGAGAAGGTGAGGCTGTGTGCCACACACACAACTATGGAGAGTTGACTACAAAAGTGATTTTGTCTTCTTCCTATGTATGCCTCTACCACAAATTGTCACAGGATTAATTCTAAGGAAAATTTTGGGATGATCTTTATGGAAAGCTAGCCCAGCAGCCGCCAATCAACCATACCCCTCTCCACAAGTGTTGGGTTTGGAATTATAAAAGTTTTGGAGGTGTGAAAACATAATTGGAAAACTTTTTTTCCCCCTGCTTAAAGGGCTAATTGATTTCACAGGTGTTTAATTATCATTTGCCGTGAGATAATACCTTGTAGTGCCATAAAAAATGGATTTAATTTTCGAGTGCTTGCAAAACCATTGCCAAAGCCAAGTTAGAGCTGAAGCTAGATAATTATTCTATAAATCAAACACACTGCCTCCTTTCTTTTGAAAATTTTAATACTTGGGGATAATGATATCTGACAACCTTGAAACTAACATGAAAAAGATTTGCCTGCCAAGTGCCAAAAGGCAACCACTGGAGCATTTCAGGCAGTCTGGTTCATTAACAGTGACTCAGATGGCCTTAGGACCCTGGCTGCAGGCTTCCAAAACCTGCCAACAGCAAGAATGTTGGTGTATGTCCAGGCATGGGTAGTTTCCACTGAGATCAAATAGCCACACATCCAGCAAGGCCTATAGAAATGTAGAAATAAAACCTAAACTGCCCTTACCCTACAGAAAAAAAAAGGGGGGAGGGAGGAAAAGGAAAAAAGAAAGAAAGGAGGTTAACACGGAGAGTGGAAAGGACAGATGAAAAGCAAGAGAGGAAGGCGGGAGATAAGAAAAAGGAGAAAGAAAATGTACATGAATGAAACAGCTGAGCTCACACTAAGAAAGCCAGACACGGAAGCTGTAAATTTTCAACGTGATCAATTAAGAGTTTCCTATTGAGGCATGGCATTTGTACTTCCTGTAACAACCAAGAAGGGGAATCATGAAATCAAAAAGTTTAACCAGCTGGAAGGCACCGCCAAAGTTATTTAGTCTAAACATCTTAGATAAAAATCAGAGATGTCAGAAGAGGTTGAACCACCTGCCCAAGGTACCACGGGGAGACCAGAACGGAGATGAAAAGACGAGCTCCAAGTGAGCAGAGAAAGGAAGACAGCTCAACAATAAATCCAGACTCACGTTTTCATCTCAAATCTAAAAATAAAAGGGGGATAGCTCCCCTCCCCAGGGGGAGGGGCTGGCATTCTAAAAGAACAGTGGCTGTTCTTTGACCAAGCCCAATTTCCACACAAGTGCCCGGGCTGCCTTAAATAACTCCCTGGGGGAGCCTGGCTGGTGCCATGTTTCAGATTGTTTTTTTTTTTTTTTCCCTCCTCCAACTTTTATTCAGAAGCTGCTGAAGTCATAACGCATTCCATTACACGAAATGTGCTTAAATGATCTAAGAAATCTGGGCGGCAGGCTGGGCACACTCTCTCACACACACTGTCAGCACTATTTAATTTATCTCCTGCCTGTGTACACAGCATGCCCACGCCCCAGCTACTACACAATATGGATTATCGGACAGTTAAAGGTTGTCTCGGTACCCCTTGTGAAGATATTGAAAGGTGAAATGCAGGATGATGAGTGCCATTCTTTGCACACTGTGTTTGGGTCCTTGTAGGAAACAGTTGGGGCCAAAGGCACGTAGGCAGACAGGATAGATGGAAAATGTGGTTTCTGCCATAGCCTGAAGGGGAAGCAACCATAAAGGCTGGCATGGAATTCCCATCGAAGCTGCTGCAAATAGTCAAAAGGATGCTACTAATGACAGCGAGCATCTCTTGACCATCTATGACACACCCTGTCCTCTGTAAGCACTTTATGTCCACTTGGCCCTATCAAACCACTACCAGGTGGGCCGTGGTCCATACCCACACCATCTTCCCTTGACGCAAGAACATAACCATGTGTCGTGTTATATATCCCAGCCTGAATTTGAACTCATCCTTCTGCTTCCGTCTCTAGTGGTGGGACTGGAGGCTTTACAAAGCCCAACCTTTCCCCCAACTTATGGAAGAAGAAATGGATAAATACAACTAATTTGTCTAAATTCACCTTAAAAGCAGACAGGAGATTCCAACTGAGACAGTTCAATCTTGGGGTGCAAGGAGCAAACGCCAATGCCCATTGCTTCCCTGCCCTGTTGCATCTAGAGGGTGCCTTGGGCCAGTCAAGTGAGCTGTAGCTTGAAGGATCCCACAAGGACTACAATGGAATCTACTGGACTCGGCTATGTTTTTCCAACCAGAGATATGCCTGGAATTGATCAGAGCTTTTATGTGGTGCTGAATCAGACAGGAGCCCTACCTGAGGCCAACCTCTGCCTGGGGTATTCTTCCCAGGTCCTGAGAACACAGAGCAGCAGCAATCCCAAAGCATGCTCAGCTCCCCCCTCTGAAAGACAGAAACTTTAACAACTTTTCCTAGGACTTTGTGTGACTTTTACTTTCCCAACTTTCCATGGGGCTTTGAGGCCAAGACCTACAATCTGCCTTTAGTTCCCCAACAGGGTGCTTTCTAGTGTGTCCCTCTGTGCGTGACGGTCCTCTAGGTCATGAGGACAGGCTAGGAAGAGACATCAAATAAAATGTAGGACACAAGGACATTTCATACATCCATTTGTCCGTCCATCCATTCATCCGCTTGGTCACCCATCAGCAATTCTTACTGGAGTCCTACTCACTACCAGACATTCTATCACCAGAGGAGAATGACAAACCCATTTACCTTAGAGACTCCACTGTCTTGTTTCGGGAGAACAGCAATGAATCCTTAAGCACACAATAAAATCAACAGTGACAGTGAACCATGGATGGCTCTGTGAGAACACATGGAAAAGGAGTTTGATACTCTTGGAAGGTAGGGATTGGGTTGAGACCTAAAGGACCCTGCCAGCAAAAGTGGAGCTGGAGATTCAGTGCTGACAGTAGCTGCAAAGGCCATTAAGAACTTTAAAATACATTGGGGGAAGCAAAATACACATGCCACAGCTATTCGCCTCAAGAAACCAAAGATACCTTACTGTGAGCTCAAGTTAAATCTGTGGGGTGTTATGCAAAGCGAAGACGGTGGCCTCTTTCTGCCTGGGAAAGGAGTGTGATTAAAGACCGGAGGTCTATGCAGGTAAGCACTTTCCCTTAAGTTGGCTTTGTTGGACACTTGCAGATGCCTGCTGAGGCACAGCTGAGGAGCTGCTGGCATGAACCCACGTTCCGGATGGGACATCGAGGCAGGAAGGCACCTTCGCAATCTGACTGGAGTCAGTCAAGGATGCTGAGGACTGCTGGCCATTCCCTCTACTTGCTCTTCCGCCAGGACCTGCCACCTCACCTATTTCAGTCCTTATTCATGAGCCCCTGTTCCTGCTGCTGCAAAATTCTGCAGCCTCTGCAGAGACACTGCCTCGTCCCTAAATAATCATATTTTCACAGTAATTAAAAGGCAAATTCCCCAACTCCCTAAATGCATGAGCAGCATGAATGCTTGTATTTTGCCCTAACATTTTTACATCTCTAGGGTGAGGGAAAAGCATGATATGAAATAATGGAAATGACTTAATTGCAGGAAGAACCAGCTGTGGTAGAGGTCTGGGAACAAAAGAAAGGCAGCCTCCGCCAGGATGTCCCCTTGGGAAACAAAACTGTTGGTAGGAAGAGCTCAGGGGTCTCGCTTCTGCCCTTCCATAAGTAATAACGGTATACAAGGCCTGGGCTGGCAGAAGCAATTGAAGATATTTCCTACTACGGGTGACTAGGCTGGCCTGCTGGTTCTAATCTCTAAGGGGCGAGAGGTGGGCAAGGGAATTCTAGTTATTAAGGAATTAGCTTGGACGAGTGCCAAAACAAAAGTCACAACTGGGTTTTGCCAAACCAAGACAAGTTTTCATCCATCTTTCTCTTAGACTAATTTAGGAATTGTAGCACCTACTCAAGAATGTCCCGTGCTGCAACTCAGATGGTAGGTGGGGTCAGACCAGGCCAAAACACCAGCTGCGAATCCCTTAGAAACAAACTGGAAGAAAGGGTTGAAAAGAAAACACAGACACACAGATTCCGTTTCTAAATTTTACATCAAAAGTCCTCTGTAGAGTAAGAAAATAGCTGGTAAGAGTCTACGGAAGAGATCAGAAACCACATTAAACACACCCATAAAATGAAACCTTAACATGTGAAAAGGATGCCCATATAGCAGCCATAACCACTGACCATACACATATGTGCTCAGCTTCATACAGAGTCTCAAAGTCTGTGCCCCTATGTGTGGGGGGAGGGGTCAAATTCATGCAACAAACACATTTCATTGAAGATGACGGTGGACAGAGGTTTGGTCATCTGTCCAGTTTTGTTTTGTTTTGTTTTTTTGAGACAGGGTATCTCTGTGTAGCCCTTGCTGTCCTGGAACTCAATTTGTAGACCAAGCTGGCTTCTAAATCAGAGATCCACCTGTCTCTGCCTTCCAAATGCTGGGATTAAGGGTGTGCAGCACCACCACTACCCATAGCTAGGATTTCAACATGCAGATGCTCCCTGAACTCACAGTATGAGATGCTGTTAACTTGGCGGTCCACACTGGCAGCTTCGATGTTATGCAAAAATAGGTACAAATGAGCTCCTTCAAAACATTGTTCACACAAAAGATAACGTGATGCTCATGGGCCATTCAAATAAAGTAACATGCAATCTCTTTTTTTTTTTTTTTTTTTTTTTTGGTTTTTCGAGACAGGGTTTCTCTGTGTAATTTTGGAGCCTATCCTGGCACTCGCTCTGGAGACCAGGCTGGCCTCGAACTCACAGAGATCCACCTGCCTCTGCCTCCCGAGTACTGGGATTAAAGGTGTGCACCACCAATGCCCAGCTGTAACATGCAATCTCAAAACACAGAACCCACATGTGCTGACTGGCAAGCTGTGTGGCTGCTGCATCCTGCACAAAATAAAACATTCACATTCTGGTCCCCTTTATCTCCCCCCACCCATAATACGACGTTAGGCTGAGACATCATGATCGCTCCAGAAACTCTGGGTTACTGATGAGGAAGACTAAGGCAGTGACTGCTTATTTAAAAAGAAAAAAAAAATGAAAGGGACTAATAAAGTAATTGAGGATGCTGATCATCGCAGCATATGTGTGCAAGTGCCAGCACTGAGGCTGAGGAAGGAGGATCCCAAATTCGAGGCCGGTATAGGTTTTATAGGCAGCCCTCACCTCAACCAAAATGAAACAAGAAAAAGCTCAGAGTATTTGCCAAATTCAGAAGATCTCAAACACCATTCTTCCCAATCCTGATGTAGAAATCTGAAGAATACGATACAGGAGAGATTATTCCAGATGGGTGTTATATGGATCTCTACAGAATGTCAGATTTTCAACGCAGAACAAACCTAACTGACCTCAGGTCCCAGGCTTATATGTACACATTAATGCTGGGGTGTTTCAGCCCTATCCTAAGCAAGACACAGGAAGGAAAACACCCAAAGCTCGCTAACTTTCCTCTTGGGGGACACTACTGTACATTTCTTTACTACTGAGCTATTTTAATTTTATTGAGTATATATTTTGGTTGCACACAGATACATATATATTTTAACATACTTTCAACCACACACTAGTGATTCAGCAGTGTTCCTTGTAAACATATGAGATACACACACACACACACACACACACACACACACACACACACACACACACGTGTGTGTGCGCGCGAGATGAATACATGGGCCATCAATTAGAAGGTATCAAGGACACTGCCCCACTCACCGACTGATACATTTGGTTTATATTAGATGGGGTCTAACAAAGCCATCATTTTCAAATTAGCAGATTGCATATCGAAATTGAGATCTTAGACTTCTCATGACAAATGAGAAGTTCCGGGAACTCTGGGCTGTGCTTTCTCAGAGAAAACTGTCAGGTGCTGAGCTATCCTTGCTTCCTCTGTGATGCCCCCAACATGGTCACAGGAGCCAAATTGCACTAATAGCTCCTTGTATGCAGGTGAAGTGGCTGGAGGTCAGACAGGAATCAGGAGAAGATATGCCAGGAGGCGCTGCCTCCTCCAATAACAACTAAATACTTGGCTTTACTAGGAAAACACTTTGTGTGCTCTATAAACTTGGCCATACTAGACAGACACCTTGAGCTTTTTTCCCAAGGACTTGGCCTTCCTCTGCCCACCAAAACAATTTTCCAGCTGAATATAACACCATAGGCATCTGTAGCCCATTCTGCAGTGGAGAAGCATCTGCTGAATGTCACAGAGCAGCCTGCTGACCCCCGGTAGGCCGACCCTGCTGCGTTACTCCACCAAGTCTAATTCATAATTTACAAAAGATATTCTGGCATGGAGGCGATGACATAAAACATTTATTGACAAAGGGAACAGCCTGCCACTTTAATGTATTTATGCAAAGCAACAAAGTCTATCTGTTTATTGAGCCTTATAGGAGATTTAAGCCCTTATTTGGAAGCTGTGAAAGGAAAGCCAGAAAATTCCATGAGCTCTCTGAAATTTTTATCTTAGAACTCAGGGTTCATAAAGGTAGCTCCCTCACACTTCCAAAGTGGGGGGAGGGGGTACAGATCTCTCTGTCAACTGTCTTGTAGGGAGTATTTGCTACATGCTGTAACTCTGCTCCACACAATACGCAGAGAAAAACTAAACAGTGAATGGTGATATCTCACTATGTATTTTAACCCTTGGGTCCTAGTGTAAAACTGTGTAAAGCCTACTGAATAGGACTGCCTACCACTGTGAATATGGAAATGTGTGCTCTGAAAGCCAATTCTGAGTCATGATCATTCTGGCTGTCAGGAGGGCCACAAATTGGGATCCAAAGCCTTGCGTTGCCTCAGCCACTTTTAAAGGTGACATGAGCAGCATTTAGTTACACAGGGCTTCACAATCCACTGTGAGTGTAGCCACCAGATTCAGCCAGTAGATGGGGCAAGTCCATATGGCAAGTGTCCTCCCTGACCTGGCCTAGAGAGAAAGACTGTGGGATCCTGCTCCCTCCTCCAAACAGTCAAGAAGATACCAACGAGAAATGCAGGAATACACCCCTTCTCCAAAAGTGGTGTTTGAGCGTTTCTCTGGCTTTGTTTCCATTCCTGTTACATGGTAAATAATAGATAGAATTGGTGTGGCCAGGGTGAGAAAGGCATCATTCATACTGCTTGAAGTGAGTACATCATTCATTCAGTCAACTTACGCTTACTCTTGACCTGTATGTACTGGATGCTGGAAGTAGTTGCTGGATCTCCCATGGGTCCCAAACGGTCCCATTGAGTGGGCCTGCGCACACTGACACCAGGCAAACTGGAGGTTACGAAGAGCTGCAAATTGGGTTGGGAGCTGAAGAGCCACCCAAGTGACCAGAGGGGCTGGGAGATGGTAACCCTGATAAAGATGGGCTGTCAGTAAAGCCCTTTCAGTAGAAGCCAAGGTCAGAGGACTGCAGAGAACACAGCCCAAGGGGCAAGGGAAGAACAATCCAGAAAGTGAACACAGGAATGCCGGGCAGCAAGTTGCAGCACTCTCCACACATGCAAGAACAATGCAAACGAAGTCAGTCTCCCTGGGGGTGGTGGAGGTACCCTTAGAGACAGGAATATAAGTGGTAGGGCCAAAGACAGCCATCTGGAAGGACAGTGGGTGTCTCTGATATCCACTCATTAACATGCACCCCTGGGGGAGCAAAGGCAGAGGAACACACAAACACACACGCGCGCGCGCGTGCGCGCGCTCGCTCGCACACACACACACACACACACACACACACACACACACTAGTAAGTGCTTAATTTTCCAAGCATTCCTCTAAATTTCTTATATATGAAAACTTCTTTTATGCTGCAAAATAACCATAAAAGCTATTATCATTACATTAATCTCCTTTTTGCAGACGAGGAAGTGAAAGTGCAGAGAGGTCCAGTGATTTGTCCCTAGTCCCACGGTTTTTACATAGTAGGTCCCAGAGGAGGACCTCAGCAGTCTGTTTCCAACACCACTCTCCTAATTTCTACATATTCAGATGCATCATTTGACTGCCATATTACTTTATACATTTTTATGCAAGGGGTGTTAAAGTCTAGGCTTTTGGGGATGGGTGGGTACAGTTTTGGTGGCAGTGAGGACCGATACCATCTAAAAAGACCATCTGCGATTTGGAACTGTGTAAAAGAACGAGCAGACCCATGAGTGATCCCAACAGGGCAGCTACTTCTGCCAGACACTATCTTCCTTGGGAGTTTGGGTTCTATACATGGACACCCCCAAGGATCGTCAGTAAGGGTAATGAATTTCCCAAGGAATCTTCGAACAGATACAGCCTGCGTCAGGGCTCTCCAGTTCTCCACAGGCTCCACAGCCTGGCTCCTTCCTCCTGCCAGCTCTCCACACCTTCTATGAAAGGCAAGTTGGGGAGGCTCTCAGAAGCAGTGCTGCCATGGTCTTGGAAAGAGCCAGAGAGTTCACACATCCCCACAACCCTGAGCCCTATCAGAGCCCATCTGTCACCCACCTCAGTGTAATCTAGACTCTTCCGTGAGTAATAAGTTACATGGAATTTTACCAAACTGACATATTTGCAATACTCCTCTGTGTCAGCAGGGAAGGGAGCCACAGGGAGAAATGTGTTCCAGCAGGATGTTAAAACAACACATCTGGGGCTGGGGACGTGGCTCTGATGGGATGAGTGCCTGCCAAAGATGCCTAGAGCCCTGGGATGGATCCTCAGAACCTGATGGGAGCCATGAGTGCCCCTTTACAGTTCCAGCACTTGGGATGTGGGGGCAGAAGGATCATGCTTTGACACCAGCGTGGGCTACATAGCCAGTTTCTGTCCAGCCAGGGCTGCAGGAGACACTGTCACAAAAACAAACAACAGCTGCAAAACCTCAAAAATTACAACTTTCCCAGGCCAAGGAACAGGTTTGCACGTTTGTTTCCACCTAAATGCTTGACCTTCTCTAATGATTTCCGCTTGTGGGGAAACCTCAGGGGGCAGCCCACGGTCACCCACCCACCCTAGCATGATGTTCCTTTTCTCCAGCTGGTTTGTTTTTACTTCTTCTTTTTTTCCCCCCTTAAATAATAAGAAGTCACAGCTTCAGGGCTAAGCTGGCTCAGTGGACAGGCGTGGTTTTTGCTGCCAAGCCCTAGGACCCACAAGGAAAAGGAAGAGAAGCCCCTGGCAAGCTGTTCTCTGACCCCCACGTGCGTGTCATGCCATGCTTATGCGCACATGTACACACATGCATGCAAACACACACCCCAAATAAAATGTAATGAAAATATTTTAAAAGGAGAAGCTGTGGTTTCTTTCATGGAGTTCATACTTCCAGCATTTGTTCTTAATAAAAGATGAATTATCTTGACAGAGACCCAAAGCTCTCAGGGCCAGAATGAATATTTGAGATGAGCCTGCCAAGCTATGCAAACAGTTGTTGATTTTGTTGGAATCCCTTGTAAATTTCACTTTCTATTTGTTGGGTTTTTCCATAGAGGCCAGGAGGCTCAATCAAACCCCCTTTACCGTAATCAGTGGTAAAAAGAGACCTCTAAGATTATCTTCTCAGCAACATTCCACAGGCTTTCTGACAAGACGGAGAACAACACCCATCGAGATTACTCAGATGCAACTCCCTCTTGTCTTTCACTTTAAAAAAACTCTGCTTTATCTTACTTGGACTCTGGGTGGCTAGAGTATTTCACACCCAGATTCCTTCCAATCTCCTTTTACAGTCAGGTTAGTTACGGTAAGGCAAGCGTATTTATTTCTGACTATCATAGCTCACAGCAAGGCTAGCTTGCTCAGATAGCCATTCTATCTGGAGATGATGGTGCTCAGAGTATAAATCGTGGTAAATAACCAGGTGTCTGTGCGCACTGAACGTTTAGGAATACACTCAAGCAGACAAAGCTTACATTGAGTTATCCTGCCTTTAATCTTGCCACAGATGCAAGGAGGAGAAGCAGACAATGTCACACTAATGAAGAACTGGACATTGTGTTTTATCCTTAGATGGAGCTTTTCCTTCCTTATATAAATTCTAAATACATGAAAAATCAGGGCACTAAAATCTATGCAGCACTGAAATATTTTTATCACTATAGAACATAATTTTGAATGAAGCAGACCTTTTACCTCAAGGATAACTGATATAAATAGGTTCAGAAAGGTTGAGTGTGTGTCCAAAGTAACACAGCTAGTGAGGAGCAAAGCCAGAATTGAGGTCAGGTCCCTTGGGTACAACTTCTCTATTGCACTGCTGCATGCCTGTCCAGCTAACTAATGGAAGCAATCACTGACCACCCCACCTGTCCCCCAGGGTCACCCAGAGCATCACCGGAGTGTGGGCTGCTCCTATGCAGGCAAAGAGTGTGTTTATTCCATTAGGAGGTGGCTATCCATCAGTTACAGCGACTCAGGCTCTCATCTGTTTGGGGTTCATGATTATCCATTCTTGGAGATGATTCTGGAAGCAGCTAGACTAAATGTTTTTCTGGGTCAGTAGTTCTTTCTGAATCTACTACCAGGCTGCAAGAGTATTTGTCTAGGAATTTGCTTCCCTAGCTTTTCACACAAAGACAGAAAAAGGAGTGTGATTTGCTCCGTTCTCAGACAGTTTCTACTCTTGGCAAGGAAACCAACTCCCCAAATATAAATGACCCTAATGACAACAATGAGTTTCCTTTCCTTCAAAAAGAGAGAACTTCAGGAAATTTATAGCCATGGAGAATACGTGCTATTCAATACACACACACACACACACACACACACACACACACACACACACACACACACCACACACACACACACACACACACACACACACACACACACACACACACACAAATCAAAGCAGCAGGCAAGTGGAGGGTTTGGGCTGGGGGTAGCCAGCGTTGGGAATGGACAGAGAAGGGTAGAACATAGGAAATGTTCACGGCCATGGGCAATTCAATTTCTAGCTGCTCCATGGAGACAAAGCAATTAGTGTGGATTGTCAAGGTGGTTTGTGTGAATTGGCTACTTGCCCATTATGAATTGGACTGGGATTAACTAGCTCGTTCCAAACACTCCACCAAACAGCAAATGGCCATACGAAAGTGATTTGCAGCCACCAGCAATGGCACTGGATTAAAGCCTTAGGGGTAAAACTTGATAACCCCCCAGCAGCTCTGAATAAGCCTTAAGATTCCTTAAGGACCCACTGTCCCTAACATTCCCCTCTCCCTACCTCATGCTCTTGCTTTAGTAAAAAGCCCTCTTGCCCATTGGAAGAAACAACCCATGGCCAGTTTTTATTAGAAACACCATATCTTGCTGTCTCTGATACTTGCAATTTTCAATCGCTCCCCTCCCCAGGAGGGGGGAAAAGACAGGAGCAATTAATTTGCAAGTTACCTTCAACATACACACACACACACACAAAGAATTGACCTACATTTAAAAAAAATAAACTTGGGGTCTCCAACGCAAGGCCAACATCACAAGGCTCTCTGTCTCAACTTTTAACTAGAAGTTCTGGTGGTTCCAGGCACCAAGCCTTTTCATCCTACACTGGCACTCAAGGTCCAGCACTAGCCAAGATCATGCTGGCTCCCGAATGAACACCTTCAAGAAAGAGCCCATTCAGACTTCACCCGCAGCCGTCTGTGGTACCTTGTGGATGTCTACATGGCTAATTGCTTCCCCTTCCCTCAAACAGCCCTTTCCGCTCAGCTGACACTGAGCACCTCCCTCAGCATGGGACCAACATATAAGCCACCAGGTACCAGCCCTTCCCCATGAGAGATCACGTGTGGAGCTAGTAATCCTTTGGATCAATATGGCTGCTTATGAACCAATATGGCTGCTTATCTGGCAAAGTTCTTTGTTTCAATGTTGCTTCTCTTCATCAGAGCTAGAAAGAAATGAAAGCTGTTTCCACGCATCCTTACTACCATGGAAGATATTACGTGAATATATATTTCAGAATAAATGATGATGCTTGCTTTCAAATATGAGCCTGGGACTTTCTGACAGGCCATGAGTCTCCCAGTGTCCTACAGAGGCCACCTTCTGGATTCTTCTTGCCTAGCCACCCCAGGGCCTTCAGGCCCTCCCCAGAGCCGGGTAGCTGCCAACAGCCTCATACCCAAATCTGTGCTCCCTGCTGTATGTGTTTTCTGTCTGGTGGGCTGGGCTTCACATCATCTCTCAGGGACTACTAACTAACTGAGTCACTGTGTTGGGCCAGGCTTCCTTCCAGACCCAGAACTTTCCTCTCGGTTTGCTCTGTGGATCTGGAGTCACCAGCCCAAATCATTTTCCAGGCCCCAACCCCAGAGTTGGAACAGAAACTCCAAGAGGCAATGACACCCCGTTTTTTCATAAATAGCAGTTGGTTTCTTCTTTCCATAGGATTAGAAACTCAACCTGCAGGCCCAGATGTGAGCTGAGTAGGCTTCAGGGTTGGGGGAAGTTCAAATCTGTGAGAAAAAGATGCCTGGCAATGTCCTGGGCTCAAATGCATAACAGTCAACTACTAGAAAGTTTGAAATCACCCCTCAAACATCTGTCTTCTCATCATAAATCATGACTGCAAACTCAAGTAAAGCAAACTTGGTCAGGGTCCCTTTCTTCTGGCTGTACTGTCTCTCAACGGAGAATGCTACAGCAGGAATGGAGCCCATTTTATAGCACCCTATCTTAATGTCAAACATAAAAACCACGGGCATCTAAATTCCTAACTTAAAAATAGTCCCATTTGATTATGTTATATTTTACTGGTTTCTATTCGAAAATAGAAACACGGCTGAAATACTAGTCATAAGTATTCATTTTTGTTCATATTAATAGATGTCTGTCTATCGTCTGTCTGTCTGTCTGTCTGTCTGTCTGTCTGTCTGTCTTTCTGTCTATCTACCAGTCCCATCCGGCATCCTGGAAGTAAGCATTGGCTACTAATTCATACTTTCAGAATATAGGTGAAAGCTACATCAAACATACTTGCCCCTTACATAGTAAATTACTTAAAATTTAGAGAGAGAGAGAAAGAGAGAGAGAGAGAGAGAGAGAGAGAGAGAGAGAGAGAGAGAGAGCCAACACTGTATCTTACCCTGAATGACAAAGCAAGAGGTAATAGTAAGTGGGACTAAGACATCTGTTCATTAAGAATGGCCTCAGGCTTGTGCATCCCTGATTTCAAAGGAAAATGCTACTTCTGTACTTTGAAGACTTTGCTCTTGACTCAACTGCAAAGAGATTTATGAAATTTTAAAAACACTTCATCTGAAAGATGACCAAACCTGTCACAACTACTTCCACACTGGCTAATTTGTCTTAACACACACATGAAGCCAACACTAAAATAATTCAATATAATAACATGATTTCAAAGGGACTCGAGAGCACACTGATGATTTCACAGTCCTTACTGGTGGAGGGAGGCACCTTTGCATCATTTCCCCCTGACAATGGACCCCAGAGCAGAAGCACGGTGCTCCTGGGTTCTGCAGGAATGTGTTTACTGGAACCCTATGACGCCGGTGACAGGATCACGTGACGGGCTCCACTTGAGAAAGCTCAGTCCGAAGCATACATCCCTGCAAAGGGGCTCTTTGCAGACATCTGTTTCAGCTCAGCCCCCCAGAGATGCCTAAAATCTAATTAAACAACTCATTTGCAAATATACTCTAATGTATTCAAGGTAAATTTTATTGGACGTTAAAATTATTGACAGTGAGCTACCCACAGTACACAAGAGCAGGAACTCACCGAAGAGCCACAGGTTACTCAGGCACAAGAATGGCTTATTATACTCTGGTCCACATAGAATTTTGTACCCCAAAGAGAAAACAAGTTGGCATTTTCTCCATCATCATTCTTTCAAATAGTGCTAAAAATTTTAGCGAGCACAGAGATGATTGGGCATCCCCAGGTGTTTCCTAATGTGTTACCGTAGCATCTCCTTGAGGGCAGCAATGCACATCAATACTTGCAAGCAAAGAATTGCATAAAAGGAGAAAAGAAAGGACCATACATTCTGTCTTAAACTGTGTCCCTGTGGTGGGAGACGAGAAATTGAAGTTATGGGAAAAGTACACTGGAAATTACAAACTGCCGCTAATTTGCATGCAGAACTCAGCTCTACAACAAGGCAGCCACAGCAGGTAACACTGTTTACTCAGACAATCAAGTTGTAATTTACTGAACTTGTGTATTAAAAAAAAAAAAAAAAAGATGTTCTCAATTGCTACATTGCAACATTTTATCCAGCACAGTGGCTGCACAGCTATAGGTAAGAACCAAGACTAACACCATGAAATGCTACAGGATCACCTAACAGGATGAAGAGTATCGTCACGTACACGGGGACACCTAACTTAACACAGCATCCATCTTAATATTTTTATGTCAGTCTGGATAACCACTAATGGCATAAAGATAAGTTGCCTTTTTGGTAATTCTATTTTATTTTTTAAAAAATTCTTAATTGTATTATTTGTAAAATGGAAGAGAAAGATATGGTGATATTATACTGTGATCGTAGTTTTTTTTTTTTTTTTTGAGACAGGGTTTCTCTGTGTGGCTTTGGAGCCTATCCTGCCACTGACTCTGTAGACCAGGCTAGCCTCAAACTCACAGAGATCCACCTGCCTCTGCCTCCCGAGTGCTGGGATTAAAGGCGTGCACCACCAACGCCCGGCTCATTCGTAGTTTTTAATATACATTCTTCTACTACTACTAACTTCTAAGGTTACCAAACTTGCAAACATAAAATTCTGAGGCAGAGAAAACCTCTAATAGGAAATGTAAGTCCACTTCAAGGCTCAGAAAAACCACACGGAATTCCACGTACCACACTAGATTTTGTTCAAGGATTAGAAAGAAATTAAAAGTTTGTTAGTTAATTAGTTAGCACTCAGGACAGAACCCGGGGTCTTGAACACATTAGTCAAGTGGTCTATAACCCAGCAATACCTCCCAACTTTGGTTTTCTAGATGGTCTTTCTCTGTAGTCCATACTGGCTTTCAACACAAAGATAGTCCTGCTTCTGCCTCCTAAGTGTTGGGATGTACCTTCAAACCCAGCAACGTACAGTATTAGATTTGACTCTGGTATACCTATGTCCTCGCAAATTTCCCATGCTTGAGAATCCTAAGCCCAATGACACTGTGAGGTGAAGTTTTGGGGAGGTGATTAGGGCAAGAGGGTAAAGCCATCATGAATGGGGAACATGTATTTGCCTGCCCTTTCTTCTCAAGCAAGTGGTAGACAAGGGCCACAGTAGCCGTTGAAGCCTCACTTCAAACCTTCCAGGCAGCCAACAGGGCAACTGGCTGCAGCAGAACAGATGTTACTGGCTAACTGAAGCCGTCTATAGAACATAAAGGACAGAAGTGAACTCAAGCAGGAAATGTTCCGAAGCACCTATTGGTGCCAAGAAACTCCACGGATGCCCACCATGCAGAGATGAGTAATATCCTAGCCCTGGCCTAGAGGCGCTAAGAGTTTAATCATCTAACCATTGATCAAACAGCCACAATAAAGCATGATAAATAGTATGCGCTGGAAGTGTACTCAGAGAGCATCGGGGTGCACCGAGATAGAGAAGCATCTAATTCGTGAGGGGTGTATCCAGGGGAAATGACACTTGAAATGAATTTTAAAGAGTGATAGTGTTTAGAGGCAGGAAAGGAGGGGTACATTCTTGGAAGGAGAGATTGCAAAGGAGCGCAGGAAAATTGAGAACCCTGTATGGCAAATCTGAAGCAGCATAGAGCTATTTATTGCAGAAACATTCGGATATATTTTACAGCAGATTTCACTCCACACCAGAGAGAGACTCGTGACAGCATCTTAGAAAAGGGCTTATTAAAAAAAAAAAAAAACCATGCCAACCTTTCGCTCTTTGTTGATAAGTAGGGTTTGGCAATTCGGTGTTTTTTTTAAAAAAAGATTTATTTTTATTTTATGTGTAGGAGTATTTTGCGTGTGTGTGTGTGTGTGTGTGTGTGTGTGTGTGTGTGTGAGAGAGAGAGAGAGAGAGAGAGAGAGAGAGAGAGAGAGAGAGAGAGAGAACCACATGAGTGCCTAGTGCCTGAAGCCAGAAGAGGGCGCTGACATCACAGCCCTGGTCTTAAACTGCTGTGTGGATGCTAGGAATGGAATTATGGTTCAGATGCGCTAGACTACCAAGTACCTTTCCAGTCCCAATTCTCTCTCACCCGCCTACTCTTCTCTCCCTCTCTCCCTGCTTGTCTTTTGTTTTTCAGGACAGGGTTTCCTCCTCTCTTAACAGCCTTGGCTGTCCTGTAATTTGATTTGTAGACGAGGCTGGCTCACGGAGCGCCCCCGCCTCTGCCCCCAGAGTTCGGGCACTAAAGACTGTGTGCTACCACGTCCATCCTCAAATTGCTATTCCTTAAAAAAGGACTTTTCTCCCTGACAACAGAAGAAAAGATATAGGAATCCTGGCTTAGTGGCTCTGGGCTGTAATTCTGTAATGCCAGCAATAAGGGGATAGGAAGATCAGGAGTCCAAGGTCAACCTTATCTATAAACTAGATTCAAGGCCAGCCTGGGCTACACAGAGAAAGCCTGGCTTAACACTCCTCCACCCCCACCCCCTGCCAAAAAATGTAAATAGCACTGGCAATAATAGTAGGAGATGTAGTAGCATGTGTAGCATCTCCATGGTAAAGGATCTTAACTTGGGCTTTCTTCAGTCTTTTTCCTAACAGGATACAAAGCTAACTGTAAATTATTAAAGACTGATGAAAATTAAACAATTACTTCTTGTCTGTATGCCAATCATGTTTCATTCCACAAACACTTGCTGAGCGCTGTCACGGGCATCCTTCGAAGATGTTAAAACGAAGATAATAAGAAGTAACAACCAAACTTATAAACAGATGTCATAAGTCTTCACAGACATTTGATCTCCCTGACTGTGGGAAAGGGGATGACAGTAAAACAAGAAAACAATATGGCCAGCTGGAGCCAATGTTTCTAAAAATAGGCCCTGGTTGGGACACAGAACCAGCCATGGCACAGTCCATGTCACAGAGACTTGGGTATTCCAGCCCTAATGACCTAGTGTCTTGGAGACCTTAGATCTTAATTGCAGCCTTTATTGCTGTTGTATTGTTTTTGCTGAAGCTTTCCCTTTATGGACTCACCTCTGTCCTACATGACTTTAATAACCCGAGGCCAGTGTTGCTGGATTGGCTAGGCTTTTGCTGGCCTCCCAAGGGAGGGTCACAGAGTGAATGATGAACCAGATGCAGGCAGGGCTATGTAGTTAGAGCCACCACCCAGGAAAAGTCCCAGAGAGGGGAAGGGAAGTGAGCAATGGTTATGAGCCCTGGGGGCTCCAGTGGGTGGGATCCTTAAACTAGCACTTATTTCCACTAAAATATAACTACGGTAGAGCGGAGGTGGAAAAAACAACAAAGAACAATTAGTTCCCAAATGCAACTGCAAAACATTTCCATAGGAATTTGTGCTTGAAGAGGAAAACTGTTCCCACAGGACCTGTTTTTAGCCATTTTATTGTAAAAAATTAGAAACCTTCTCTGTGTTGAAATTCTGCATTGGGAAATTTTATAGCAAAATCTTCCAAATTTTTATGTTCATTGGTGCCAGATCTCATTACAAATGGTTGTGAGCCACCATGTGGCTGCTGGGAATTGAACTCAGGACCTCTGGAAGAATGGCCAGGCCCTAAAGTCTGATTGCCTATTAGAGGTCTAGACACCTGGTTAAAGGATGTGATTATTCTTGTTTTTCATAAAGACTTTGTTGTAGTCTCTCACTAAATACAACTTCTGGGAAGTAAGCATACTAGGATCAAGATGGCCAGGTACTTGTAAAGTTCCTAAATATTAAACAGCGGACAGTCATGGCAGGGGAGCAGGGGTTTGAAGCGAGGACAAGGTTTACATCATTGTAATGCCTCCAGTGTGTAACTTGAGAACTTTGAATACAGCAGTGTGATTCGGGAGGGATGCTAGGTGGTTTGGGCTAAGATTAAGTGGTAGAAACAAATGAAGCAGTATCTGACAGCCAAAGAAGTTATATAGTGGGCTCCATTCCTCATGCCTCTGATGGGACCCAGGTAACACAGGACCTTGCCTCTGGGACATATGTAACTCTTTGTCACTGTAGTTGAAACAAGGACAATGGAGCTCAATGCTTTGCCCTGCTAAGTGGGACAAGTTGGCTTTATTTCACAGAGCATAGGCCAGAGCAGGAAGCAGCCAGAAGCCAAGCCCCAGGGTGGGAGTGGTGAATTAAACACTGGGGTATGGCGAGCTAGTAGCATTTTTCAGAGTTTAGACAGCAGCTAAAAGAAGGTACAGGAAGTATTTCCAACCCTGTCATTTCTCCAGACTTGTGATCACTATTAAACTGTGACCCAATCTTCTGAAGAGAAATAACTCCCTTTCATGGTGTCATTCCTCACCAGAAGTATACGGATGCAGAATGAAACAAAAACAGACAAAGTCCGGGAGAATAATTTTTCCTTTGTGGTTAAATGTCAAACCATTTCTTCTGACCCTCAACCATTCTTTGCCACAAGGAAAGAGGCTCAAGAGGCTGTATCGTGCAGGAACCCATTTCCTGCCTCAGCTAGTAGATTCTTCCTGAGATCTATAGATACTTGGTGTTGGCCAGAGGAAGGAAGTAAACCCGAGGAACAAAAAGTTCTGGAAGCTTTGCAATGCAGCAATCAAGCAGACTTCGACCACTAGAAAGACAGACCTCTGCAGTTCTACAGGGCATCTGAGGGCTCTGTTTCTTAGCAACATGTGGGAAACACCAGCCCAGCCCAAACCCCCTGGCAATTACTGATGCTGATTTCACTTACTGTAAAGTGAAGCCAGGGCGGGGCGGCAACAGTAAGGAAAACTAGTTGTCAGAAGATTGTCTCTTTAAAAACTAAAGGCAAAAGCCAGATATGGTGGTAGATACCCGTAATCTTAACAATTCATTGTTGGAGGCAGAAGAATGAAGAATTCAAGGCCAGTCTCAGCTACACAGTAAATATGGGGCTAGCTTTGGCCTTCTGAGACCCCCATCTTTATTTATTTATTATTTTTTGGGGGGGCAGGGGTACATGCATCAGTGTGTGTTAGAGGACAGATGAGACTATATATCTTGGACTGTATTTATTTATTATTTTGGGTGGAGGACAGAGGACACCCTGAAGGAGTTGGCTCTTTCCCCCCACCATGGAGATGGTGTGGCTAGAACTCAGGTCACTGGGCTTGTTAACACTCACCAAGCCATTCCACAGACGCCCTAAAGTAACTTCCCCTTTCTCTCTTCCATCCTTCCCTCCTTCCCCACACCCCTTCCTTCTTCTCCTCTTCTTCCTCAACTTCCTGGAAGTGAGAACGCCAAGAGCAATGGCAACTCTGCAATGTTTATGGGTTTTTCCCAAATGTGAAAGAGTCTATTACACGCCTATAATCCCAGATACTCAGGAGACTGGGGGGGCGGGGATGTGCAGATCAACTGAGCCCCAGCGTGAAAGATGATGGGACCAGCCGGAGCAATATACTGAGACCCTGTCTCAAGGAAAATGGAGAGGGAGGGACAAAGAGGCGAAGGGAAGGAGACCCCACAGACAACTAGAGATGATCTGGTTTGGGTTCTAGTCAGCCCTACAGAGATGAGAATTGATATTCCCTTACCTCTACAAAAGCAGCCTCCTGCCTGCTTAGGACTCAAAATCCATAAACCCTGTACATGTCCATCAGACAATAGCTGGGCATTGGTGGCACATGCCTTTAATCCCAGCACAGGTGGATCTCTGTGAGTTCAAGAGCAGCCTGGTCTACAAGAGCCAGGACAGCCTCCAAAGCCACAGAGAAACCCTGTCTCCAAACCCCGCCCCCCCAAAAAAGTTTTTTTTGGAAACTCACATATAATCAGGAATTTCTAAAAACCATGGTAAGCCACAATCGGTACCAATGTACTAGCAAGTGTGACTGCATGGAGGCATTGGGCCATTCATCTGAAGAGCCTTTGAAGTCACAACCTGTACCTAGAGCCGTGCCGACCACATCAGGCTCACCTGCCCCAAATCAACATGCCAGGCCATCAGAGCAATGAATGGCCACTTTGCTCGCCAAAGGCAGAGAGCCATGACTAATAAGCTGAAGTGACAGAATTCATGAATAAGTTGTTCCTTTAAATTATTGATGGAGCTTGTAGGTGAAGGGACAGAGTGTTCTACTTAGTGACAGGTTTTCATATGGCCTTCATGGCTTTAAAGGAATGGTCAGTTCATCAGGGGCTAAAGCTACACGAGTTTTCTTGTGAATGGTGGAAATCTGGAAAATGCAACCCACAATTAGTAAGCAATGAATCAGTTGCAAGTTTTAAATATAACAGAATATGCATGCTTTTGACACAACTGACTTTCTGTTGATTTTGCTAACATCTTAACCATTTTAGGATTCCACATGGTGCAGGATAGTTTGTGTATAGATGGGGAGGAATGTCTGTGTTTGTGTGTGTACATGCATGTGGAGTTTGTGTACAGATGGGGAGGAATGCCTGTGTTTGTGTGTGTACATGCATGTGGGGTTTGTGCACAGATGAGGAGGAATGCCTGTGTTTGTGTGTGTACATGCATGTGGGGTTTATGTACAGATGGGGAGGAATGCCTGTGTTTGTGTGTGTACAAGCATGTGGAGGGCAGAAGTCAACTTTGGGTGTCATTCCTCAGGAGCCCATCTACCTTGTTTTTGAGATAAGGTCTCTCATGCGACTGGAACTTACCAAGTGGGCCAGGCTTGCTAGCCAGCCAGTCCCAGAGATCTGTCTGTCTTTACTTTAACTCTGGTATTGTAGGAATACACATCATAGTCAGTTTTGTTCTATGTGGGTTCTGGAGATCAGGCCTTCATGCTTGCAAGGCAAGCACTGCACCTAGCCAGCTGTCTTCCCGGTGTCCTTTGCGGATTCTTTTATTCCAGGCAGCTACACTTTCAACAGCACTGAATGATTCTTGCTTGCAACGAGGTGGCATGTTTAGGAGCACACATTCTCATAATAAACATAACTACCTGCTGAGAATTCGGTGCAGATGATGAGGACCTACACTCAGCCCGAGCAGGCAGTGATCTGATGCAGGGGTGGTAACCCATGCTCCATGTGTTACCTGCTTTTCTAAAACGGCTTTCATTGGAATTCAGCAACCTTCGCTTTATTGCTGTTCTATGTGCTTTTGTGCAAACCCCAGCTGAGTGCCATAGCTACATTAGGTACAGTAAAACCTACAGGGTGTAAAACGTTATCTGGCACTCCAGAGAAGAAGCCTGTGACTCAGGATCCAGTTCATTGCTCTGTCTGCCACTCTGGAGCACTGCCTGCTTCCTACTGAGGCTCCCTATAAAGTGGGCGAATGAATGAACTCATGAATGACTCTCGGTTTTGAAAGCAGAGCCAGGCGGTATTTACCACTCATTTCAAAGCTATTGCCTCACAGCCTCGCAGAAATGATCATGGGTGTTGATTTTGTCATAGCGACACAGAAGTTAGGCAACTGGAGTCTCAGGGTTCAAAATACCCCTGTGGTTTCAGAACTGCAGCCCGTTGCAAAGCAATGATTGGTAGCAATGGCTAACCAACCCACACTGTTACAAAGACACTACTGAGGAACTCCAAACACACCTAAACCAGGCAGTCTCTAAAACCCAGGTCATTGTTTATCTTGAAACAGAAAAAGAAAATGTCAGTTGGCCAATGTGTCTTCCGGCCTCTGAAGGCTGGCAGTGACTTCGTGGTTGGAGATACTCTGAAAAGCCAAACGGAAACACCAAAACCCACACCCACGGCTCTTCCCAAGCTGCACACAGCAAAACATGCACGCTCTCCTCCCAGAGATGTCAGGACAATGGAAGTAAGTGTTCACAAACCTTATTCCGATGAGAAATACTACTAAAAAGCCAAGTGAAAATTTTCTACCATGCAACAGTATGGTGTTAGGCTCAAAGTGGTAATGAGAGAACTCAAGGTGAGGTAAGTTTGCTGTTGTGTAGTTTAGTTTAAAAGTCAAGTAGGTAGGTAGGTTGACTGGGTCCCAGGGAAGAATAGGAACCAATCCTGGCACTGAACCTGAGATGTGTCTCAAGAAGTCAATTAATTTTTTTCCAGGCAGGCCACTCAATCAGCCCCTTAGTGCCAATCATGGCTTTAGGTTCTCTATGTCTAACGCAACTGATACCTTACATTTGGGGCAGACAGTTTGTTGTCTAAGAGTCCAGGCCCATAGGATGCCAAGGATGAAGAAAAGCACAAAAGAGCAGAATTAAGACAGAGTACTGCAGATCTTGGCATCCGCTAGTTTTATGTCAACGTGCCACAGACTGGAATCATCTGGAGCACGGAAATCTGAGAGTTGAGGGTGTGGCTCTGGCAGACTTGCTTCTGGGCAAGGCTGCAGTACGTCTCTTGACTGACATGAGGAAAGGTCTACCTCACTGTGCATGGTGCATTCCTGAGCCCCGTATGTGGTCCCGGAGGGTAAAAGAAAGCCGGGGGAGAAGAAATAAGGGGGCCGTGAGGCCAGGCAGCACTCCTCCATGGCCTCTGCATCAGCTCCTACTGCTAGGTTCCCACCCCAACTGAGTTTTTGCCTTGATTTCCCTCAGCAATGGGCCATGTGCTGAGCCTTGCAAGCTGAAATAAACCCTTTCTTCCCCAAGTTGCTTGTGGTCATGGTGTTGAATTATGGCAACAGAAACACTAAGACAATAGTCACTGGACATAGAAGTAACCTAATCTGGTTAACCCCGCCCTCGGGGTAGTATTCTCCTCTGTCACCAATAAGCAAAGGTCAAGAAGGGGTGACATGAAGTTTTCTAAGTACTGGAACCTTTTCAAGGAGTCCTTGATATGTAGCATTTAAGGGGGAGTGGGGGCGGGCGGGGGGGGGGGAATCTACATCTAAGGATCCCTGTGTTCAGCACTGTCTCCAGGCCAATTTCTGCAGCCTCTGTGAACCTTCCTTTGACCTCCGTGCCGCCACTCCTAAGATTACAACCATTTCCAAGTGATTTCAGAAATCACTCTTCAGCAGAGAGTACTCAGCCTTCTTCTGCTAAAGGCACAGCCAGCAAAAACAGCAATAAAAGCCCATCAGATGACCACAGTTACAGAACATTCATTCATCCGCCATGCACACTAGCAACGATTAATCCCCGGGCCCACTCGGCCTCTGCTCTAAGAATATCGTCTACTGGTACTCGTTTCTTGCCTTTGGAGACCCTTCACTATTATCACAGCCAGCAAATGGTAATCAGAGCGGTCCTTTGCCATGTCGACCTGCTAGCACTGGCCATCTGGAAAGGGTTTATGAAGACAGGGAGCCAGGCAGGTGGCTGGAGTGGGAAGAGTCTGTGTAGGGGACCTCAGACCAGCTGTAGTGCAGGCTACACTAATAGCATCAGCAGGTGAACTGTAGACTTGCATGTACATGGAAAAATCTGACTTGTATGACGCCGGCAGCTCACTTTAAAATGTAAAGTTCAAGTTCTTAAAGGCTATTATTACAAATGGTTTAGAATAGAAATGTAGGTTACTAGTTAGTTATCTATAGGAATCAAACTTGTAGTCAAATTTGGTATGTTTTCAAGGCTAAACAGATATATTTTAAATAGTTGGTCTCCCAACACGTCACAGACACACAGAATGCGGCATTTAAGATGTTTTAATAACATAAGGCATGACAGTGAGACATGTCTGCTCTTGACAGTATCAATCTACTTCACAGAAGGATGATGAGCATCGAAGAACCTCCGTATGGAGTTTGCTGTGAAAAAGGAGGCACAAGACGGAAGATAGGTAACACAATTTGATGGAACATAGATTAATAAAATTATGGTTTGATTTAAATTATGAGAGCAAGTTAGGAAGAAGCCTAAGCTATAGGCCAAGCTTTCATAATTAATAAGAAGTCTCCATGTCATTATTTGGGAGTTGGCTGGTGGTAGGATAGAGAAAGGCCAGTTACAGAAGTCATTAGCTGTGAGAAAACTTTAAAAATCTCATAGCAGAAAGGTGCAAACTGCTTTGACCTGCACACCTGGGAACTTCAGACCCTCTCAGCTCACTTACGAGAGGCGTTTGGAGACTTGGAGAGGGTGGAAGCAAGGTCCGCTCTCTTTCTCTGTGTCTCTTGAAAGAGTCTCAGGAGTGCCTGCTTATGCAAGTAGGGTTATGAGTGACTCCAGCTGATAAATGGACATATCCCTGAAACAACACAATTCTGCTCAGAAAATTCCTCACCTCTGGCTAAGCATGAAGAGAATAAAAGTAAATATTATTCTATCTCCTTCCTTTTCATTCCCCCCTCCTTCCATACCAGACAGCGCCAAAACTGGAAGAATGTCTCATTCCTAATCACAGACAACAACGAATGGACTTGTCGGGGGTCGGGTAGTGGCACTGGCCCCTGTGAGATCAATGCTTAATAAGTAATGGAATCACACAGAAGGCGAGGCTTCACAGTTGCTAGTCTGTATCTACTTGGACAGGGCAGAGGTAAGCACTAAGGCTTTTCTTGAATGAGATTATCTGTGGTGAATGTATGAGGCAGATATCGAGTTCCATCCATCACCAATGAATAGCCACTGATTAGGACACACACACAGTGATCTAAACCAAACAATCTTTTTTCCTAGTCGTGTTCTCCTTGTATCATGTGTGTGCAACCGGCTGCACACTTATCTTAACAGCATGCTTGGAACAGACTCCCCCCCTCAATGCAAAACACTCATCCCCTCATCTATTGCATGGAAATGAACTCCCCTGAACCTACTAACACTCCAATATTCGCCCGCTGTGCAGTTTTATTAAACAAGCACCGAGGAGAGTGGTTTCTTGAGGAAGGAGGTGGGCACTGAACCCAGCTATATGCTGTGTGATTAATAAAAAATAAAATAAAGGAAGGAGCTTGCTGCTTCTCTCTGGCTCTGGAACTACATGGAGTAACAGCACGGCTCAATTTCCTTTGATTAGCCCAAGGATTTAGATTTGCTTTTCAAAAAGTGCTAATCAGTTTAGCTTAAATGGATCAAAACGCAACACAAAAGTGCTTTCTCGCTTAATGCAGGTCTGCTGATTTTTCCCCATGAGTGCTGCATTAGAGACCTATCTAAAAACAATGCATCTACATACAGTTGTTTGTTTAGAAAACATCAAGTTAGACACTGCTGAAGGCCACAGAATAGTTATCAAGGCAGAGCCCAAGCATCATTGACTCTTCACAATAAGGAATGGTTGATATAATGACTGCCTTCCAATACACTTCAGTATAGCCAACATTATCCACCCAAGAACGAAGCAAATAAATCAACACTCCTCCTCAATGCACTCCTACAAATGGCCAGGTATACGTGCAAAAGCAAATATTTTAAGTAAATATTAAAAGATGGAGCTTGCCTAGAGATCCACATGTAAATTTAACAGCAACATTGAATTGTTATATTAGCTCAATGTTTCCTAATATCTAAAGTCTGAAGTTGTTCTGGCAATATTGACATTAGTAGTAGCAAGGGAAGAGAAAGGAACCCTAAAGTCGATTTTTATTTCCCTTAAAATGACAAGTAACAGAGAAAGAAATAAGACCTGGAATTGTCAGTTCTGATGCACAGTGAAGAGGACATACACTAGTGCCTTCTTCTGGTACATGTGACAGCTCAATAAGAGTTGTCACACACCCTCTGGGCCCAGATATAGTGGCGGGATACCTGCCAAAACTGCCTCTTGGGCCCATTGGCACTTTCTTTGCTGCCCTGCCTCTGTTTCTTCAGATAGCCAAATGTGGCTATCTGAGTTTCTCTTTAGACTAAAGTTTATTAATTTTCCCTTTGCGTCATATTTTAACACAGGCATAGTTGAGTCTCTGAGATTTCTGATATAGTCACTCATTACCTTTATCAATATTGTAACTAACTCAAATTTTTTTAGTGTGTGTGTGTGTGTGTGTGTGTGTGTGTGTGTGTGTGTGTGTGTGTGTGTTGAATGAGGGGTCCATGCACATCTGTGGAATACAGAGAAAAACAAGAATCAATTCTCTCCTTCTACTGTAGGTTCTGGAGATCAAACTCAGAGCATCAGGGTCCTGTGGCAAGGGCTTTTATTCCACTGAGCCATCTTGAATATTTAAAATGCATCTAGTGAGTTAAAGAGAAGCATGTGGCCAACGGATTTGGTTGAGAGTCTCCTTGCACTATAACTGTGTTGGTATCAGAATTTTAATTAAAATATATAGGCAGTAGACCATAATTTCCTTGGAGAGGTGGAGCTGTTTTCTCTGATGAATTCACATCTCCAAGGACTTGCCTAGAGCCCAGCTTTGTGGAATCCAATAAGACTTTGATGAATACTTTATTCTCACAGTGACACGGGAGCTTCTCAAGGTGGCAGTCACTATTAATTCCCAACACCATGACGATCCACAAAGTGCTCCATGTAATATACGTCCATCCTCACAAAACAGCATCCAAAACTAGCTTTGCTCTCAATGGTCTTGTATTACGGAAGGACAGGAATAGGCCAAAGTTGACATCATTATCATCATCACCAGTCTAGTTCCAGAGGAAAAGTCACAGTCTTTGTTCTGCCTTGTGGCTCACAATACTCATGTTAGTTAATTACCCAGCTTACTCAGAGAAACCTATAGGTGAACTCTAGCACATAATTATAATTTTTACATGAACAAAACAATCGTTTCCCTCAGGAGGTCATTTTAAGTAAGTTTGAGAATTGGGTGGGAAAGAACACCTTCCAAATAAACGAAGGAACATTTATATTAACATTGCCTTATTTGACACATATTAATACTCATTAATGTTTGTCGAGTATGCATCAAAAGTCTTATACATGAACACTATTAAAAGATATTAGTCATTAAAAATATGAAATTCGAATCACTCAATAGTAGAAGGGTGGTTTTTAATTCCCAGGGGATCTCCGGCAATTTCTAGAAATTTTTGGTTGTCATGGTTGGGGATAGGTAGGTGCCAGGGATGGAGCTAAAATTCCTGGAAAGCACAGGCAATTCCTACCTACAAGGAACGTTCAGGCCCAATATGTAAACAAGAAACTCTATAGATTTTTTTTTAATTTATCTTCTTGCATTGGTTAAAGATGTCAGATCCTCTGGAACTGGAGTTACAAACTGTTGTGAGCTACCATCTATCTGGGTGTTGGGAATTGAATCCAGATCCTTTAGAAGGGCAGCCTATGCACTTAGCCACTGAGTCATCTCTCCAGCCCCTGAGAAACTCTGATTCTGCATTGCCTAGGAGCCAAGGGGTGATCTGATCACTCTGGAGCTTAAGTCAGAGGACATAGGACCATGTAGACAATCCAATTGGTTCAGCACCCTGAGAGCCCAAAAAATCTGAATCAAATCTACAAGTGTTAATGTTGCCCACAATTAAGAAGGTATTATCATTTTGGTCCTTTAGTTATTTAGTTGGAAGCAATAATTCCTCAAGTGCATCAGTAAAACTGAAAGTAGGAACCAGCTCAAATTTAACAGCTCCTCCATTACCTCGTCTCATCTCCTAAGATCCAGAGTCCACCTGAACATCCAACACCATCTCTTTTTACAGGCAGTCTTTTCATTGTAACACAAACACTACCATAGTAACTCTTGCCCGTAGCTGGAAGAGTAAAGACTATTAGAGGGCAATTGTTTTCTCTCTTAGCCACAGTGTTCCTTTCTCCAAAATGCTTTCCTAGTAACACCGATACAACCTCCTGTTCCCATGTGTGTAGCTCTGTCTTCGCCCATGGACTCTAAATGTCAAGTTTCTCAGTGAGCTTCAAATGGTGTGGCATTTATCTCCATGAAATCTCTTTGGCTACAAGGATCAGCCTAAGTAAGGAAACTTTCATGGGCTACAGTTTTCCTGCTTGTTGAATCTACACACAAAATGCATTTGTAAATGATTTCCTGGTCCGCTAATTTGTTAGACCAATCCCCATTATCCTGCGTCCAGTGTGTGTGTGTGTGTGTGTGTGTGTGTGCGCGCGCGCACGTGCGCGCGTGCGCTCTAGTGTAACTGTCCCAAATTTGACCTTCCTGTACTGCTTTATGTGGACTAGCCACACATCCTCTTGACAATAGGTTGCTTCTCCTAATTGGAATCAATTTTGCTCATCATGACTACAACCCAGCTCTACACACAAGTGCTGAGGAAGACAGTATCACCTCGGGTCACCAGGGTTTATTCTAAACATTCTGATGGTATGTTAAATGCCCTCAAATACACATAAAAGTCTCATCATTAAATTTAAACAGCTTGATGATGTGCTGAACAAGGCTATGGGAACAGCAGATGAATTGCTGTAATCCGCCATACTGTCACTTACCCTGCTCTTGAGCAGCTGTAATTGACTAATAGGATAATAAGGTGGCAGGTGACAAATCTCAAAAGCTACACGCCTTTGTTAGAAATGCCCTTGAGGAGAAAAGTCAAGAAGACAGAGAAGGTGTGCTCAAAATCATTGTTCTGATGCAACAAATGTAAACATGTGTTTCGAATGAACTCAAAAAAGAGTCACTGGGAGTCGCCGGAAGTAGAGACGGTTGGTACTAAATGCCACTGGATTTATTTAGGATTTTACTTGCAATCTTCATGTCCTACGAGGTTCTCCCCCCAGCCTGCATCTAGACTGAAGAAGCATCCTGAATGAGGCTGGGAAAGAACTTCTTTCCCCAAGCCAAGTCCCTTCTATGCCCACAGTCTTGGAAGCGAATGTCTAGATTCCTGGGTCCCTTTTATATACAACTTGGTCCCTGCATAGGCCAATCCAGGAAAGCTACCTCAATTGGCCCCATGTTTACTAAGGCTTTGAAATAAACTTTGCCCAGGGATACACAGAGGAAGATCACCTACTCCTAACTATAGAGACCACCACTGGGCATTGGCCTAGCATCTGTCAACAAGGTTTGAAATGCATACGCCAAGCATACCATGAAAAATTAAGCATTTCATAGGATACATTTGATTGGAGAATCATTACCAGGAAATGAATTACCAGCTGCTTCGGGCTGGGCATCCGATCAAGTCTAAGATACTTCAATGTCATATTTTTGGAAGGAAGGAAGATACTCAACTGGCAAAAGTCTACGTAAATATTCTAAACAACTTCTGCCAAGCACTACCAAGAATGTCCAATCAGGAGACACTCACTTGATTGCTACTACTTAGAGAACACTAGTCGGCTCAGAGAAAGGAGAGAAAGAGGAGTATTAGGAAGTGGCATACAACTTAGGGACGCCACGGTCACACTTAAAGAATGTGGCTGTCACCGGGAGATGAGGCTTCATTGATGACTCTGAGAAGAGGGAAGACGGGCAATGACTTGTTCAAGGATTCCTCTGGTAGCAGCTGAGTAGCAGAGAATTTGTGGGATGTGGCAAGAGAAGGTAGGGAGGTTACTTACTACCATGGTCAGACAGGGGTGACCACAGCTGGGGGGGTGAGGTACCAGCAGACATCTTCGGAACTGTCCAACATCTGGACACATCTGTAAGCTCCAGCAACCAGGCATTCAGAAGTAGACAAAGAAAAGGAGCCGGGGGCCTCATGGTTTCTGAGACACCTTTCTAAGAGAAAGGACTTGTGTTTCATGAGATGAGAAGGCTGTAGAAGAGAACATTTGGGTAGCTGCTAGCTGCAGGGTGTGTGTGTGTGTGTGTGTGTGTGTGTGTGTGTGTGTGTGTGTGTGTGTGTGAAAAGAGAAAGGAATCAAGAACTTCATTTTGGATATGTTATTACAAGATGCCATCACAATTTTCTACCTCTAAAATTGTGTTCTCTGCCTCATTTCTGGGCAGTCTGGACACTTTGTAGTAATATCTGTACACTCTGTAATATCTGTACATACACCCAGGCACGTGCACAGGTGCACACACATACAAAACTGTATTCTACACAAGTCCTGGAGCATACTGAAAGTGAGAGTGGGCCGATGGGTGGGTGAATGACATTCTCTTATCTTTCTTTCAGAACCAGAAATAGCAATGATTTACCATCATGCTGATTTCTTTCTAAGTGAACATTCTACTGAACAAGCATCTCCCAGCGTATCAGTACAATGAAGTAAAAAGGAAAAACGCTGGCATTTTCCAATCTGCCAACAGATGAAGCCCAGAAAAGCCATTTGGACAGAAGCAAAGGTCTCCAAGAACAAGTCAGCCACGCTGTTACTCTCACAGAGCTAGAGAAATCTCCATTCCAAGGCCATGTTGGAAGTTCATCTGGAGAATGGTATAAAAAACAAAAGATCCTGGGATCCACTGTGGACTGCTGAGGGAAAATGGAATTTGGGCTGTGAGGCACAAGTATTCAGGCTGACCTCTGTGGGGTCCAGCAGTGGCCATTTGAAGTGCTTGCACTCCAGCAGGGTACTAAGCTCCTCCATGGAAGCCAGCATGTGAGCTCAATCCTAATCTCTGACCCCAGCCTGGAACAAGTCATTCTTCAAAGCAGGCCACTACTTGCCACAGTTGCTGCACTTGTGACTCAGAGAGAGGCCAGTGACAAAATCCATCTTTGAGTCAACTTCATCCAGGCTCCTGAAAGCCCTGGTTGTCCATCCTTGTATATCTGTACTAATACGACTTGAGCAAGAATCATATTGAGTCAGTGTCGAAAGAACCTCCACTCCAGGGGGCTGGCCCAATCTCCCCAAGGCAGGTCCAATAGCATTCACTTGTAAAAAGAACCCCAGACAGCTTCATGTTGGGGGTGTGTGGGGGGGATCCATCAGTAAACAACTCCATGCAAGCATAGATGGAAAGTCACCAAGACCCAACCAAGTCTGAGCATTGTATGAAAATGTTACTGTTGTTAATTACCTTTCAGTGACGACGCACAGGACAGAAAATAAGGAGAGTGTCACTCAGAAAGCTAATGGGAATCGGCATTTCAAAGCCTACCCTGCCTGGCTCTGTGATGCTCCTTCCTTGCCTACTGACCAACCGTGCTGGAAACCCTAATCGTGTTCTCCTTTGCTAGAGCAAATGAAACAATCCCCCCTACAGCTCCCTGCCTAGCACCTTCTGCTCATGTCCAAAGCAACTTTCATCAGTGACCACTCAACCTAAGCATCTCCCAAAACACAGATGTATTCCACATTGGTCCACTGTGGTCCACATGACACGGCAGCTTCCTCAGAGTCATAAACGGGCATGTGTAAAAAGCAACAATGTTGGATTTTAGTTCTCCTTACAAAGAAAGCACTATACTGCAGTATTGCGGGGAATTAAACACGGAGAAGCATATACATATGCATGCATGTGCACACGTACACAATTAGAGTTTCAATTTAAAGAAACCCAAATGACCACATAGCAAATGATCTCTTTACTATAAAACCTGTTCATACGTGAATTGAGGAAACTATTTGCAAATAGTGATATCACACACACACACACACACACACACACACACACACACACACACACACTCACACTCACTCACTAAGTCAGGCAGGCTGATCTTTGCAGAAGCAGAAGCAGGCTGATCTCTGTGAGTTCGAGGCCAGTCTGGTCTACAGTGAGTTCCAGGACAGCTAGGACTGTTTCACAGAGGAAACCCTATTTTTGAAAACAAAAACAAAAAAAACACATTCTCTCCTCTCTCACAGAGTGACAGACACATACACACATATGCATGCTCATGCTCTCTCTCTCTCTCTCTCTCTCTCTCTCTCTCTCTCTCTCTCCCCCTCCGTCCCTTCCTCCCTCTCCCTTACCCCCTTCTCCTCCTACCCCTTTTGATACTAAAATCCAGAATCAGAAAAGAAATTTAAAATCAGCCAAAAAGAAAACAAGAAAACTCAGGATTTGAGCAGGAGTACATTTGGAGCAGGAGGGAGCCAGCTGGTTAGCTGGCCTTTTAAAGGGTATCAGGGAACCAGGCGCAAGGCCATTAATCCTGCAGTTTTCACTCCTTTGCCAACTCTCAGGGCTTACATTACTGAGCCATCATGGAGATTAAAAATGGGTCTCCATAAAGGTTTCTACTTCCCCAGGAACCCTCCTTTCTCTCCTCCCCACCTGCTGCCCCTTCACACAGCAGCAAAGTCAAATCCAAAAGAAAAATATTAAAATCAAACTCAGCTTTAGGGATTTGGGGAGACAGATGAGTGCAGGCTCTTATCTGGGCTTTAGCACAAGATTCCTTCTCGAAAGTCTCCTTAATTACATCCAGAGAAAGAGCAGGGACAAACAGAATAGCTGCCATCTAAACCCACTGCCCTTCGGCATACAGGCAGGTGCATCCCCAGGGGAAAAACGACAGGCCTCCCCTACTCACCTCCCTTCCCCCCTGGGTGGCAACCTGCAGGCCCCGCCTACATCAGCCTTCTATCCTTTCCCCATCACCCCATTTGTTCAGTATCCTCCCTGATCCAAAGGTACCCCCTGCTGTCATTCTTTCCACAGAGTTTCCCTGCCGGGCAAGTACATCATAGTTGTCAACTGGAAAGAATTCGCGAGGGTGACCATGATTCCACACGGCCAAAGCAGCGGTTTAAAAGAGAATAACTGCAGCTGACCCAGTCTGTCCATCCTAGCTAAACACAAGTATTTCATCTGTGACCTATAGCTTGTCCAAATGCCCAGGGTCTAAGCAAGAATATTAAAGAACATCCGGCAGAGTACAGAGCATACATACTGCCTTGCTCAGGGGAAGTGATTTCAAACATGGCTGGTGGTCACCTATCCCATACCCCAACCACAGTCTCTGTGTAATGGCCCTTCCTCTTAGAAAACAGAGCTGGGCAAGGTGGCACACAGCTGTAATGCCATGTACTCAGAAAGACTCCATGTTAGAGTAGGGATGGTCAGATGGCCTCTTTAAGAGATCCCAGACACAGGGAAACAAATATTGTCCTTTGGGTGTGTTTTGAAACCTCACCAATTTTGCCAGGTGATGGTAGCACATGCCTTTATTCCAGAATTCGGGAAGCAGAGACGGGCAGAACTCTGATATGGTGGCCAGTCTGGTCTACAGAGTCCAGGACAGCCAGAGCTACACACAGAGAAACCCTATCTCAAAAAACCAAAGGCAAAACGAACAAAACAACCACCACCACCATCGGCACAACAACAAAAAACCCTCATCTTTTTTCTTGTTTCAGTCTTGCAAACTGAGTAGCTAGACAGGGTTAGAGACTAGAGATGTCAAGCCATAGAAACTAGGTAGTAATTCTCAGAAATTCGGTCCACTGAACAGAAATCTTGGTTCTTTCATTACCAAGTCTGTCACTTTAGATGCCACTGTTATGTAATTATACCACTATGACAAAGTGAAACTTAACTTCCCTCCCCACTGTCTTTCTTCTGTTTTGTCAAATGTGTGAACCACCGCTATGGAGCACAGGAAGTGGGCCACCAGACACTTTCTATGTTACTCTGTGAAGCCACCTGAGAAGCCCCCTGACTGGGGATTTCCCCTTTACATCCATCTGTGCTAGACAAGGACCAGGAACCTCTGGTTCCGAGGTATCCTGCAGCCATTTAATCTATGGTACAGGGATTTTACATTGCCCACTAACCCCAATCTGCAGAAGGAAACTAAAGATGAATGAACACAGCTCCCCCTAGCTGGGAAAAAGCCACCAATCAGAACAGCTAGGAAACCATTTGCCAATTCCTGATTTGTTTTGATTCAAAGCAACTGGCCCCCCAAATGCCTTCTTGTTCTGCCCTCCAAATCTAAAACTGGAGGAAAATGAAGTAATTGATAATGAAGCTTTCACTATTATCCAAAGGGTAGGGGGTACAGGGGGCATGCAAAAGCAATCTGAATAAAAGACCATTTGCTCTCCTGTTTCTGAATACATTTATTCTGTTTTAATAGGCACGCATTTCCACTAGAGAGAAGGCCATCTTTGGAGTAGGCACATGCTAGGATTAAATTTACATTCTCTGTCCAAACACTGGCACACACATTTGAAGTTGACAAGGCTACATGTTGCCATGTTGCACTCACATTTGCAAACAAAGGTAAGTTGCTTCAAAGGCAAAAAAAAAAAAAAAAGGTGCAACTTTCAACACTCACAAAAATAGAATTTTCTATTACTCACTTTTAGATTTGGGAAGACCCAAGAGGGAAATGGCCTGCTTTGGTGGCAAAGATTCATGACATATCTTGCTATACTTGATAGCCAGCCCAGGCTTGACCAATCCCAGGAAGGGGGAGAAGTTTATGTGTAGACATAATTAGGCAAAATAAGCCTGCAGATGCTGTGAGAGGAGCCTAGTGACAAAGTAACAGTGACAGCTTGCTAACGTGTTCAGAGTTCATCACATGCTCCTAAGAGTCACTTTGGAAAGGGTCAAGTGGGCTCCTACCGGGTAAAACACGAGCATTCAGAGGAAGCCTGTGTTCAACAGCTGTGCTAGACTGAGAACCCCACACAGAGAATGGAGGGGACTGGAGATTGCATCCCCAAGGTATTCCAGGCCTGTGTTTGGAAGAGGCAGTGCAAAAAGTAAAGCCCACATGAAACCAAAGCTTATTGGCTGTAGAGCTTTTTCTATGATGCCACCTTTGCAGCTGAGGAGTCAGCAAAGTATTTGTAGTGATTTTTTTTTTTTTTTTAATCACTACATATATTTAGAGGGGGAAAAAAGTCACTTTCTATGTGGCAATTTGAAGATAGAAAACTCCATGTCTGTTCACTCAGAAGTGCTGATCTAAATCCAAGTCGGAGTTAAATGAGCACACAGTGAGGTTTAGTTCAACCAGAGCAAAATGGACCCGGCTAGGCCTTATGGAAGGCTCTCAAAGGATGACTGCAAGAAGGGCCATGGCTTCCAGGGGTAGGAATCCCAGTAGGGCAAGTCAAGGTGCTCACATTTTAATTGTACACTGTGTTCCATGGGGACACATGGGAGGAGGAAAGTCCTGACTGGATGCCAAGAAATGGCCAGACATGACAAGTGGCCTGAGATGCTTCTCCCGTGAAGGCCCACGATTTTAATGCATGCTATGTGTCTTTCACATAGACAACTCAAACAAGGAAGCTCTTTACATTGTTTTATAAAAGCAAGTTTGAACACTTTAGTTGTATTATTACTGTCTGGAAGAAATCACCTGGGTATGGTTGCTCAATAAATTCATTCTACTTCATGACTAAACATGGATGGACAAAGATACAGGACCCAAAATTACCATTTACATCAAGAACCAAAGCATTCACTGTTAAAGGATATTTATTGGCTGGTGACCTCAAGTTGAATTTGGGGGTTGGAATCTACTCTGCCTTTCAGTCCTTGCCAACAATGACACATGAAGAAAGTCAGCACAATTTGCCAACATACAGCTACCACTCTGAGTGGACTCACGCCCTGGAGCAGCAGAAACCCAAACTCCATCTCATGATCTGATGTCTTAATAGGGCCCTGGTTTCTCAAGCCTTCCAGCAATTACTCTTAATGGCCAGCTGCACCAGAGCAAGAAAAGGCAGAAAGTAAGTTAATATCAACAAACCACTGGCTTCCTTTTTGTTGGTGTCCACTCTTGATTAAGCATTTGACATTCTTTCTTTCTTTTTCTCCACCAAGCCATCAGCACACGTGGCAGGGGTTCGGGAGGGTGTTTAAGCTTAGGTGTAGCCAACTCAAAAGCCCATTTTCCCACGAGCAGTATTCTCCAACTTCCACTGAGAAATACATTTGTGTACACAGAAAGCAGCCAAGACTGGTCAAAAGTACAGGTGGAACTTGAATTCTGGGCTGCAAGAAATGTGCTCTACAGGGTGAGAACCAGCATTTATTTCCCAAGGAGCTCCTTAGCAAGACCAGAGTGCTGACTTAGGGAACCACTTGGCTGCTGTGTTGGTGTGATGACTTGCTCACCAGCACAGCTGGGTCATGCCAGGCAAACAAAGCAAAACCTCCCAGGAAAACAACAGAAAGACCTGGCCTAGCCTTCAGTCACCTGTGCAAAGAGAAGAGAGGACACTGAAACAGGACAGTGAGAATCTCCTTTTACCCCATCCCCTTTCTTCTCTGTAACAGCCAAAGGAGCAGCTCAGGCTCTTGTTTAGCACACTTAGCCTTAAATAGAAACTGCTGTTGTCGGTCAGGGCAAGAGACATTGCAAATGCACTCAACCATCTGGACATGAGGAATTTCTTTTTTAGTCCTTTAGGTGTTTCTTGTTTTTTTTTTTTTTTTTTTTTCAACGTTCTAACTTTCAAAGGGGAGTTCATTTTTTTATTACACACACAGACACAGTCACACAGACACACAGACACACACAATAACCCTAGGATTTGCATGTATTATCACCAAGTTAAACAGGCATCACTGTCATAAATCATTCATTCATCCCATCTGTATTTATTAAGCTCTTAATATGCAGGCAGCATCGAGTTTGTCTAGATCTGTGCCCAGCAGCACAGACAGCGCAGGAGACCGTGTGAAGCTGTCCTCTGGGAACTCACCTACTTGAAAGCTATTTATTTATTTATTTATTTATTTATATTTATTTTCAGCTGTATTTGAGTGCTCAAACCAAGGAGAGGAGGGAATAAGATACTGTCAACAGAAAACCCCAACACATTCCAAGATGCTAAGGCAAGCAAAAAACAGGAGAGTATAACTTGATTCTTTGTTGGTTGCTCTGTTTTATTTGGGATAGGGTCTCACCATATATCCCAGGCTGGCCTGAAATTTGGAAACCTGCCTCTGCCTCCCAAGTGCTGGGATTAAAGACATGTGCCATGATGTTTGGCTGACTTGATTTCAACATCAATTTAACTCCACGGATTGTAGAAACATTTTCAGTATATCGTCCCCCAGTGAACTACAACCACCCAGTGAATGAGTGACTGGAGGAAAGAAAATACTCTATTTTGAAACTTTGTGCTTATTATATTAATATATTAGAGCATCTTATATGTTTCCAATGCATAAGATTACCAGAGTTAGAACTGACTCATAAAATGCACATTTAATATGATTTGCTATTGATTCAGCTAAACATGGATCAAAAGCACTCCTGAAAACAGAAAAACAGTCTTAAAAAATTAATTTCCATTTTCAGTGACCTATAGCTGAACCCCAGTTTCTCTATTTTTGGTCAGACTTTTGCTTGCCGGGAGGTATTAGTCTAACAACAAGTTGACAGACAGGCTTTATCAAAATATCAAATTCTAACCAGCAATCTAAGAACAGGCTGGATCTCAGTGTGTCAGTGTTTTCTGGGTTGTCAGAGGTGTGAAAGGAAACTGAAAACTAATAAGGCAGGTCTGCATCCCCCAAAATTCACACTGTAAATGCTATTCACACTGTAATGCTATTCATACTGTAAATGCTATTCATACTGTAAATACTATTCACATGACCTATGTCAGAAACAGTCACATTCTGAGATGCAGTTCTCTTTGAGTTCATTAGCACCAATTCCAAGAGCATGGAAAAAAACATCTGTCACTCAAGGGCCAGTAACTGACCAGAGATCCTTAAAAATCTGTTCATGAACTAGAACACAAGGGAAGCTGATTTCTGCTCTCACTATCACACTGGGATAACTAAGAGGCTTGCAAAGAGCAGCTCTGAAGGGGTACCCAAGACTTTCCAGTTCTAAATTTTGTCCTATTTCTAGGACTGTGATTACCTGGAATCAGAAAAGGAAGGGAGAGCCAGATGTGGTGGCCCACGGCCTTAATTTTAGCATTTGGAAAGCAGAGACAGGTGGATTTCTGAGTTCAAGGCCAGCCTAGTCTACATAGTGAGTTCCAGGACAACCAGAGTTACTTACAGAGACCCTGTTAGAAAAAGGGAACGGATGAACAAATGAAAGGGAAGGAGAAGAAAGAGCAACTCCAGCAACAAACCTGGTGCCTACGCTCCTCTTGTTCAATTTTGTTTTATTTTTAAGCAGGCAGGATCTCCTGCTCTCGCTAACACACTGGAAATAAGAGGCCTGCGAAGAACAGCTTGGAAGGGGAACCCGAGACTTTAAGTACTCGATTCTGTTCTATTTCCGGGACTGCAATTATCTGGAATCAGACTCCTTCTTCTAAAAAGGAGAAGAAGAAGAAGAAACAACTCCAGCAACAAACCTGGTGCCTACGCTCTTCTCGTTCAATTTCGTTTTATTTTTAAGCAGACAGACATGTAGCAAAGAATGGTGGAAAAAGCAGGTGGTTATGTTACGTTCTAAGGGGAAAGGGAGGAAGGTAAGAATGTCACTGCAGCCTCTTTGACTTCAGTTTCACTGTGTGGGAAATAAATACTTCTGACAAGAAAACTCAAATAGGCACCGTTCCTAAACTATTACGGAGATTGGATGGGTCATGATACGAGACATGTTTGAGAAGCCACAGCTTGACGCAGAACTAAATCCCCCTCACATTAGAGCTCTGTAGCTCAAGTCATTTCCCAAAGGGGGCACGTCACTCCTGCTCCCAAGTGACTTTTGGATGTCCTTGGGATGAGGTCCTGTAATCAAGAAGTCTAAGCAAACATTTTGAGACTAGAATAACTAAAGACAGAGATAAGGGGTGGGGAGAGAGGAAAAAATAGGAAGGAGGGAATGGAAGGAAGGGAGAGATGAAAGAATGACGAGTTACCCTTCATTCACCCTAATAAAGGAAATAAAGTTGAATTGCTCCATGAAGAACTTACAACATGTGGTCAGACTCCATAGCCAAGTCCTGCCATCTTGAAATGGTGTCTGGCACGTGGCAAGCAGCTTAATAAATTGCTGACTAAAAGAAGGTGATTGATGACGCGTTTCTCACTTCCCAAGGGAGCTGTAATCTAGAACACTAGCAAAAAGAAGACAGCCATGGAGGTGGGGATCATTTGCAAACCCATTACTGTCTGGTGGCTGTCATTCATTTTCTAATTACAAACAACCTCTTCCCCTAGGCCATGGCCCTTCCATGCTTCCAGCATTCTTCATAGAAGCTCCATCTGCTACACAGAACCAACTCCATTGTGCCATCCTTTGGTATGTCTTTCCTAGCAATTCACGGCGTATTTGTTTCCCTTACAGACTGTAGCACACAGTAGGTATTTAACAAATACTTAATTTTAATTAATTTACTTTTTTCCATTGGTCTTTAGCCTAGAGTGACCTTGAACTCCTGATCTTTCGACCACTGCCAGGATTATGGTGCCTGGAGCCCCATAATCCTGGCGCCAGGATTATGGGGTGCCAGGCCCAGCGACTGACGTGCTTCTTGAAACCTAATTTAATTCTTGGAACACTGTTTCAGAGGCTGTCTACATGGCAGGCCATGCTATCTCTCTGCTTGCCTAGTTTCATGGAAGTGGAGTGGGGTATACAAGGACTAGCAAGCAAACAATTAAAGGGCAGGGTTGATACCATGGCAGACATAAGTATCCATTGAAGCCAGGAGCACCCAGAATCCTAATATTGAAAACCAGGAAGCCATAAGCAATCAGTCTGAGTTGTCACCAGTTTAAATCTATTCATCAATCCCAGGAATAAATACCCTCTGACATGACAACTCTGGTAAGACCTCACAACCCCAGAACATGTGTTTAGAAACTCTGCTCATAAGTGCAGTGAAAAACTCCTTAGGACATAAAAATGATTCATATTCTGTATGTTAAACTTCATATACAACTGGTATGTGTCAAAAACCAAATAATGATATAGACCTTGGGGATCTGAAAAATTAATGGGTGAAAAAGATCTCACAAGGAAAATACTTGTCTCATTAAGAAAGAACATCTAGTCTTCAGGAGAACGATGATGACACAAGCTACCTGAGACAGCAGAAGACAGAGGTGTGTCATTCAGGTCTTACTCCACAAACCCCATCTTCCAGCTTCACAGACTCAAACTATGGAGACTCACAATTCCAAGCACAGAAAGTAAGCAAAATAGGGAAAGTAGGTCTTTGGTGCACCCATCCATCTCTTTCGTCCCTGGATACAAAGACAGTCTAGATCAGGCTTGACCATGTATGTCAGTCTGGAAACAGATGTCATTCTCTGTAAAAGAGGCTGCATCCCCAAGAATTCCACCTTCTTCCTCCTCTTCTTGCCCCAAGCTAATCTCAGACATGACAGCAAGGCTGCTTCAGCAAAGTAAACATTCCTATAGTTGCCCAACAGGTGACAATGAGGTAGCTGTCAGCATTTTAATAATAAAAATTTGCCCATCTATGAATAGAGCCATTTTCCCTATTATTGTTTACCTCTCTGCTCTCATAAGTATTTTTACTGAGCATTTGACTACTGCAGAAAGGTTGCTCCAGGCACCCAGTACAAGCATCAGAGCCCTGTACACATGGTTGAAAGACAGAATCCACAGAGCCCCCCTGAGTCAGGAAGATGACCTTTCTGCAGCACTGCCCCCCCCTTTTTTTTTTGGTTTTTCGAGACAGGGTTTCTCTGTGTAGCTTTGGAGCCTATCCTGGCACTCGCTCTGGAGACCAGGCTGGCCTCGAACTCACAAAGATCCGCCTGCCTCTACCTCCCAAGTACTGGGATTAAAGGCCTGTACCACCAACTGCCCAGCTGCATTTGTTTCTTCTATCAGTGCTTTTGTTATTGATAGTGTAAGGAAAGTTCTGGTAATAATTACACCATATACTAAACTTTTTGCTAGGCAGATTAACTGATTAGAACTTTACCATCTGTGAGTTTGGAATACTGTGTGACCACAGCCTAACTAAAATTCATCTTGGGCTATCTTTAGGCCCCCTTTTAAAAGCCAGTCAGTCCTTGCTTAGCTCTGTGTCTGTGTCCTAACTTCTTTGTAATTATCAGGTAAAACCTTTTGGAGTATATTACCAGAACACTACCCTCCACAAAACAGAAGCCCAAGGATATTGTCAGACAGCATCTGAGGTGTGCAGCAGAGATGTCCCACCTTGGCTCTAACCTGCCTACCTCCTATCTTCATCAATGCATTTTAAAGGTGTCTTGACTTATGGCTTTGCTTGGTGACAGTAAAACCTTTCATTCCTATCACATTGACCGTGGAATCGATGGTAAACTGAATCTGTGTTCCTGGACTATGGTCACTGAAGTGTGGCTCCAGAACAGACCATCGCGGTGAAGAGCTGTGTTTTTGAGCGACAGTGGCAACATCATTCCTTTAAAATAACATTATGCTCCCCTATGCTTACTGCTGAGCACACCAGCACTCTTGGCTGTGACACTTGAAAAATGAAAAGCTCCATTAATTATTAACCCTAGAAAATGAGATGTTCTGAATGAAAAACAAGCTCTTGGCTTGCCGTTTTTAGTAGCGGCAAGTGATGCCATGTTGGGTAGCAATTTGAAATGCCAGGTATGAAGTTCACTGTCACAAAACACTCAGAACTTGGGGGGGAAATCCAATCTAGGTCTTCCTGATTAAATTCCCATTTTACAAACAAATTACCTTAGAAGTATTTCTCTGTGATTAGGAGGTGCTCATTTTTGAAAGCAACTCATAATGTTTGGGCAACAGCTTTTTAAGTTCAGGTTTTGAAATCCTTTAAAACATACCTGTCCTCCGTGGAGTGGTCGATTTGTCTTGTTTTTCTTTCTCTCTTTTTTTTTTTTACACTTGAACTTTTCAATTTACTAAATAAGGGTGGCACCGAGACATTTTGGAAGAAGGTGAGTACTTAAGTCCATTTGTAACACCAAAGGGCAATCTATTAACTCAAATAGGATCTAAACTCTTAAGAAATAATTTCTTGGTTCATTTAAGCCAAACATTAAAGTTTCTGGTAACTTGGGCAATAGTTATTTGTTATAGAGAAATGAGCCTAACTCATTTCTGGGGTGTGCTTTGCAGGTGTTAAATACAGAAACACTACTAATAATGTAGAATTAGGGAGAAGTCAAGAGAATCATTTCCAAAACTGGATTTACAAGTAAGAAATGAATGTTAAGACTATTTCATATCTACTACAAGGTGGTCTCTTAAGAATATAAAACCTTAGAACCAGTGGGGCACAGAAACTGTGGAACTGTTGACTGTCTCAGTGTCTATAAACAGTTAGGTCTTGAGGAAGATGGGCAGCCTTAGGAATCAACACCAGGCCTTCCCACAAGGAAATCTGGAGGGCTCTGTGGTGCAAAACTTCAACAAACATAAAACAAAATGAAAACAGAAAAACCCAAACAAGTCTTTATAGAATTTACTTGTCTGTCCTAGGAGTCACTATGTCAAATGAGGATAAACCACTGGCAGCCCACCCACGGATGGACGGACGGACAGACAGAATGTGTGCGAGTGTGTGGATGGACAGACACATGGACACACACACACACACACACACACACACACACACACACACACACACACACACCCTTGTACTTTTGAATTCCAGTGCTGAGTGCTCATCTGTAAAATGTACTAACAGGATTATACAGATAACCATGCTGGAGTAACCCTGAGTGATATTTAATTAGGTATAAATGAAACAAATCTCGTTCTCTGATTTCTGCTACAGCCAAATGACCAACCTCAACAAAACAGGGCCATCCAGCCCTACATTAGTGTCTGCAGGGCATGTGCAAGCCTAAGAAAGGAAGCTCTGTCCTTGCTCCAGCTGGGCATCCATACCCTCCAGGGTCTTTTTAGCACTTGATCTGCTGGTTAAGGTCTTTTCAGCAGTCCCTCAACTGCCACCCCTATGACAATGGACTAATGATAGAGCTGTCAAAGGTAACAACTGTTTAAACCAAGACATTTCATTATCCTCAAGGAATCTAATTCAACTCCAGCTGTTTGGGAAAGAGGTGTCCTACTGAAATATCCTTAAGAGAAGAGAGGACACACATACTCAAGGGCTCATGACAGAGCTGACATTAACATAAAGGCCTTGCAAACACTCATCCTTTTTTCCTGATATCTGTCCCTAACACTATTCAAGTCAAACAGAATAAAAAAGAATAGGCAGTGTTTCCCCTCCCCCCCCCAAAAAAAAAACCAAACACCTATTATGATGCAATCACCATGGAGACCTCCAGTAAGTTTTTGTTGAATGGGTGACTCAGGACAGGCTGCTTCTCAAATGCCCCAGAAAGTGTGAGGACAGCTCTTTTCCCAGGGACCATCTGTCTGGAAAAAGGTAAGCAATCAAATATATAAAATAAACAAAGTGTGTGTGTGTGTGTGTGTGTGTGTGTGTGTGTGTGTGTGTCGGGGATAATCACTACAAAACTCAACAAAACTGTGCCTGTTTCTGCTTCTGTTCATCTACCTTGCAAATTCTCTGGACCAAGAGGCCAATGACCTACCCATGTAAAATCACAGACATCCTGGACTTCATCTCCTGCCTTCAGTGTCTGGTGCCTGGCACGGGGGGGGGGGGGGAGAGGGAGGGGGGGTAGTGGAATATACTATGGGCAAGATGAGGTCTATATTCTGATCATTCACATTCTTGTGGAGAGAGATCAACAAGCAAGTCATGGTGGGGAGTGGCACAGCAGTGTCTCATATTAGAAGACACAGTCAAAGAAGGCCCATCTCAAGGAGACGCCGTAAGATTTTAGTGGGCCAAAATAAACAGAAGCATAGAAGGAGCCTAGTGAAATCAGGAACAAGCCTGGACTGTAAGGAGGACAAAGGCCACCTTGGCCAGAAGAAACGAGAGAACGATGGTATGGCCGGGTAAGGGGATGGGAGCAGGCGGAGGCCATGTGTCTGTGGGAGCTTGCTAAGATGAATGGGTTTAATTTCAAGTGTGAAGGAAAAACTGAAAGTTTTAACAATATCTGACTCCTCTTAAATTTACTACAGAGAAACTCTAGTGACTTAATACGGCATGTGTTGAAATTTTCACTTAATGGGATGTTAAGTGAAAGAAAAAGAACTATGACAGGATCATAGCTGTGGCTACAACACAAAGATAACGACTAAATGAATGCCAAATGATTAGTGCCAGTGTAATTAGATTTAAGACTGAGGGCCCTTTCAGAGAGAAGACTGAGGAGACTACAGGGATTGCTGAATCGCAGATTAGGATCCATAACAGAAAAGGGGGAACCCAAGCTAGTGGCTTATCTAAGGACGTAACAACACAACAATGTAAATTCTTAATTTGAAAACACCGTGGTTGTTATTTTAGGGGAAGCTGGGTGGAGGGTTGAAGAGAACTCTCTAGACAGTCCCTGTCATGTTTTGTAAGTATTAAATTATTTCCAAAAGCTAAAACAACATTCATCATCATTGTTTGTTTTTAAAATTTTGGTTAAAAATTTGCAAATAAGCCGGGGGATGGTGGCACAGGCCTTTAATCCCAGTACTCAGGAGGCAGAGGTAGGCGGATCTCCGAGAGTTCAAGGACAGTCTGGTTTACAGAGCTTTGGAGTTCTAGGACAGGCTCCAAAGCTACACAGAGAAAGCCTGTCTCAAAGAAAAATAATAATAATAATAATAAAAATAATCATGATGATGATGATGATAATGACAATGATGATGATTTGCAAAGAACCTGGTAGTGGGGGCCCCCATCTTTAATCCCAGCATTCAAGAGGCACAGCTAGGTAGATCTCTAGAGTTCAAGGCCAGCTAAGCTACACAGAGAAACCCTGCCTTGAAAAAATGACAACTGTAATAATAATAAAATTTGGGGAAAAAAATTACAGTTGAATGCAATATGCATTTGCATATTGACACTATTCAATGTAACCAGTTGTCAAGTCCCTTCTCTAGCAATTCTGTAGGAGAGAAGTTTCCTAATTAATCTGCAAGGATGGCCAGGATGTGGGCCGAGCATACGTTGAACATTTCTGTCCCCTCAAAAAGGGCTGCCTGTGCCTTAGGTAAAATGTCTCGAGCGGATATTGGACAGGAGTCATCAGGTTGAAGCTCCAGTTAGATCACGGCGGGGAAGGCAGGGTTAGTCAAGATGGCCTGCTAAGGAAGACACATCCATACTAGAGGAAAGGGAATCAGATCAAGAGTACAGTTTCCTAGTCAGGCTACTCACCGATAAGGTGACACATTTGTCTACAGCCAGGACACTCCTTCCTCTGGAGAACTAGAGGTAAGATGGTCACCCAGATACAGCATGCAGGCACAGTGCCAAAAGTCCAGAAACTCCCCGTCAAAGCTTAGAATTGAGGAAAGCACATCCCATCTGCTTTCCTACCCTGGGAAGCATACAGCTTAGTGAGGAGAGCACTGAAGACAATGGTGACAGCCAGGGTGAGAACCAGAAGGACAGAGAGGGTATAGTAGGTAATTACCAATACGGAGTCAGGTAGAAATATAAGGGTATTTAATAGGGAAAAGCCTTACTTACAGAGCGGCTGGCTACAAGAGGGAACAAGTGTTGGTGCGAAAAGGGAGGAGAAACCAACGTGTGAGCCAGTCATGCGTGGGCTTCCCTATGTTTCCTAGGCTATCCAGTTAAACGCCGTGACTACCTGGCCTAAAAGTCACTGTCCTCATTGTTCAGACTGGAGCTTAGAAAGTGAAAATGGGACAGAGTTTTGAGGCTAATTTCAGGAATCTTTCTGGATAATCTTGGCGGTATCCATGAGACCCTGAACCAGAAAAATCAATACAGCCCACTAGTGTTCTTTGTGTGGCTGAGAAACACCTCTGCTGTTAGGTGCTGCAGGGACAAGGAATGGAACACACAAGCCCACAAGGCCTAAGTCTACAGGATGCCAGGTGACGGTGATAGCAGATGCCACATCATCCAAGGCCAAGAGCTTGGACACCAGAAACAAACCACCTAAGGCTGGTGTCTAGTGCCAAGGCTCTCTCTGGCTGAGGGACCCTGGTCATCCCCACACACTGAAAAACTTTGGTCACCTTTGCCCTCAACAGGTATGACTGAGGCACTGGTCTACTAAGAACTGCATGCTTAGCCAGGGCCTGGCTCACAGTAATTGTTTGGTATTCTTAGTCAGTAATTGCATTACTATATTTCCCCATCTGTATAATTAAACTAATGACACAAAAGAATCCTAGATTCACATCCCTACACACTGCAAAACTTTGGTCACATGGTGACCTAAATTTTTAATTTCCATTTTTTGTTATTTGTCTTTTTTTCCCCCCAGAAATTGTGCAAAAGAAAAAAAGAGCCAGGCAGTGGTGGCTCACACCTTTAATCCCAACACTCTGGAGGTAGAGGCAGAGGCAAGTGGATCTCTGTGAGTTCAAGGTCAGCCTGGTCTACAAAGACAGTGCCAGGACAGTCAGAGCTATTATCCAGAGAAACCCTGTCTCAAAAAAAAAACAAAAACAAAACAAAAACAAATGGGGGGGGGGCAGAAAGACAAGATAAAGAAAAAGGATAGGACAGGGCTGACTATAAATTCATGAAGACTACTGAAGACAAGGTATGGGTGGAGGTACAGCCCACGTTATGGCCAACAGTGGAACCACATTGCAAGGGAGAGACAAAGGGTAGACAGGGACACAGACCAAAGCTGTTATCACTTGCCTACAAATGCCTTGCTCTGCAGCCCAGCCTAGTACACTATTATGCCACTCAAAAACCCAAGGGGGGCATATTTTGCCACCTTTAAGTATGGCCTCATTGAGTTTTTATTTCTGAAATTTCTTCTTCAAAACACTGACTACATTTGAGGACCCAGGGAAGGGACACTCACTGGTCCCTTTCTCCTTTTCTTCCCTGGTTTATTTATCACAATGCACAAGTTCTCATTCTATTTAAGACAACATCTTCATGGATGCATCAGATCTGGAAAGAATAAACTTCAGGGGTCTGTTTTCTAGGAGAGACAACTGAAGGGCTTAAGGAAGACCTACTGGGGCCAGGATGCATGCTTTGTAATTTTGGGCCAGAATGTTCCTGCTCTATGCTTTACACAGCACTCTAGGGGTGCCAGTGTGCAGATGCCAGTGGGGAACAGCCAGGGAGAATGGCTTTTGCTTTGCTAGACTGGCTCCTGACCCTTCCATGAGTCATCCGTAGTTACACAACACGAGCACCAGAAGGCCTAGAAACTTGAGTGTTCCCAAGTCAAGACCAATCTGAGGAAAAATACTCTCCCAGAACTTAGGGAAATACCAGGAAACCAATGTCTGTCTTAGTAGCCCTGGGCATCATGTAAAAGTTATGAAATCGATTCTGGATAATTACCATACTGTACAGACCACCTATGGGTAGGAGAGTTGGTGACATAACACTAAGCACTTACCAAAAGGCACCATGGTAGCCCCAAAATTCCCAGCCTGTCTAAGGTTCCTAGTCCCCAACCTGGCTTGTCTGACCCACCGCCACAAGGTAACATCGAAACTAACAGAATCAAAGAATGTTCTAGAAACTGAAGTCTGGGGCCCTGATGCATGATGATAATTAAGGGCTTTGTTTCATCCTCATATTCAGTCTTCTTGCCCTCCTTCTACACTGACCCCTGGTACCTACCCCACCCCCATGCCGCCCAGGTCCCTCTCATATACCTCTGTCACTATTTCAGAGATTGTAGGGTAAAGTCTCCTACACACTACGAAGAATTCTTTTGCTGTGTACAAAATTAAAAGATTTTTTTCACCTAACACCTTTCCCAGAGACTGTCAAGGAGCTTCCAGCCTCTTCCCTCATTAACCACTCCATGATTCCTGTCACCTTCAGCAAAGATGGAATCTGGTGGCCTGCTGCTCTCGGCTCCACTCTCGGGAAGGGAGGCACTCAGTGGGAACGATAACTTCTTGGATTGATTCCAACAACATTCCATAATAATAGAGGCTGAGTACATTACATTTCACAAAATCATTCCATAACCATTATCTCATTTGCTCATTACAACAATATTGGAAGAATGTATAACTCACTTCATTTTTTTCCAGTGAGAAATCTAGGGCTCCGGGGTTAAGCAAAACCAATGACAGGAAAGACTAGGCAATTTGCCCATGTCACGACTTGAACATTAGCCAGCAAGTTTTAATGCTGGTGCTCTTCCATTTCAACAGAATGTCCATATCAAAGCTTGGAGGCAGGGGAGTTGCTGCCTAAGGACCCCCAAAACAGGAAACACACTGTATTTCTCTTCCAGATGTGGTGTCTGTAGAGTACTGTGTAAATGACTGCTTTATCTTGGAACTATAAATGATTTTTCTTAGAAGTTAATGGACACATAAAGGGATCTTTTGGTTTCCTTTGGTTTTCAAGACAGGGTTTCTTTGTCTCTGCCTTGGCTGTCCGGGAACTCACTCTGTAGACCAGACTGGCCTTCAACTCACAGAGATCCGCCTGTCTCTGCCTCCTAAGTGCTGGGATTAAAGGTGTGTGCCACCACCACCTGGCTAAAAGGAGCTATTGAGAAATTCAGACTATTTTAACAAGGTTTCCATATGTTGTTTAGCCATTCCTCACCCTTCAGCTCGGAGGTGTTCCTTAGTTAAGGAGCACCCGCTGGACACCTGCAATACCTTGGGTTGGATCCCCAGCACCTCAAAGCCAAAAGTTTGGAGAGGACTTTAGCTGTCCTTTCTGGCTGACATTGGAGGTGAATCATTCTACAGATCATTTTTGAGGGTTATTTCCTCCCATGTTCGATGACCCTTTGCCCCCCACCCCTACAACCTAAACAGACAGGTAAGCATTTAATATATCCTCACTTCTTTCAAATTGTACCTAGTGTTCCGCCGTGAAGGTGTACTTTTTAACGTTTTCAATTTCTCAGTGGTAAAAACTTAGTGTGTTTCAATCTTTTAATTTTTATGAATAAGAAAGTATCAAATACCTTTGTAAAATCAAACAAAGAACGGAAAGATGAAGTCACTGGTAGAGTCTGGGATGAACTTTCTGACTATAAAATGAAGACGCTGCTGTTGGACAAAAGGCAATTCCCTACAGTTTTAGGAATAGAAAACCACTGTATTTTGTGGATTTCTTTTGGCAAGTCACATTTTCCCCCATTGAGCAGCTTATTTGTGTAGGGGCTGCATGATGCTGTGTCTCCATACGCGCGTTATTTGGACGCGTATCACAGTGATATTGCCCATGTTAACAAGGCTGTTACCTTCCTGTGGGACTCACTGTGATCGTGTAACAGGGAAGCTCATTTCACTGGCACCTGAGTCCTGAGGCAGCTGATACTTCCATGCTGCAAATACCCCCTACCCCTTTTTGGCTGGAGGAGTGTTAAAATCCAGAGTGTGCTTTTAGGTCAGTATAATTCTAACACCAATCTCATGGATACCAGTGTGGGTGTCTGCTATGACACACATACACACACACGTGTACATATACATGAATGCTCTCATACACACGCATGCTCGCACACATACACACACGGAGGGAGGGAGCGAGGGGGGGTTGTACACACTACTCAAGAAGCCTATGAAAGAAAGTCTCACCCTTCTTCAAGAGATGTACGCCTCTCAGTGTGGAGTCCTGCCCTTGCTCAGCCTTTGAGTTTTGGGAATGACAATATATGCATAATCAAAACACCAGGGCAAGGTGGAAAGAAGCTTAAAACGACAGGGAACCCAAACTACATATGAGCACTTAAACAAAGTACTAGTGCTTTTGTTTAAAATTTAATAGTACTACTGAAGAAAAGCTACTTGAAAATATAACGGATAAGAAGGAACACAAATAATTCAGGAGAGCCTATCAAAGTCTATCCCCCCTCTCCTGGCATTACCAAACCAGCAATATTGGTAATCACACCAATGAGAAGACAACCAAAGGACCACTTGGGTTGCACAAGCTGCTGCACACAAGGGTCTCTTCCTAAGTGGCCTCCTTCAGGCATAGCCTTTCCTCATCTTGAATGATGCTCAGAGAAGACTGTAAAACCTGCTGGTGAATATGTTCATTGTTCATAAGTTTTCCAAACATCTCTGGTCTAGAACTCATCTGACTGGGCTAACGGGGTAGCTATCGACACAGGACGCTTTGGCCAGACCTGTGATCATTAGCATGCTTCCCCCTTCTGGTGTGCAAATAACACGGATGCCTCTTCCTTCCTTGGTTGGACAGACTCTGACATAAAGGGGCCTGGAGATGAGAGTGAACCTGGGCAAGCAGTAAGGCATTCGATCCCACAGGCATTTGCTATGAAAGACTGAAAGAAAGAAAACAAAAACAAAAATGCACGCGCCAGGAAGTCAATGTGTGATACCACAGTGCTGAGAGTTCAGGCCTGTGGGAAGGATTTAGATCAGCAGGGCTGCACCTTCATGAATGAACTAATGCTGATTACAAGAGAACTGGAAACTCTGAGTTCCAATTCGTGCACCTTTGGCCATAGGACGCCTTCTCCCACAAATGGCCCTGACCACCTCCTCTCCCCCAAAAAACTGCAGCTTGTTGGTCTTGCACTCTGGCTTCTAAAACCATGAGCCAAATAAAGTTCTAATGCAGAAAGTTGCCTAGGCTATGGCACTCTGTCACAGCAACAAAAAAATGGCCCAACACTACTCATCAGAGAGCACTGCATATTCGGTCATCAGATCCTCTCTGTCAAGAGTTGGCATTTATTATTTTTACTAGTATTTAGGTTCTAGGTTCCAGCAATACACAGGCGGCCACAGCTTGGCCATGGTTTTGGGGGTTAGCATTAGTGACAGGATCCAGCCACAGAAGCTGACAGGAGTTGAGCCCTATGCCTTTCTGATGGGTGCTCCCTAAGATCCCCAGTCAGCAGGACTCTCTGCTAAATAGCTTCTTTTTGAACATCAAAGCTGTAACACTACTAAACAGCATAGGATACTGTAACAAAGATGCCATTGCACAGGCTGTGAAATTGGTATTCTGCACTTCCCAGCAATGCTACTTCCCAGGATTTTAATAGACTTAACTTCATAGACTTTCACAGCAGAGTCTTTGAACAGAAACGAGCTTTTGCCCTAAACACAAAATGGTGCCAGAAGTCCCGTGGGTCCTCCCCAAAAGGCATTCCATGGACCATATTCACTGGTCAATATTGCCCAATGTCACAGGAAGCCCACACGAAATAGGTGAAATACATATACTGATCTCCAGAGATGGTCTCCAGCAATACAGCTTCCTTCCCAGAACGTATTTGCCATGTTGCTTCTTTCAGAAGCAACCTCAGCCAACTGCGGGACTGGCTCTGACCAGCAGAAAACACTGTGTCTGTGTGGAATGGAGCTGTTAAGAGGCCTGGCGTGTCTGCGCTCACTCCTTAGGACTCTGACGTAGCAGCCATGTTGTAAGGACATAGCATTCTCCACTGATGTAGATGCTAAAAGGGAACTTCAGTCAAGATGCCCAGCTGAGCTGTCAGCTAGATGTGGTCACCACAACCACCAGACTCACAGCACCGTCAGAAAGCGCAAATGGTTGCTTTCAGTCACACGAGAAGAATCCACAAAGGACTAAACATGATGCTGTGAGCACATGATCAGGGCACGAAAACATGAAAGCATGAAAACAATGTCCATGGATGTGTTTCCCTAAGTGAACTGTCTAAAATCCCTAAGGATGAAAGAGAAGGGTGGGGAGGGGCTACATTTCCTGCTTCCACTGTGGAGATCCAGGAATGTGACTTCACAGGAAAATAATAAAAAGCAAAACCTCTCTTCTCTTTCAAGTTCCTCAAAGTGAAAATTAGGAAGACGCCTGAGCTTTTAAGAGCTAATTACTTAATACTTCTCCCAAGTTCAAGTTTCAAATAATACTAAGAGATTCAATTACACATTACTTTGCGGATTGGAAAATACAGTATGTTGCGCAGCATTAATCCGTACCTGTGAAGAGTTAAATTCTCACCTTCTTGTTTTCTGAATTTCTCTTGTAAAATTAAATTTATTGCGTGTCTGTGTTGGGGGCGGGTGTGTCTCCACATATAATTGGGGAGGTACTTGTATACCACAACATTCATGTGGGGGTCAGAGAACAACATTGTGGAGCTCTTGCCTTTCTCCTTTAAGTGGGTTCTGGAGATTAAATTCAGGCACAGCTATGTACAGCTATGCACAGCTAGCGTCTTTATCACTGTGCTTTCTATTGGGCAATGTCTGTTTGTGGACAGCATCTCACGTTATAGCCCAGACTGCCCTAGAATTCGATGCTCGCCTCACCTGGACCTCCCAAGTGCTAAGATGACATTTGCAAACCACCACCCTTGGCTCTGATTTGCTTTGGATGAATATGGCCAAGATCACTCATAGTCTTGACAGCTGATGCCATAAGAGTAGGAAGGAAAACAGGAATAAATGAATGTGGAGCCGGGGAGATGCTATTTTTGGTTTTTATCTGCATTAGCGATGAAATTACAATAGCAGACCATGTACAAATTAAGAACACGCGCCTCATTTCTGGTCTCCCATATACTCTGTCCTAAGTGTGGAGAAAATTGTCTTTTAACACAGAAAGCACCTGAAATAACTGTTAGGTAAAGTCACCTGGGAAGTAAGAGGGATGCTGCCTTTTACGCCTCCTGCTGGTGAGAGTTTACAGCACACCTCTGCACACAATCACTATGCTGTGGCTTCTCTTGGTGGGGCCTCTTTCCAAATGCCTAGGAACATGGTGGCCATACCATCTCAGGTGTGACCAAAGCGAGAAGCAAACAGACCCATTGCCATGAAAACGGTGTCTTCCCAAATAAAGCAGGGGTTCCTTCCGAGCACAGGCCTGGGTCTTGCCAACTTGCTCTTCTGTCAATACGGATGGACAAGTGCCCCCCCACACACACACACACATTCCACTGCCCCAGCTCCCACCAGAGAAACTTGCAGACAAGTCTGCATTCCGAGTCTGCAAAGCATACCATCTCAGGTCATCCTCCAGCATTTCCCATCAAAAAGGCGATTCTTGCTGTCTTTTTTGTGCTTTAAAAATGCAATTAGAGCTCGCCACGGAACAGCCTGGTGGGCATGGATTTCCTCCCAGAGATGACTAATAAAAGCTTCAGGCAAAGGCGCACCTGCAACTCCTCTGCCCGGCTTCATTAACAACAAGGACACAGGTAATAAACACCAGCAGGCCCCCCTTTTATCTGAGAATTCTAGTGCACTTTACAGGGCTCCTCATTAAGTCTTAGGGGGCTTCTCTGGAGACAGACCTGAAGAGACATATAAAGGGGAACCCTGGTGTTGACCAAGGGGAGAAAACAGCAACCAGTTCACATACTTGACAGAGCAGCGGCAATTTTACTGGAGGACATCATTGTGAACATTACCCAGAAACCTCTAATCTGGAAGCTTTCTTGGAAGCAATGGCCAAATGAGAATAATAACATCTATTCGTCCGACTTCGTGGGATTAGAGTGGAGATCAAATGGAAGCAACAGCTCTAAAGGTGCTGAGCAAACTCTCATGTCCACATGAATAAGGGGCTCTATTTATCTTATCTAAACCAAAGGGAGACTTCAGGCAGAAAGAGCCATTTCCAAACCCTCGACACAACGCAAGAAGCCTTTGCTGCAAACAGCATGGGTATTATTTATACAAATGCAAAGTATATTTCCAGACCTGGGATCACATTCCTATAGGGTGCAAGAGAAGATGAAAGCAGAGAAAGCAAAATGAGAGCATGCAGACACAACAATTATCCTTGATTTTAATGTTTGCACATCTTCAAGAGGCAAAAAAAAAAAAAAAAAAAAAAGCATCTGCCTAGAAAACATTCTCGACTGAAGGATCCACACTTCTCAGTGGATGCAATACCTAGCTTTATATTTTCATCTCTCTCTCTCTCTTTCCCTCTCCCTCCCTCCAATCCCGTCCCTGACCCCCCACTCCTGTTTGCCTTTTCTTCACTCCAATTACATAATATATCTTTGACGTTTCATTGAATGCATGTAAGGAGAGCAAATGTCCACTTGCCAATGGACTTGCCACAAGAGGACACAGTTCCTTTTAGATCAGATTAGTTTGGGAAAGACCAATGCCTTCCGGAAATGTGCATAGGTGACTTGAACCAAGCATTTCCTAAGTATTCCTGTATTTCCAAATCCCCAAAGTCCCAGGAGTCTCCTTCCCAAAGAAGAAAGGGGGCCACTCCATCCATCTGAAGATGACAATTATTTCTGTCTCCCAGGGCCAAATGTAAAAAACACCCCCAGCAATTTATTTTCTAAAATTCTCGAGTAGTTAGCCCTACAGTAAAAAGTAATCAGAAGTTAGAAGTCCAAAGAAGCCAGAAGAAAACATTGCGTTTCTAGAGTAACTTCCATAAGCATGACTATGGAGGGATATCTGTCATTCACTAGGCTGCCTAATAACCGTTCCTGTTTCCTATTAGAGAATAGTTGAGTACAATGAGAGTCTCTAAGGCTGCAATGGTCTGTATTTCTCTATAAAAGGGTAGACCAGCTTTTCTTCCTCTTGCTCAGTTAAGAATAAATAAATCAAAAACAGAACCTCCATTCGTCAAGTAGGTATGGCATTTCCAGGGCCACTTGCACCCAAGCAAGTGTCCTTGCAACCTACTGTACCTGTGGGTTCCTCCAGCATTATAGGTCTTGTCTTTATGGAAAGTGTCTTTTTCTGGTTAATTTAGCCAGAGTCAGGTTTCTCCCCTTCGTTGCAATGTCCTCAGTGGATTTATCAGACAAAAGATGTCTCGATAAGTCTGAGCAGGCAGAGCTGCAACAGGAAGGGTATGAGACAGACTAAATAACCCTCATCACTTGGCATGATTCGGACTCAAGACTGATAAGAAGAAATGAGGAAACAAGGGACCGTGGAAAGAAACAATGGAAGAAAGAAGCACTTGATTACCAAGACCATTCTCTCTCTCTCTCTCTCTCTCTCTCTCTCTCTCTCTCTCTCTCTCTCTCTCTCCCTCCCTCCCTCCCTCCCTCTCCTCTCTCTCCTCTCTCAATGCGGTGCATGCATGCGTTCCTGTGTGTGAGTATGAACATGCATCTGGCTCTCAGAAGACAACCCCACATGTTGGTCCTCGTCTTCTATTTTGTTTTCCTCTGTTTACAGGCTTCTGAGGATTCTCTGGCCACATCTTGCCACAGGAATACTGCATGCAGCTGTGTGTGAATTTATGTGGATGCTGGAGACTAGAATTTAAAACTTCACCCTTGCACAGCACTGAGCCACCTCCTGGGGACCCTAAGTGATGTAAGCAACAGGAGTCTTGAGGAAGACCACTCATGGTCTAGAGCGAAGGTCAACCCAGTTCAAAGTGACTGCATGAAACAAGGCATTTAGAATCATCCTGAAGCTGTCTCTGGCTCAGGGACCTGAGGCCATACTCAACCAGTGTCACTACCATGCAAGGATAGGGAAATCGAGTGGCAAAGAACTCCAGGACTAAGAATTACAAGAGATGGGTCCTGGCTCTAGCTTTGCCTGTCAGGAGAAAGTGCATCATCCTGGAACATGTTGGGAAGAGAAGTTCCAGAGAGACATATATTTCTAGAGAATAACTAAGTAGGACTGGAGGTGTGGTTCAGGTTGGATCCCCAGCAATGCCTAAACCAGGTGTGGCCTGGTTAGAGGCCTCCTACAGGCCTCTAAGTCCAGCCAGTGGGAGGCAGAGGGGAAAGCATCAGGAAGGCGCTTAAGGCCATCTGTGTCTACTCACTGCACTCAAGGCCAGCCAGAGATATACAGACTTCATCTGAAGAGAGGGAGAGGAGGGGGGTTGGAGGGGGAGGAGGGGAGAAGAGACCAGAGTAGAACAGAATTCTGTGATTTATATAACATCAACTGAATCTTTCCTGACTTGGGAATAAAAATCATTCTCCGACTCCGTCTTCCTAGTGAACTATTTACTAAATGTTCACTCCATGTAGTGCTCTGGTCTAGCGTTAAAAGAATTCCCAGGAACTGACTGATCAGATCTTAAGTTCACATGCAATTAAGAGATTTACTTCGCATGTCATCAGCTCCCCTCCAGAGTGGTGTTCTCTGGGGTTTTAGGTTTGGCTGCTATAGAAGCCAGCAGGAACAATGCTAAATGAGTGGGAATCCCTTTAGATTGCTCTGCAGAACAGAACCTAGAAGGAAATGATCTATTTACACCTTTATGCTTCATCTCCCCAAAAGCACAAAGGCAATCAGTGGCTGCCACTAATTACTATGCCTTGTGGATACTCCTGACCCCACGAAGGCTTCCTTGGTTACATGGAGCGCTTCTGAGAAAAATACTTAGGCCTGCAGGCAAAAGTAGGTAAAGGGAGACATCAAGAAGGACACCCCTTTCTACATCACAGCCACCTGTCAAGAGAAATGGCAGGGACCAACGGTCCACTTATCATTTGGGTTGACATAAAACCTAACCTAAATTTGATTAAAATAAGAACCTCTTTATTCTCCATAGTGGGGTCTACCAGTTCAGGATACATTTTGTGTTACATGTCAATCAAGAGAGTATATTTCAAGTTGCTCCTGATGTACACACACACCATACATATTTAAATATTCCATTTTATTGTCACCGAAGACTATCTCAAACCCCCAACTCATTTTCTTGACACACTAAAATCCCCAAGTAATTATTCTATCCACTTTAACTCTAAAATGGTTTTAATTATTAACTTGGCAAGACATGTTTTCCATGGCCAGAGAAAACAACAACCACCATCCCCCAATGGGGAGCTGTAATCTCCCATGTAAGAAAGATTAGGTTGAAGGCACACCAATGCCACCCTGGGCATGTCTGAGCTGGAAACAGGAATGCTGTTGAAGACCTTTCGTGAATACAATGCCATTCCCCTTTACCCATGGCACCTTCTGTGGCTTCCTCGAGTGACAGCTGATGAGGTGGGTCAGAAAGAATAGATAGGAACCATGCCTGACATATACATCAATATTTCCACAGCACTTACTACAGTCCTCGGCTTATGAGTGTTGAAAGCACTAATGTATAAACAAGTGGTGTGTGTAATAACAGTGCAATACATCACACTTAGTGGGGAGAGAGCTGGCACCACACTCCAGTGCTGAAGCAGAAGTATGTGAAGAAACTTTTCGTGTTCTCACAGGGCCTGTAGGGAACTGGTGTGCTAACCTCTCAGAATCTTTAGACTTTTCCAGTTCTGGAATCTACATATATGATCCCAGGGCTGTGAGCACACATCTGAAGTGTGTGCTGTGACTTACCAACAAACTGTTTTCATCCCTCATATCTTGGGAGAGCTATTTCACGTGCTTTCCCCTCTTAGCTTTTTCTTCAAGGGAAGAAGGAATGAAGTCTAAGGAGACGACTGTAACGTCAGCAGGGCTGTGCCTGCTTGTCCAGCTCCATGAAGCATTCAGCCCAGCAGCCCTGTGCTCAGAGGAGGGACTGTGATCTTCAACACCATCAAGTCCTCGTGGAGTAAAATCCCAAACACAGTGGCCATAGCCACGTTATTCTCTGCATTGCTGAGAAGGGTTCTTACTACTTTCTCTACTTTCCTTTCCTTCTCTTCCTTTGTATTTCCAATATTTTAGAGAGTGTCACTGGCTCCTCAGGTAGACCCACAGTGAGCACTCACTGCTTTACACCCTGTGAGCTAGGGATCTCAGATGACTTCCTATCAACACACAGGGCAGGGCCGGCTCCTCACTGTCCATCCAGCTGTGTGCTTCTTATACATGAACTTCTGGTTTCCATTCCACACTAATTCATCATTTAGGCTGCATCCTTAAGGAGGAAGTCTCAGTTGGATGCAGGAATGGGGTGGTACCCCATAAGTAAACTCTCTCTCTCTCTCCCTCTCTCTCTCTCTCTCTCTCTCTCTCTCTCTCTCTCCTCTCTCTCCTCTTCCCCTCTCTCTCCCTCTCTCTCTCTCTCTCTCTCTCTCTCTCTCTCTCTCTCTCTCTCTCACACACACACACACACACACACACACACACACACACACACACACACACACACGAAGCATTAACAACCAAAATCACTGAGAAAATGCAGAGGACGCCCATGCATCTAGTAACAAAAGGAATCTGCTCCTGGAAAACAGACAATAGGGAAAGATTGCTGAAGCCACAAAACAGCCTAAGAACAAAAGCGCTGGTAAGGCAAGGGAGTGATGATTCATGCACCTGTGTGGATCTGGAAGACACACACCCAGCAAATCAGCTACAGAAAAGGCTTTGCCTATAAACATCTTTATTTACCGTCTACTTAAATGGATTTCTAAACTTTCCTGGAGAGTCCATGTTATTGAAAATAACTGCACCACTGCTGTCTCTGGGTTAACAGAGCTGCCAAAATTTCCAGAAGAAATCTCGCAACTAAAGACTCAAATGTCAGAACGTATTTCATCAATCTGTCCTCAGAGGCTTCACTAATGCTCCCAAGTCCAGCCACTGCATGTTCAAGTCATAGCTCTGTCGACCTGCCCTCTTCAGGTTCTTTGCCATGTGGGATGTGCACAGTAATAATTTGACCCTATATAAGAAAACCATTTATTTAACATCTCTTGGAATAAATGCAGAGTTACAAACACCCCATGGGACAGCTCACTGACCTGCTTAGGTCTGCCCCAGCTAGTTATCTTTCCTGAACTTCCAACTAGGAACCAAAATGATGACTTGTGTCACACCAAAGTGGTCGTGTAAAAGGCCATTCTCTTAAGAGCTTTCCTTTTAAGTTGCATGGCCCAGTTCTATTTAGAGACAACTCCACAGTGGCCCATCCTAGTCCCCTGAATATCTTATTAAATGTTACTTTGGCTTCACTAGGATGTATTTAAAACAAACAAACAAAAAAAAATCCCTTTTCCCTGGGTGGGGGGAGGCTGGACTAATCTCTGTGGGAAACCAAAACAAAATTCTTGTTATGGCAAATGTATGTCATGCCCACTGAATTCAGGAAATACCCCACGGCTCTTTGCCGGCTGAAAGTGAGCACAACAACGAAAACTTGAGTCTCAGGGCTTTTTACTCTCGGAGAGAAAAAGGGGCAGATGAGTACTGTTCGTAATGCCAACAGCAAAACAAAACAAAACAAAACAAAACACTAACACATTGTTGGAGAGCCACTTGCTCTTGGAGCTACTCACAAATGGAAGATCTTCACATTTTACATCAGATTCATTCACAGGTGGGGCTGACTGCATGGTCATGTGAGCCTTTAGACTCTTAGAAGGCCCTACACTTCATTTACTTCTCTATTTCTTGAACTGTGTGCCAATTTTGAATGGCGGAGGGCAGTTCTACATTGCATTTTGTGTTAGACCAGGTAAATTATGCAGTCCAGTCCTGAGAGTAGGCTAAAGCCTGCACGTCTTTAGTCTCTCTAGCTTGTGAAAGCTGCCCTTTCAGGGTACAGGCTATGGGTCAATGAGAAGTTTAGAGTGAAAGTTGCTGGTCCAGAATAGCCTGGAGGGCAGAGGCAGCTTCCTCCCAGCAGAATGGGCCCATTGTCATTGCTGGGGTACTCCATGAATGCCAGGCTCATCCCTTGTCAGAATATCTTAGAACTTTGGAGTCCTCAGAGAAGAACTAGGCCAATGGACTCATTCTGAAGGTGAAGAACCTGGACACTGGGGTGACTCATCCCTGAATGAACAGGTATTCTTGGCAAAGAGGGTGAAGCCAAGGCTGGCTCTTTCCAAGACTTTCCATTCTGTTTGGTAAGCCTGAGAAAGCAGGGCAGGACACGGCAGTTGGCTCATTTTGGTAAGTCAGCACTTACCACGGTGGGTGTCTGCTGTGTTACAACTATTTGGTTGAATGCATGCATACGAGCAAACAAAACAAAAGGCCAATAAGACAACACATTATATCCCACTAGGCAGAAAGCTTAAAATTTTCTCAGCTTTTGTTTACTTAACCTCAAACTTTCTTAAATTCTTCTGGCTTTGCTTTTTCAAATAATTTTTGGTAAGATTCAAGAAGGGAAAAACATTTCTCTGAAAAAAAATGAAATGGAAATTACAAATGGCGATGATAACATTTACACTTGCTTGGGACACACTGCCAAGGGAAGCTAAGACTCTAGACCACAAAGGGCTCTGCTCTGACACCCAACAGAAACCACCAAGAGTACATCTCTGCCCTTTGAACTGATGACCATGAAACATGTGAGAACCACAGGCTGGGGCTCGGGCTGTCACTCAAAAATGAGCAAAGACACATGTATTCAGAGACCACACACTCTCTTGACACATCAAGCAATAGTTCAAAAAAAAAAAAAAAATCAGCCCAGTGAATTATATAGTATTATATAGTAGATCGTTCTTATCTTTAAAGAGAGGTAAACCTAGCTCCTGATACAGCAACCATATAGAACAAAGATGAAAATGAGGAGGAAAAGTCCAATGACCTTGAGTTACACACCCATTAAATGGACATAAAAGGCCAAGGCCAAGAAAAAGTGCAAAGATGACTTCCTGTTTGGTCAAATAGCACGCCCAATGGTGGCATATACTTGAAGTATATCTCAATCTCTTTTGATCCTTCCTTTTTTCAGTGAGGGTAATCAGAGAGACAGACACCACATGGGCCACTGGACAGAAATGAGCTCCCACACAACAGTGACTAGCAGGGTGGAGGATGAACAAAGCATAAGCCTGTCAGTGGGAAAAGCCTGACCGAGTTGTGAGTCTGCTACAGTGTGGAAGAAAGAATTGCAGCAGGTCAAGAAACAGGCATACAAGAAACCAGCTCACAAAACACCATCCACAGGCAGCTAGCTAAGCAGCCCAAGTTCATTTCCCTTCTCGCTAAGGTCATAGGGAATGAGACAGAAGATATTCCCAGAAATGATCAATTGCACATTACACGGACATAACAACACTCTTTGCCTATATATGGCTGTTTTTCTCAATATGAGTTTCTATCTATTTGTGTGTTGGTATCTGAGTGGGAGAGGAGGCCAAATGGATGAGCTTGTCATTGATCAAGAAGTGCAAGACTATCTGTCATTCACTGTCACTCCCAGAAGTGGAACCAGTTAATATCTTTCTTGAGATGCTTACACTGGGAAGAAAGGAGGTGGTACGAAGGGAAATGGTGGGGGGGGAGGGGGGAGGGGGAATAATGAGTGACAGTCATTATTTCTTCCCCAGGCTATGAAAATCTGGATGATTGAATGAAAATTAATTCTTTCATCATTACATTGAAAAATAGGATATTTACGCATATGACCAAGATGTCAAAGATCAGATAGCCTTCTTCATTCTCTAGACTTATCTCGAAATATTTGTATATCGTCAACCTTCAAAATCAATTCTAAATATAGAATGGGGCTACGGGGATTTGGGAGGGGAAGAGAGAATGAGATTGCAGAGTGTCTACCAAGTTTTAAATATATGGTTCTATATTTATATATGCAATATGACAAGTTGACAGAGTCCTCTTGGACAGGCAGAGAGACTGATAATTGGATACATTTCCTGTATATTCCCCTGGACTACCAGTTCTCCACAAAGACAGGATTAGATACAAGGTAGGCTGAGATAGAAGGAACTCATAAATCTTTATAAATGATAAGTTACCTTAATAAATACATGCATGTGTGAATACGGTATGTCTAACAGAGAGAGCACATACATGGCAAGAATGGGAAGGTAAAGAAGGGCAGAGAGGTGGTCATTAACTAAACACTGATACGCTTCTTTTCTCAACGTTATCAGTCTTGCAGAGACCCAAAGGAAGCAGGGTGAACACCTACTTCCAACAATGCATTGCCCAGGCTGCCCTGTGTCAGACACACCCATATGACGTAGTTGCAAGCTACACTATCTCATTATCACTCCGTATCAGCATCCAATATGACCTTCAGGGCTTATCGTTGCTAGGGATGCCATGGCACTAAGGGAACTCACTCCTTGGGCTCCCATTACAGCTAAGGGCAGAATTCCAAAGCTTCTTTGCATTCCACTCTCTGGAACCTACATTTTTGATCACTTGAAAGACTTACTCTGTCAACCAAGCTGTGACTCCCAAACTTAAAATAATTAACGACCATATGAAAGCAGAAACTGCCCTTATGGACAATAAGAGAACAGACTTATCTTTATCATATTGTCATCCATTATGCACTTATAAATCTGGCCTAAAAAGAAACTGGAATGACTGTGATTTGGGATCGCATGTTTCACTAAAAACTCCAAGATCCACATTGCATTTCAGAGCAGAAAACGGAGTCTTGCTGAAGGGATATTGACGCATCAGCACCCACAGTGCCTGTGTCTATAAGTGAGTTGGATAGACAAGTTATTAGTGATTTCAGAGCCCTCTCTGCAGGCTCAGGATAACCAAGCACTGGCCAGGGAATGAATAGTCCCTATTGGCAAATTTCACTGATGTTCTTGGTAAAATCGGAGGTGTTTTGTTTGCCTCAAGATAATACTAGTTTAAAGGCATTGAAAGCTGTTTCAATAGCATCCACTCTAGTTACTGAGGTTGAGGGCAAAAGCAGCAAGGCCTATAGCCTACCAATGTTGAAGTTACCTTCAAAAAAAGTGTCAAGCCTGGTGGGGAACCCTGGGAGTCTCTTCCCAGCATCAACGTGACATTGAGCACCTGGCTTGGGTTCTTGAGCATGGTACAAATGGCTCACCTCCTGTTCCCTCTGCTTACTCAACCACAACAATCTCCCCAACTCCCTGAGCCCTCATTTTCGGAACAGACCAACTGTAAGGCCACATACAATGTTAAGACATCCACAGCTTTGCTTGGGCTTTGCAACATCAAGGTGGCCAGAGAGCACCTTGTGACTGTCATTTAAAATCATCACCAAAATAAAAAATGAAGGATGATCTGGACTAGCATTCATGAACCACCAAAATCTACTGGGAAGCCATGAGTGGCAACAAAGGCACAAGGAGGCGGAGTCACGTGCTCAAAGACACCCAGCTAGAACACAATCTGAACCCTTTCCTACCTTCTCCCTTCATGGTGACCTATTTGTTGCTCCCTGAAAGTGCCAAGCTCTTGTCCACTTCAGGGTCTTTAGAACTGATGATAACAAGGCATGTTTTGTCTCAGCCTTCTATACTTTCTTTCTACCTCAAAAGTCCCCTCCAGAGGGAGTCCCCATGGTCTTAGAAAACCCAGTCGATCCCTGGCATAATATAAACCAATTGTAGTTCTCTGCTGTACATCATTGCTCTCACATATTTTAATCGGTATGTTGGCTGACTTGTTTATTCTCTGCTAGAATGTCAGGCCAGGATTCACAGGTCATCCTTGTCTTGTTACCTGCTCTGGCCAGTGTTTTGCTGGTCTGACACACTGACAAACAAGCAGAAACAAGGTAGAGGGCTTAGGGAAATGGCCACAACTCTCCCTTTCGATTCTACTCATTCTACTTCTGCATTCTTGGGGTGTTGATCAGCTTGTTTGGCAGGGATTTGGTAGGGATATGCCTCCAGGCCTTGCTCAGCATGAAGCTTCAGGTATTCACAGAGAGGTAAGTGGTCCCTGCCTTCTACATCCATGCTCTGGCAATCCTTTCCACATCTCCTCTGGCCAAACCTCAGTCTCCATCTCTCCATCAACATAAATTCCTACTTTCATCTGCTAGGGCCCATGCCTGCTTCAGCTTGTAAAGGCAGTTATAGTATCTGGCAACTGCTCAGCCTGGGGCACACATACAAGCTTTCAGAATTCTTCCTCGATGCCCCGTCCCCACATACACAAGAAAAATACTATCCATGGGTTGAGCACTGCCTTCTCTCTTTCCCAATGGCTTAGAAATGGAGGTCTTCAATGAAAGAAGAGACTTGTGTCTCCATGAAGACCCAGAGAAGTCGAGTGATGGAGTGGGCAGGAATTGAACGAGGCAGACAATACGTGGTGAGCTTCCTGGGTGTTACAAAAGGCCCCCAGTGTTCATTAGACCACGAAATGGTTTCTCATGAAGCTCCAATGAATGAGGGCAGTGCCGACTGGGGTGCCTTGCTTTTCATCTGGATGACCTTCTTTGCTTCCTGGTAACTCAAAGGAGTCCTACCTACCTTTTAGTTCTGGGTATAGAGCAGGTCAAGTTCCCAGCCAGCCAGCTGCTCAAAGAACCAGGGGAGACTTCATCCACAGGGAACCTGGTGACCCACCTACCACGGTGGCACCAAAGGAAGTTGGATGCCTCTTTTGTCCTTTTGTTTATTTTTTTTAAGTACAGAACCCCCATTCTGCACCCCAAGAACATGTTATATGGATATAGACAAGTTGAGGACTTGGGTGGGAGTCTCAGCCCACTGAAGCCCTTTCCGATCTACTGATTCCACCTTGCCCACTCTGTCTCAGAGAACTGCTGGGAGTGAAAAATGCAGACCCAAAGAGGACCAGTGGGCTGATGACGAAGGAGCTTGGTTATGGAAATACACCAGGGCCTGAAAACCAGCCAGGTGCTTACTAGACTTTCAAGGCTCTCTTTGTCTCAGTAAGGTTGTGCATGTTTCCTTGGATATGGTGAGAGGTGAACGAACAAGAGGGTTAGAGAGGCCTTCCACCCATGGTGAGCTCCCAAGAATCAGTATAGCCGGTTAAGGGAAAATAGTGTCATGTCTATAGCTACACACAATTACACACACACAACTCCCACAAATATACTCACGTATTCTTCCATCCCTCAAATGCAACCCTACTTTCTTCAGAAAATACTGTCTAGCTAGTACTTTTGTGGCATCCAATCTCAACTTTAATGGGCTAACACAAATAGGTATTATATCTCTAAATCATAGTTTTGTTATTTTTGAAGGGGGGGAGTAGAGACCTCTAAAATGTCTCTTAATGAAGACAAGCCAAGTTTTCAGTGTGGTGGACTACACAAACAGCAGCCCACAGACTGGGAAAAGTTCTTTACCAACCCCACATCTGACAGAGGGCTGATCTCCAAAATTAACAAAGAACTGAAGAAGCCAGTCTCCAAAACACCAAACAATCTAATTAAAAAGTGGGGTACAGAACTAAATAGACAATTTCAATAGAGGAATCTAAAATGGGTGAAAGACACATAAGAAAGTGTTCAACATCCTTAGCCATCAAATGCAAATCAAAACAACTCTGAGATCCCTTTTACTCCTGTCAGAATGGCCAAAATCAAAAACACCAATGACAGTTTATGCTGGAGAGGATGTGGAGAAAGGAGAACACTCCTCCACTGCTGGTGGGAGTGCCAACTTGTACAGCCACTTTGGAAATCAGTATGGCGACTCCTCAGGAAAATGGGAATCAGTCTACCACAAGATCCAGCAATTCCACTCTTAGGCATATACCCAAAAGAAGCACATTCATACAACAAGGACATCTGTTCAACTATGTTCATAGCAGCACTATTTGTAATAGCCAGAAACTGGAAGCAGCCTAGATGCCCCTCAACCAAAGAATGAATAGAGAAAATGTGGTACATTTACACAATGGAGTAGTATTCAGCAGAAAAAACAATGGAATCTTGAAATTTGCAGGAAAATAGATGGAAGTAGAAGAAACCATTCTGAGCGAGGTAACCCAATCACACAAAGACAAACATGGTATGTACTCACTCATATGTGGATTTCAGACATAGAGTAAAGGGTTACCAGCCTACAATCCACACTGCCAGAGAAGCTAGGAAACAAGGAGGACCCTAAGACAGACATACATGGTCCCCTGGAGAAGAGGAAAGGGTCAAGATCCCCTGAGCAAATTGAGAGCATGGGAGAGAGAGAGAGAGAGAGAGAGAGAGAGAGAGAGAGAGAGAGAGAGAGAGAGAGAGTGAGCCTGGTCTACAGAGTGAGTTCCAGAACAGAACAGGTTCCAAAACAATACAGAGAAACCCTGTCTGGGGGGGGGGACTTAAAAAAAAGAGCATGTATACTATTAATTAATGAGAGCTAAACTGTACAGTGTGTCAGTGTGTGCTATGTCCATCATGTCAAAAGGCCTCTATCTTGTGAAAACTGCACAAGTTTTCAATTTGTTTCAAATGAAACAGTGGTCTGACTTATCAACGCATCTCCACTGAAAACTGTGGAAAGGAAACAAAGGGGGGCCATGAGTAGGTGGAAGTGACCTATAAAACCACTTTCTTCCCACAAATAAAACCTTGGGCAGCAGAAGTTCACTCCCTACTTCCTGGCCATTAGGCCTGAGTCTGTTCTTAGTATCTCAGACAATGTATGGCTCTAAAGCCTCCAGACCCCATGATCTAACACATTCATAAATCTTTTTGTGATCTTTCTCATGTGCAGCACCTCACAAGTCACAAAACCTGTCACTGGTCGCAAAGTTTGGGTGTAGCTGCTATTTGTATGAATCAAACATCACTTAAAAAATAATCTAGATGGGGGCTGGAGATGGCTCAGAGGTTAAGAGCACTGGCTGCTCTTCCAGAGGTCCTGAATTCAATTCCTAGCAACCACATGGTGGCTCACAACCATCTATAATGAGATCTGGTGCCCTCTACTGGCCTGCAGAAAGACATACACACAGAACACTGTACACATAATAATAATAATAATAATAATAATAATAATAATAATAATAGAAGAAGAAGAAGAAGAAGAAGAAGAAGAAGAAGAAGAAGAAGAAGAAGAAGAAGAAGAAGAAGAAGAAGAAGAAGAAGAAATGAGAAAACCAAGAGAACAAAGCCCTGGTACCCTAACCCACCAGGTTGTTGATTATAAACAAGAGGTAACACGGTGACTCACACACAACCATCCAAACCCTTCAAATCCCCTATAGTTTAAGCTACTGTGAGCGGGCCATCTTCTATGTAAAGCCAGGAGCAGCCACACTCACTGCAACTTGTAGGTTATGACCAATGCCATCCTTGTAGTTACCTTGACTACGATCTCACATACTCCCACCATCCAATGCAATCCCATCTGTCCAACACCCAGCCACAACCAAGCACCCTGCTTAGCTCACCCAGAAACCTTTCATAGATTTTTGCTTGTTGGCTTTTTCCCTCAGGGTGGCTGCATGTATTTGACGTGATTAACAGCTTTAGTTATTTAACAGTGTTTCTTTAAGAGGATTGGGTGAGATTACCCGTAGGGTCTCAGGCTGAAATCTCGGCACAAGAACTCAGGAGAGGTAGGTAAGGGGAGTTCATCAGGATGTAACAACTTCACTTAATACTTCATATAATTGATGACACAACCCATAAAAATATTCATCCTAAACTAATCAAATCATTAAAATGTCAGCTTCCACACAGACAGTCCACAGCATGCCCGCCCCTGGCCCTGATTCAATTCAAATGGAATCTTGCTGAATCGGACTGCTTGATGAAGTCTGTGTTTCTTTATGCTGTCCTTTCCCTGATGGGCGCTCATCTCTGCCGGCTTGAAGACAGCCATCCCACAAAGCAAATGTGCTGGCTGCAAGCCAGAAAACAAGACACAGAGTGGGCTCCTGTCATTAGCCCTCCACACACAACAAAGGCTAGAAGGCTTTTTTTCTTTCTTTGACTTGTGCTGCAAGGCATTTCCCCATTGTTTAAAATATGAGGCTAGGAAGGGAACTAACCCTTGTGCACTAAGTAGCAAGCGAGCCCGAGATTGAAAGACAGAGCAAGAGAGCTCATTGACTTGGGGTCTCTCTCTCTCTGGTTTATTCTTGGGGCCTGGCAATGACAAATGTTTCCTGTGGCTCTGTCTTAGTTAAGGTTACTGTTGCTGTGGTGAAGCACCATGACCTAAACTCCAAGGGTTTATTTGGCTTATGATTCCACACTATTCATCACGAAGGAAGTCAGGACAGGAACTCAAGCAGAGGAACCTGGAAGCAGGAGCTGATGCAGAGGCCATAGAAGAGAGCTTCTTAACTGGTTTGCTCCACATGGCTTGCTCAGCCTGCTTTCTCGTAGAACACAGGACTACCAGCCCAGGGATGGCCCCACCACAATGGGCTGAGAACTCCCCCATCAATTAAGAAAATATACTACGGGCTTGCCAATAGCCCCATCTTATAGGGGCATTTTCCCAAACGAGGTTCCCTCCTCTCTGATGAATCTAGCTTGTGTCTGTTTGACATAAAAAATAGCCAGGACAGGTTCGAACATCAACCTATAATTTTCAGAGCACTCCACTGGGGTATAGCTTTCTGGTCTTAGTTGATCTGAACACCCACTAAAACAATATTGAACGAAATACACAGGTAGTTTTCTAGGTCTCCACGTTTGGGACCGATCAGAATCTACCTTAGAAAACCCCTCCTTCGTCACTGAACTCAAGGATTTGAATCCAATGTTTCTCTTCTGCAAATTCTTCTATGAAGATCTCAAGTTCTTTCTAGACTGCTATACTATACAATATGGTGTCCCTGGGTGACCTGGGCTACTTGAATTTAAAATAACTAAGATCTTTACAAAATAGAAAATTGGGCTTCATAGTCGTATCGGCAAATAGCTGTATGTTTCAGAGAAGGTCCTCAGCATCACAGACAGTTTCAACTGGGCAAATCTGCAACCTGGAACATCACACCAACTTTATGCGGAACCATCAAAAATCACAGGGACTGAGAAATTCCTTAAAGGTAAAGATCACATACCACTTGGAGCACCCAAGTTTAGCTCCCTCAATCCATGTTGGGCAGCTCACAACCAACTCCAGAGGTCTAACTTGCTTTCCTGGAGCTGGAGTTATAGGTAGTAATAAGCTGCCTACAATGGTTGCTGGGAATGAACTTTGGGTCCTTGGCAAGAGAAGCATGCACTCTTCCTGCTGAGCCATCTCTCTGACCCCAACTCCATCAGCTTTCTGTAGGAACTGAAACTTAACCACCATTGGTCACTACATTCCAGCTACATGACACCATTTTCTATTTCCTTGATAAGACATGCAATTTTTGTCCATTTTTTTCAGTCTGTTCCCATAAACTAGATGTGAAAATTCAAAGTTCCACTCAAATGCCATCTACACCAGGAACTGCTCCTAACCGATGCAAGAACTGGCCTGGCCACAGTCAGTCACAGTCATCACAACAGCTAACATTCATCAAGTTCTATTTTATGGAGATTCTCTTATAGGATGCTCACGACTCTGTTGGGTGTGTGCTACTTCCACCTACCAGATGGAAAACTGAGACGATTACTTGTCCAAAATTTCACAACTGAGAAATTATGTAACTGCAATTTGGCTCTTGCCTCTCTAACTTCAGGTGTCTGGTTGTCAATATTGTCGTCCTTGCTTTTCTAAGTGAACTTGGGCCTCACATATGCAGAGCACAAACTCTAACACTGACTTCCCACCCCCAGAAATTAAATTCTAAACTAGTACACACTTCCCTTCTTGTCATATATATCCCATTATTTCTTTGATGAGCATGAGCTGGGTAGACATCTGTCAAGTCCATCTCCCCCCCTTAATATAAATTCCTTAAATGCAAAGAGAGTAATAATTGTATTCATGTTGCATTGACCTAGCACCGGTACATTCAGAGTCAAATTTCAAAGTCCAAACTAGGAAGTGCTCACCCTTTTCAGTCCCTAAAATGGCTCTAAGTCTACCGATCATTTTCAAATTTTTCTGAAAACAATTTTCATAGTCACTTTGGTAGGCCAAGACTTTCACTGTTATAGCCAGAATTTGTCAGATTCTAACAGGAGCCAGACTATCGTGGAAAATGTGATAGTTGCTCTGCTTCCCTAGGGCTCAGACCCCATGGAGGTGGCATACCACATCAAGCCATCTGCAGATTAAGTGGGGTAGCCCCATGCTATGGGGTGGGTAGAGTCAAGTCTAAAGAGTCCGGTGGTGGTGGGATTCCGGGGAGAAAAGAGATGCAGGCTGAGTAGCATTCTAGAATAGGCCCCAAGACAGGGAAGGCTTGCACAACTGATCTTTGGGAGCAAAGCATCAGGGGGCCTACAAGAATGCTGTCACTCATTTCAACTCAGAGACCTCCCCTGAACAGCTATACAGGGACAGCCTGGGGTCTGGGGAGCAGCTATTTAAAGGTGAATTAAAACTTGCTGTGCCCTCAAGAAATACATTAGTCTAGCAGGGAACCAGACATTAAGCCAATCTGTGGTGACGGAAAGCAGATCTTGATCAACCCTATAATGAGACACCAAGAAGTGGAGATTGACAATATCATTGATTCAGAAAGAAGCTTTCTAGTCTGGGGGAAAGGTCTCCAAGATAGGATCAGTTTGGGTCTTGGAGGATCAGTAGGAGTTTAATCGGTGGGTATAATGGAAGTATACACTGCCTGGATGCCTTTCCCAGGGCAGTGCAATACACCCAAGCTGCTGGTTGGTAAGGTCTCTTGAATAATGTCTTCGTAATTAAGCTGTTGTAGGGCTACCAAGAGGGAAATGCCTGGGCCATTCTCTTCCTCTACCAAAGGTCAGCCTACAGCCAATGACAGACAAGTATAGGAGTCTGAAAGGAAATCCCCCACTCCTAATTCGAGACCTCTTGACAAGCCATGGGCGCTGCATATGCCCCTATTCGATAAGACTGAGGTTGAACTTGAACTAAACCCAATGACCAGTTTCTGGCCCTGCCCTATCCTGTTTCCCTAAACCTTTACTGGTTTCTATATATTATAAAACATTCAACAAATCACTTGTGTTGTGGGAACTCATTCAGCCAATAGCCTTTGAGTTACCGGCTCCTTGTGGGCTTGACCTCGGGTGCTAAGGGAGGACTGACAAGGATGTTCTCTCTCTTGTGTGGTAGTTGGAGATCTGATTGCAGCATCCTGTGCTTTCAGGTCAGAAGACCACGCCCAGACGGGACTAGTACTTCAAAGGGAATTGACTGAAAAAGTTCCCACAACACACTTGCACACAAATCCTCTTTTCAGATTGACTTCAGGAAACCCATTCTAAGACAGTGGGTAAAAGGGTGCAGCAACCAAGGAAACTCTGTTGTGTACACACAACCAAGACACACATATAAAATGAATGCAGGCAGTTCACCAACAGTCAGGCTTAGCATTTGGAGCTATGATGCAGGCAACGAGGCCACTGGACAGTCATAGTAACTTTGAGGAACATCAAAGTTACCACATCACAAAATCATCAAACAAAGATTTGGCCAGTATTACCTGGTGGCAGTTTAGGCCCATCCTCTAGGAAACTAGTTTTATGAATGAAGTCTACAAGAGCTGAATCTAGCTAGAGAAAATATCCTGTGGAAGGAGAGACAGAAACAGTAACACACAGGGCAAACTCCATCACTAAGCAACAAACCGAAGCCTGTACCATGATCTAGAAAAGGTTGACTATGAACGAGCCTTTCTCAGTCTCAACAGCATGTAGCCCTAAGAGGCCTGGCCCAGAAAGTGTCTGTTCACATGCACTCTGTACCCTCATTCTAACCAAACAGTTATTGTAAAATGGGTCTTTCCATAAACTTTAAACATAGAACACAGCGTCATTGTAAGCACTCTCCCAGTTAAATGAAAACATGGAGTAGAAGTCACGCCCTCATGCCATCAGCTTATTATGTGTAAGTGAAAATTGGCATCAGTTGACAGTCTCCTGACTCACAATAGTCCACACTGCTTGTGCCTCCCTTTGGCCACCAGTTACTTCTGTTTCATTTGCCAAGTGCTGCACTCATGTCCGGGAACTAGCCTAGCTCACACGAACATCCTATGTTCACATAACAGCTGAAGCTCAAAGAGCACAAACTGTAGAAGGAACAGCTGAAAGACCCATGACAATTCCTCAACCTCAGGCTACCTTCTTAGGTTCATTAATGCTCAACTTTATTTGTTTGCCTGGAGGACACACGAGTATATGAACCTGACTTCTTGCCTCTTTCAACTTAGCTCAAAGGGTCTTCCTCTTAAGCCTGTGCCTGGGAAGACTCGCACTTTCTCTGCATCCTTTACACTAGGTGTGCAATTTATAATGGCATAGCCTGCGGTGAAGGCATGTGTGTACCATAACCCTCTAAAGGCTGGATACACCTAATACAGCAGGCCAAAGCAGAATAAACTGTGTCTTTTATATCCCAAGAGCCTTTCATGGTGCCTGATATGAGTAACTGATAAGAAAATGCTTAACTTTAATCTACTAAGCGCTGTGAAACATTCTTATATAATAAATATCACACTTGATAAAACGTCAAATGGCGGGTCTCCACTCCAAGCCCTGAGACGTGGTAGCCAGTGACCCTAAGCTCCCCTGACACCATAGATTACTGGGATATTAGGCAGTTCCTGGGCTTGACTCTTAAAAACAATGCCCAATATAGATGAAATATGCCTTATCCATAATACTTTCGACCAGACATGGTCAAAAGTTTTGTACTGTGGATTTTTTTTTTTTTTTTCAGATCCTGGGACATCTGACTACACATAATGATGCTATTGGGGGCGAAACCAAAATCTAGTCACATGATTCAAATAGGGTTTCATATTCATACATGTACTTATAGCCCGAAGGTCTTTTGATGCAATATTTTTGGTGGAGTAGAATTTCCCACCTGTGGTAGCATGGCATTTCTCAATGGCTTTTGATTCAAACACTTCAGACTCTGGATTTGGACTCTGAACATCATGTAAAACGAATCTACGTTTACATGATAACAGAACAAATGGTCCATGCCCAGTTTTCTAGCAACCAGAAAGTCTGACCACTCTCCTGCTTATAAAGGGTTTTCTAAGGAAGACTTTACCAGGGCAACTTCAACACATTGTTTTACTTACACCTGTAATACGTGATTTTTACCAGTGGGGGCTAAATCGGTACTCACAAACTGCTGGTTAAGAAAGTGAATTGAGCCAGGCGGTGAAGGCGCATGCCTTTAATCCAATCACTCAGGAGGAAGAGGCAGAAGGATCTCTGTGAGTTCAAGGCCAGCCTGGTCTACATAGAAAGTTCCAGGACAGCCAGAGATACATAATGAGGCCCTGCCTCAAACAAACAAACAAGCAGACAGAAATAAGATGGAAGATCTGCCAGGGCTGGGTGGGGAGGATAAAACAATTTAAGCAACAAAACTACTCCGGTGCCATCCCCATCTTCTCTGCTAATGAGCTGCTGATCTAAGTCTCACGTGCAAGGCACCCTATGCCAGGACCCTAGCAGCTACCCCAGAAGTCTCAACATGATTTGTGTCTTCATTCCCACGGTCTGCCCCTTGGCAATTGCTCCATTTTCTATAGACGGGTCAGTTTCGAGCGCTGCTCCCAGAAGCTCTCCACATCTCTTTTAAATGGAGAGAAAGGACACCAAGAAGGTGCAGGGCTTTATCTGTGTTTGTACCCCAGAACTCTCGGTAACTCCAATTCTTTCCTTGCTATCCCTGAGCACTGTTGATTTGGTATTTCATTCTCACTTAAACGAGAAAAAGTGAAAAATCACCAGATAACAGCTTTGCCCACTACCACCACACTGTGCAAATGAGACTGTTGAGAAATGGCATATACAGTGTATTTTAAGAAAAAAAGGAAAAAAAAAAGCAAAAAAACATTCCTTGGCTTTTAAATTGGAAATGTTCCGACCATAGCTGAAGTGCTTACTAAGGAAGAATGCACACATTAAAAGAACAGGCAGTTTTTATGACTGGCACTACTTCTATTTGTAAGTGTATTCTCTAAATTCAAAGTACAAAAATGACTATTGACTCTCTATCCCAACAATGAAAATAACAGTAATAATGCCACGATTTACTGGAAACCTCCATGGGCTCAGCTCGTGTGCCATACTGTAAAAGAGATGAGCTCATTCAATATCCTCACATAACAGAGAAACTCAGTCTTGGGGAGGTTGAGAACTAAGGTCACACAGCAAGTTGCAGGGCCAAGCATTGATGGCAGAATTCTTAGCCCTGGGGCCTACACTTCCGCCATCAGATTATCATGCACTGTCAGGCAGCCTAATTTTAGCTCATTCTGCTTACAGTGGACTTCATGTGTTCTCTGGATGACCGCTGGGAAAAAGAGCTCAAGTTTAATGAATCAAAGGATCTCTCTCTCTTCTCTCTCTCTCTCTCTCTCTCTCTCTCTCTCTCTCTCTCTCTCTCTCTCTCTCTCTCTCTCTCTCTCTCTCTCAGAAGGCTCTTTCTCCACATCCCCTACTGCCCTGAAACTCACTACACTATGCAGATCAGTAGGCTAGGCCAGGCTGGCCTTGAACTCACAGAGATCTGCCTGCCTCTGCCTCCCGATTGCTGGTAGGCTATTTCCTCATCTTGAATGTAGAAATCTTGGACACTGACAACTTTCAAATATCCTGCAGATGTAGATGAGGAAATACCCTACCAAAAAATATGTTGGGGTCTAGAAAGTATTTTCTAATTTAGACTCACTGGTGAAAACAGATGACTGTATAACTTAGTTTCCCACTTGGCATTCAAATCCATGTAATGATTTTTTTTTCCTTTTTCTTTTCTTTCTGCTTTATGTCACTGTTTCAGGGTGAAGCTATAAAAGGCAGGAAAGCACTTAGGCATGGTAAAGTCCCACTTGATGCTTTGATGAGGTGCTTAATCCCAGGTCCCCTAGGGCCTGTTGCTAAAGTCTGAGGTAGAAAAGGAAGGGAGAGACAGGCCTGGGCATGCAGAGACTCTACCTGCAGACACAGCCTACAGGAGTCAGCCTGTAACTTAGGCCAGCAAGAAAGCCACAAAGAGTCAGCAACAGAAAGAGCCACTTCCTGGCTTTGAGATCAGGTACTGGCTGGGGGAGTGCTTCAGCAAAGGACAGACATTGCCTCAGGACTGGGAGGGCCACCAGCTTCTTAATTATTAACTTCTCCTGTGTAGTCTTCAGCATCAATGCTGACCTCGAGCTGGCACTGTGCAGCGGGATTTCCCCACCATCCTCTTTGGGGAAAAAGGAACTTATTTTAGAGGATGAAAAAGAACTGACTTCTGCCTCTGAAAGTAGACTGGCTATTCCCCACCTGTTTCATCAGCATTTCATGGCGGCAAGATGTGGATGACTTCCGGGCTGGTCTTAGACATTTACAAGGCATATTTTTGAGATATGTGTGAGCCACCTAAGCCAAGAATCATTACAAGGCTCCTCCTCTGCCTGAGATACAGACCTATTGTGTCTTGTTGAATGGGACCAGTATGCTATTATTAATTCAACCAAAGAATGGAGAGAGGAAAGGGAAAGTCATGACGATACAGGTATGTAGAATCCATGTACATGAGAAGAGTCAGAGCCATGGGCAAGGATGCTTGCACTCCAGTCACAATGGGACAGACACTTCTGTTGCCAACCATGCAATAAAGACCTTGCAGTCAGCTCAGAACTCACAACTTTACCTTTGTCACTTTGCTTTCTTTTCATTTATTTCTGTTCATATAACATTTATATGGAAAAAAAAAACCCCACAAACTACACCCTATAGTTTTTAGGGACCAGTTACTATGAACTAATTGAATCACTTCTATTCAAGACAGGTTATTTATCTCTTTTTTTCTTTTCTTTTCTTTTTGCCCTTTTTTAACTTTTGGTCATTTTCTATTAATTTATTTTTTATATTCCAATCCCAGTTCCTCCTCCCTTCTCTCATCCCACTCCCTTTACTCCCCCCCACCCCCCACCTCACCCCACCCCACCCCCCACCCCGCCATCTGCTCCACGGAGTTTGTAAGGCCCCTCTAGAAGTTTACTAAGTCTGTCCCATCTTTTAGTTGAGGCAGGACCAAGGCACCTCTCCACCCCCACTCCCCTGTGTTTATCTCTTAAGAGCTAGGGCAGCAAATTGTGCTGGAAAAAATCATTGCTGGGCGTTGCTGTCGCACACCTTTAATCCCAGCTCTCGGGAGGCAGAGGCAGGCGGATCTCTGTGAGTTCGAGGCCAGCCTGGTCTCCAGAGCGAGCGCCAGGATAGGCTCCAAAGCTACACAGAGAAACCCTGTCTCCAAAAATCAAAAACAAAACAAAACAAAACAAAACACAAAACCCAATCATCATTAAGCTTTGGCGTGTTCCCAAAGCTAATGGCCCTTCCACCACAAACAATCCCATCACACTCATGACAGTCTTAATATTGAGAACAATGTTATGGTGATCCACATGGAAGCCACAAGTCACCTACCTACTAGTGTCTTGATCATTAACTCAATTCTCACTTCTGCCTACTCTGAGGAAAACGTTACTTCCAGAACATACAATAAACACATACAGGGGTGACAGCCTTCCTTCCTTCCCAAGGAGCTCAAAGTCTAATAATGGGGGGCACAAGATAAGCAACCCCATAACAGACTATAAGTAATTGTACCTAAGAAAGTGTAAATTAGTGCTAGGAAGGCACAGATTATCTTAGTTTCACCTTGGAGGTGACCCAGCTGCTGGACCTCCATTTTAAAAGGACTTTCCCCAGCATCCATCAGCAGAATCAAACTCAAAGGCTACATTCCTGTCCCCAGTTATGGTTACATGAATACTGATGCCCTTTCCCTGTAACCAGTCTTCCAGCTACAACAACACAGAGATGCACCAGCTTTATACAAGTCTAAATTTCTTCCAAAAGGGATTTAAGGTGGCTTATGAAGCACTCATTGGTCCAAGGCAATGTTTGAAAAACACCTAACTACATACATGGATAACAAGGGATAGACTGATTCAGAAAGGGGTTGAACATATCAGAGAGCACTATCTTTTTATTGCATTTATTTATGAATCTATTGTGGGATGTGTATGAATGTGTGTGGTATTGATATAGATATATAGACAGACAGACAGATAGATATGGTATGTGTGTGTGTATGGTATAAATGTTTGTCTATGGTGTAAATATTTATGTGTACACAAACATACATGTCCTTACCAAATGTGCCACTTTGCACATGTGAAGATCAGAGGGCAATTTGTGGGAACTGGTTCTCCCCTTCTACCATGGGGGTCCCAGCGATCAAATTCAACTCACCAGGCTCAGAGCCATCTCACTAGCCCAAAAGACAACAAATTTGAATGAACACATTCAGCCATCCACACAGTGAAGTCTGAGGTTTAAAGTCTGAATTTCCTTGCCTTAAAACAAAAAAGCAACAGCAGTTTTTTGGGAAGGTATCTCTGGTTAATTCTAAATGACAGAGAACAAAGACCACAAATTCCCACATTCTGCAAGTAGCAGCTTTGAATTCCTACATTTAGGAGAAGGGATGCTTTAAAGTCTAAGGAACATTCTGGAGCCTTTCCTCACAAAACTTCGCTACATACAAACATTGCACAGATGATAAAGTTCACAGACCCAGAAGGAACCCCGTGCCATGGGAGTTTGTGCCGGTTGAGTTACCTCAGGAAACCCTTACTCTGCACCTCTCCACTGAGGGCTTGGGGAGCTACTGGCTGCAGCCAGACATGCTGAAGGAAGCCTGTGAGTGTAGCTTCTTCTCCCTGCTGCATACAACCAACAAGGCTTGCAGCCATAAATCAGAGTCATTCTGCTTGAGAAGAAGTTTAGCAAAACTCTAGCCATCTCTCTTTGCCTTGCTTTTCCCCCTTCTCTTGAAACCTGCTTCCATTTTTCTGCTGAGATTATTTTCCCTGCTTATCTACTTAGATTTTTAAGAGTCGTTGGTTTGGAATTCTTGGCTTTCACATATTCTTGCATCTTAAATCCTCGTAATTTACTGTGTAATTAAAACATGTATGCACAATTGTTTTCAATTAATAGAGACAAATTATTCCCCAGTGGAAGACCGCTCTATTCTAACTTGGAACCAGAAGAGGGGCAGATAGGCCTGGAGTTTAAAAGTTGTCTAGTGATTCTTATTATTATTATTTTTTTTTGAGTGAGTTTTAAGGCATAGGTTGACCAGGGGTTCAGTGAGATGGCTCACTTGGTAAAGGGGCTTGCTTGCAAGCCTGGAACTTGGGTTCAGTCCCCAGAACCCATATAAAGGTGAAAAGAGGGGACTGATTACTGAAAGTTGCCTTATGACCTCCAGGGTGTCTCTCTGTTCCTCCTTCGCTCTTCTTTTCTCCAAGTCTCATAAATTTAAAAAGTAATCATTGGTTCACAACAAGAAAACTGTTTATTTATTTAGTTTTTTTAAAGAAAGAGGGAGGTTGACTTGCCCTTGAGAGACAAATATTCCATGGTCTCCTTCTCACCTGCAGAAACATGATTCTATGAGCTCCCCCTCTCCTATTTTGTATTATCTTAAGGACAGTGGCAGCGTGTTCCAAGATCATCTTCTGGGAAAAGAAAAGGAATAAACTCGAAAGGCCAGCTGACGCTGGCAAGATGGCATTTAGATTGAATGAGAAATATCTGTTTGCAGTCAATAATTCCATCCTAAGTCTACACAAATAAAGGCTTTTAATATATCTGGAGACATGAAAAAAATCACAGTGGCTCAAACAGAGAGCTGACATTATTTATAATATTTAAGTAATTCTGTATCAGGTGTGTGTGTGTGTGTGTGTGTGTGTGTGTGTGTGTGTGTGTGTGTGTGTAAGTAATCAAGGCAGAAAAATATACAAATATTCAAAGTTACTCATTTAGGTGTGGTTATGAGTTATTTGTGAAAAATACAAAATGAATTAAGATTAGAATGCAACGATTTTATACCTAAGCAAGAATACGACAGCAAACACGATCAAGAGCTTTTTCATTTAGAATAACTTTTTAAGTGGATACTGGGAAAAGAAAGTGCAAAAGAATCACTGTAGGTCAGTAATCTGAGAAACTGTACTTGGAATTTATAATGCCTCTTTTGAAAAGTCCAACATTAGCTCAAGTGGAAAAGGAAGTTATGCCCATGTGTAGGAAAGATAACTGGGCTCAGAGAAAGGAGATTAAATAGGCCCTAAGTATCTTTCTAAAATTATTGACAAGGAACTTCCTAGTAGGCTTGCTATAAAATTTACAACATGTCCTTCCAAAGGCCACAGACCTTCCCACCAGCAGGTAATTCACAGAACCCGTTCTAAGCTGCCTCACTGCAAAAGGACCAACAGAGCTTTACACTGAGTACTTTGTTCAGGGTTCAACACACTTTAATTACATCAGATAACACCCGCTGTTCTCATTTTTCCTGGAAATGGGCGATGAGTCCAACTCCTATTTATTTAAGCTCCTGTCACAATGAGCCTGTACTGTGTCAAAATAAGAGGACACAACTAAAGGAAAGCAGGAATAACAGGAAGGAAACTGTCTTGGGCCAGCATCTTGATGGGTCCTGAATTGTCCTTTTGAGGCTTACAACAGCTTAACCTGATAGAATCCGGTAGGGACACACTGCGGAAGAAAAGAGCCTGGAAAGAGGCTGTACACTGGTGTGCTAGAATGTTCCAGTGATGGGGCCATGAATTGTGCACTACGGTACCCATCACTTACAATGATTGTACCAGGCACTATCTGTAATTAAGTTGAGTGTGTTCCTTTTTTCCATAAACTTAGGACAATGATTCTTATGGCTCTTTTTGTTTGGTTGGTTTTGGTTTTCTTTTTTTGGTTTTGTTTTTCAAGACAGGGTTTCTCTGTATTGTTTTGGATCCTTTCCTGGAACTCGCTCTGTAGACCAGGCTGGTCTCAAACTCACATAGATCCACCTGCCTCTGCCTCTGCCTCCCAAGAGCTTTTTGTGGCTCTTTATACTATATCCACAAGAAGAAAATGTTTTAAAAGAAAAATGTGGAGTTTCGGTCATGTTGTATCAATCCCAGGGCCTTGTGCAAGATAAACAAATACTCTACTACTGAGATACATCACCAACCCCCAAAACGTACAGATTCATCTCCTTTTAAATGACATGACAGTCTGTATTTACAGGAGGCCACAATGAGCCTTGGGCCCCAATTACGTTGGACTAAAGTGCATTCATGCCAGAAATAATAACAAAACATGAAGGTCAGGCTCCTGGATGGAAAACCTACCACTACTTAGGAATGCTGTTCCTCAGTAAAAACAGAACATGGAAACACCTTTATGAGGATCCACTATCAAGAATCAAAATTCTTAGGCCTCAGAGAGCCAATGAAAATGGAAGCCGTTACTTCAATGATTTGTGAGTTCCCTATTAAACAGCCCGGTTTTACTGATCTCTTCAAAACTTTACTCCAAGCCTGCCTAAGAAGGTGAGGAAATGGGTTCTGGTCTCACAGCCAACCAAAGCAGTGTGGGGAATTGGATTTAAGAGTTTTCCTGAAACGATGCCTCATCGTTTAGAAACCTGAAAACCCAGACATCAACTGTGACCTACAAATCTGACACACTTCTTTATTCTTTATTCATTGGTCCCTTCCCTGGTATAAATACCAGGAAAATGGGCCATGCCGTTGCTCTCCAGAAAGGTACCCGCTACCTACTGAAAAGGACAGATAGCAAAAACTGATGGGATGACCGCTGACAGAAGAGGAATACTCAAATGTTAACATGCAAGCTCCTTCCCTATTCTGGATTCTTCTTATAAGCCCTCTTCATATAACCATCCACTTGATGGGTAAAGCACTTCAAAGGTGACTTGTTTAGAAGTCTACAAACCAGTCCAAGGCCACATTGGTCTACTACTTACACTATCACAGTCTACAAGCTAACAGTCGTCTTCATCTTGTAATGGTTGGGGTGGAGAGAAACACACAAAAACAATAACCTAAAACTCCAATTTCAGTGTCATAAGCACTTTTATTGCAATATAGCCACTATCATTCATTTCTGTGATATTGATGGCTATTTGGGGGTCAGGAAGTTGAGACAGGGTTTCTCTGTCTAGCCTTGGCCATCCTGGAACACACTGGTCTCTGCCTCTGCCTCCAGAGTGCTGGGACTAAAAGTGTGCACTACCACTACCTAGGGCTTATGGCTATTTTCAAGCTACCACGGCAGAGATTAAAATGGTATCAGAGATTATTAAGTTTGGAACACATGAAAACATGGCATCTAATAATTACCAGGGGACAGTAAGCCACCACACAAGTCATGGAGAATCCCTTTCTTTCAGTGCACACTAACTTTCTGTCTTTACTATGTGTCATATACATTCAATGTGTAGGTAATAGATCACAAAATGCTAAAATGTAAATCCAAAGTTAGTGTCATGTTACTTAGAGACACACTGGTTTACTTTAATATATAGGAATAGAAAAAGATGTTATATGTTTAATGACCTTACAATTTAGAAGGCCAGCCCAAGACATACAGACCTCTTGTTCAAAGCATTCATGGGCAACCTGGTGAGACCCTGTCTCAAGACAGAAGATAAAAACAAAGAAAAATAGGAAAACATATATGATGGACACAGCTCGGTTGGCTGAGTGTTTGACTAACTAATATGCACAAATCCTGGGGTTTGAGATCCAGCACTATATAAAACCAAACATGGTAGGATATATCTAGAATTCCAGAATTCCAAAGGTTCAGTGTCATCTCCACTGATATTGTGTGTTCAGCATCTGCCTTGAATACAGGGGACCCTGCTCTCAAAAGGAGAACAATATATAAACAATAAAATCAAAAGGGATGAGGCTTTAGCTCATGGAAAGTACATGTTCATTCAGTACGCCTGAGCCCCTGGGTTCCATCCCCTGTCCGCGCCCTCCAAAAACCCCTAACAAAGCTTCTATACCCTGCTCTTCCCTTCAGTTCTTCGTTGTCTGAAATGGTATAAGAACAGAAGACAGACATGCATGCTAAAGCAGGCCATCTATTTCGAAAACAGTTATTCACTGACTGACATATCACAAGCCATATTTAGCAAAAGCTGAATATTATCATTTAAAAAATCAAATGCTTAATAGCTTTCAATACTGGCAAGGGTATATGTGCTAATTATCTTAATTGCATTGCCTTTCTTCTTTTCACCCACTTTCTCCACTGTGCCCCAAGTAACAACCCACCCTTGGTTTCTCAAGGGTTCCGGGCATTTGTAGACTATTATCTTATTTGAACCCTCACCTAGTTGGCAACTGAGCCATCAACTGCCAGCTACACCAAAATTAAAATATCCACACAAAGGTATGCACACAGACACACACTTCAGACACTACTTCAGTCTGTCTAGTTGCCACAGCTGTGCTACGCTGCTTTCCCACCATAAGGCTGGCCCCCGGCTGGCAGATGCAAAGGTTACCAGCCTGAACAACTGTGAGTGGTCCTTCATGGGGCTCTGAGCCTCACAGACCATGCATAGTCTTGCCACAGCCCCAAGTGAGCTCTCAACTGATGGGAGATGTCCTTCTGTAGATATGTTTCTCTTATTGGTTAACGAATAAAACACTGTTTGGCTAGTGGCCAGGCAGGAAGGATAGGCAGGGCTACCAGACGAGGAGAATTCTGGGAAGGCAGGCAGAAGAGGAGTCGCCATGTAGCCCCAGAGGATAGGGCACACATGGTGTTCTCCGGTAAGCCAATACCATGTGGAAATACATAGATGAATAGAAATGGGTTAATAATTAAGACAGAGCTAGCCATTAAGAAGCCCAAGCCACTGGCCAACAGATTTATAATTAATGTAAGTCTTTGTGTGCTCATCTGGGGCTGACGTGGCAGCGGGACCTAGGTAGGACACAAGAAAACTTCACAACACTCAACTCTGCTCCCCTCCACTCTACTTATCTCTTGTCTTCCTGACCACAGTCCTGGTGACTGGGCCATCCTGAAAGTCTCGAGTACATATGGCTCAGGTTTGCCAAATGATAAGGACAAGACTTCCAGAACTGAATACCACCTTTGCCCCAGCTTTGATTACAGTGCATTAGGACTCATTCCTGCAGCTGTACTGGGACATTTCTTTAAATAAAATTCATGGAATATAAGATTTTTCAATGTCGTTAGCAGGAGTTGCCATTTACTGAACATTTATTGTGGGCCTAATAAATACCACTATGATGGGACCCCTAATAAATACCAATGTTTATTATGGGCCCTGTCTTTATACCATTAATTTGTTAAGATTTCTGCAATAATCCTATTAAGCACTGTTAGCATTCTCATCTTACAACTTTAGAAATAGGTGCAGTGATGTCTTGATTGTCCCTTGCAGGCTTCCTTCCTCCTTTCTCAAACAATCTACTCTCCATTTGGAGACTATTGGCTGGCACAAAGTCTGGCCCCCACCAGCTCCAACTCACACAGAAAGCAGCTCTGATGGTTCAGCCATCCATGGAACTCTTCTCTCCAATGAGCAATTTAGGCAGAGATGTCAAGAGGATTTGGGTTCCAGAAATGTCCCTTTGTTGCTTTTAAGGCCCTCTCAGGATTCACAGATTCTTTTCTTATTTTGAACCCTAAACCAGTTGTCTCCTTGGCCAAGGACTTGCACATATGGGTCTTCACACGGTCGGACTCAGGAAGCCTCTTGAGTAGCGCTATGCCTTGATTCCCTAGCTACAGCCAGGCCAGGAGAAGAATGCATTTGTCACCAAAACTGGTGTGCTGAGGTGCCAAGTGGAAATCATAAAGTGTCTGGAATCCCATGGATATGACTAAGCCACAGAATAAACCAAGCCTGAGGCTCCCCTATGAATCTGCTCCTTGCTCTGTGGATGAATACATGTCCCTGCTAAAACATGAAATAAATAAAGCTGGAGTTGGAGCCAGGACTATATCTGGAGCCTTATTTTTAACCCCAGCAGTGCTCAGTGGGGTTATAATTCAAAAGTCTATTACTATTCTACACATCCTCTGCAACTGTGAATTATTTAAAACCAATGCCCTACCAACAGCATACCACATCACCTAGGAGGGGAAGCGGCTGCTTCTGTCCTCGCAATGATTCTGACACCAAATGGACTTTCGCCCACAATAACAAGTCCCCAACTCACTGGCTACTAACAAGTTGTTAAATGGTTCCACTTAAGTCTGATGCTATGCATTCATTTAGTGCAGGCCCAGAGGTGCAGGGGCTTGGTCTCAAAGGCTGCCCCCAAATGCCAGTCCAAGTGCTGAGCTCATACACTTTGGACAGTTTGACACAATTAGTGGTCAATCAGAGCTTTCCATGTGCCTCCCCCCACCCCACAACCCCTGCCCCAGTCGGTTCAGCGATTTGGTACGGCCAGTTATAGAACTCAGGAAAACAATTTCGCTTCTATTGCTGTACTAGGAGGGACAGGAAGGAAAAGCCAAGTGAGAACAAGACCCTTTGAGATCCAGAAAGGTTCCAAGTAGAAAAGTGTGTGTCCCCACATGGATGAAGCCCCCCCCCCACATACCCCAGAGTTTTCTTTTCTCAGTCTGGTTATCCCTAGAAGGTGTCTACTAGGCAAGAAAATCTCCAAACCTCTCAATCTAGAAACCTTCCAGGGCTGTGTCTCATGATAAAGATGTGCTCACAATCTAACAGACCACCATCCACCCAGGATGGGGGTGGGATGGAAACTCCTGGACCCCTAATCTTCACCCCGTCTTTCGGTGTCTGGCTCCTATGCAGAAGCTGTCCAGGACTCCTATCCTTAGGACAAAGGAGGTCCCTTCACCCAGGAAGTTCTAAGAGATTTGAGAGCTGTGTGGGGTTCTCTTATCAGCCCATTACTCAGGAAATGTTTGCCTAGCTGTGTGACAGAAACTGAAATCAAAGCCCAAATAGTTTAGAACAAGAGGTGCTCCCAGAATCTCCACCACTCAGACAAATCTCCATCGCACGGCCATCAGCAGCTCTGCTTCAGGAACTGGGGACAGAACTGGGGTGACTTTATGGTGTCACATGTGACTTTTGGTGTCATCACATCCACCCGAAGCACAGAATCTTCCATGCCTGGTATCACCACCTATGGCAAAGATGCACCCAGGGTGCTCTCCAGGAAAGACTAGTTCCCACAGAACCGAAAACTACTCCAAACAATGGGACTTAAGATAACAACCAAAGAAGTGAATTTAAACGATAAAGCAAGAGCCAGGGATACAGCTCAGGGGTAGAGGCAATCAAGGCGAGGCACTATGTGCCCTTGCCAACAAGGGCATAGTCCTAGGGGAGGAAGACGTGGTTTGGTCATAAAAACAGCCACAAGGAATTCCTGCCTCCATGAGGAAGGAGCTGAGCTGGGTAGGAGGATGTGTGCTGGGGGCCTCAGTCCCTGGCTGTGTCTGGGCACTGTCTCCCCAGCTAAATGGACAGGCTGCTCTGAAACACACTGTTCTACTTTTTCCCAGGCTGTAGCAACACAGACTCATAATTTTCTTCTTAACTTAAACCATCTGACAGTTTTGGAGAAGAGGCTCATGGCACACTGTCTGTTTTTGAGTCTCAATGACAGCACCGTGTTAACAGTCACTAGGAGCTATATGGGCACTGAGGGGGAAGACAGAGCCTTGAAAGACAGAAAACCACAGAAACATTAGAAGCAGAAAATCCTACCTGTGTATTTTAAGATATTTGACATCACCTCATAGTTGCTGTTTCCCAAAAAGGTTAGCTTAAAGCATGGGGCTTAAAACCAAGGCAAGTGGTTAAATGCATTACTTTTGACAAAGTTGCAAACCAGACAACAAAACATTGCTGCTGAATCAAGTCATCTCCAGAGAAGCCAGGGTCTGTAATACCCAGCCAGTAAGTTCTAGAACGGCAATGTCTTTGTGATGCTCTCAATACAGGCTCGTCCTTCCTCAGGCAGATTCTATTTCGCTGGGACCTACCACACTTGATGGGAGAATAGGAAATGAAAATAGGTTTCTGTAGTCTTCCTTAGACATACACAGGACTGTCAGGTAATGGAGTGCCAGCAGACACTGTCAGAACCTTACAATGAGCAATTACATAGCTCACTGTAAAAATGGCACCCTTAAGACTGGGACTCCATGGTTATTCTGGAAAGGAATGAAGGGGGGCAGTCTTTGATGAGTTGGACAAAATGAACCCAGGCTTGCGTCCTGTTAAGTCTTTAAAAAAACAAAAAACAAAAAACATAAGCACATGTATTTAATTTTGAAGGCTTGGAGACTCATTTAAATGGAGACTAAGAAGGGAAACTTTGAGATCTTTTCGCAGGCACAAAGTACTTTGTGAGCAATGATTGAGCCATAGGGAAACAGGAGTTGAGAAAAAGGAAGATTAACAGTTTATATGAACAGAAAATGAAGTCCAGGGGCACATCATTCCAGTTCCACCCATGACCCTAAACCTCCTATGAGGCACTTGACTTCCAAGAATAAGCAAACCTGAGGTTCATGTCACACTTGAGCCAAAAAGACGTCACCTCGGCCACGCCCACCACCAATGCTTTGCAACAGGAGGCACTGACCCTGCTTATATGGAAGCTGAAACCAAACTAAGTCATCACGAATACTTTCCAGATATAGACTTTATTCCAATGAGAGTGGCTTCAGTTTTCTTTTGTTATAGAATGGTTAGGTTGCTAACTTTTTTCAAATTAAGGTAGCAATAACAAAGACCCAGGTTCCTAAAATGCCATGTTAGAGAAGCACAATTGTTCTGTTTCTAGTTAACAAATATTTACCGAGCTAGGCATGGTGGTGCATGCCTTTAGTCCCAGCACTAAGGAGGCAGAGGCAGGAAGATCTCTGAGTTTGAGGCCAGCCTGATCTACAGAGTGAGTTTCAGAATAGCCATGGCTAGACAGAAAAACTCTGTCTCAACAAAACCAAACAAAAATAAAACAAACAAAAAATAATAAAATTTACTGAGCATTTCTTGTATGCCCACAAATATTCTTTTCAGTCCTTCTGAGGGAAACTGGGACTTTTACTCAACTATCCCAAATAAGATCATATAATATACTGGCTTGAATTATTCATTTTAATGGGAATCAATCTACCTCAAGACCCAGCAATACCACTCTTGGGCATATACCCAAAGGATGCATACTCACACCACAAGGACACTTGCTCAACTATGTTTATAATAGACAGAACCTGGAAGCAACCTAGATGCCCCTCAACTGAAGAATGGATAAGGAAAATGTGGTCCATTTACACAATGGAGTACTACTCAGTGATAAAAAACAATGACATCTTGAAATTTGCAGGCAGATGGACAGAACCAGAAAAGGCCATCCTGAGTGAGGTTACCCAGACCCAGAAAGACAAATATAATATGTATTCACTCATAAGTGGATATTATAAATAAATCAAAGGACAACCAGCCTACAGGCCACAACCCCAGAGAACCTAGGGAACAAAGAGGACCCTAAGAGAGTTGGATCCACCTAGGAAGGGGAAAGAGACTATAATTACCTTCTGAGTAAATTGGGAGCCTGGGGGGCAGAGGGGAAGGGGGAAAGGACAGAGGGAAGGATAGAAGAGGAGGAGGATAGTAATAAAATCTAATTTAGAAAAATACTCATTTTGAAATCAGTTCCTCTTCTGTCCAAATATACTGTGTCCCTCCACAAGGCATTGGCTCCCTGTGTCTGCTAAATGACATCCTCATTTGACTGCACAAGGAGGTGTCTTCTCTGAAGCAACAGAGAGGCAACAGGGTGGATTTATCTTACTGACTCCCAGTTACTACCCTTTATTCTACTATGTACTCTAGTTCCATCACCAGCTAAGACACACCCTCGAGATCAGTGGTCCTAAAGCTGCTGCCATGACCCCCCACACTCACACACCCAAACATAGTTATTCCATTGGCACATCACAGCTGTCATCTTGCTAGTTATGAATTGTAAATATCAGATGTGTAAGGATCTTGCGACCCACGAGTTGAGAACCACCGAACTAGAGATTGACATATGAACTATCTAATAATGCCTCCTAATCTAATAATGCCTCCTCCAATAGCATCCTTGGCAACTGGAAACTGGTGGTTTATGAATGGAATCCAGGAAGGGGAGATGGTTGGGAAAGGGGTTACCTTCTGTGCAAGCTGCAGTCATTAGGAAGAGCTGGCAAGGGACAAATGGAAATTCCTGTGGAATACACAGAGTTCCATGCCTGCCACAAAGGTTGCTACTGACCAAGGCTAGCTGCCTCCTCACCTGTGTTACTCACTCCACTTTGTTGATGTTGAAGGAATAAAATAAGATACTTGACTTGAGACTGCTACTTATGAGAAGCCTTCGGCAGAATCTGTTGAGTGTTGGTACAGGAAAGGGCTACAAGGAATCCTTTGTTTCCCAAATAAAGGGGAGGAATTCCACAGCAGTGACTGTGCTTAAGATCTTCCAGGCTGCACCAGACCCTGGAGATTCTGTCAGCTACAAAGGGGCGGCAGGAGGCAATGGCCTCTTCAGCATTCTTGATTTTGGAGGAGGGCAATGAGGGGCAATTAAGGAGAGTCTGTGCCTACCTTTGGCAAAATTTCAAGGTGCTTACTTGTCCAATAGATTTCCTGTTTCTGAAGCAGTCTAGAGACAAAGCATATGGAATCCAAGGGATGGAGAGGAGAATCCAACCATACAGGCCCAGGGATAAATAGTTATCTTTAACATTAATCACTGACTTGCATATGCTTTGCAATTAAAATTTAAAATGAAAATTCAGAACAACTAGCTGACAGAAATCTGCCTGTACCAAAAGGAATATTAAACAGTAACTTGACATTCTGAGTCTCTGCCTCTGAGTTCACTATAGGAAATTTTTACACAATCTTTTCAAGTCAATTTCTATTTAGAAACATGTAACTCGCATGCACTTATTTCAAGAGTTGGCACAGAGCGGGGCGTTGGTGGCGCACACCTTTAATCCCAGCACTCGAGAGGCAGAGGCAGGTGGATCTCTGTGAGTTCGAGACCAGCCTGGTCTGAAAAAGCTAGTTCCAGGACAGCCTCCAAAGCTACAGAGAAAACCTGACTCAAAACCGCCCCCCCAAAAAGAGTTGGCACAGAAAGTGAGATTTGCTATATTCTGATGAGGACAGATATATTTGCAGCAATTCTTTATTTGTTCATATATCACTCTTACACCTTAAAGACTGGTCTGTCTAAAAACTAGATCCAAAACAACCTGAAGTTGCCTGACAAGGTCCCATTGCTACCTTGAACTGTGTGTGGCGTCTCTGCAACTCCTCTCAAGGATGTCACAGCTAAAAGGGTCATAGCAATCCCCAGTCTTGGCTGGAGATATGACTACCTCATTCAATGCCACCTATAAATTAGTGGTGTGAGATTTTTCCTTTTAAAACAATTTTGAGGAGATGGGGTGTGATACGTGTATCCCATTCATGGCTAAGCATTTGATGTCCCTTGTTCTTCGAAAGCTGACCAACTGTGAGTTTGCCACTGAAGGATGCTACTCCTCTAATCCAGGTTGAGCAATGTACTGCTAGAAGGAGAGAAGATACAAAGTTGGCTGGGTAGAGAGGTAGGATCTGGGAGGAGTTGGGGGAGGGGGATGAATATGTTCAAAACACACTGTATGAAATACTCAAAGAACAAAAAAGCATGCTTAGAAACAAAAAAAAAAAATCCACATACATTATATATGATACACACACACACACACACACACACACACACACACACACACACACACACACGTATCTCCATCTTTCAGCTGAAACACTCTTCTTTCTAGGCATCTACACTAAGGAAAGCAGACATTCCTTAAGCTGGTTCTAGAAGGTAGGGAAAATCAAATTGAGCCACTGATTCTCGCTGTCGAGAATATGCCGTCTGTGTGCCTGTTTACCCCAAACACAGTTGACTCTACCATATCCTACCCACCTCCTCTTCTTTGAAGTCAGGTCCATGTAGTGAAAGTCGGTAATTTTGACTAAATGGTTATGCTAATGCAAACTATAAAAAAGTGAAATGCTAATTTTAAATACAAACCATTGTGTGTTCTCAAAGAAGCTGCCTTGGGGAATCTCAGTGTTTCTTATCATTTGTTTACTTATATACTTCAGATATTTCCCCTCAGTCCTTTGAATTTGCATTATCTTTGAGGATAAGCTTCAGTCTAGACAACCCTCCTAGCAAATCCAAAACTCAGAATTTGCAGAATTCCAGTGAAGTGCTTTTAATTCTTGTCTGTTAAGGTTTTTTTTTTTTTTTTTTTTTTTTTTTTTTTAAGGCCTCCCTGAGGCCAACTACCACCCTGGCTTCTAGAATACCACACACAGTAAATATTGCAAGTCTATCCTTTAACCTCCCTGCAAAGTGTGTGAGTAAGCATGGTATTTATTGGTGGAGGTGGTGAGAATAAAGACAAAGAGAATAACTGCCCATCAAACTACCAAAGTAGAATGTGTAGAGGACTACAAGGCAAAAATTTCCAGTCAACTCCGTTCAGGAGAAATGTGAATTTTACACCAACAAGAAATTTTGCCTCTATCACTGTTCCAGTCTAGACTCCTCATGTCTCCAAACACATATTTAACATTCAATTAACAACAGCTGAATAAACGAACAAAAGAAAATAGTCATGAGTAAGAGATTTCATAACCATTTACCCTCAATATCTCCCCTGATAGACTTGAACTATTGACCAGCTTGGTTTTTTTTTTTTTTTTTTTTTTTTTTTTTTTTTTTTTTTTTTTTTTTTTTTGTGTGTGTGTGTGTGTGTGAACTTGACCATAAGAATAGATAACCAGCAAAGACTCTGGAACTTGAGGAGAAAGATGAAACAGGGCACAAAGTATGTGCTGTTTTGTTTCAGTCTTACCAAATGTCTGTCTGGGCATTAGTCAGCAGCACTAAAATATGAAAGATCACACAGGTTGATTGTTCCCCACGATTAACAACCTGGAATGGGATCTGGGCTGTCAGCCTGGGACCTCCCTCAGTGCAGAGCCCTGAATGTCTCCAATAAGCTTTTCAATGAATATAGGAAAAACAAGGGGAGGTTAACTGCCAAGAACACCAGGTATGATGCTACAGGGCAGTCTGAAGTCAGGGCATTTCCTTAAAATGCTGAGATGGATATTGTACCATTCACGGACAGACAAGCTTCAGAAATGAATCTTCTCATGTCCCTCTTCCAGTCTGCTAAATAGAAGAAGAGTAAGAACTTGTATTTCCCTTCCCCAGCTTTTTGAACTTAAGTTAGAAAAAGCTGTGAACGTACCAGCACACTGCCAGCTGAGTAACCAGATCAGCACACAGCAATCAGCAAACCTCTTAGGTTCTTCTTCCCAGTAATGCTCTTTCTGTAACTGGTTAGCATTTAACCCTACCAGTTGCTAACTGTCCAGATAGTTCAGATAGGTATGGTGGCTAAAAGGCCCCTTTGCCATGAACAAAAGACAATGTCCAAATTTGACATGGAAGGAGAACCAAGAGAGAGTTTCTTTGGAGGTCATGGCAGAAAATCTTTGCTGAATTCAGTAATTTTGTTTTAACCCAAGACCAACTTATCGTAGGCAAAACTGTTCGATAAGTAACTGAATACTTTCCCAATAAGTTATATAATGAGCCAAAAAGCAACACAAAGAAAGCATAATTGTCCACATGTTCTTCACAAAGGACCCTGGGCATGGTTTCCTCCTTTCCCTATTCCTCATGGGGTAAGCAGCTCCCAGAGCAGGGATTCTCTCCCCAGGAATGAGCGAGCTCTTCCTCTCTAGTTTTTCCATCTTTTCAAGCTGTTCAGACCTCCAATACTTATCATTTCCCTCTTGCAATTCCATTTCTAATCAGCTATGTCCCTGTTGACAGGATAATAGTAGCATCTAGTATCAATTTAACACTGTTGTGTTTTCCTAAGTGCATGCATTATTTCATTTAACCCCCATAATCAAGTCTGTCAGGTCAACATCCCATTTCACTGATAAAGAATCTGAGGGGCCAAGGGGCTAAGCGACATGGAGCTCATATAGCCAGGAAGCCCAGGGAGTGTGTTTTAACTTTGGGGTTTCTATGACTTCAGAAGCCAGGCCCAAGACATACTGGTGGCATGTTCTCACAAATGAAGGATTTGTTCTTCCTCTTCTTTTTTTTTTTTTTCTTTTTCTTTTTCTTTTTCTTTTGTCCCAGGCAGGGTTCCACTGTGTAGTCGTGGCTGCCCTGAAATTCATTCTGTAGACCAGGCTGGCCTTGAATTCACAGAGCTCCTCCCTTGCTCTGCCTCCTGAGTACTGGGATTAAGAGTATGCCACCACGGCCCAGCAGATTTATTATTTTCTGTATTTCATCATTATCAGGGACATCAACTCAACTGCTACTCGATGAGCACAAAGTATTCTTGATTTGATCAAATAAAAATGAGATAGATATTTTTATTTAAGACTGTGGATAATATCTGCTGGTAATTTTAATAATAAAAATCGCCTTTTCTTTTTCATTTTGTAACCTAGTGTAGTTCACTGTGTCCTCCCCTAAGTAAGGTACTCTACTGCTATTGGGAAACCAATTTTCTCTCAAGCCTTTACTGCAATATGATCAGGAAACTGGCTACTTAAACAGCAGGTAATCTTTTATTTCATGCATAATTACCATGCACTATATTTTGATTTGATCCTAATGGCCCTAAGTACATTTGAAACAAACCCTCAACCTGCCCAAATGAAAAACATTTTGCTTCCTCCGCTGCACTTGCATGACAATGATAATTAACACATCTTGGGGAATTGGAGCTACATCTGATTAAATCATAACACACCATAAAGGTCTCTCCAAATAATCCTTTGAAGAATCCAGCTGAGAAAATCATGAAAGGAAGAATTATGAGAAGGAAAGCTCATTATGGTTTTGTGCCTGGCACTTAGAGGTGACCCTACCAAGGTGAGGGTTTTGAATTCAGCTAACTTTCCCAGAATGTACCTGCACCCTTGAGGAAGGAGCACTGCAGACAGGACCTAGCTGTCACTTAGTGTTTCTGTTCACTTCCGGCATTTTGAACAGTGGCCAAGGAAGCAAGTTCCCTTTCCTCTGACAAAGGAAATGCCATGCTTAAAATTTTACTTCAGCCAATGGTGGAGAATATTTTTTGTGATGAAAACCACAAGTATGGCTAAGAATAGGGGGAAAAAATAGTCTTAATAGAAATATCCAACTTAAGACTAAACCTAGCTTGTTGCTTCCAAAGGTCAAAAGTCAACCACTATGAGACTGTGGATAACTCCACAGGTCCAAAGAGATGAGCGTGGAGATAACTAGCACACCATCCCCTCCAATAATGAGCTATTACTCCTGCTGTTGCTACAAGGCCCACTGCACTTGACATTTACTGAGTGCTTACTCATGAACGCTGCTACTCCTTAGGACAGAGAAGAGTGTTCTATTAACTAAGAAGACAGAACAAGGGTATTAAGTCATGTGCCCAATAAATAGGACAAAGAAGTCTACAGAGTCATCACACATAAGAACTGAACTTGATACTGTACCGTGGTCTGGTTATTTCACTAAATAACGGTTTTAACTCCTCTCAACATGCACCCATATGAGCTGACAGATATGTTAACTTGCTTCGTTACAGTAATCATTTCACTATCTGTACACACTGTGTGACACTGTTATATATCTTAATATAGACCATCAAATATATTTGTGACGGAGCGGTAAAGATCACATCTTAAGTTCTACCTCGGGCCTGTGTCACCCCCCAAATCTCTTACTTCTAACAAGAGTCTACCTTATTTCTGAGTGCCAAAGTATTTATTAAGCAAAATTAAGTTGATTCCTCAGTAGAATTGCAAAAAAGGACGATATGAAAAGCCAACCTGATTCAAAGAAGTTCATCACCCTTTGTGGGCAAGGTAAGATTTTTACAAATGAGACAGATGGAACAACACAAATCAGTTGCACTTATTACCAAAGCCTGAGGCAGGGTCCGAGGCTTTCATGAAATGCTCAGCTCCTTGGAATTCAAACAATGTGAAAGTGTGTCCATAAAGCAATTAGTCCTACAGACTAAAAATTCCCACCTAGTGTGAATACCTGTGTTTTGAAGAACAGTGTCTTCCCTTCAAAATACATACATTAATGCCAATAATACAATAATAGATTCTTATTATTCTAGGGCCCACTTATTAGCTCTTCTATTCTAGGGCACAGCCTGAGACTCCAACTTAACATTTTCAGAGTTATCTCAATGTAGAGCTAAAGAAATTGCTTCAACTGAAAATTCTGCATAACTTATAAAATTATAGGTGGCTTACCAGCCGCCTCCCTCCACTTGGGAGTGTGTGTGTGTGTGTGTGTTATTAGACAGAAAGCCTTCTATAAAGCTTACTGAATCTTTCCACCTCCTACAGAGAATTCTGAAGAAATGTACTGTTTTGGTTTTTTTCAACATTCAAATGTGGGTGAATCAGAATGGCTGATCTCCCAGGATTCATCTTTTATGTTGAGTGTAGGGTCACTGACAGGACTGAAATGGATCCAAGTTGCTGTGATTAGCAGATTTTTAAAAGGCTGGAGGCAATGAGCTATGGTGTAGAAGAAAGAAAACCAGCTCTGGTTTTGTTCCATCATAAATACACCATGAGAATTTTAACACTGTTTTACCCCCTGTGTAAATCAAGAAAACAATCAGATGTTCTTAGAGAGCATACACACTCAGGCAGCCTGTGAGGACAGCATCCTTTGCCCCAAGAACAGCATTCTTACCCCCAGAACCATGTCTGTACTGGAGGATTGTAATGGGGCTTCATTGTGTGGCCCTCAATCTTTAGTGAAAAAATAGAAGCTCCCAGAAGGTCTCCATCTGATCACCCAACACCAGTGCTTATGATCTCATTGGACAGAGACAGCATCCTGCCCCATCAGCAAGGGCTCTCATGCAATCCCAAGTCACCTGCTTCACAGACCATCCTTTGAAAAACATAAAATCCATTGAATTGTGGGTAATTCGGGTGTATATATCATGAATTAGGGAAGGTGGGGCTAATACAAACGAATCCAAAACCTCACTCAAGGAAATTAAGACCATTCACTTGAACAGGTACCTATGATACATAGAGGGAAAGAGAACAATTCCAGCACCTTCAACTTTTTAAAGGTATACGTAAATCTGGGCATTTTCAGGGCTTGCACCTGGAAAAACAGGGACAGGAAATATCATCTTCCAGAATTCTCTGTGGTTCTTAGGACAGAGCAGGTGACAATAGCCCAACTTGGCTCTCTTCACCACACAAACATGGCACTGCCCAGAGCTGGCATACTAAGCAGGACCAGCCCCCAGGTGTCTGCCCACGGCCTGCCTTTCAGGCGCTCACTCACCTGTGTGGGCTTGCCCTCCGCTTTTCAGAAATCTCTACAGATCTCCTGCATGCCTCCTGGTTGGGAAAGGAGGAACCTGAAGCCACCTGCACTGCTGGCACACCAGACCCCATTACTGACCGCACAAACTGCCAAGAAAAGGAATCTATTATTCCCTGTTCACAACCCGACCCATCTAACCCCAATCCCTGAGGGAGACAGGTAAATTCCGGAAGTGGAGTTACATGATAAAACTCTGGCCAAGCCATAAACACGGCAGGGACTAATTACAGACGTAATTGCCCATGATCAAAATCACTCCAAGGCACTCGTGTCTACAAGTTAAGGGACCTTTGCAAACTGAAGGAAGGACGGGGGTGAGTTCTGAGAAAAAATTGAAAAGCAGTCTATGCACAGTCAAGTGATATTATCCTTTGAATTTTATATATTAATGAAGACTAAATCCAAAGTTTATAAGATTATTAATAATTCAACTAAAAAAAGAAAAAGAAACTCTGCAAAACGGCCTTATAATGCAAGACCGGACAAAGTTCACCACCCTTCTCCTTTGCACACATACACAAGAACATGAAAAACTCACAGAATGAATTCATTAAAAATTATAGAGGCTTCATATTGGGGGGTAGAGTCAGACTCATCCTGCAAATGTGCCCTTTCTTCACCACCCCCCACACCCACAGGTCTACACCCCAGTGGATACAGGACAACCAAGAGGACCATTTACAACCTGGAACAACCGTGAAGAGGAGACAAAGGAAAACCAAAGGGACACCAGGAAGAGGCAGCAGCGGCTGGGGGTCAGGAGAGCAGCGAGGAAGATGTTAGACAAGAGGAAATGTGTTACAGCCTCTGCTCATGTGCTTTTCTGTGCAGTCAGGATGCTGAGAAATATTTACTGTTTTCTGCGTGAAAAGCAAATGTGTGGCCAGAGTGTTAGGCACACATAAAATTAGCAAGCGGTAGACACGGAAAGGTCAATTGCCAGATGATGACAAATGAAATTGCTCTTGATCAGATGGCACAAGAAGGTAAAGTGTCAAGTGAACAACTTTATCACACTCCAGTTGCCCTTTTACGTTCCAGGGAAACAAATGAACGCGCTCAAGCACCATGCGCTTGTGCGCACGCACACACACACTCATGCCATGGTGGCAGACGGTGTAGCTTTGCCTTCGTGGTTTCAGTTCATCTCACCAGCCTTGGAGGAAACCAAGAAACAGACCTGTGCTAGCCTTAGCCTTACCTTGAATTGTAGTTTTCAGACACAAGCTACAGGTTAAGTATCCCTTACACAAAAGGCTGGGGGCTAGAAACCAGATTCGGAACTGTTCATACAAGCACATATGCACACATGCACACACACACACACACACACACACACACACACACACACACACACACACACACACACATATATACATATGAGGAGATATTTTTTGGACAGGACACAACCTGAACTTTATGCTTCATATATACCATATGTACATAGTCTAGACGGTAATTACATAAAATATTCCCAGTGGTTGAACTGTTTCATGGTTTGGAATTTGCCACTCATGGTGCCATCATGGAATTTCAAATTTTTCAAATATTTAAGCACTTTAGATTTTCAGATAAGGGGTGCTATAGTTGGCCATTCTTTGATCACAGAAAAACAGTCGATGTTGTGAGAAACCGGGTGCTGGTACTTTCATGCAGAAGTGTGAACTCTCCTCTCCAGAGCTCATTCCTCGATTCAATGGTGACACCATCATGGAAAGCAAGTTGGTGGCAACACATAATAAAGACAAAAGGATGAGAGTGGAAATGGCTGGAAAGCCACCCTGTTGCTGTTAGAAGCCCCGCTGCTTGTGGGGCGGGAGGAAGGGCATTGGCTGATCCCAAGTGTGTCAGTTGGTAGTGAAATGTGTGCAAACAAGTGAATGAAACCTCTGACGAACTGCAGGACCACCATCCTCAGAGGTGTTGGTGACAATCTGCAAATTAACAGTTATTAAGTTAATTAACACAGGGACGTAACACCTATTAAAACTCTCAAACACGTGGAAAAGAAGGGTAAGAGCAAAAACTGACTTTAGAACTCAAGTTTTTGGAATAGGTACATTTCCTCCAGCAAAATTAGAAAACACACACACACACACACACACACACACACACACACACACACACACACGAACTACTAGAAAAGTGAAACCACAGGACGAGTCAACACACCAGTATAAACCAGCCTCAACTGTTCAGTCCGTCAACCAGTGGAGTATGCACACATCAGAAAAGCTTATCATTGCTTCTACCCCTTTCCAACCACTGGGTCTTAATGCATTCCTATCTTCAAAATAACTAGGCTTGGCCAGCAAGATGGCTCATCAGAAAAAGGTCCTGGGTCCCAACCCTGACAGCCTCAATTTGATCCCTGGAAACCACATGGTAGAAGAGGAGAACCAACTTTCACAAGTTGTTCTCTGACCTATGTGTGCAAGCCTACTGTGCCATTCATTTGTGCGCGCACACGCACACAATTAAAAAAGCATTAAAATTTTAACTTGGTTTGATTCAATGGTTATCAAATGGGAAATCACGGCTAGGATTCACATTGACAGTAGAAGAGGCCTTCTCTTTACTTTTGGTTACATGTTACACCAGTGGATAGACTAGGAATACATAGCTGGAGGGAAAACAGTGAGCTGATATTCTTGGCTCCCTGTATCTCCCTGACATCCTTGAATCGCCTGCCTTGGTCAGCCCCACACTCATCCTAGTGTGCTCCTCCACCCAGCCCTGCTTTCCAGCCTCTGTTGGTCAGCCTTTCTATTAACTCTAGTCAGCGTGTGACACCATAAATGATCAATGCCTAGTTTCTACTTTCCATTGTTGTCCCTACATGGCCCTTGTTCCCATGTCTATAACCTAGTTTAGCCCAAATAAGGCTTAGTTAGTTCAGTGTGCCCTTCCTCATAGGGAGCACTTGGGCTCCTCCACGTGGAGCACACCCCTGCTCCGGTACCAGCTTCAAGCCACATCAGATGATTCCACTTTAATGTCAAATCGCTATGCCAGAAACATGACTGAAAGGTGACTCCTGGGGAAACTTACCCTGGTGACGGGTAATTTTTAAGCACAATTGGCATTATGTAATCAGCTCCCGAGTTTTGAGGCATGTACATCTGTGGAACTGTCTCATAGCAGTAGGTTTTAAACCTTTCTCAAGACAGACTGTTTGCCTTGGAACGAGCAAAAGTACTCGGAAGACAAATCTAGTGAGTCTCCCGCTGGGAATTACTACTTGGGTCAACGCTTTCAAGTCTCCAGAGTGATTTTTCTGGTGTGGCCTGAAAATTAGCTGGGAGAGGCATTTCAGAAATGGATATAGCAGTAACACCATCAGTGGAATAAAAGATGTCTTAGCCCTTAAAATGACAGCTGATGGCTATGGCTATTTCATGGCCTCCATTTTATTAAATATGCTATTCAGTCCCTTTGCCTAGAACATAGGCACACTCCATCTCTTCCAATGCCTGAATTTTCCCTTCCTTCAAATGCACACCTCAGGATGTCTTCTCTGGGTTTTCTAGGATCCTAACCCCCAGGCTGCCACACTGCCCCCGCCTCCATAGCATGACTTCTAACATACAGCTAAATGACATGACCAAACAATGGTTCATTCTGTCCTAACCGGTTGCTTCATTCAAAGTACAAATATGTTTTATAGTATCAGACAGAATGATAGCTACACAAATGTCTGGTACTCAAATAAACCCATTTGAAAAGTTAGCTCCTTAACACTTTAATCTTAGTTTTGACATTAGTGAATCTAAGCACACATTAGTATTTTTACCATAAATGATCCAGATACTAGATGAGAAATGCAGCTAATAGTAAGAGAAAACAGAAACATGATATAAAGAAGGAGCCTGAGATTGGAAAGAAAAACATGTAAATAAGTGATCAAAGAGACAAATAAAATACCTTAGACTAAGTGAAATGCATTCAGGTCCATATGAGAGCTATCTCTCAATCCATCAAATACAAACTCCCAAAAGCCTATTGGGAGTCATAATTTTTAATATCAAATTTTCTTATGTCCCTTAAAAATCTCATGCAACTAGCCTGGCATCCTGGATTCCACTTGTGGCTGTACAAGCAACAGAAATAAATGTTTGGCTTCATCAAGATATGTATCAGGGTCTGCACAGAAGCTTCATTCATACATGGTCCCGAACTGGAGCCAAGTGGAACGGTCCATGAGAGAAGAATGGATGAACACACTACAACAGTCACACAACAGAACTGTTGCTCAGCAATAGCAGAGAATGGGCAGGAATACATACAGCTTCCTGGATGAACCTCAGAGACAGGATGCTGAACGACACAAGTTTGAGCCAAAAGACTACATACCCCCAGGCTCCCCTTGTGTGAACTCTAACAAAATGTCAAAGAAATGACGGAGACACAAGCGGCATTACAGGGTCCTGGAAAGGGTATTTATCTTGAATCCTCTGGCACATACAGGGACTTACAGCTCCACAGGGCTAATACTTAAGAGGTAGCATTTCATTTAACTTTATGAATTAAGGGAAATTGAAACAGATTTGTCTAAAGATTTTGATCTTAAACGGGAAATTAAACCATGAGATAGTGGGAGCAAGAAGGCTCGAGATACACAGGATGCTGGTGCTGATGGGAGTCCTGGTCAGGTTCAAGAAAGGGATTCTCTTAAAGGATCAAAAGGGGGAAATGGGCACAAAAGTAATGATTTTCGAGCACTGGGGTCCTAGGTCTGACTCCAGGAGGGAACATGGGCTTCTGGTATTTGTGTTGTGATACAAGGAGTGGATTTAACTAGTTGGTCCTGAGATTTTTCATCTACCTAGTATGTCTGTGAGTGTCTCTTCATCTGGGCATCAAACACCCCAGCCAGGCAGGTTTCTTTGTTTGGTTTGTTGTAGTGGTTTTAATGCTACAAGAAAAAGGAGTATGAAGTCAGAGTGGGTGACGGGGAGATCAGGGTCCAAAGGTTAAAATCAGTAAGCTCAGGCATCTGCAAGAAGGGAAGGAACTCAGCAGCAGAAAGCACAAGCTAACACTTGCATCAAGAAGCACTGGCTGATGCCAGGGTTCAGTTCGAGCTTCCCTGGGTCACTGTCTGACTTGGCATTTGACCCACAGCGGATGAAACTAGAGGTGACAATGTGCAATTCATGCAAGTAGCTCTGATCCACCACCCAACACCAATGGTCTGGTGTGTACACACCAAATATGTTTAACCTGGAGGCTCAGAGTGAAGTCAGCCATTAGTTTTTCCTCTGGTGAAATTGCAGAGCTCCCTTAGGAGAGCTAATGCACAATCCAGGTATTCAGACAAGGTGTAAATGAAGGAAGACTCCATGCTGCCCCGGCTTTCCTTTCAAAGGACACAAGTGCCACAATGATCATTGTCTAGGGTCTGGAAATGCAGGCAAGTCTGTCTGGAGACGTCTAGAGAATGCAGGCCAAGACCGTCTACTTCCTGTGACATGAAGGGTTCTCTTTACTGATGAAAGTGCAAGTGCTCACTTCATACCTGGGGTCCTCATGTTTCTTTCCCAACAACACAGGATGCCCGGGGTCATGGTGAGTGTCTGCAGCTCTGTACTGATGACTAAGTAACCACATTCCAGCTCTCAGATCGCACCTTCACGCTCACACTTGACACACTCATCCTTCTTCTGAGTGGTTACAACATAAAAACTGGGTAGTAACACACACACACACACACACACACACACACACACACACACACACACACCCGGCACCCCTCAGCCTCCTTCAGCCCTACATCACCCCTGTGGAATTTTAATTCAAATGCTAGTGCACATGAAGAGGTCCACAGGTCACATTCAGCTATGCAAAATTACTTCTCATGGGAAATTTTCTCCCTCAGATACAGCGCCCGGAAAGCAAAGGAGGGAAGAAAAGAAGAAAAGAAACATTGGGGTTGGTGGGATGCCCAGGTTGAGGCACTGGGCATCCAGGGTAACAACCTGAGTTTGGTCCTCAGGTTCCACTAGGTGGAAGGAAAGAATTCAGGAAACGGTCCCCTGACCTCCAACACACCTGCACGGTGGTGCATGAGAGTGTGTACACATATTACATAACAAGATGCAGGTTTTTAAATTCTATATAGAAAAGAGGAAGGGGGGACTGGGAAGGACAGAAGGGTGCCTCTGCTTACGAGGATGGGATGGGACAGTGTGAGGAGGCTCGGCAGTGTTTATCTTCGGACGTGTCCTAGCAACATGAGTCACACTCCTAGTGCTGACCTCCGGAGACTTGTTTCTAGTGGTTATCACCAGAAAACAGACACTGGGCAGGCTGGGTCTGGTTTGTGGCTAACCCAACCACTTCCATGACTAATGTAACCGTAAGGAGGAGGGGGAAAACAGCGCTTCTGATAAAGCACTTTGGGCTTGATTTTTCCCTGCAATCTTGGACAGAGGTGAGGTAGAATTTGGCACACAGGGAAACAGGAAAGCCCAGCAGAAAAGATTCCCAGATTTGACACTTGGACAAGGAGAAAGGATATAAAGAGACAGGCCCAGCCTTTGGTCCCTGACCTCAAAGACATTAGTACGCTTGCTTAAAATCCAAAAGGGTCACTTGATCTCTACAAACGAACGAATGCTTGACTACAGTGTATTCCTGTTATATTTCCATGACAACTTGGGGTGGAGGGGGATTACAAGAGGGCAGTTAAGCAACCATTCTGTCACTCATTAAAACATGCCCCAGACCAGAGAAACTCCTGGAGAATCAATAGAATGTTACCAAAGAAGGGGGGGGGGCAGCTTCCTGTCTCAATATCCAGAACAGGAAACACACTTGCTTCCAGCAGATACTGGATGCTCTACAACAGAACCTTCTACAGGGTGGTCCTTCATCTCTACCCTTCAAGAGGTGAAGGGTTCTTCTGCTCTTCCCACAACCCTGTCACATTATTTAGGGCACCCACATATCAAATAGCACCACAGAGAGTGGCACACAGAAGTGAGAAAATAAAATCTGTCGCCAAACAGTGAGCGTGGGGTGGGGGTGGGGGTGGGGGGCGCACACACATATACCATAGCACTGAACCCTCTTCCCCTCTGCTTTTGAAATACTCACCATCTCCCTTGCACCTGGCCTCTACTGTAACCTTACAGAAGATCATGTGGATCGGGGTTGCAGAGCTGGTTCAGCAGTTAAAGGCATCATTTACTGTTGCAAAAGAGCCAGGTTTGATTCCCACAGGCGCACCACCTCCTCAGGGACTAAGCACACATGCAGGCAAAGCAACCACACACATAAAACAATAGAAGTAAATCTAAAAAGCTATTTATTTATTTATTATGTATGCAGCATTATATTTCCATGCATATCTGCTCACCACAAGAGGGCACCAGATCTCATAACGGATGGTTTTGAGCCACCATGTGGTTGCTGGGAATTGAACTCAGGACCTTTGGAAGATCAGCCAGTGCTCTTAACCTCTAAGCCGTCTCTCCAGCCCCCTATAAAGCTAATTTTTTAAAAGGCTGGGCAGTGGTGTCACATAGCCTTAATCCCTACACTTCAGAGGCAGAGGCAGGTGGATCTCTGTGAGTTCCAGGACAGCCAGAGCTGTTTGTTGCACACAGAAACCCTGTCTTGAAACACAAAAAGCAAAACAAAAAGAAAAATTAAGGAAAGGGGAGGAAGAAGGAAAGGAGGAAAAGGGGGGGAAGGGAAAGAGGATAATGGTGGTGATCATGCCAGGAACCAAACATCTTCAGTGGGCTTCCACCCTATCTGGAACAACCCTACACCAGGTCCTCGAAGGGCTGGTTCATCCGGGTTTTCTGTCGCTGTTCAAAGGCCACCACCTCAGGGACCTCCTTGAAGTGTCATAGCTTAAAACTACTGTGTCCCCTGGTCTAACCCAGGTAGTTTTGAATCACTGCACACTTTGTGTCAACTGTATCACAACAAATTTCTAATAATAAGGTTACAGTATACATAATTATGTATTTAACTTCCAATTGAAAATAATTGGTATTTGCAAGCTCGGGGAAGGCAGAGATCAGGGTGTCTTTTGGGCAAGTTTCCACTGGGAACACAGCTCACTTCCCGGCAGGAGGTGGAGACACAGGAGGGAGGAAACCCAGCCCCTAATGCTGGAGATGAGCTCCTCTTTGACTCCCCCCACCAAGAACAACTTGAGAAACAACTACACCCTAGCTCTGAATGACCCCAGATTTCAAGTCGTACTAAGCTAGTTAATGAGCAGCTGTTTCACTTTGGGAAAGACCTTCAGAGAGGAGAATTCCTTCTCCAGCACGAACAATTAGTGCTACTGTTGAAAAAGTCATTACAAACTGTGTATACGCCTTCTGGATAGTTTTCTGTTTCTCATCATGGGCCCTCTTCCAAACTTAATATATGGAAATCCCACCCAGAAAGTTTGCTGAAGAATGACTTAGTCGCTTCGTGCTAATCCAAAGGTCTGCATTTTATCCCAGATGGTCTTTTACTATGGAAGGTTTATTCAGGATTCCCCCCCCCCACACACACACACACACAACCACATACACTCAGGACACCCCTTACACACACACACACACACACACACACACACACACACACACACACACACAGAAAGACACACACACACACACAAACACACACAGTTAGTTGTTGTAAAGTGGAAATTTTACTCAGCTTTTCCAGCACTTTTTCCAGCAGCTGGAAGAGAGGTCACTGTCCCCTCTCTTATAAACAAAAAGGCCAAGCCCAGTCCTCAGGCACCAAGACAAACACACACTCCTGCTGGGAGGGCAGCCCCATGCAGGGAATGCACAGCAGGGTGGTGGTGGCCAGGAAGCAATTGTCTACTGTCATGACTGTGCTGTCATGCATGCAAAAGCCAGGGCCATCAGTAACTTCCTTTCAAAGGGGCCATTTTCATGTTTACTGACTGCCTATGTATGTATGGTGTCTTCTCTTCTATCAAGAGACCCAGCTTACACTTCAAAAAGGAAGCTTGGAGTATGTGAACACAATTAAAGGTAATGTCTTGTAAGAAAACATCTACAGACATAATAGTGTTCCTAAGTGTTCTTGTTGCTAATAAGGAAACTACAGTATTCGAAGGCGAGGAGGCTGTAACTAATCTTTGTGCTGTCTATGAAGAAAGAATTGCTAAGCAAATTATAATGCATGAATAAGGCTGTTCCAAGAATAGATAAAACACTTGGCAGAAACTATTTTGGGTCCCCTGTAGTACTTTGGAGCTACCCATTAATTTATAAACAGTTGATCTACTACTAATTACAAAACCTTTTTATCTATTCATTTCACCCGGTCCCTACGGAGCAAAGCAAGCAACCCTGATGGTTCCTCCTGACTTGCACTGACTAGCTCTCTGCATTTTCAGAAAGTAAACAGAATTTTTTTTTAAGAAGAGCTTTATAATATCTTTAATTTTTAATTTTTTAAAATGGCATGTAAAGCAACAGGTTTGCTTTTGGCATTTTCATCCTGTCCTGCTGTGTTCTTCCACCCTCAGCATTGCCCTGTGTACTGTGGCCTCTTTGTTCCCATCTCCTGGGCCCCTTTCTTGCTTGCTGCTACCCACACATGCTCCACATAAATACACGTATCCAACAACTAGAAGCTAGGATCCCATGTGAGAATGGATATTTGTCTCTGAATCTGCATGTTACCTCACTCAATTGTATTGTATGCAAATGAAAACACTCTTGTTTACACATTTTTTTCCTTTATCTCTGGCATACTCAATACCAAGATGATCAACAGCATAAACAGAGACCCTGGAAAGACCACCCACTGACTGCTTGGCTCCTAGAACAGAAGCCCAGGCACAGGCCCAGTGTGGCTGGCATTCCCACTCCCACAAGCTACAGTTTAAATTTTGCTGTTTTCACGTGGAGCCTTGGGTCTTTCTCAGTACACACATGGTGTTGGCAGAAAGCATCTCCTGTGGTTGTAGGGCTGAGGTCTCTACTTGCTGCCCACCAGCTGCCCACTCTGCTATCAGAGGACACCTACCTTTCTTGTTCACTCTCTTACTTCTTAAAAGCAAGGAGATGGTCCAGCCCCTATCAACCCTTATTTGGAGGAAGAATCTAGAACCTTCTTAAGGCTCCAGCTCATCGGATTAGGACAGGTCTGTTCAAGATAACCTTCCTATCTTAAGGTCAACTATTTAGGGCCTTAACTATATCTGCAAAAGAATCTTTGCAGAGCAGCCCTTATGTCTCTGTTCAAAGAGACAATTGGAGAATGTATGAGTCTGCTGGAGTATGGAAGTCTCGAAGACCATGTTAAAATTCCACCCACGGAGCTGGAGAGATGACAGAGCAGGTTAAAGCACAAGCTACCAAGCCTGACAAGCTGAATTCAATCTTTCACCACAAGGTGAAAAGAAAAAGACCCAACTCCTGGAAGTTGTCTTCTGCAATCCAGGAGCATACACATTCCTGTGTATGCCCCCCTACACACACACACACACACACACACACACACACACACACACACACACACACACACACCAAAAACTACCTGTAAAATTGCTTAAAGAATTCCAATACTTCTTTCCCATTACCCCAAATGAGTAACATTTTCTTTCACAACATGAAAACCAGACTTTAGCTTTCTCCCCAGTACCATTATCTTGCTCTTAAATTAAATATTCTAAATACTTCAAGACACTCTTCCTCCCAAGTAAGATTTATAATCTTCTTGAAGGCAGCCAACAAGACTTGCCCTTGTCTTTTCTTTTTGGTGCTTTAGAGATAGGGTTTCTCTGGGTAGCTTTAGAGCCTGTCCTATAACTCGCTTTGTAGACTAGGCTGGCCTTGAACTCAAAGAGATCCGCCTGCCTCTGCCTCTGCCTCCCAAGTGCTGGGAATTTGTCCTTTTCTATTCTCAATGTATGTTCCCAGCAGCCAGAGTACATTAGAAAAAACTTCCAGTATCAAGTCCTGGTGGGGGGAGAGAGAGAGAGAGAGAGAAAGAGAGAGAGAGAGAGAGAGAAGAGAGAGAGAGAGAGAGAGAGAGAGAGAGACAGAGACACAGAGACACGGAGATAGAGACAGAGAGACAGAGACAGAGAGACAGAGAGAGACAGAGAGAGACAGAGAGAGAGAATATTCAAATGTGCACTTGCTAACTCAGACATAATAGCTCTAATGTCACATGTGAGCACTTCCCTCTCAAAAGACAGAGGTGGTCCTGGCAGAAGCAAGGTCAATATTGCAGTCATCAAAAGCCCAATACCATTTTAATGGAACCATTTAACACGAGTACACACATGTGTGTTTGCTTCAAAGGGGCCCAGAAACAGCAAGGAATCGTTTCCAAAGCTAGCAGTAGCATGGAAGCGAAAGCACTGCTTCTCCTCAGGTCTGCCTTGGTCTACTCCAATTCTTCCCGAAGCACACAAAAATAAGAAACAGAAAATATGAAAATATACTGTTCACTTTGGCAACTAATATATACCAAACCCTACTGTGTGCCTGACAAAACAGTGCCCACTCTGTTTTTGCAGGGTCCCTGAGTGTCTGAGTCACTGTTCTAGTGCTGTAAAGAGACACCATGATCAAGGGAACTCTTATAAAAGACAGCATTCAACTGAGCTTGAGTTACAATTTTCAGAGGTTAGCCCATCAACATCACGGCCAGGAGCATGACAGCATGCAGGAGGTCATGGTGCTGTAGAAGTAGCTGAGAGGTCTACATCCTGATCTACAGGCAACAAGAAGCCTGGACCACAGACACGGGCTTTGAAGAGCTCAAAACCCACCCCCAGTGACACATTTCCTCCAACAAGGCCACACCCACTTCCACAAGGCCGTACCTCTTAAGCCTTCTAATCCTTCGAAACAGTTCCACTCTCTGGTAACTAAACATTCAAATGCATGAGCCTATGAGGCCATTCCTAGTCAACCACACTGAGCAATGAGAAGGTGGCCATCAGGAAAAACATCCCACAGTGGTGACATCGGCTAGGAGTGCTTGCTCTGTGTGACAACTGAAAATGTGGCAAGTGGGGATGCCCTTCCTTGAGCAACAGGAGAATGAGGGAAGACTGTTACAACATCTCTTAGGAAGACTGAGGCCAGGTTGTAACTGAAAGAATGTTGGGAGGAATCACGAGTGGCTCAAACAGAGCGCTCAATCAAAGGTGAGGCCTGAAAAGTGGCTGGAGCCATGTCATGCAGAGCCAAAACCACTACGATGGGTTCTCAAGAGATGAGAACATGATTGGACTTAACAAGTGCAAAAGGGCATCCTGGGAGTTGATGCTAAAGAGAGTAGAGATGGGCTGCAGGCTGCACAGGCTAGGCCCCCGACTCTCAACGGTGTATATGAGAGATGGAGTTGACGAAAGCTACTGGGCAATCTCCTGCAAGAGGAAGAGATGATACCAAAGTTGGTTTTAGCTACTTCCACCACTTCAGAATTACTCCTGAAGAAGAAAAAGCCAGGATCTGGGAAGAAAAGCTACCAGACAAACCATGACATGGCTGAGAACCTCGGGCGGGGACCTTCAGGAAAGGTCTCCTGGGTGGTAGGAAAGACAAAGCATTGCCTGCTTTTCTGGTGCCCCAAGAATTATAAATCAAACAGGCAGGGGCTCTCCCAGTACTTTAAATATCAAGTCTGCGGAACAAAGACATAATAAAAGGAGCCCATGCCTGCTAAACCAAACCCCGGAGCACACAGGGGGCTGCTGGAACCTTGGGCCGCTAAGCAAGCCTGTGCCCCCCCCCCAATTCCAGCTCTCCCTCCCACCTTCAGCTCTGCTAGGGGGATGCCAGGTCTCTATCCACAACTTCTCTTCAGCTTGGCACACAGCTGCCCTTTCTGTGTGTGTGTGTGTGTGTGTGTGTGTGTGTGTGTGTGTGTGTGTGTGTGTGTGATTTTTTTCCCCCTGATGATATCACACCGAAAGCCTGCAGCTGGTGTCGATCTTGCCTTGTAGCTCAGTCCCTAAAGGAGGCCTTCAAAGCACTTAGCACAGACATAGCCAGACACTGGCAGCCCATTCTAAAAGGGTCCACTAGGCATCTAGAGCCTTCCTGGAATGAACAAAAGAGGGGTTCGAAGGAATACGAAGGAAAAGTTCTGACAGGGCTAGAGAGACAGACGGTGGGTGCAGCAGTTAAGAGCACTTATTGCAGAATGCAGAAGATCAGAGTTTGGTTCCTGGATACCACCTGGCAGCTCCCAACTGTCCTCCCAACTGTCCTCCCAACTGCCTCTTCTGACTCCTGTGGGCTCCTACCCCCATGTGGACCACTATCAACACTTAGGCAGATACACATACATGTAAAATAACAAACTAGACAAGTCTGGCTGAGAACCTAACAATAGAAATTCTGTTCGCTTATGCTGTTTTTGCTAACTTTGAACAAACGTGAACTGGTGGGGTGGGTAACTGCTTTGATTTACTTTATTGTGCTTAATTCAAAATCTTGCTAATTCAAGATAATGCAATTACTGGTTCTGCGGTTAGTTTATCGTTCCATGATATAAGCGAATCTGGAATGCTTAAATCAATATTTTTTTTTCAGTCCTGAGCTACAGGAGAGCTTCACACGTGTTTTCCTCTCCCAATTATCATTTCTCCTGCCTTCCAGTCTCCATCGTGAATAACAGAATTTGACTCTATGTCATCACGTCTTCAATTTCTAATGTTGGTTTTCTTCTCGGACTTGAAAATTGAACTTGAGAAAGTTTGAGGCCATTCCTTGAACAGACCCACTGAGAGGTTCAATCCGATATGTTGCCATGGGAACTGTGAGTGACAACGAAAAGAATCAATGGAAAGTCAAAATGCAATGTCTCAGGTCCGGCTGGGGAATAAAAAAAAGCTAGGAAACTCTTCCTACCAACAATATCCAAATGCATCCTAGGACCACACATGAGCGTGAGGGCCATGGGCTTGCATATACGAGGGTTTATGTGCACACGGACACAGACAACTTGCACAATACCGCTTATCGCTACTGGATACCAAACCTGGTATCTAGGCTTTCTTTCACTCTCTTTTCTGTATTGTCTCAACCCTCCTTTCTCTTCTTCATCTCTTGGATCTTCCTTATGCCAGGCCACCCACTGCTATATAGGGTCCTCCCCCAGCGTGTTCACAGAGTCTCTGGCCACCGTGGGCACTTGTGAATCTCTACATTGTGCTATCTCTTCCTTTACTGAGGCCTGTAACAAAACTAAACTATATTTGTTTCTAGTTCACAAAACCTGGCCTTTGGTATGAGACACTCTGATTTCCTTAAAGGATAGACCTGAGAGGCCTGTGCCTGAGGGCTAAGGAAGGCCCCTGGGAATAACACGGTAACTGGTAACTGGTTTAATCACTGAAACGCATTGTGGCTGCTACTTTTCGCTCTGCTCCTCTCACTATCCACTGGGGGGGGGGGGGTAGGAAGGAGGAAAAACAAGGGACCTGAGGAAGTTACACCACAGTCTGACTTCCCTCCTGTCTGGATACTTAGTTATGCTGGACACCAAGTGCAGGGTGCCCTACGTCTACACAGACCTTCCTCAGAGAAAAGGGCACCTACAGTGACAACCACCCAAAACCACTCAGCCCACACCCAGCCTGCTTGACGGCTGAGACCCCACATCCCACAGGACTCCAAAACATGGCTTCAATGAATGAACTGGAGCAGATTCCAAACTTTAAAATGAACCAACTTACAAACATGCAGCAACCAAAGGTCAATTTACAAAAGGTTTCTTTAAAAAAAAAAATGGCTTTTCTTCAGAGTTTATGCATCAAATAAAATATTCATGGTGTTCAATATCGGGACAGTTGCAAGCATGGACGCTAAGATTTCCTTCTCCCTTTCCATAATCCCCTTCTCTTCCTCCTCCTCCTTCCTAAGCTGCTGCTAATAAAACAGGAAACATCTCCAAGAAGGAGATGTGTGTGACAGGAAATGCTAAGCTGCACTCTTCTGAGATGTCCAAGCTCTTGGGTACCCCTGCCTCAGCTTCCACTGCCTCTCCTCACCCTTCCTTCATACAGAATAACTTTGGGGCTAAACAGAGGACCAAAGCTCATTAACCCAGCACGAGATCTGCAGTCATGTCTCCCAAGTAGTTATGTTCAACACTAGCCTTTCAATAAGGAGAGGAAACTCAAATTAACAGTGAGAGATAAATAAATTCCAGACAAAGATGAACAGGATCACAGCCTCAGTTTCTAAAAACTTGCCTGACAACCTCAAGGTTTCTCATTATAAACAGCTTGTAAACCGTATACCAGAGCCATGAAAAATCTGGCCAGTGCTGATCCGGACAATTAGTCATAAATCTTGAGGTTGCCACAACCAAACCAAAAGTACCACTGTCAAATGTGAAAGACTCTGACAGTTTCAAATTATCACTTAGTGAAAATCAGGCCTTGTGTTTTCAGTGTGCTCACAGCAGAAGTATAAATACAACAAACAAAACTATTTCCAGAAGGCAAATAGGACTCACTCCGAGGAATAAGAAATGCCCTTTGAAAAGTCCAGAAGCAGAGGGGTTTGAGAAAATATGAGCAGAAACCTCCTCACTTGTTCACATTGCCGTGTAAGGCACTCTGGTCTATCCACATCAAAACTGTCTCTACCTGAAGTGATTAATGTGATTTCTTTAGCAAAGTCCTCCTGGGACTTTGGTTCCAGAGGCACTAGGACCCTAAAGCAACAGAGGACTATGAATGAAAGGGTTGATTTTTATCTTCAAACCTGCTTGGGCTGCTTCTACTTCAACAGCTAACTTTTCTCAGACACTCTTCTGGAATTGCCAAGAAGAAAAAATTTCTTCCAGGAATCATGAGACACTGGGGAAAACCTCAGATCTCACTCCTTGCACGGCCTCTCTTGATGAAGATTTTCAGCAAGGCTCAGTGTGAACTGCAGCATTCTACCTGTTCCGGTGTTGGCCAATTTACAAGGAAGATATTTCAAATACAGGCACAGCACTACACAGGCATTTGGCCACACACAGAGGTACACAGGAGCTCAAAGGGTGCAAGAATAGCCTGGATGCACCCTGGATTTTCACAGAGCCAAGTGTGAGTACATGGCTTGGAGTAACTCACTTGGGGGACACAGGCAAACTGAGCTGAAACCTGGACTTCAATGTAATTGAAAGCTCAGTGGAAACATACTGTCTAACATGTAACCTACCTACTGCACGACAGGGAGTCACTGCACTCTGCTTAACAAAGATTCAGATGAAATACCACCATGCAAGGGAGGTGGGGGAGGCTAGCAGGACAGGACTGGGGCCTGGAACTCACAGACTGGCTCCTAGATCTGTAGATGAGCCAGCCGATAATAACACCCACTGGCAAAACAAGATTAACTTCCTGTGTGTATCACATGGATAGTTTTGAGAATTAACTCATCCTCTATATAGAGAATGGTGTGTGTGTGTGTGTGTGTGTGTGTGTGTGTGTGTGTGTGTGTGTGTGTGTGTGTGTGTGTGTGTGTCCTCTATATAGAGAATGGTGTGTGTGTGTGTGTGTGTGTGTGTGTGTGTGTGTGTGTGTGTAAAACAGCAAGCATCCCCGCATAATTAACCTTCAATGTAGATTAGCTGCTACTATTTCAAAATCAAAATCACCTTGATTCTCTCTTTTTTTAAAAAAAAAATTATTTATTTACTATGCATGTAGTGTTTTGCCTGCAAGTTTGCCTGCACACCAGAAGAGGGCACCAGATCTCATTACAGATGGCTGTGAGCCACCATGAGGTTGCTGGGAATTGAACTCAGGACCTCTGGGAAAAGTCAGTGCTCTTAACCTCTGAGCCATCTCTCCAGCCCGATTCTCAAAATTTAGAGGGCACTAGTTTTATAAAATTAGGATCTCCTAAAATAAATAAATAGATGATGGACAGACAGACAGACAGACAGACAGACAGACAGACAGACAGACAGACAAGAGTTTCTGCTGAAAGAGGTTCCTAGTAATTCCAACCCAGTCGAGCACAGTAGGTCTCAACCTTCCTAACGCTAGTCTCATGTTGTGGTGACCCCCAACTATAAAATTGTTTCCATGCTACGTTAACTACTTCATAACTGTAACTTTGCTACTGCTATGAACTGTAATGTAAATGTCTGATGTCATATATGTGACTCTAAAGGGGTCACGACCCACAGGTTGAGAATGTCCAGCTCAAGAGCAGCAGAGCCATTTATAGAACTGTCTCAGGGGATGGTGAGGCAGAATGCCTGTGTACCCTGACTTTGAGAGCCACTCTGCTAACTGGAAAGCAGAGCATTACAGCAGACAGTGGAAGCTGCTAAGAATAGACAAAAGGCAGAACCTACCCGGCACAAGGAAGGAAGGGGCCCAGACCTCCAATTTCTAGACTCTAGCCTCAGCTGCTGCACTTACAGCATCCTGTAGCTGCAGAATCAGTAGCAGAGGCTCCAGGGGTGTACATGGCAGCCTCTTTCCATGCAGCCCCGGGAGATGTGTATTGTAAAAGAAGGTCGGGAAGGCCAAAGAGCCTGATAATCCCATGGATTCTGTAAGCATGGGTCGCTGCTGGCCCACATTAAAGCCAGACAAGTGCTTCCTAGAAAAAAAAGAACAAGGACTCTGCAAACAAGGTGAGGGGCTCATTCCCATACGCGTACTTACGTAGAAGGAGAAAACCAAAAACTTATTTTGTTTGAACCATGACAGCTATGGAATTTACAAGCATCTCCCTTTGAGAAAAGAAAACAAATGGAGGTTTTGAACAGACATAAAACAGCACACCAAGCCACAGCAGGAGCAAGACCTAGCAGGTCTGGGCTCAGCCTCCAAAACACAGGATGAATTCTTTCCCTGGCTCCCCACGCCTCCCTAGTCTAAGCCACGTTACTGTGTTCTCAAGTACATAAAAGAGCCTGCTCTGGAGTCCCCCTGGTCCTCACACTGCCTCCCAGACTGACTTATTCAGGTTTATGTAGGCTTCTGTTTTTATTGTCTGCCTGGCCCTGCTAGATTATACTCTCCTTGGGAGGTACATTGCTTCGCTGTGCGGCTCATCCCTGTAGCCCTAGACCTCAGCAAAGTAGGCTCTCGAGATAACCTGCCATCCCGTTTTTTAATTGGCCAACTTCAAGTCCACTCTGTAGGTAGTTTCTTAAATACAGATGTACCACTTTGGTGAGACCCTGCTGAACGTTCATTTGCGAACGGCAAAATTGGAGTCTGAGGAGTCAACCACTCAAAAGAAAGGTCCCAAACTAGGACTCGACTGTCGACATCAATGAGACAACCCGGAGATATGCTCAAGAACAACTGATGTCATCCCTCTCTGGAGGATGGGGATTCTCTGCCTGCATTGCTCAGATGCTACCAAGGAGGCTGCAAAGCAAAGCATGTGCCCCAATGAAAGATGGAAAAAAATATATATATGTAGCATAGGTTAGCTTTCTCACGCTTGAGAAAACAGTGATGACTAAGAACAGAAGAGCAGTTTGTCTTCAAGTTGGTAGAAGAAACCACTGACTTCATTTTCACAATCCTCAGAGAGGTAAGACCACTCCATACATAGGTGGTACAGTATCCCTTGGACCAAACCACAAAAACACACAAAAGTTGCAGATGCCAGCATGCTAGCAAGTGAAGGTTGCACACATTTACCTAAATATGATGTATGCTGCTCACCTGGCAGCAGATCTCAGCAGCCATTTGTATCAGTTCCTCTGGCTGATGTCACAACATAAGCCAGCAGAACAGCATGGGGTCTACAGCACCAGTGCTGTAGACAATGGTTCCTTCGCTTGTCACGCGATGTCTAGCATCCGGCTTCTTTGGCATAGGCCCTGTTACCTTGCCAAGAATGCCAGTCTCTCTTCCTTTCCATCTCTTGCTCTTGGAGAAACAGGACCTCTGAGTGACTGCCTAGTTTGTATGACACTGAACGAAGGGCTCAGAGATATGCTACAGAAATCCCAACAATGGTGCTTTCTCCCCAACCTGAAGATGTTCGGGGTACCCCTACACCAATGCAAGAATCTAAGACTAGTGTTGGCCTGCACCGTTTCTCAGCTGTGCATCATGGGAAGTGGTGTTTCTATTTACAGATGGGAAAAGGGAGGCACACCCTTCTCAAGGGCCACAAGATGCATGGAAGAAGACTTCAAACTATTTCTGCAAGATGCCTGTTTCCAATGTGCAGACAGGGCTTCTAACAGTCATGTTGTGAAGACCATGTAAATCTCCAGACTGAAAAGGGATATGCCTGAAAGAAAAGAAGGAACAGAGCTAAAAGACCACCACTACCAGGATCACAGTCTAGCACGGCCCTGTGACACACTTCTCTCTCTCTCTCTCTCTCTCTCTCTCTCTCTCTCTCTCTCACACACACACACACACACACACACACACACACACACACACACACACACAGGAAGCAATCTCAAATGCCCATTTGCATGGTCACATGAGTCAGCACCCAGAAAGAGGAAGCATAAAACTTCTGGTGAAGAAGACAAGCATCTCACCCATCACATGTGCTAACAGCTGCTCATGGGGATGCCTCTCTCCCCTGGAGTTTTCTTCCCTCTTACATCATCCCAAATTCAAACACTGGCTAAGGTAAATACTACGGCTCATGTCTCTTAGGAAGAAAGCCGTCTTATATACATACTTGCAAAGAAGAATTACTGCCTCAACTCGGAAGCCTCCCCCAACACATTATAAACTCTCCCTTATGCTATTGTAAATATTAAGGTTTGCATTAAACATTCTGGGACGCTGCTCTGGGTGAATAATTAGACAGAGCAAATATTTGTTCAAATAATCCTCCATTGGACCTCCTCTCTTCAACAAGCCAGAGAAAGATAGACATAGGATGCAAAGGCTTTGGCCCCAAATCTTCTCCTAACCTCATGACTGCACTCTAGCAAGAGCCAAGCATCTTCTGAGGAAACAAGAGGCTGCTGGCTTCATCCATTAGCCTAACACTTTCTCCCAGGACTTCTGAGCTTCTAGTTCCCCTGCTGAGACAGAGTCAGGCTGGCACTCTGTCTAGGCACCTAAACTTCACAGACCCTTTGTCTACAGACAAGACAATCAGCCCAGGCCAGACAGATAACAGATAACCAGTGAGAAGTAGAGGTGGTCCCCACTGAGTGGGGCTAGGACTGCAGAAGATGAGGCTGGGAGCCTGGAATAACAGTGGAACAGATAGTCGCATGCTCGCACATATATGCACACACATATACACCAGTACTTCCAAGCATGTGTGTGTGCGCATGCACATATGTGTGCGTGCATGCGCACGCGCGCGCACACACACACTTTTTGCTACTACTTTACTGTAGTAAATCTTGGAAAGGCCAACATTTCCGCTCACCAACAGCATCTTGCCAATGTCACTTCTGTTGTGTGGTAAACTGCTTCTTCCCAGCCAGAGGGGACATGCAGAGTTTAGACACCAAATTGTATTGATTTCTTGGGAGATGGGCACTTTCTGCAGATAACTTGTTGAACAATTTAAAGAGGGAGAAAGGGAAAGAAAGAGGGAAGAAGGGAGGGAGAAGAGAGATTGTTTTTCCATTTTTATAGTTCTTTCCTCTCCTGACTTGTGTGATAAATAAAGAGAACTATAAATTAGTCACTCATACCCTGCTACCTGATGAAGTTATTTCTTAAAGTAAGCATACATTCATCCTCATGCTCATATTTACATGAGGAGCAACAATGGAACGGTTTGTGAGAGAAAGAAACAGTAGCATTTGCCCAACTAGAGGCACCAAACTCAAGCACTCCGGACATCAATTACTTTCTACACAAAGGCTACACCTCTGCCCTTGTGCAGTGTAGCCCAGGAAACCTGGATATTTATGCATTTGAAGAGCTAGCTAACAATATATGGAAGGCTGAGCCAAGTTCCACACAGGGAACTTTCAGTGGACCGGAAGCTCACTGGGCCTGGGGGTTACGGTTCCCACTGTGCAATGACTTGCCTGTGTGTGTCTGTGAGTGCTTTAGGAAAAGAAGTAACAGAGTAAAAGGGCAGTTTTTTTTAATGGAAGTTTCTCAACTCCCCGTCTCCGGCAGCAGCCTCTATTGCTTCCTTCTAGAGTGTGAATGGGGAGAAGAACTGAATCCCAAATGAAGATGCTGTTAAAAAAGCCACAAAAAGCTCACTAGCTCGTCACACCTCAGCAAACACCATCACTAAAGACAGACCCAAGCTCTGGGCGGGTGGGATGGTATTGCTGGCCACACAGGGCTACTTAAACTGCAGAAATTCAAACCTCATTTGCACTATCGACATTTCAATATTTAATATCCACACAAGGCTAATGGTTGCCTTGTACCTCAGGAGCATTTCACCATCATAGGAACTTCTCTTGGAGAGTGTCACTCCCCAGGTACACCAAAATCCTAGGTTTAAATGCAGAGGTCCATTTTGAGATTTTTTTTTTTCCATTGAAAGGACTCTCGATTAGACTGAACCAGCCTCATCCACAGAGAAACAAGCTGTTTCAGTCCCTCTAGATCTGTGGTGCTAGAAAGACTAATTCACCAGCGAAAAGGCTCCTTTTACAGGATCTCATACATCTGGCAGAGACCAAAGTATTTCTAACTCGGTTGACAGTGAGATGCAATCAGATAGATGCAACCAGCGCATTTTTCTACCAGCGGAATAAGAACACCAAGTCAATGGACTGAATCCCAAATTTGAACACTCCTGAGCATCAGCTGTTTGGACATATTCTTTCAATTAAGTGACTCTTGCACAGCACTTTTAATGGGGGAGGGGGAGCAAGCCAGAAAATGCTATGTAGAATGGGCAATAATGAGGATGGGCCCAAGGAAAGAAAGATATAAAGGAGAGGGACCATCTTCATCCAGTCTCCACTCTGGCCATCTCTTCCGCCCTGTAGCACTTAAATATTCCACTCCCATATTTGAGGTCTTACAAATAAATGGAGCTAACACTCTGACCCATCAGCACAGTAATGGTTTTCCACACCCCAGCACTTCTGACATCGGCCTCTAACCCACTCTAGCTCGACTACTCAGCGGGGGCCAATCAATATTTGTTTTCAGTGCTGACCATGTGTTCAGGCATCTTTGTTTTGGAGCCAGATCTTCTTTAGAGAAACCAGCATGGCAGAAGAAGTCTCTAATCCAATCCATGATTCCTGCTGACAGGCAACTTGTCTGTAATTCATCAATGATATCCCCTCGGGCTATGGATTTTTCTGGATTGGTGACCTGCTGGGTATGTTCCTGGTTCTCAATATGCACTGTGTGGGTGGGGAGGCATGCTCCCAGTGAAAGAGGTGGCTGGCTGAGAAGCTGCACAGCAGTCTTTAACAAAAAATGCATTGTCTGGTGGAGGCGTCCCCAGAAAAAGCTTAGACTGTTGCCTTTCTTCCTTTGTGTGTGTTTGCTTGCTTGGTAAATGACCCACCCCTCTCTGGAAAACTCTAGAAAACTCTGGCCTAGAGCTAAGATCCTGTTTCACCTTGATTTTTCATAGAGACTGACATGTTTGGCCCAATTGCCCTTGTACACGGTCCCCATATTCCCATGCCAGAAGCAGTATAGATGACCACAGACCCCTCAGCATACCTTTCCATTTACATTGTCACAAGCATCATTGTTGTCAACTGCTGTGTCCTAAGTAACGATGTCTGGTACGAGGCGCACATTGTAGGTCTACAGAATTAACAAGTGAATGACTCGACTGGGTTACCTGGAAGAACCGTGCCAGAACAGACATGAACATTCCTAATGTCCATACAGAAACCTGCCAATCCTCATCAAGACAGACTCTGAACCTGGATAAACTCAATACCACACAGCATGACTGCCTCCTTCAAGCCTACTGTGGCCCTTAGAATCCCAGCCACGTAGATGAGGAAGATATTAGAGAGATGCTCCAAGGCAACACATCCAGCCTCCAGTAAACCCCAAGCTGCTGGCAAGCAGACTGAAAATAAGGAGTAACCTATTCAGATAGACAAGCCACCACTGGTAGCTGAGAAACCAAACTAAAATTCAAAATTCACTTCCGTAATTACGTGCACCGCTCCAAGTCCAATTGCTCAAGAGTCATGTGTACCTAGTGGCTGCCCTGTTGGGAAGGGCAAATATACAGCTAACCCCCATCATCCAAAACTTCAGGTGTCCATAGTTAACCACAGCCCAAATATATTAAATGGAAACCTCCAGCAATCAGCATCTCTAAATGCTAAATGCTGTGCTGTTCTGAGCAGCAATGTGAAGCCCCATGCATAGCAGTGAATCAGCCCTCCGTCCAGCATATTTACACTGTACATGCTATCTGCCCGTTATTCACTGAGAGTCTATCAACTGTTGAGATATCCTAGCACCGTGCTTAAGGAACCCTTGTATATTAATGTAAAGCGCACTGTGCTTGCGTCACTCCATCTCATTCCACACATATTGTATATCAGAAGAAGCCAGACAGGAGACATAATACATTGAGAATTTAAAGCTGAGCATGGCATGGCGACACAACCTTTAATCCTAGTAGTCGGGTGGCTGAGGTGGACAGATCTCTGTAAGCTTAAGACTTCTGTTATGTTCTATATAACACACTCCAGGGTGGCCAGGGTTTCCCAGTAAGAGCCTGTGTTTGAAACAAAATAAAAGAGATTTCGAGGTGGAGAAAAAGAGGTCAGAGTCACGTGAAATTTGCTTGTTTGGTTTGGGTTGGTTGCTGCTGTTTTCAAGACAGGGTTTCTCTTTGTAGTCCTGGCTGTCCAGGAAATTTGTTCCACAGACCAGGTTGGGCTCAAACTCAAGAGATCCACCTGTCTCTGCCTCTCAATTGCTGGGATTAAAGGAACAGCTTTTTATTGTAGCATACTACAATTGCTCTGGTGTGTGTTATTATTGCTAATCTCTTAACAAGTCTAATTTATAAATTATACTTTTATTATATGTGTGTGTGTATGTGAGTGTGTGTGCGTGCGTGCGTGCGTGCGTGTGTGTGTGTGTGTGTGTGTGTGTGTGTGTGTACATATACATATGGCTCTATGCAAGCCACAATTTTCAAACACCAATTAGGAATCTTGAGATATATCCCTGCAAATAGTTGGGGCTTCTAAAGGAGCCTACACATTCTGGGAATTCCTATTAATACTATTTCAGATGAACCGAGTGCCATACTTTAAGTTCTTCAGCTAAGGCCTAGAACAACAGGGCAAAGATATCTATGTTCTGCCCTATCTATCTATCTATCTATCTATCTATCTATCTATCTATCTATCTTTTATTATTATTATTGTTGTTGTTGTTACTAAACTTTATTTCATGTGCATTGTTGTCAAGGCCCCTGGAACTGGAGTTTCAGACAGTTGTGAGCTGCCATGTGAGTGCTGGGAATTGAACCCCTGTAAGCAGCCAGTTGGCTAAACCACTGATCCATCTCTCCAGCCCCTTCTGCCCTATCTTAATGCTTAATCCTGAATCCATCACCTTAAAAAACAGCTGTTCATGCTGGCAAACTGTATAATGATTTGTGATGCAGCCACTGTAACTAGGAAAACAAATCTTCATATTGGAACTTCTGAGACATTTTGCAAAACTACATTATTCCTACATTTCTTCAAATAAATTGGAGAGGGGAAGAGAAGAGCCACAAGCAAATGGGAAACAGTCTTCTTTTGTTTATTTTAATGGCTTATTGTAATGCAGCTGAATATTCCTCTCTTGCTGACCCTCTCTCTATGCATCCTAAGCCAAGTAACTAATGTTTTTGTTTTGTTTTGTTGAGAGAAAAAAAAAAAAAGGCTAAGATTTTCCATGAGTGCTCTTTTCTAAGACCCAGCCTGCTGAACACCAATTGTATTCTCACCATCTTACCGGGCTCTGGAAGATGGAGAAATAAGATACCAAGACGTCCATCATCCAGACCTCCATGATTCTCCCACACTTCTAAAAACCCTCCACTGCAGTGACAGTCACTAGCACTGGGGAAGGAAAATCCCCTTCTGCTTGTCTCTCCCTGCACTGAAGGGGTGATTAAAATAAATAAATAAATAAATAAGCACTGATGCCCCGTCCTCTTTGAGAGAGTCCCACTGTATAGCCTAGACTGGCCTGGACCTCACTGTCCTTGAATGCAGAGATCTACCTGCTGGGATTAAAGGCGTGCTCCACCAGGTACGCCCTGAATGTTTGCTGTTTATGAATCTCCATTACACACTCACTCTACAATGGAGTTTCAGCTCTCAGTAGCAGCAAGAAGGATACATTACACTCAGATTTCTATACCTTTTTACTTTAAGAAAGGATTTGTAATTGTTTCCTGGGGAAGGGGATACAAAAAAAAAAAAAGAAACTCAAACTCATCAGTCATGAGTATAGACCAGAGTCCATCATTTTTTTCGGTAATGGGTCAGACACGGGCAATGGGTCATATGTTGGCAACTGTTGATATAGACAAAAGGACAAGTGGTTAATGCCATTAACTCAGAAGGAAATTGGTTAGAGAAAGAGATCAAGAAAGATAAAAACTTAACCCAGCTAAGCTGACACATACACTTTGCATCATTTAGTAGGAACACCGACTAGGAGACAACCTATTTCATCCTTTGTCTAAAAGCATTAGCTCAGATTAGCTCATTTCTTTTTTTATAAGTTATTAAGTATAGCTTACTGTGCCATTAAAATCTCAGTGCACAAGAAGCCACAGAATTATAAAACCCTTTTCCCCTTGTGTGTCAAGCATTTTAAAAGACCAAGTCTGCTTGGATGGCATCTTAGTTCATCCTTTCCGGCTGCTATGACAAAACAGCACACTAGTCAATTTATAAACAATAGACATTTATGGCTCAGTCCTAGAGCCTGAGAAGTCCAAGATGAAGGCACCAGATTTGGTGCCCGGTGAGGGCTTGTTCTGAGTCACTTACGTGCTTCCTTGCTGTACCCTTACATAATGGGCTATACCAGCAAACTTCTTGTGCCTCTTCCAGAAGATAACTAAGCCCATTGATGAGGATGGAGCCCTCAGGACAGAATCACCTTCTGAAGGCTCTACCTCTCATCTGAATACTACTACACTGAAGAATAGGTTTCAGTGTGTCCTAGAGAGGGCCACTAACATCAGACCATAGCCGATATGGTCCTCTTTTATTACTGGAAACAAAAGGCATGAATCACTGATCACAAAGGACACAAATCAAAGGTAAACTTCATTACCACCCTTTATAAAGCCAGCTTAACCCCAAAGACAGACACTGGCCAATCTAGAATAAGGAGAGCCCCTATCTGAAGTCACCCCCCATGATATCTTCATGGTCCTCATCATGACTACTAAAGGGGTCTGACTGGATCAGCTATTTCATGGAAACACAGGCAGGAAGCTAGAAGTATAGAAGTTAGTAGCATGTGTCAACTCCAGATCCATGACATCCTAGGGTTCCAGGCTCCAAGGAATGAAACAAAAGAATGAAAGCCATGAATTACACAACACCAGCAACACACAGCAATGCACTTTTCCTCTTCCTTGAATCTGCCACACAGACGGACAGACAGGTTAGAAAAAATGAGAAGACCAGCAACTCCTTAACAGTGCAGCACATAGACTCGGTTGTTTTAATTTAGAGTTTCATAGGCGGTTTAAAACCTTTACTTTAGAGCTAAAGCAACCCAATTCTGCACAAAACATCTCCCACTGACTAAACCAATGAAAATGCAATCATATAATGTCTAAACAACAAACAAGTCAATATTTATTCCAAGTAGAGGGGAGTGATTCTAGCAGAGAGCACTGAGGTCTACACAAAGACTGCATCCCCTACTATGCCTTCTTAAAGCAGACACATGCTATTTATTATCCTTGCAGATGTACTGAGATTAAGCAAGAGAAACCGAAAAACATCTGTGCTTCGGTTTTAGATGCTCTTTTGAATTTCTGCTAGCATTCTGATCAATGCCCTATCAAATACATCCTCTAATATGCCTTTAAAAAAAATTACAAGGCAACAGTTAGAAAACACATGATTTCTGACTTTTGGGAGGCTCACACATTTTTAATCCTCAAAGATATTTCAATTCCAGGAATCACAATGTAAGGACTCCAGTATGGCGCCCAACAGTGGGGCATTGGCTTTTAATCTGCTGAGCCTTGTTCTAGATTCCTGTTGTGTTCTTCTATCTGTCTCTGCTTCTGCATTCAATGGCTTATAAAGGGGATTTTTTTTTTTTTTTTTTTTTTTTTTTTACACCTAGGAAGAAAACAGAGGAGAAATGTTGTCTTAAAACTTCAGAAAAAAATTTTTTTTCTATGGCCAGAACATAATCTCATTGGTAAGCTTCAAAACACAACATGAAGCTAAAGCTTTAATATTTTTTTGACTATGTATTGAGAGGCATAAAGACATGGTGCATGCGCGCGCATGTGTGTGTGGGAGAGAGAGAGGGGAGGGGTACCCTTGGATTCTTTATTCCTCTAAAAACATGCAAAATGTGCTTATATTTCACCAAATGTTAGCAAAATTTCTCATTCATCCTCACCAAACGGCAAGTTATGTTTTCAATGGAATAAAATTGTAAAAAGATTTGTGTGCAGAAGGAAAAGATGACAGGAACAAGAAAAGGAAGGAAGGCAGAAGGGAGCATTAGGAAGCATTAGCCAGGACCTCTCACCTAGACAAAGCGCTGCCAAGGACTTGACAAACAGAAACCTTATCTACCTTTAAGGAAGCTGAGTCAGGAAAGCCATAGAGTGATGGGTATGAAACTCAGCCGTAGAGCACTTGCTAAAAGGCCTTGGGTTCTATTCCACATACCAAAGCGGGTAGGGTGGGGTGAATCCCAGTATCACTGTCATATCTCAAGCCTGCACATCATTTGAAATTTGTGCCGGCATCCTGGAGTCTCCAAACTGTGTGACTCGTTTCCATTTCACACATTTGCCTGCAAAGCCAAGTTGCCTGAGGTGATCTTTCCCTGCCTAAGAACCAACGTCTTGGCTGTGTAGCTAGGCACTATTTAACTTCTTATTGGTCAATAACATGCCCTAGCAAGCAGTAAATATGGCCTGACCCTGAAACTGCCCTTTAGCACTGCACGCATCATTGATCTTATGGGTCCTTGGAAAAAAGCCAATCTGAAAGAAGCTAAGCGGAGGCCAAGGGCTGTTTCCACAGTCTCCCTGCAAGTCCTTGGTAATAGTAACCAGGAAGGCAGTACTTCAACCCAGGACACCGTGGATGTGTGTGTGTGTGTGTCTGTGATGAGAGAAGCTTAAGACTATGTGCACAAAGAAACAAACCTGGCCCAGAACAGAGCGAATCTTCCGGTCTACACGGAGTGTAGCATATCCTAGAAAAGGAAGCCCAAAATAGTAAAGGGAGAGCTCATTCCCATGATTCTGTACATTTTCACCATTTCATTAAAATGTGTTTCCTAGCCGGGCGTGGGGGCACACGCCTTTATCCCAGCACTCGGGAGGCAGAAGCAGGCGGATCTCTGTGAGTTCGAGGCCAGCCTGGTCTCCAGAACGAGAACCAGGATAGGCTTCAAAGCCACAGAGAAACCCTGTCTCGAAAAACCAGAAAGAAAAAAGAAACAAAAAAATGTGTTTCCTTCAGAAAACAACTATAATCAAACACACATTGAGCCAGTTCCAGAGAGGCCCCTACTAGGTGAGGGAGGCACCAGAGAGCTAAGTAGTATTAACCCCTGTGCATCAACAGGATATCACCTCAAGCAGAAAATTTCTAAATTTTCATATATGTATGTATGTATGTATGTATGTATGTATGTATGTATGTATGTATATCCATCTCACCATTTAGAAATATTTCTGAGAGCTGGGCAGTGGTGGTGCATGCCTTTAATCCCAGCACTCAGGAGGCAGAGGCAGGTGGATCTCTGTGAGTTCAAGGCCAGCCTGGTCTCCAGAGTGAGTTCCAGAACAGCCAGCCTCCAAAGCCACAGAGAAACCCTGTCTTGAAACCCCTGCTCAAAAAAAAAAAAAAAGAAAAAAAAATTCTGAGAGACAAGTGGATCTCTGTGAATTCGAGGCCAGTCTGGGCTACACAGTGAGACGCAGCTTCAAAAACAAACCAAACATGCAGCCCCTAGACACTGTTTACTTTTAAACAATAAACATGGCCTACGGGAGTGATATAAAATACACATTGTGAAGTATACAAAATAAGACTAAGGGGCCATGTTTAAGCAATTCTACATTTTTGGACAATAAAATCATTAGAGACAGCAGAGTGAGAGGGCATGCCGCTTTCCTTTAAAACCCAGTTTATACTTTCTAAGCCAGTGATTCACAGAGTCGGTGTGAAATGGGAGGCCTTTTCCTTGGAACTCATGAGGGTTGCAGCTGCATGAGAAAATAAACACAGATAAGAGACTGCAAACAGTAACTGCCTGGACCAACACTGACTGGACCAGGCTGTGGCTGGAATCCTACACACCAGCTTCAGAAGGAAAGGTTTCCTGAAACCCATCAGGACACTGTCGCTATTCCACTGGCTGAGCGGTTTTCTTCCAAATTGACCAATGAAACTATGAGTTTATATTTTAACAAATTAGTTTGGTAACTACTTTTTTGTTTGATGCGTATGGGTTTTCTTTTGTGGGGGAGTGTAGAGACAGGTTTTCTCTGTGTGGACCTGGCTGTCCTGGAACTCCACTGTAGATCAGGCTGGCTTCAAACTCAAGAGATCCACCTGCCTCTGCCCCCCAATTGCTGAGATTTAAGCCATGCACCCCCACTGCCCAGCAATATAGTAACCCTTGTTTGCTTGCTTTTATTTTTCAAGACAGGGTTTCTCTGTGTAGTCCTGGTTGCCCCAGAACTCAAAGATCCAATTATGCCTCCTGAGTACTGGGATTAAAGGAGTGTGTCATCACAGATAGTTTTTTTGTTTTATTTTGTTTTGTTTTTTTCCCCTCCTTTTCCAGTGTTGCTTTAAAGTGAGAAAGAGGGAAGCCTCTCTGGGAAGAATACATGTGACTTCTTGTGTTGGCTTCTTGACAAAGGGTCTCACGCTGTAGCCCAGGCTACCCAGGAACTCACTAGGTACATTGGCTGGCCTCAAACCCAATGTGACCCTCCTGCTTCAGATCTCCAAAGTGCTGGGATGATCAGTGCACACCTCCTTGCTGAGTGACATACAAGATCTCTAAGGAGGGATTCTAACAGGGGAAACATTGCAAATAAAGTATGTTCCAAATCAGATCTCAACATAATGGCCTTGCAAAGGTGAGAAACTTTTGATGCACTAACTGTCAACTTTACAGTAGACAGAATTAAATCAAACATGTATTTGCATATTTCCTGGGAGCTCCAAATGGCCACTAAGAAAAATAGACTTCAGTAATTCCCAGGTACCACCAGAACCTGTTGCATGACATTCGTGGGGAACTGGACTCTTTATGAAGAGATCCAAAATGAAACAGGGAAGGAGAAAGCATCAAATTGTCTTAAAAGCCAGACAGTAAAACAAGCAAGCTCAGAGATCTTGCAAAGTTTTATTTACAAGAAAAAAAAAAAAACCTTCCACAGACATTTTTAAATTCTCAAAGGCAACAAATTCTACTTACCCATAATCAGACATACATGTTCAAGTCAAAATATACAGTTCCTATGCTTTGATTTGATTTCAGTTTAAATAGTTCTCAATAGCAAACACACCAACCCACTATTTATTATGTCCTCAGAGATAAACCCCATAGAAAAACGGGACTCACTGGAACTTGACCTCCAGCATAGGTAAGT